>NW_024062900.1:8240909-8884772 GCF_006381635.1 Hibiscus syriacus | reverse complement strand
CCGGAAGGAAAATGTCTGGGGTATTTGAAATTAACGCCAATGATTTAGTGTCTGCCCAACTTTCTGCCATAACAAATTTGTTGAAAAATTTGCAGCATTCCAGCAAGGTGAAAGAAGTCAAGGTAACCAGCTCAGCATGCACTTTTTTCCACGATAACCATCATAAAAGTGAATGCCCAGAAAACCAGGAGTCCATCAATTTCGTGGGCAGTTTTAATAGAAGCAACAACAACCCCTACTCTGATACATACAATCCTAGATGGTGACAACATCCGAATTTTTTATGGGGTAATCAAGGGACCAACAATAACCATGCATGCAACCTTAACATGCCACAACAAAGTATTTATGAACCTACAAATTTTCAGCATCAACATATGCCTTGACAAAATATTAACAAGGGTTCATCATCTTTCTCAAATTCTAATTCCCTCGAAGCTTCACTGTAATATTTTATGGCCTCGACAAAAGATTTCATGACTTCAACTAAGGCCTTGATGCTCGAACACTCTTCAACAATTAAAAGCTAAGGCATACTGTTGCAAAGTCAGACAACTTTATTACAAAGTCATAGCTCATCTTTGAGAGCATTGGAGAACCAAGTGAGCGAAATTGTCACGACATTACATTCTTTCCCACAAGGAAGCCTCCCTAGTGATACTGAGATCATTGAGCCTCATGGAAATGAGAAATGCAGTATGCTTACACAGAGGATTGGAACCCAAGTTAATCTGGAAGATAAGTTTGGGGGGATGAAGCAAGAAATTTCTCGCCATGGCATTATCCATGAAGAATCTGAAAGTCAAGTTGAAATTGATGAACAAGACGAGTTGCCTAAGGGGAAGGAAAATGATGAGTATTCAACAAGTCATCTTACTGATGGTGGAAAATTTATTGCCATGGCAAAAGTTTCACACCCACCTGCAACAGATGAAGTCATGCCCCCTCTACCCTTCCCTCAACGATTGAAGAAGTATAACGAAGAGATCTTTTTCCTCTACGAATCAGCTTCATGCGGAGAACACTTTAAAGGAGAGAGGACTACTGCAAAGGTCCTACAATTCAGATGTGAAAGCCATGAAATGCCAGGGGAAAATATTTTGAAGGTGGAACTGTTATATGTGTGGGCCATATTAGTCTATATTGGTGCTCCGATTGAACGCGACAAAACTTCCATATCAATTCAGGATGTTTGGAGTTTGCATCCCTTCAACCCTCTTTAATTTTTTGTCATAGCAAAATTATTCTTTTTTGTGTGTTTGTTTTCTTTATTTTATTTCTTTATTTACTTTTAATACTAGTTTTTTATAAGAAAAGGCTCCCAAGCATGTGGAAAAGAGTAAAACCCCTATGGATACTACACCCACTTAGAAAGAATACTCAATTGGTGTTGGCACAAGTGATGACATTGCTGATGATGTCTACCCATTTGCACAAATACCACGACAAATTGCGATACCTCCGATCAATCATCACCTGAACAGGACATGCAATCACGTTTGAACTTCTCCACCTGAAGATTCTGCGCAAAACAACCCCACCACCATCAAAGTAGATGTTAGTCAAGGTACCTTGCATTACATTTCATCTTTTGTTTAGTCTTCATGCATTGAGGATAATGCATCTCTCAAGTTTGGGGGAGGTGTTGTACTCAATACTTAGTTTTTTTATAATAATTGGTTGAAATATTTGTTTTCATGGCATGAGTTTCATTAGGATAATTGTTGGAAAAAGTTGATGATTCCCAATGATGAAAGCAAATTTTATTTCCTAGGCCAGAATTATTTTACATGGCTGTTGAAGGCTAGAAATGACCGTAGGACTTGATTCTTTGTGACTCTTTGAACACGATTGTATGTTTTCTCTGCTTAAGGTGCTTAGAAAATTTTAGGAAAGAACTTTTTGCTCGTCATGGAATTAAATGTTTGATAGGCTAAATTGAACTCCTTAATGTTTTGAACTATGTTGAATTACAAATAATGCCTCATCATAACTATAGTTGGACACTCCTCTGTGCGATGGCATGACCTGGAAAAATCCAACAAATAAATGGTTGCCTCGGTATATAAGTGAATGAAAGCAGTCACGGGATGACTCTACCTGACTAGCTCGGGGTGGAAGGTATTCTCCCTTTCACTTAGAGTGTGGGATGGTAGTGTGATGAGCTTACTCCCCTTAAAGTCAGACAAAAGATTTCACGACTTCAACTAAGGCCTTGATGCTCGAACACTCTTCAACAATAAAAAGCTAAGGCATACTGTTGCAAAGTCAGACAACTTTATTACAAAGTCATAGCTCATCTTTGAGAGCATTAGAGAACCAAGTGAGCGAAATTGTCACGACATTACATTCTTCCCCACAAGGAAGCCTCCCTAGTGATACTGAGATCATTAAATGTTTTCTCTGCTTAAGGTGCTTAGAAAATTTTAGGAAAGAACTTTTTGCTCGTCATGGCATTAAATGTTTGATAGGCTAAATTGAACTCCTTAATGTTTTGAACTATGATGAATTACAAATAATGCCTCATCATAACTATAGTTGGACACTCCTCTGTGCGATGGCATGACCTGGAAAAATCCAACAAATAAATGGTTACCTCGGTATATAAGTGAATGAAAGCAGTCACGGGATGACTCTACCTGACTAGCTCGGGGTGGAAGGTATTCTCCCTTTCACTTAGAGTGTGGGATGGTAGTGTGATGAGCTTACTCCCCTTAAAGTCAGACAAAAGATTTCACGACTTCAACTAAGGCCTTGATGCTCGAACACTCTTCAATAATTAAAAGCTAAGGCATAATGTTGCAAAGTCAGACAACTTTATTACAAAGTCATAGCTCATCTTTGAGAGCATTGGAGAACCAAGTGAGCGAAATTGTCACGGCATTACATTCTTCCCCACAAGGAAGCCTCCCTAGTGATACTGAGATCATTAAGCCTAATATAAATGAGCAATGCAGTATGCTTACACAGAGGATTAGAACCCAAGTTAATCTGGAAGATAAGTTTGGGGGGATGAAGCAAGAAATTTCTCTCCATGGCATTACCCATGAAGAATCTGAAAGTCAAGCTGAAACTGCTGAACAAGACGAGTTGCCTAAGGGGAAGGAAAATGATGAGTGTTCAACAAGTCATCTTACTGATGGTGGAAAATTTATTGCCATGGCAAAAGTTTCACACCCACCTGCAACAGATGAAGTCATACCTACCCTTCCCTCAACGATTAAAGAAGTATAACGAAGAGATCTTTTTCCTCTACGAATCAGCTTCATGCAGAGAACACTTTAAAGGAGAGAGGACTACTGCAAAGGTCCTACAATTCAGATGTGAAAGCCATGAAATGCCAGGGCAAAATATTTTGAAAGTGGAACTGTTATATGTGTAGGCCATATTAGTCTATATTGGTGCTCCGATTGAACGCGACAAAACTTCCATATCAATTCAGGATGTTTGGAGTTTGCATCCCTTCAACCCTCTTTAATTTTTTGTCATAGCAAAATTATTCTTTTTTGTGTGTTTGTTTTCTTTATTTTATTTCTTTATTTACTTTTAATACTAGTTTTTTTATAAGAACAGGCTCCCAAGCATGTGGAAAAGAGTAAAACCCCTATGGATACTACACCCACTTAGAAAGAATACTCAATTGGTGTTGGCATAAATGATGACATTGCTGATGATGTCTACCCATTTGCACAAATACCACGAGAAATTGAGATACCTCCGATCAATCATCACCTGAATAGGACATGCAATCATATTTGAACTTCTCCACCTGAAGATTTTGCGCAAAACAACCCCACCACCATCAAAGTAGATGTTATTCAAGGTACCTTGCATTACATTTCATCTTTTGTTTAGTCTTCATGCATTGAGGACAATGCATCTCTCAAGTTTGGAGGAAGTGTTGTACTCAATACTTAGTTTTTTTATAATAATTGGTTGAAATATTTGTTTTCATGGCATGAGTTTCATTAGGATAACTGTTGGAAAAAGTTGATGATGCCCAATGATGAAAGCAAATTTTATTTCCTAGGCCAGAATTATTTTACATGGCTGTTGAAGGCTAGAAATGACCTTAGGACTTGATTCTTTATGACTCTTTGAACACGATTGTATGTTTTCTCTGCTTAAGGTGCTTAGAAAATTTTAGGAAAGAACTTTTTGCTCGTCATGGCATTAAATGTTTGATAGACTAAATTGAACTCCTTAATGTTTTGAACTATGTTGAATTACAAATAATGTCACATCATAACTATTGTTGGACACTCCTCTGTGCGATGGCATGACCTGGAAAAATCCAACAAATAAATGGTTGCCTCGGTATATAAGTGAATGAAAGCAGTCACGGGATGACTCTACCTGACTAGCTCAGGGTGGAAGGTATTCTCCCTTTCACTTAGAGTGTGGGATGGTAGTGTGATGAGCTTACTCCCCTTAAAATATTCTTAAAAAAACTCTACAGGACTAGCTCCAGGGTGGAAGGTATGCTCCCTTTCACTTAGAGTTTGGAATGGCAGTGTGATGAGATGACTCCCCTTAAAGTATGCTTAAAAAAAGAGAGTTGAAGTTACATGTTGAAAAAATGGGAGTGAAACTATGCTTGATGAATAGTTTGATGCCTTGGCAAAATAGAAGCGCTTACTTATGAGTTTTCTAACTACGTTAAAGCATAGATTGCTATACAATCACGCACAGACACCGACAAAGAATCCTGACCTAAGAAAGGTACTTGACTTCTCGTACATTCTACCATGTTAAGGCTAAAATTTTTGCTAAGGGCTAAAATTTTAAACCAATGATTGTCCTAATTTTTTGCTTTGCCATGAAAAATTATTTCTCTACTGCTTATTATCCATTGTTTGAGGACAAGCAATAGCTTAAGTTTGGGGGTATGATAACTCCGTAAAATGACTATATTTTAGGTATTTTTACTTAAGTTATTGATTGTCTAAAAGCCATTGACATAATATTTAGCTGTATATAGTTGCATTTAAGACATATTTTCATGTGGTGGATAAGTTTTGCGAAGGCAAAGTTTATTTGATTAGACGGATACAACTCATGAGAAAGGTTGTTTGTTGATTGTAATGATGCAAGAAATGACTGAGGAAATATTTATTTGCCGAAATAAATTAATTTTCTAGGGCTATTGGAACAAAAAAGACGAAGAAAGTGATGAAATATTTTTTCTTGCGGAGACAAGATTTATCTTACAAGTGTGTCGCAGATCTGAAGAACTTCTGGCGTCACCTGCCAGCTGTCTGATTGATCTCACGTGAAATCACGCCCTTCAATGAACTAACCACCTCCAGCCGCTTCTATTTATAGCATGGAAAAGTCAACACGGGTAGTTAAGGAATATTCAATAACACAAAACCCTAGGAATTCCCATTATAAATACCCAGTCACAACCGCCAAAAAGAGGAGGTAGAGAGGGGAGAAACATACAGAGAAAATACCCTAGGTTTGGAAAAAGGTGATCCTGGCGTCCTTTTTTCACCGTCCCCACTCGTTCGTCCTTGGTGCCCTCCATAGCCAGGCTTCCCCGGGGCGACGGTCAGGCCCTCGAGAGAGGGTGGTGCGCTGGAGCAGTCATGGTGGTGGATTGATGTCACAACATAGCTTTATTCTGGGGGTTTTTCTTCCTCTTGTTCTTCATGTTTTATATTTTTCTAAGGGCTTGTACTTAATGAATATTTTTGAGATGATGTTAACCACACCATGAACTGTTTTACTTGATGTTGGGAATGCTTGAATGATATTTTATTTTACCGTTAATGAATGATTAAGTATGTTTTTGTTAAGTGTTATTTTGGTCACTATTTTAACCTTTTGCCTTGACACTGTAAGAGCTTCGAGAGATTGCCTAGTGCCTAGGCGAAATATTTCTAGACCTTGTAAGAGCTTCAAGAGATTGTCGTTTGTCTAGATATTGATTCTTAGATTCGAGAGAATTAAGATAGATCTACGTGAACAATGGAATGGATCCGGGATGGTGATGTTCTAACTTGTCTACCTTAGAGGTAAGAAGAGGGTTTTAATCGACTAAAACGGATAAACGCTGGAGTAGGATAGATAATGACTATAGTTCACGCTGAGGGGTATTGCAACAATAGCAGTCTGACAAACCAAGGGTTTTAGCTCACGCCGAGTAGTATTGCCATAGCAACCGTCTAAGAATAATTAGTAATCCTATCGTGCAGCCTAAGCATAGCATACCAAATCATTCTTAGCATGAAATAACTTCTCGCCATAGCAAAACCAACATAAGTGCCCCGTTAAAAGTCTGATTATGTGAGGTTTCCAGTTTATTTATAGAGTTTTGATAACTTTTGCCTTGAGAACTTTTATTTGTTTACCTTTGCATATTTTCTTGTCTCGACAAAACTTTTTTTCTCACTTCACTTTACAATTTTTTTTGCCTCGGCCATACTTTTTCGATTTGTTCATACCATTTGCCATTCCATATTTTCCTTGTTTATATCATTAGACTTATATACTTAGGATTAGTTATTGACACCTATTCCTAGTTGTAGCAATCTTTTAAAATCCCTCCGATCCCTGTGGAGACGATACTCACTCACTAATATATTACTAGCATCGATTGTGTACACTTGCACGGATTTTCTTGCCTTAGCATATACATTTACAAGTGATCAATACTCTTGAAGAGGATCATATCAGAACAATTTGAATGTAGGTTTCTTATTTTGTGATTTTTGTTGGCATGTATTATAATGTTTTAAATTGTAATGCTCTGATCCGTTTTGTAATCATAATCATTTATATTTATGTAAATTATAGAATGTCTATTTTCATTATAAATTTTCAAAAGAAATTTTGTTATAAGGGTTTCACGACTCAAAAAAATTAATAGTTTGATATTTATACGAACTTTTAATGAGTAAAAGTTTTGAAAGGTTATTGTGACACCTCAAATTCGTATCCGGGTCTGGTACGAGTTAGGGGTGTTACACGACATATTCTACCAATAAAACCTGAAGGAATTGAGTACAAGATGTTCACTTGAACGTGAACCTTCCTACAAGAAGAAACCAGATTGAGCATCTTGAATCAACTTCCTGAAGATGAGCCTGAACAATTGAGACATACTAGAAGCAAGAAGCAGAAAAAAAGAAATTAATTCGAAATAATTCTATCATGTATTAATTACATGGTTTTCATGTGAACAAAATTAATCTTGAAAATCTATCGCCCTGGGGATACCTCTTCTGCAAGGACTTCTATGTATGAAAGGATTAATGACTTTCTTTCATTATCCATTCACAAAAGGGGAAAATATATATCCCTTGTGTCCCCATTTGAGCCTAATTTTCTTCTAATTCAACCCTAACCAAGGATTACCCTCCACATTGAAGGAAAAGTGAAGGAAATCTACTCGCATGAGTGAAGACCATCAATCCAGATAAGATTCCAAAAGGTGAACCAAATGAAAAGTGCAAATATCAAATCAAATCAAAGAGAAAAAATAAAGAAAGAAAAAGCAAAGAATGAAAAAGAAAGAGCAAAGAGAAAAATAGCAAAGAAGCAAAGAAAAAAAAACAAATAGAAAAAAGAAAAAAATGGATCAAGTATTTCAAGATGAGTGACTTGTTGAGCCTCAAACCATAAGACTGATAAAGTAAAATCAATTCAAAGATCCATAATCAATTCACCAGAAGATCGTGGAACATCAAGAAAATGAAAGACATACGAGTGGAATCAAATCGAGCAAGACAAGATTGAAGAGATCAAAATGAATTGATTTACCCTCAAACACTTGTTTTGGCCTTTTTATCCTTTTATTTCATAACCGTGAACCATAGCCTACATTATGTGCCTTAAAAGCCCCTTCTAATCATACATAGATTTCTAAACATAAGAGACTATCTTCAGATCTCGTCCTGCCCATCAGGATTAATATTTTATTTACAAAAGGTTTTCTAAAATCTTCAATGCATGATAAAAAAAAGGGTTCAAGAGATAAATTTTGAATAACATCTTGAAACCAAAGGAGAATTCGAGATGAAAACCTAAAAAGGCGTCTCGAATATAAAGATTGTGCAGCTGTTGTATAGGAGGAGATCCCATAAATCCGTTAATAAGGCATCACACAACTCGAATATGATTAAGAGAGATGAGAACCGGAGAACATCCCAATAGATGAGCATAGAAGCTACTCCATCATATCAGTGAACATCAAAGAAATTAGAACATCTAACCTTTAACCAAAGACAACAACCTGAGATATTTTATCATTTCCTTATTTAACCCTACCTCAAAGATAGCATTAATCTTGACACTTGTCAAATAGCTATAATTTTTTAAGGATTAATAGAGTAATTAATTCTTTGATATCCAATAAACTCTTGTTTTATAATTTGTTTCAATTGTAAAACCTAGAAATGGGTAATATTTTTCAAATTTTTTATTAAACATTTTTCAAAATTATTTTAATTGATATTTTTCAAAATTTTAAAAATAAAAGGAGAAGAAAAACATTTTCAAATAAGACAATCTCTCCGGAGTAGATATTGGTAATTGATACATGTCTCCCAAAAACAAAAGCCCATGCTTAGAATTAGTGCTAGAGTAAGAAAAGATAAATATTGGAGCAGATATTCATTTTAAATAAAGAAGAAAGGCATGAAGACTGAAAATGGAAAAACAGAGACAGTGTAGCACACTATATATGACTATTTTGTCCATTATCACAACATACAAGTTGCATTTCTTCTGGTGATTTCATATGCATTAATGTTGGCAAGCCAAAGTGTCCCGCTTATATTCCTACTGCGTTTTGTTCTTTGGTGTCCTCGCAACGCTATACAAAAGCCATGAACACCATACAAAGAGCTTCCCTAGTTAAAAAATCTAGATAGAAGCCACATGAAAGAATGAATAAGTTTCCAAATGTTTGAGGACATCAAAACTTCCTGGAGCTCCACAGTTTCTCCTTTGTGTTCTACATGATAAGAAATTTATGATCTCTATAAGTCTAGTCAAGTTTGGCAGAGTCACATAGTGTATGGCTCTAACTAGGGTCAATGGTCAACACCTTATGTAACACCCCAAACCTGTACCCGACCCAAATACAAAATTGAGGTGTCACATTGACTTTTCAAATCCTTTTACTTATACAAAATAGTGGAAAATTTTAAACTTATATTATGTAAACTGAATAATTTACATAAATATAATCAAAAATGTTTACAAACTGATCAGAGCATATACAATTTAAACCTTTAGTTACATGCCAACACTAATTACTATAACAAAAAGGAACCTATTGTTTAAATTGCTTCTGATATGATATTTGAAGGAGTTTTGTTGTCCCAGCTGCCTATCTGTGTCCTTCTGTCTTATTTGATCCTACGTGTGAAACATTCACATGCTAAGTCATCGACTTAGTGAGATATATATATAAATTTCAAAATGAACATGCAAATCATATATTATTATCTCTTTACAAAGATATTTATGTTTCACATAATATGCATATACATGATCATACAAATAAACAATAAAAACATGATACATCATGAAATATTAATTCGTTTTATATATTTTATTAGCCCATGGTACCTTACGGAGAGCTAAAGATATGTGAGTGCATTGAGGTTTTGCACAAATGCTATCACCACAGCTCGTATAAAATGCATAGAAGTGCTGCGTAGAAAATGCACTGAAATGCCACATAGAATGTCCCGAATGACCACATATATGTCCCAAAGGACCACGTAGAATTGTCCCAAATGACCACGTAGAACCCTTGACTATTGACAAGCCAATTATACCCTTAGCTCCCATCTCACATACTATGGGCTTTACCATTTATATAATTTATTCTCTTATTTCATATATTCAAATAATCGAACATATAACGTCTCATAGTATCTATCACATGTGCATATAACCACATAGATCATATCATATAACTTATATTTTACTTTATCTTATGTTCTAATATATCATGTATCATATATAATCACATGTCAATACACATAACTTAAGCATGTATTCTTGTACTCATAATAATCATAACAATCATGTGAATGTATTTATGAAATCTTGAAATCAACATGGGAAATAGACTTATCACAAGTCTTATTTCCATAAACAATATATGTCTAATAGTATGCACTCACTTTAGCCTCACTAGTCAATACCAATCTCTTATTTATCTGTCTTGGTAAATCTTACTTTGTCGACTTGCCCGGACTTTACTTTCGCTCGATATCTACACGAATATAAAATCCATAAAAATAACATAATTTGAATCACTACTAACCAATCATCAAAGTTGAATCTAGAAAAGACACTTGATTCATTATTTCCATTTGATTAGTATCGGTACTCATGGTACAGTATCGATACTTATCGATAGTGGTATCGATACTCTACTTCAATATCGATACCTATTCTGGATTTTGGAATTCTATTCTAAAAATGGTAACGATACCTCTATATAGGTATCTTTACTCATGGTACCGATACTACCATTTCGGTTTTGAAATCTAATGAATAAATTTTCCTTGTTTGCTTGATGGTATCGATACTGTTCATCCAATATCGATATATATATATATATATATCACCTCTAAATATTTCGTAGTATCAGTACTGTTCATCCAGTACCGATACCACAAGCCCATATTACACTCCTACATCCCAAAAATATACCAATAAAATACTAAATTCTTTCCTTTACATTTATTGTTTACCCTGAACATCATCTATACTTCCACAAACCATCCTATTTCATAATAACACATCATCATCATCAATATCTCACCCTAACTCTTGAAACTAAGAATCTTACTAAATTTTTAACATGTTATACTTTCATTTTTAACACTTTATACTTCTTATTCTAAATGACGACAAGTCAAATTCAACTTAAAATTCCATTTACTAACTATTTGTCAAAATTTCACTTAAAACCTCTTATATTCAATCTCTCATAACTCATCCATCTTTGAGTTTTAAACCACCTTAAACCTTCCTTAAGATTTCCTAATACCTCAAGAATCAAAATCATAACTGAAGTGCAAGAATTTACCAACTAAAGAATTCCTCGCCTTAACTAAAGAGCTCACGGTAATAAGAAAAGATGGATAAAGAATAATAGAATTGTCTGGATATCTTTTTCACCTAATAATTTATTCCCACGTGTATATAAAACACCCAAAATAAATTTTTAAATTCATTTACTTGCTATAAGACCTTTTTTCACTTCCATCTTTCCTTTTTTTGCTTTTCAATCCTGCACAAATTTTCCAATTAAGTCCCTAAACTTTTTAATTTATCTAATTTGGTCACTAAATCTTAAAATCTTACAAATTTGTCACTAACCCGGTGTTTGGGATGTTACAAAACTCTCCCTTAAGAAAATTCCTCCTTGAATTTTCACTACACAAAAAGGTAGGGATATTGCTTACACATATCTTCTTCACGTTCCCAGGTTGTTTCTTCTACTTTATGATTTCTCCATAACACTTCAACTAACAAAACTATTTTATTTCTTAACGGCTTAACTTCATATGCCAATATTTGCATTGGTTCCTCTTCATAAGTCAAATCAGGTTGGACTTCTATTTATTCTAGGGTAGCAATATACGAAGGATCAGATCGGTATCTTCGAAGAATAAGTACATGGAAAACATTATGAATCTTTTATATTTCTGGTGGCAAGGCTAACTGATATGACACTGGTCGTATTCTCTTAACAATCCATATGGCCCAATAAACTTAGGACTCAGCTTTCCTTTCCGTCCAATCCTTAATACTTTCTTCTAGGGAGAGACACATTCAGGAAAACTTTATCTCCAACTTTGAATTCAATTTCTTTCCTGTTAAGATCAGAATATGATTTCTGTTGGTTGAATGCCACTTTGAGATTATGTCAATTTTCCCGAACTTTCTCTTCTACATCTTGAATCAAATACGGACCAAGAAAACTCCGATCTTTGAGTTCATACCAATTTAATAGCGTACAACATTTTTTCCCGTACAGAACTTAATAGGGTGCCATCTTAATGCTTGAATGATAACTATTGTTGTAGGCAAATTCAGCAAGTGGCAAATACTTCTCCCAGGATCCTTTGAATTCAATTGCACAAGCTCTTAACATATCTTCCAAGATTTGAATAGTTTGCTCGAATTGTCCATCCGTCTGAGGGTGAAAGGTTGTTCTGAAGTTTAGTTGAGTTCCCAAAGCTTCATGTAAAGATTTCTAAATCTCGATGGGAATCAAGGATCTCGGTCATAAACTATCTAAACATGCACTCCATGCAATCTAATAATTTCTCTAATGTACAGCTCAACATACTTTTCCATAGAGAAATCAATTCGAATGAAATAAAATGTTCTGACTTGGTGAATCGATCAACTATTATCCAAATTGAATATATTTTATTTGGAGTCAGAGGTAACCCTGTTATAAAGTCCATCGTCACATTCTCCCACTTCCACTAAGGAATGGAGAGTGGTTGCAATAATCCTTAGGGAATTTGATGCTCGGCTTTGACTTTGACATGTCAAACATTTAGACACAAATTATGTGATACTTCTTTTCATTCCTGACCACCAATAGCGACTCTTAATATCCATATACATCTTGTTTCCACCAGGGTGCATCGTCAACAGACTATAGTGAGCTTCTGTCAACAGATCATTCTTTAATTCCTCATCACCTGGAATTACCAGTCTCCCTCGATAATATAGTTCCCATCAGGTTTAATCTCAAAATCTTTATTTGATTCATTCATTACTTGCTACAATATCTTTAAACACTTTTTATCTATGTTTTACAATTCTTTGATTCGATGCAACCATCTTGGCCAAAGGTTCAATTATGCACATAAACCATCAGCTCCTTTTAATGAAAACCTTGCATCTAAAGTTCGTAAGGCTGCAAACATATTTCAACTTAAGGCATCAACTACTACATTTTCTTTTCCAGGAGGAAAATCAATTATCACGTCATAATCCTTTAGAAAATCAACCCATCTTCTCTGCCTCAAATTTAATTCTTTCTGAGCCATCAGATACTTTAAGCTCTTATGATCCGTATAGAGATAGCAACGTTCCCCATATAAGTAGTGATGCCAAATCTTGAGAGCGAACATTACTGTATTCAACTCCAAATCATGCGTTGGATAGTTCTTCCAATGCGATTTCAATTGTCTAGACACATGTGCATCCACTTTCCCTTCTTGAATCAGTACACATCCTAAGCCATTATGGGATATATCACTGTAAACCACGTAGTTCTTGTCAGATTCAGGTTGGACCAAGACTGGAGCTTCTATAAAAATTCTAGTTAACGCTTCAAAATTTCTTGACACTCAAGACTCCACACAAATGGTACATTTTTCCGCATAAAAGACACTTGATTCATTATTTCCATTTGATTAGTATCGGTGCTCATGGTATAGTATAGATACTTATCTATAGTGGTATTGATACTTTACTTTTGTATCGATACCTATTCTAGATTTTGGAATTCTATTCTAAAAATGGTAACGATACCTCTATATAGGTATCGATACTCATGGTACCGATACTACCATTTCGGTTTTGATACCCTATGAAGAATTTATCCTCGTTTACTTGATATTATCGATACTGTTCATCCAATATCGATACATATATGTAAATATCACCTCTAAATGTTTCGTAGTATCAGTATTGTTCATCCAGTACCGATACCAAAGCCAAAATTACACTCCTATATCCCAAAAATATACCAATAACTTACTAAATTCTTTCCTTTACTTTATTTTTCACCCTGAACCTCATCTATACTTCCACAAACCATCCTATTTCATAATAACACAACATCATCATCAATATCTCACCCTAACTATTGAAACTAAGAATCTTACTAAATTTTCAACATGTTCTAATTTCATTTCTAACACTTTATACTTCTTATTCTAAATGATGACAAGTCAAATTCAACTTAAAATTCCATTACTAACTATTTCTCAAAATTTCACTTAAAACCTCTTATATTTAATCTTTCATAACTCATCCATCTTTGAGTTTTAAACCACCTTAAACCTTCCTTAAGCTTTCCTAATACCTCAAGAATCAAAACCGTAACTGAAGTGCAAGAATTTACCAAATAAAGAATTCCTCGCCTTAACTAAAGAGCTCACGGGAAGATGAAAGTAAGGATAAAGAACAATAGAATTGTCTGGATATCTTTTTCACCTAATAATTTATTCCCACGTGTATATAAAACACCCAAAATAATTTTTTAAATTCATTTACTTGCTATAAGACCTTTTTGCCCTTCCATATTTCCTTTCTTTGTTATTCAATCATGCACAAATAATTTTCCAATTAAGTCCCTAAACTTTTTAATTTATCTAATTTGGTCACTAAATCTTAAAATCTTACAAATTTGTCACTAACCCAGTGTTTGGGATGTTACAAAACTCTCCCTTAAGAAAATTCATCCTCGAATTTTCACTGCACAAAAAGGTAGGGATATTGCTTACGCATATCTTCTTCACGTTCCCAGGTTATTTCTTCTACTTTATGATTTCTCCATAACACGTCAACTAACAAAACTATTTTATTTCTTAGCGGCTTAACTTCATATGCCAATATTTGCATTAATTCCTCCTCATAAGTCAAATCAGGTTGGACTTCTATTTATTATAGGGCAGTAATATGTGAAGGATCAGATCGGTATCTTCGAAGCATAAATACATGGAAAACATTATGAATCTTTTCTATTTCTGGTGGCAAGGCTAACTGATATGACACTGGTCATATTCTCTTAATAATCTCATATAGCCCAATAAACCTAGGACTCAGCTTTCCTTTCCATCCAATCCTTAATACCTTCTTCCAAGGAGAGACACCTTCAGGAAAACTTTATCACCAACTTCAAATTCAATTTCTTTCCTATTAAGATCAGAATATGATTTCTGTTGGTCGAATGCCACTTTGAGATTATGTTGATTTTCCCGAACTTTCTCTTCTACATCTTGAATCAAATCCTGACCAATAACACTCCGATCTTTGAGTTCATACCAATTTAATGGTATACAACATTTTTTCCCATATAGAACTTCATAGGGTGCCATCTTAATGCTTGAATGATAACTATTGTTATAGGCAAATTTAGCAAGTGGAAAATACTTATCCAACGATCCTTTGAATTCAATTGCACAAGCTCTTAACATATCTTCCAAGATTTGAATAGTTCTCTCGGACTGTCCATCCGTCTGAGGGTGAAAGGTTCTTCTGAAGTCTAGTCGAGTTCCCAAAGCTTCATGTAAAGATTTCCAAATCTCTATGTGAATCAAGGATCTTGGTCAGAAACTATCGAAACATGCACTCTATGAAATCTAATAATTTCTCTAATGTACAGCTCAACATACTTTTCCATAGAGAAATCAGTTTCAATGGAATGAAATGTGCTAACTTGGTCAATCGATTAACTATAATCCAAATCAAATATGTTTTATTTGGAGTCCAAGGTAACCCTGTTACAAAGTCCATCATCACATTCTCCCACTTCCACTAAGGAATGGAGAGTGGTTGCAATAATCCTTAAGAAATTTGATGCTCGGCTTTGACTTGTTGACATGTCAAACAATTAGACACAAATTATGTGATACTTATTTTCAGTTCTGGCCACCAATAGCGACTCTTAATATCCATATACATCTTGTTTCCACCAGGGTGCATCGTCAACAGACTACAGTGAGCTTCTGTCAATATATCATTCTTCAATTCCTCATCATCTGGAATTACCAATCTCCCTCGATACTATAGATTCCCATCGAGTTTAATCTCAAAATCTTTATTTGATTCATTCATTACTTGCTCCAATCTCTTCAAACACTTTTTATCTATGTTTTACAATTCTTTGATTCGATGTAACCATCTTGGCCAAAGGTTCAATTATGCATATAAACCATCATCTCCTTCTAATGACAACCCTGCATCTAAAGCTTGTAAGACTGCAAACGTATTTCAACTTAAGGCATCAGCTACAACATTTGCTTTTCCAGGATGAAAATCAATTATCACATCATTATACTTTATAAATTCAACACATCTTCTCTGCCTCAAATTTAATTCTTTCTGAGTCATCAGATACTTTAAGCTCTTATGATCCGTATAGAGATAGCAACGTTCCCCATATAAGTAGTGACGCCAAATCTTGAGAGTGAACAATACTGCATCCAACTCCAAATCATTTGTTGGATAGTTCTTCCCATGCGATTTCAGTTGTCTAGACACATATGCTTCCACTTTCTCTTCTTGAATCAGTACACATCCTAAGCCATTATGGGATGTATCACTATAAACCACGTAGTTCTTGTCAGATTCGGGTTAGACCAATACTAGAGCTTCTGTCCACACAAATGGTACATTTTTCCTTATCAACTTGGTCAAAGGCAAAGCTATCATCGAAAAGTTCTTAACGAACCTTCGATAATAACCCACAAGACCCAAAAAACTCTGAACTTTAAACATATTCTTTGAAAGTTCCTATTCTAAAATGGATTTTATCTTTTGAGGATCAACTTGAATTCCCTCTGCAGAAATCACATGTCCTAGAAATGCCACTTCATTTAACCAAAAATCGCACTTAGACAGTTTGGCATATAATTTCTTATCACGTAGAGTTTGCAAAACTACCCTCAAATGTGCACTATGCTCTTTATTAGACTTTGAATACACCAATATATCGTCAATGCAAACAACTACAAAATGGTCTAGATAAGGTTGAAACATTATATTTATAAGATCCATAAAAGTTGTAGGTGCATTTGTTACCCTAAACGGCATAACAATAAACTTATAATGACCATATCTAGTTCTGAAAATCGTTTTCGGAATATCTTTCTCTTGAATCTTCAATTGATGATAACTAGAACGCAAATCGATCTTCGAGAATACCGAAGCTCCCTTTAATTGATCAAACAAATCATCGATTCTAGGGAGGGGATATTTGTTCTTTATGGTCACCTTGTTGAGCTATCTATAATCTATGTAGAGACGCATTGAATCATTATTCTTCTTTACAAATAACACATGTGCTCCCCAAGGTGACACACTTGGTCTGATAAATCCTTTGTCCAATAATTCTTGTAATTGAATCTTTAATTCACTCAACTCTTTTGAAGCCATTCGGTAAGGTGCCATTGCAATAGGTGTTGTTCCCGGCATTACTTCAATTTGAAATTCAACCTCTCTATCCGGAGGTAATCCTGGAAACTCTGTAGGAAAGACATCGGGGAACTCTTTGACAACCCTTTCTCATCGGCTCTGGTATCAATCACATTAGCAATGAAACCCTGACATCCTTGTAGCAATAACTTCTTTGCAGGTATCACTGATATTACATTTGCTAACGGATATAATCTTTCACTGATCACATTCACTTCTATTCCCTTTGAATTAATTAGGGTTACCCTTATTAGTCTATAATCGACATATACATGATAATGGTACAACCAATCCATCCCCAAAATTACATCAAACTCACCAAAGGGTAATTCCATCAGATTAGTAGGGAATTCAATTCCATGAATCCTTATGGGATACCCTTGACATAATTTATTTACCCGAGCACTATGCCCTAAAGGATTAGTCACTATCACCTTTTACTTGTTGCTTCTAATGGGATTCTCTACTCCTTCACTAACTTACTACTGATATATGAATAAGTGGAACTCGGATCAATCAATACCGACACAAATTTATCATATAACTGAAAAGTACTTGTTATAATCTTTGGTTCACTAACTTACTACTGATATATGAATAAGTTGAATGCACTTCCTGTTGAGTAGATGACTCAGGATGATTTTTTCCTCTATCTCTTCCTCTTCCTCTTTGAGATACTGAAGCGGATCGCTCAAATTATGCAGGTTCTCCAACCATCAATGGACAATCTCGAATAAAATTTATGGTGTCCCCACATCAAAAACAAGCTTTAGAGACTATTTGACACACTCCAGAATGATTCTTCCCACAATACTGACACTGTCTTGATTGGCCTTGATTTGATCGCCCAGCAGTAGACCCTACTAATTGCGTCTGTCTGGTTCTCATCTGACTTGATCCTCTAGCAGGTGATGCAACTGACTCAGACCTCGCCTGAGATCGGAACCCAGAATCTATACCCCTTTTAGATGGTGTTGAGCTTGAAGAAGTATCAACTCTCTTAGATGTCTGTACTCTTTGCACTCCAAACCTTTCATTCTAAGATCTCTCAAAAGCTTTAGCACGTTTAACCACCTCTTGGAATGAGGACAGATTCAAGACGATTAACAACTCCTTCGGTCTAGGGTGCAAGCCCTCAACAAACTATTCACATGCATCTTTTTCTGTTGGAATAAACTCAGTATCAAAATGACTCAACTCATTAAACTCACACTCATATTCATATACTGTGTTATTCAAGTGCTTCAGACTCATAAACTATTGCTTCACTTGCCTTATAAACTGATCTCCAATATACTTGACCCCTTAGCAAATAAACCACTCCATCTAACTTCTCTACTTCTGAGAAGTGGAGACTATCTAACATGATCTTCATATCATTTATCTAGAGGTCCACTGCAACAAGACCTTCTTCGGCTTTACCTTTAAATTCAGGAGCTCCCAACCCTTTCAACTCTTTCACCACATTCATTCTATGAGTTGATGGAGTAGGAGGTTGGAAACGCGTCATGATAGCATCCAAAGTCCTGAAAAACACATCTTGATCTTGTACAGGAACTCCTTGAGGTGTTTGATTTTCACCTTGCCTGGCCAGGGCAGGTGAATTACTACTTCCCTCATGCCTATCATATCCCGCTTCACTTCGGGAGCTCTCATAATCATACTCGTTACTCTATTAGATCAGAGGTGTTCACTATTATGTTGGCATATAAACTTTTTAGAACACTTTTGACCTTGGTTTATGCCTAAAATCGGCTAAACCTTAGCTCTGATACCATTAAATATAACACCTCAAACCTGTACTTGACCCAGATACGAACCCGATATATGACATTGACTTTTCAAATCCTTTTACTTGTACAAAATAGTGGAAATTTTTAAACTTATATTAAGTAAACTGAAAAATTTACATAAATATAATCAAAAAGGTTTACAAACTGATCAGAGCATATACAATTTTAACCTTTCGTTATTTGTCAACATTAATTAATATAACAAAAAGGAACCTACTATTTAAATTGCTTCTGATATAATATTTGAAGGAGTTATGATGTCCTAGCTGCCTATCCCCGCCCTTCAGACTTCTTTGATCTTATGTGTTAAACACTCACATGCTAAGTCATCGACTTAGTGAGACATATATATAAATAACAAAATGAACATGTAAATCACATACTATTATCTCTTTACAAAGATATTTATGTTTCACATAATATCCATATACCTGATCATGCAAATAAACAATAAAAACATGATATATCATGAAATATTAATTCCTTTTATATATTTTATTAGCCCATGGTACATTACGGAGAACTAAAGATATGTGGATGCATTGAGGTTGTGCATAAATGTTGTCACCATAGCACATATAAAATGCACCAAAGTGTCGCGTAAAAAATGCACCGAAGTGTCACATAAAATGTCCCTAAGGACAACATATATGTCCCAAAGGACCACGTAGAATTGTCCCGAAGGACTGCGTAGAACCCTTGACTCTTGGCATGTCAATTATAGCTTTAGTTCCCATCTCACATATTATGGGTTTTACCATTTATATCATTTATTCTCTTATTTCATATATTCAAATAATCGCACATATAATGTCTCATAGTATCTATCACATGTACATATACTCACATAGATCATATCATATAACTTATATTTTATTTTCTCTTATGTTCCCATATATCATGTATCATATATAGTCACATATCAATATATATAACTTATGCATGTATTCATGTACTCATAATAATCATATCAATCACATGAATATATTTATGCAATCATGAAATCAACATGGGAAATAGACTTATCACAAGTCTTATTTCCATAAACATTATATGTCTAATAGTATACACTCACATTGGCCTCACTAGTCAATACCAATCTCTTATCTATCTCTCTTGGTAAATCTTACTTTGTCAACTTGTCTGGACTTTGCTTTCGTTTGATATCTACACGAATATAAAATCCATATAAAAATCATAATTTAAATCACTATTAACCAATTATCAAAGCTGAATCTAGAAAATACACTTGATTCATTGTTTCCATCTAACTAGTATCGTTACTCAAGGTACAGTAACGATACTTCTTTATAGTGGTATCGATACTCTACTTCAGTATCAATACCTATTTTGGAATCTGGAATTCTATTCTAAAAATGGTATTGATACCTCTATATGGGTATCGATACCCATGGTACCGATACTACCATTTCGATTTCGATACCCTATGAAGAATTTATCCTCGTTTACTTGATGTTATCGATGTTGTTCATCAAATATCGATACCTATACGCAAATATCACCTCTAAATGTTTCGTAATATCGGTAATGTTCATCCAATACTGATACCACAAGCCCATATACACTCTTATATCCCGAAAATATACCAATAACTTACTAAATTCTTTCCTTTACTTTTATTTTTCACCCTGAACCTCATCTATACTTCTACAAAACATCCTATTTCATAATAACACATCATCAATATCTTACGCTAACTCTTGAAACTAAGAATCTTACTAAATTTTAAACATGTTTTAATTTAATTTCTAACGCTTTATACTTCTAATTCTAACTGATGACAAGTCAAATTCAACTAAAAATTCCATTTACTAACTCTTTCTCAAAATTTCACTAAAAATATCTTATATTCAATCTCTCATAACTAATCCATCTTTGAGTTTTAAACCACCTTAAACCTTCCTTGAGCTTTTCTAATACCTCAAGAATCAAAACCATAACTGAAGTGAAAGAATTTACCAACTAAAGAATTCCTCACCTTAACTAAGGAGCTCATGAGAAAAAGAAAAGAAGGATGATGAACAATATAACTCTCTAGATATCTTTTTCCCCTAATAACTCCTTCCCACGTGTATATAAAACACCCAAAATGAATTTTTAAATTCATTTACTTGCTAAAAGACCTTTTTTCCCTTCCATATTTCCTTTCTTTTCTATTCAATCATGCGTAAACAATTTTCCAATTAAGTCCCTAAACTTTTTAATTTATCTAATTTGATCAGTAAATCTTAAAATCTTACAAATTGGTCACTAACTCGGTGTTTGGGATGTTACACCTTACGAATTTGCTTCTAAAAATCAATACAAAGATGGGAAGAATGAATTCAATGTGAGAAATTGAGCAAACACCTTCAATTCCAGTTGTTTCTAAGGTTTCAACTATCATCCTTAGCATAGATGTGTCTCATGGTTCTCCGGGGCAGTATGATATTCCATCAATTGATGCGATGATCATCTCCAGGTAGTGGTCTTTGATTTCCCGATACAAGGCAGTTGTGCATACACAATCTTTGAAGCTTGGAATGATAGATTCTCTTTTTAAACTATTTGGCAGGAATGATGATGGTATCATGAGGGAAACTCTATTTGATTTCTATATAAGTCCAAACAAAGGAAACCAATTTTTGTCAGGGAAAAAATTTGTTGGGGAAATAAGAAATTGACACGTGTTAATTTCTTATTGTAAGATTGCACACTAGTGCAAACAAAGAATGAAGGCAATCAAATCAGGGATAGAAGGAAGAGTGCTCCAGCATCCGTCCCTGACAATTGAATCAAGAAAACGTACATCAACATATACATAAATGTTACATGAAATTTGCATCTTTGCATCGTACATTCGTCATCACATTGCAATAAAAAGGTTTTTCCCTTCTCATAAAGATACTTTTATAATTCCTTTTGAGAAACTAATTTCATATCTAATTTCTTGTCTCAAGATCATTTTCTCCTCTCATAAGGACAAAGCAAAAAAGACATCAAATCAAATACATGAAATAAACTTCATCACGACACTCATAAATCATTCAAGACATTCATTCATAAATGCATCATTTTTATGTTAATCTTTTAGGAAATAAAAGTTTGGTGATTACCAGAAGTCCACAACATGAAGGAACAATGTCATCCATAGATTTGACATCATGAAGTGAATGATCAGATCTTCTAAAGATTGCTAGATCTCCTCAACATGTAGGGAAGACTGTCTGTTGCCTTTAAGATTGTTTCTCTCGAAACAAAGTTTTGTCTCGCTTGAGATAATTTTTCTTAAAAACAAATTTCGTCTCAGTTGAGATAGTATTCTTTAAGACACGAACATTTGAGATTGTTTTTCTTAAAAACAAATTTTGTCTCACTTGAGACAGTTTCCCCTAGAAATACAAATTTTGAAATTGTTTCACTTGAAATAAAATTTATCTCACTTGAGATTGTTCTCAAAAGAAATTTTGTCTCACTTGGGACAGTTTTTCTTCGAAACACAAATTCTAAAATTGTTTCACTTAAAACAAAATTGATAATATTTGATATTGTTTTTCTTAAAAACAAATTTCGTCTCACTTGAGACAGCCTTCCTTAAGACAAGAACAATTGAGATTGTTTTTCTTAAAAACAAATTTCGTCTCACTTGAGCCAGTTTCCCTTAGAAATACAAATTTTGATTGATTTTCTTCGAAACACAAATTCTAAAATTGTTCACTTAAAACAAAATTGATAATATTTGATATTGTTTTTCTTAAAAACAAATTTCGTCTCACTTGAGACAGCCTTCCTTAAGACAAGAACAATTGAGATTGTTTTTCTTAAAAACAAATTTCGTCTCACTTGAGCCAGTTTCCCTTAGAAATACAAATTTTGATTGAAACAAAATTTATCTCACTTAAGATTGTTGTCAAAACAAATTTTGTCTCACTTGGGACAATTTTTCTTCGAAACACAAATTCTAAAATTGTTTCACTTGAAACAAAATTGATAACATTTAAGATTGTTTTTCTTAAAAACAAATTTCGTCTCGCTTAAGACAGTTTTCACTCAAAACGCAAAATTTGGAAATTGTTTCACTTGAAACAAAATTGATAAACCTTTGAGATTGTTTCTCTCAAAACAAAGTTTTGTCTCACTTGAGATAGTTTCTCTTGAAACATAAACCTTTGAGATTGTTTCCGTTGAAATAAATTTTGTCACGCTTGAGATAGTTTCTCTTAAAACATAAACCTTTGAGATTGTTTCTCTTGAAACAAATTTTGTCTCACTTGAGAAAGTTTCTCTTGAAACATAAACCTTTGAGATTGTTTCTCTTGAAACAAAGTTTCATCTCGCTTGAGACAATTTCTCTCGAAACAAATTTTGTCTCACTTGAGATAGTTTCTCTTGAAAAAAATTAACCTCACTTCAGATTGTTGTCTCCAAATTATCCCTAAAGATGGATACACATATTCATCATGTAGGAACAATGTTATCCACAGACCAGATCTTCTCAACGTATAGGAGCATCGTCATCCCCAGACAATCAGACTTCCTCATCACGTAGGAACCGTGTTGTCTCCAAATTATCCCTAAAGATAGCTACACGTCCTCATCGATTAGGAACAATGTCTTCCACGACCAGATCTCCTCAACACATAGGAGCAGCGTCATCCTCATATAACCAGACTTCCTTATCATGAAGGAACCGTGTTGTCTCCAAAATCATGTCCAGATTAACCCGACTTCCTCAACGAGAAGAAACGATGTCATATTCAAAAAACAATTTTTCTAAAAGTGGCTAGATCTTTTCAACATGAATGAGTAGTTTTTTCATTACTATCAAATTTCAAAGCAAAAGAGAGAACCAAACAAAAACTCGTTATCTTGTAGTATTTGCCTTGTTCTTGTTAACACAAGAATGTGCAAAGAGGGGTAGTTGTAGACACCCAAGGTTTATAAAACAATACCCAATCCCAATGGAGATCCATCAGCCCACTCGGATAACCCAACAAGCCCAATCAAATTGCTCTTGAGCCTAAATTTGATTAGGGTTTCACCTTAGCTGCCAATCGCCTCCAATATCTAGCCATTGGATATGGACCCATCCAATGGTCCATCATATCCCCCAAGAGCTTAGGGTTTTAACCCTAGATATCAAATATCGCCACCAATCAAAGATCCAGACCGTTCGATGGCGCGCATGTGATGCACGCGTCAGCCTTTCATTTTCCCCGTCACGTGAACTGCCACCAGATCTCCCCGCCGCCACTATCATCTATCACGCTGTTGTTTTCAACCTACAGTGACGGAAGTCATCATTAATAGTAACAAAGGGGGATAAATCAATCAACCAAGTCAATAAATTCCATTAAATTTGTTTCAAAAATCCGGTTAAATACTGGTAGAGGTTAGGGAAATGATTCCCCTACCAAATAGCTATCATCATATACATAAGAAAAACCACCATTCAAAAAGGTAGAAAAGAGCAGATTTAAATCGATAGGAGAAACGGAGAAAGAAAACTATAGAGAAGCATTCGAAAAAAATAATAAGGAAAATAAACTAAAAAAAGAGAAAACCAAGAGGGAAGAGAGAAGGCATACCTATCTCGATGCTCACTAGTCATATCGAAGGTCACCGTAGTCAAGGAAATTGAAGAGACTTTCCTAGATCTACATTTCTAGGGACCTTTTTTGGTTAAAAGTAGCCTGGTTTCATAAACACGATGAAGAGACGCTTCAAACTATACTTTCTTCTCTCTTCCCTGACTCCTGCGGATGGTGGTTGTCATCGATAAATGGCGGCCAACGCGGCGAAGGTCCACCAGATTCTGGAAAATATGAGAGCTCCGGTTGAGGCTCTCTCTCTCTCTTTCTCTCTCTCTCGGGCCAAAGGGAAAAGGGCAATTGAAGGTTAATGGCTAGTTTTGGCCTAATTTCAAGCATATATATGGGACATTGAACGACGCCATTTGGAGAGGGACCATGAGTGTATTTTAGTGTGTGGGTAAAACCCTATTATGGACCTTCGTGCTTTGTAATTTCAAATTTTAGTCACTAATTGAAAAGTTCTTGCATGTTCTACTTAGGATCCAAATTTTGTTATGCTTATGTCTTGGTCATCGAATAAAAGTATGATATTTCATTTCAGGCATTTGTTTCTCAATATTTACATTTAAGTCACCAGTTCATATATTATAATATGTTTGCTTATATTCAAATATGGTCCTAAGGTTTATGATTCTTTTGTTTTAGTCACTATTTAGTATGAATGCATTTAGATTTAATTGTTATTTACCCTTTCATGTTTCTGGTTTAGTTTATTTTAATTCTTAACATTATTTATGGCGCTCTGGTTGTTCATAATTGTTGTTAGGTCCTTCAAGTTTCTGTAGTACCATTTGATCCCTTAAATCACTGAATGTGCTTATTTGTTATTTGTATTTTGATCTGTGTTTTCTGTTTGTATTCTAGTCCTTATGTATGTATAGATTTTGCATATTATGTATTTATATGTATTATATTAAATAAATATTATTATCCCTATGTGTTGTAAATATTTTATTATATATTTCTGATCGTATTTGTTTCCATCATATTCCTTTATCCATTGATATGGTACTCGAATATTTTCAAGAACATTTATTTGTAGAATGGGCGTAGAAAATACTACTTGATCGAAGTAGTGTAATCCAATACGACATTCGAACGAAGTATGAACTTGAAAACGTGAGTGTTTTATGTATTTATTAATATGATAATAATTATTTTATTTTATTTTATTATTATAATATTTTATTTTGTTTTATTTTTGTTTTATTTACTCTTAATATTGACGATGTATGTTTTCAATTGTGGTAAAAATTGTTTCATGCAAATTTTGATATTAATTTAATGTTTAAATAATTCAATAATAGATTATTCTTTTACATATAAGAAATAGTTGGGATAGCTTTCTTGATGGAGGATTGTAAATCTCGAGATTTCTTTTCAAGTTAAAGAATTTTCTCTGATAATTAATTCGGAATAAATTATATATTGTCCAATAATTAGATCATACTTTAACTATCAATGTGAATTCTTGATTTCCACCATTTACAATAATATATAAGCAATTAGGTACCAATTATAGACACTGTGAGGGTGCTTATCATTCCCCAAGCATAATCACTCATGAACCCGTTAAGTCGAGTTTTTGGTAAACATAGACCAAGTTTTGTCTTAAAAAATGATTTTTCCTTAAAATTGTTTTAAAAGACGTTTTTAGGTATTCGACATACCTAGTCCAAATGTCGATGGCGACTCCTATTCAATTTAATTTAAATTAATTCAAAAATCCCAATTTTTGCAATTAAAGTCATAATTATTTTTTTAAACTTAATTGTTTTCACAAAAAAAAGTTATAACTTGGATATGCCTTCAAAATTGCATCATGGTGATCACATTATGAGACATTTAACATAAGGAACACATGGAACACACACACATATAACATGGCATTGTCCTTCAAATTTGCATCAAGACAATAACAATACAAAACTGTCCTCTAATTAACAAAGTGTAAAATATTTTCATACTGAGATTAGGGTATGATAAAGACACTTATAAAGGAGCCAAATCACAGATGGAACTATTCTACTAAAGTAATGGGAATGTATCCAATTTCTCCATTGTGATTAGTATTGCTTATGGCATGAAGTTCTATAATGGTCAAAGACAACTCCAACATGGAACATTGATTTCTATATTGCTTTTAAAACTATTCTAAAGATCAAGTTACAATATCATTAATGGTTAGTCAAACATAAAACTTTATCACATGCACTTATAATGGATCTTCCAGTGGTAAAATGCTAGAGATCCACATCTCATAAATTAAATTTAGAAGTATAAAGCCTTACTCATAGATAGGCTTGGACCATTTTTTCTTGGTGCAAAGTTCATGCAACTTTTGTTTTGCTCCTTCAATCTCAAAAGACTCATCAATTCCAAATGAATCAACATCAACAACCATGGACTTTGGTAACTTAAGCAAAGATCACTTTACTGCATTAAGCTTCGCATTATCCTTTTGATATGATGAATCCAGTGCAATGAACTCCCCGTCGACATATACAATAGTGTTTTAGCGATGTTAAGCGTCGCTAAAATCTTCCCTGGAAAAATGCCGCAAGAAGCGCCGCTAAAGCTAACGCCGCAAAAGATAGCGACATTTGTGAACAGAAAACGCCGCAAAAGATCTAGCTTTATAACGACGTTATTCTTATCTTTAGTGGCGTTTGTTTTCTAAAACGTCGCTATATGTTATGGTATTTAGTGGCATTTGTGGTAAAAAAATGTTGCTAATAACTATGCATAGTGGAATTTTCTTCACAAAATGCTGCAAAAGAACCCGACTTCTGGTGACTTTTATTCAAAAACGCCGCTATGGTTAACTAATTTTGCATATATCATTTTCTATTTTATATTACGCAAATTTAATATTCTATAACATTATATAATAACAATAAACTTAAAATTTAATTACAACACAAATTATGTAGAAAAATAAATCAAAATTTATAAAATAAAATTAAAATGTAACATAGTTCAACATTGTTCACTAGAATTTAGTCTAGGTTCTTTATCTTTCAATAAAAAAAAACATTTTATCGATATGCAACTTCAGTTGATTCTTTTCATCAAAAAGTGTTGGCACAGTTAGACTAGGTTCAGATGCAAACTTACAATATGCACTCATCAAGCCATTTAAGAAGTGAGAGAAAGTGTGTTTCCAACATTCATGTTTGGAGAGTAAAAGTTAGTAGTAATCTGTACAGAAGAGGTAAAATTAGAAAAATCATGTATTTCAGAAGTACCATACCAACAACAATTCATCAAGACAATTAAACTGGAACATAAATACCAAAGGATAATAGGAAAAAAAGCAAAGGCAAGGAAGTAACACATAAACTGATGTCTAGTTAACATAGCAATCAAACCTTACATCCTCCAACTCATCAAAAATACTTGAGCTTACTGCGAAGTGCTTCAGCAAAATCAACCTTTGCTTCTCTATTACCTGCAATTAGAACATGCTAGCAAGGCAATCAATCAACCTTAAAACAATTTTTTCACCTAACAAATAAGTGAATTATAGGCATTAAGAATAAAGTCAAAGTCAAGAAGTCGGAAACAAGAAGATGAAATTATATCCTAAGTCATCCAAACGAAAAACATACCAATCGATCACATGCATCATGAAGAGTTTTAGTTTTTGTTTCTACAGCTTGGTGTTGCAGTTGTAGTTCATTAAATAGGTTCAATGTCTCTTGATCTCATCCACCTGCACAGAAACACTTGCAAGCTTTAAAATCTTGCAAAAAATACGGATATAACCCAATAAAATAGCTAGCAAAGGAAATGAGAATACATGGAGATGTAAAACATAAAGAACATACTTGTTGAAGTATATCATAACAAGTCTGTATCTGGTCTACCAGAGTATCAACATAATGTTGATACTTCTCCTTCGTCTGAAGGAAGAGAAACGACGAAAATCAATAAACAAACATCCAACAAAAATTACTTCACGTTTTAATTTGGACTAGCAGCTTTTGTTTGTTATAAGCTAGTTATGAGCCATGGTAGTTATATATCTATCAAGGTAGATAAAATCTTACTGAAGTTCAAATTACAGAATAGAATTCATTGCAATGAATCTCTCATCTCCTAATCTTGTTTATATATATATAGACACACACACAATTTCTTTTTTCCTTTGAACTCTCTCATCTCCTTGCCCAAGTCACAGCTGTTTGTAACCCCCAGACCGATGCGGGTAACCCGATACGATCCGGGAAGTCACATTAGGGCCACCGGAGCGACCCACTGTAAAAATAGCGGAAAATTTAAAACTTTTTATCAGAACATGTAAACTTATAAAATAAGTTGTCACTAATTAAAAATAAAACAAATTTCCAAACTCGTATATAAATCAAAATACAATTACATGCCCCCTAATCACATGTACCATACTCTGCAACAACGCCGGATGAACTCCCTTACTGAAGTCGATAGATGCACTGGTACAATTCTTTTAACCTGAAAAGGTGAGTACTAGAGTGAGCTTTAGAAAGCTCAGTAATACAGAACTACCATATGATGCTGATGAACGTGCAGATACAGATAAATATTTATTTCCTTATTGTTTCAGACATTTACAGATCTTTATACTGAGCAGAGATTCTACGGATATTTCAAGTACTAACGGACCATGAGCTTTCAGTTCAGATAAATATTTTGGATGATTGAGTTCAGGAGATCAGAATAGGTTTTCTAGTGTGTTCCTAAAAATCATGTAACTTTTCAGATCTTTTTAAAATATATATATATACCCCCAGAGCACAAAGCCAAGAGTCTGCATATAATCTTCCTCCAATAATAATCCCCAGATAAAACATTCTCCGTCGTAAACAGAGAATCAAAAATCAAAACATAATTCATATATCAGAACAGAATCCAGGTTAGGAATCAGAACAGATTTCAGATCAGATGTCAAAATAGAATTCAAATCAAAAATCAGATAAAATATTCATTTAAGTAGGGAACACACTAGAGTTTCCAGATATTATTTAGAGATACAAGATAATCTTATCGGCCAGAGAAACACAAATATTAGAACAGATTTCAGATCAGATGTCAAAATAGAATTCAAATCAAAAATCAATAAATATTCATTTAGTAGGGAACACACTAGAGTTTCCAGATATTATTTAGAGATACAAGATAATCTTATCGGCCAGAGAAACACAAATATTCTTTTACCGATAGAATGTCGGAATTAGAATCACTATTGGAAGAGTTCAATATCTGACAGAATCATCATTATTCAATATAATTTATTAAGATCATCTTATTCAGATAATTTTCGGAAGCTTTACGAATCTGAAGGTATTCAATCTTTACAATCTATGACGATTAATCCGATTATCGAACAACTCCAGATGAATAGCTTCCAGAACCGATACTTATCAACTTGTCAATTCATCAACCTTCCAGGTTATTCACTCTTTAATACCAAATATTCTTATCCATGTATCATCTTCTGAGTCATCACTGAACATATCTTAAGGAGACGAACGAATATTCTAATGGTCTTTATTTTATTTCCATGTTTCAACTATACCAGGAAATATTGACGTACTTGATTTGTGGTTCATAATCCATTGGGATGATACATCACATAAGTTCACCCGAGTTTCTAAACTTATTCTAATCTCTCACTTAATCCTCAGTCATTGAGGTTACTTAGTTCATTTAGCATTCAAGTCCAATCCAGTTACTTCGGGATTTTCCAGATTAATTCAAACGTTCTTGAATTTCAGATACATATTGTACTTTCGATCCATTCAATTTGGTCTTCGTGGTTGATTGTCGAACAAACGTCCAATTCTTAGTATTGAATACAATCTAGAGTTGAGCGGAATACTTCCAAAATTTATCATCGAGCCAAACTTGAGAAGACAAACACATGTTCAAGTAATATCTATGCCATTCAGGTATTGACATAGTTTTAGGATTGATATACTCACTTAAATTGTTTTCCATTATCTTTAAAGGTAGTCCAATACCTATGCTTACTTGGATTCCTTAATTAATCCAAGACATTTACTTAGTTTAGACCATAAGGTTATTTTGTAAATTTTGGTATTCAGTTTTATTTCATTCATTTCAGAGCTCAAAGATATCCAATCATTTTTGAGCTTGGTTATATTCTTGGGTCATTTTCATTACAGGGGTCGTTCGAACAATTCTGATAAAGAGCACCCTCCGATAAATGTTCTTCAGGTATTTACTCATAACTCAGATATTTTTCGGTCAAGTACCTTCTCGGATTTTACAAACGCAATATTATGAATTTTTCTTTACAAAGACAGAAATTAATAATTAAATTTAAGTACTTTCTCTTTCAGGGTTAACTCTGACTATTTTACCTCTCAAGGGCATTTTCGTAATTTCTTAACCAGATAATTTCGATATTAGCTCTGAACGAAAATAATATAATTTAGAGATCCTATGATCAATTGCTTCCTCAAACATTCTTTGATCTTGAAATGATTCCTTAAAAGACTTCTAGTATCTAGCATAAACTTTCTTGGGGTTAAAGAACCGGTTATCCATAATTTACAAGTAAAACTAACATTTCTTATGCACATAAATAGTTTTAGAAGATCAATAATTCTTTTCAGATTTATTAATCCACTTCCAGAGACAATTCTTGTCAGTTTCCAACATAAGAATAATTTCATAATTTTACCTAATCGAAATATTCTCATAATTTATCATCTAAGTACCTTTAATGAGATAAATTATAATCTATAATTCATGGTTGATTCTTTTATCACTTAATTCCAGAACTGTAATTTAATTCCAACTGTCCTCCAATTTCTTATATAGTCATTTGAGCCATTCAGTTATCTACTTTCTACCGTATTCGTATCTAGTGTAGATCTTCATTAATTAAACATATGAGACCAAACATTTCCATTCATGCATTTACCAATACCAACATGTTCTATAAAGCATAAAGAGGTAGTAAAGTAATACCTCGATTTCCATGCAATACTGATCGACCATAAAAATTCCATTCGAATGCCTTTGATCTTCAATTCAACTTCAAATAATTCCTCAGATACATATCAACATAAATTATATCAGAAACGGAGCTTAATTACGATAAACGGATAGAATCGGGTGATAAATCAGTGAAAGATGGCTTACTGGGTTCGAATTTGGCGAAACAGACTTCGGATTCGGATTCAGGACGTTGAAAGCATAAAATATGGCTTTAAGAAAATTTGGAATCTTCAGTCAAAATCAAAGTCAACGGGTTTGACCGACAATTTTGAGGCCTTCGGATTCGAATTTCGAGAAACGGGCTGCGAAATCAGATTTGGAACGTTGAAAAATATCAGGATAGGTATACTCAGTCAAAGTCAAAGGTCGTTTAATTCCCGGTCAAAGCCAGTCAAAGTTTTAGTCAACAGTGGTCAACGTCGGTCAACGGTCAATGGGTCAACGATCAACGGGTCAACGGGTCGGGTCAACAGGTCAGGTCAACAGGTTGGGTCGGGTCAACGGGTCGGGTAAACGGGTCGCGTCGGGTCGGGTCGTGACCGGTCAAACCGGTCATTTTTCCTTCCCCACGCGCAGTGGCGGCGCGTGGGGGCGCGTGAACAGTGCTAAAATCCCGAAAAATTTTCTAAAAATTATTTTTAGCGATTTCGAGATACTTACAAAGCTCGGTTCATAATTTTGAACGGCGGAGAGCTCGATTTCAACGAATCAAAAAACTTTGACCGGTTAACCTCCACACGCGCCGCCGCCGCCGGAGAAAAGGGAGGACACCGATGGACTCAGAATGGCTCAAGGAACACGATGGTGCGGGAGGTGTCGTAAATGGATGATCCGATCGTCGTGAATCGATGAAAAACCAACTAAAATCGAGTTATTACCGACGATACTTCCGACTGAAATTCACGACGAACGGTGATGATTCACGACGAAAGGTTTGAGGGGTTTTGTTCCTCGGTTGACAACGAACACGATGGTGGTTTCGACTCATCGATCGGAGGTTGGACGGCGAGTAGATCGGAGTTGGAAGTTGGGTTGAGGGAGAGGGAAAACTGGAAAAATTTTCAGAAACATACGGGAGATTGGGGGTATATATCATCTCATAATTAAAAATGGCTAAACCAAGAGTTTAGCCACTGAACTTCCTGCACTTCATAAAACGGTCTGCCAACTTTAAAATTTTGCAATTTAACACACTGTTTCTTTCAAAATACCAAATTAAATCCACCACTTTATAATTTCTTAATTTTAGCCCTTAAATTGGGGTGTTACAATTCTCCCCTCCTTAAAAGAATTTCGTCCTCGAAATTCATTCATGTCACATAATTGCAGAAATAAAACTTCCATCAGTTCTTTCATATCTTTCATGTAGCTTTTATAGAAACACAGATCCTTCACTAATCCTTAACCAGTTGAGTATACATTCTTATCAGAACTCTCTCATTTCAATAAAAGAATCCGAACGAAAATTTTCCTTGAGTAATTAATTCAGTCTTGGTCATGAAAATAGGCTCATAGAGCAGTAGTATATTCAAATTTTATTTCTGGAGTCAAGTCAAAATTTTCTAGATAAATAACCCTCACATGGATTGTGAGGTACTTCACAGCGTTTAGACAAATGTTACTGGTATTTCTTTTTGTACAAGTATAGCCTTAACAGATAGAAACTTTGGTTTACTCGCTACAGATAGGGACTCAGCCCTGGAGTTCCGGCTCAGAGAGGTACGATTGTAGTCTAGGGGCATGTACTGATCATACATATTTTGACATTCGACCGGCCGGTCTAACTTGAAAATTTTTGACTCAAACCATAGCTCTGATACCACTAAATGTAACCCCCAGACCGATGCGGGTAACCCGATACGATCCGGGAAGTCACATTAGGGCTACCGGAGCGACCCATTGTAAAAATAACTGAAAATTTAAAACCTTTTATCATAACATATAAACTTATAAAATCAGTTGTCACTAATTAAAAATAAAACAGATTTCCAAACTCGTATATAAATCAAAATACAATTACATGTCCCCTAATCACATGTACCATACTCTGCAACAACGCCGGACGAACTCTCTTACTGAAGTCGATAGACGCACTGGTACAATTCTTTTAACTTGAAAAGGTGAGTAATAGAGTGAGCTTTAGAAAGCTCAGTAATACAGAACTACCAGATGATGCTGATGAACGTGCAGATACAGATAAATATTTATTTCCTTATTGTTTCAGACATTTACAAATCTTTATACTGAGCAGAGATTCTACGGATATTTCAAGTACTAACGGACCATGAGCTTTCAGTTCAGATAAATATTTCGGATGATTGAGTTCAGGAGATCAGAATAGGTTTTCTAGTGTGTTCCCAAAAATCATGTAACTTTTCAGATCTTTTTAAAACATATATATATATACCCCATCCGTTCACATCATAAATGTGTAGGTTCCCCAAAACCATACACCCAACCGCACATGCCATTTAGACCCTGAGCACAAAGCCGAAGAGTCTGCAGATAATCTTCCTCCAACAATAAATCCCCAGATAAAATAGTTCTCCATCGGTAAACGGAGATATCAAAAATCAAAACATAATTCAGATCAGATATCAGAACAGAATCCAGGTTAGGAATCAGAACAGATTTCATATCAGATGTCAAAATAGAATTCAAATTATAAATCAGATAAAATATTCATTTAAGTAGGGAACACACTAGAGTTTCCAGATATTATTTAGAGATACAAGATAATCTTATCGGCCAGAGAAACACAAATATTCATTTTACCGATAGAATGTCGGGAATTAGAATCACTATTGGAAGAGTTCAATATCTGACAGAATCATCAGTTATTCAAAATATAATTTATTAAGATCATCTTATTCAGATAATTTTCGGAAGCTTTACAAAATCTGAAGGGTATTCAGAATCTTTACAATCTATGACGATTAATCCGATTATCGAACAACTCTAGATGAATAGCTTCAAGAACCGATACTTATCAACTTGTCAATTCATCAACCTTCCAGGTTATTAACTCTTTAATACCAAATATTCTTATCCATGTATCATCTTCTGAGTCATCACTGAACATATCTTAAGGAGACGAACAAATATTCTAATGGTCTTTATTTCATTTCCATGTTTCAACTCTACCAGGAAATACTGACGTACTTGTTTTGTGGTTCATAATCCATTGGGATGATACATCACATAAGTTCACCCGAGTTTCTAAACTTATTCCAATCTCTCACTTAATCCTCAGTTATTGAGGTTACTTAGTTCATTTAGCATTCAAGTCCAATCAAGTTACTTCAAGATTTTCCAGATTAATTCAAACATTCCTGAATTTCAGATACATATTGTACTTTCGATCCATTCAATTTGGTCTTCGTGGTTGATTGTCGAACAAACGTCCAATTCTTAGTGCTGAATACAATCTAGAGCTGAGCTGAATACTTCCAAAATTTATCATCGAGCCAAACTTGAGAAGACAAACACATGTTCCAGTAATATCTATGCCATTCAAGTATTGACATAGTTTTAGGGTTGATCTACTCACTTAAATTATTTTCCATTATCTTTAAAGGTAGTCCAATACCTATGCTTACTTGGATTCCTTAATTAATCCAAGACATTTACTTAGTTTAGACCATAAGGTTATTTTGTAAATTTTGGTATTCAGTTTTATTCCATTCATTTCAGATCTCGAGGATATCCAATCATTTCTGAGCTTGCTGATATTCTTGGGTCATTTCCATTACAGGGGTATTTTGGTCATTTTATAGATCCACGGTATTTCAATCTTTTTCCTTCATCTGGTCTTATTATTTAATTCCAATTTATCATCTATTTCAGTCCGTTCGAACAATTCTGATAAAAGAGCACCTTCCGATAAATTGTTCTTCAGGTATTTACTCATAACTAAGATATTTTCGGGTCAAGTGCCTTCTCGGATTTTACAAACGCAATATTATGAATTTTTCTTTACAAAGACAGAAAATTAATAATTAAATTTGTACTTAATCGAGTTAAGTACAAATTCTCAAAGTACTTTCTCCTTCAGGGTCAACTCTGACTATTTTACCTCTCAAGGGCATTTTCGTAATTTCTTAACCAGATAATTTCGATATTTGCTCTTAACGAAAATAATATAATTTAGAGATACTATGATCAATTGCTTCCTCGAATATTCTTTGATCTTGAAATGATTCCTTAAAAGACTTCTAGTATCTAGCATAAACCTTCTTGGGGTTAAAAAACCGGTTATCCATAATTTACAAGTAAAACTAACATTTCTTATGCACATAAATAGTTTTAGCAGATCAATAATTCTTTTAAGATTTATTAATCCACTTCTAGAGACAATTCTTGTTATTTTCCAACATAAGGGTAATTTCATAATTTTACCTAATCGAAATATTCTCATAATTAATCATCTAAGTACCTTTAATGAGATAAATTATAATCTACAATCCATGGTTGATTCTTTTATCACTTAATTCCAGAACTTGTAATTTAATTCCAACTGTCCTCACATTTCTTATAATAGTCATCTGAGCCATATTCAGTTATCTACTTTCTACCGTATTCGTATCTAGTGTAGATCTTCATTAATTACACATATGAGACCAAACATTTCCATTCATGCATTTACCAATACCAACATGTTCTATAAAGCATAAAGAGGTAGTAAAGTATTACCTCGATTTTCGTGCAATACTGATCGACCATAAAAATTCCATTCGATTGCCTTTGATCTTCAATTCAACTTCCAATAATTCCTCAGATACATATCAACATAAATTATATCAGAAACGGAGCTTAATTACGATAAACGGATCAAATCGGGTGATAAATCAGTGAAAGATGGCTTACCGGGTTCGAATTTGGCGAAACGGACTTCGGATTCGGATTCGGATTCAAGATGTCGAAAGCATAAAATATGGCTTTACGAAAATTTGGAATCTTCGGTCAAAATCAAAGTCAACGGGTTTGACCGACAATTTCGAGGCCTTCGAGTTCGAATTTCGAGAAACAGACTGTGGAATCGGATTTGGAACGTCGAAAAATGTCAGGATAGCTATACTCGGTCAAAGTCAAAGGTCGTTTAATGCCCAATCAAAGCCAGTCAAAGTTTTGGTCAACAGTGGTCAACGCCGGTCAACGGTCAATGGGTCAACGGTCAACGGGTCAACAGGTAGGGTCGGGTCGGGTCAACGGGTCGGGTCGGGTCGTGACCGGTCAAACCGGTCATTTTTCCTTCCCCACGCGCAGTGGCGGCACGTGGGGGCGCGTGAACAGTGCTAAAATGCCGAAAAAATTTCTAAAAATTATTTTGAGCAATTTCGAGATACTTACATAGCTCAGTTCATAATTTTGAACAGCGGAGAGCTCAATTTCAACGAATCAAAAACTTTGACCGCTTCACCTCCACACGCGTCGCCGCCGCCGGAGAAAAGGGAGGACACCGGTGGACTCGGAACGGCTCAAGGAACACGATGGTGCGGGAGGTGTCGTAAATGGATGACCCGATTGCCGTTAATCGATGAAAAACTAACTAAAATCGAGTTATTACCGACGATACTTCCGACTGAAATTCACGACGAACGGTGATGATTCACGACGAAAGGTTTGAGGGGTTTTGTTCCTCGGTTGACAACGAACACGATGGTGGTTTCGGCTCATTGATCGGAGGTCAGACGGCGAGTAGATCGGAGTTTGAAGTTGGGTTGAGGGAGAGGGAAAACTGGAAAAAATTCTAGAAACATACGGGAGATTGGGGGTATATATCATCTCATAATTAAAAATGGCTAAACCAAGACTTTAGCCACTGAACTTCCTGCACTTCATAAAACGGTATGCCAACTTTAAAATTTTGCAATTTAACCCACCGTTTCTTTCAAAATACCAAATTAAATCCACCACTTTATAATTTCTTAATTTTAACCCCTAAATTGGGGTGTTACAATTCTCCCCTCCTTAAAAGAATTTCGTCCTCAAAATTCATTCATGTCACATAATTGCAGAAATAAAACTTCCATCAGTTCTTTCATATCTTTCATGTAGCTTTTATAGAAACACAGATCCTTCACTAATCCTTAACCAGTTGAGTATACATTCTTATCAGATCTCTCTCATTTCAATAAAAGAATCCGAACGAAAATTTTCCTTGAGTAATCAATTCAGTCTTGGTCATGAAAATAGGCTCATAGAGCAGTAGCATATTCAAATTTTATTTCTGGAGTCAAGTCAAAATTTTCTAGATAAATAACTCTCACATGGATCGTGAGGTACTTCACAGCGTTTAGACAAATGTTATTGGTATTTCTTTTTGTACAAGTATAACCTTAACAGATAGAAACTTTGGTTTACTCGCTTCAGATAGGGACTCAGCCCTGGAGTTCCGGCTCAGAGAGGTACGATTGCAGTCTAGGGGCATGTACTGATCATACATATTTTGACATTCGACCGGCCGGTCTAACTTAAAATTTTTTGACTCAAACCATAGCTCTGATACCACTAAATGTAACCCCCAAAATAGCGGAAAATTTAAAACTTTTTATCAAACATGTAAACTTATAAATCAGTTGTCACTAATTAAAAATAAAACAGATTTCCAAACTCGTATGTAAATCAAAATACAATTACATGCCCCCTAATCACATGTACCATACTCTGCAACAATGCCGGACGAACTCCCTTACTGAAGTCGATAGATGCACTGGTACAATTCTTTTAACCTGAAAAGGTGAGTAATAGAGTGAGCTTTAGAAAGCTCAGTAATACAGAACTACCAGATGATGCTGATGAACGTGCAGATACAGATAAATATTTATTTCCTTATTGTTTCAGACATTTACAGAGCTTTATACTGAGCATAGATTCTACGGATATTTCAAGTACTAACGGACCATGAACTTTCAGTTTAGATAAATATTTCGGATGATTGAGTTCAGAAGATCAGAATAGGTTTTCTAGTGTGTTCCCAAAAATCATGTAATTTTTCAGATCTTTTTAAAACATATATATATATATACCCCCATCCGTTCACATCATAAATGTATAGGTTCCCCAAAACCATACACCCAACCGCACATGCCATTTAGACCCTGAGCACAAAGCTGAGGAGTCTGCAGATAATCTTCCTCCAACAATAAATCCCCAGATAAAACAGTTCTCCATCGGTAAACGGAGATATCAAAAATCAAAACATAATTCAGATCAGATATCAGAACAGAATCCAGGTTAGGAATCAGAACAGATTTCAGATCAGATGTCAAAACAGAATTCAAATCAGAAATCAGATAAAATATTCATATAAGTAGGGAACACACTAGAGTTTCCAGATATTATTTAGAGATACAAGATAATCTTATCGGCCAGAGAAACACAAATATTCATTTTACTGATAGAATGTCGGGAATTAGAATCACTATTGGAAGAGTTCAATATATGACAGAATCATCAGTTATTCAGAATATAATTTATTAAGATCATCTTATTCAGATAATTTTCGGAAGCTTTACGAAATCTGAAGGGTATTCAGAATCTTTACAAACTATGATGATTAATCCGATTATCGAACAACTCCAGATGAATAGCTTCCAGAACCGATACTTATCAACTTGTCAATTCATCAACCTTCCAGGTTATTCACTCTTTAATACCAAATATTCTTATCCATGTATCATCATCTGAGTCATCACTGAACATATCTTAAGGAGACGAACAAATATTCTAATGGTCTTTATACCATTTCCATGTTTCAACTCTACCAGGAAATACTGACGTACTTGATTTGTGGTTCATAATCCATTGGGATGATACATCACATAAGTTCACCCGAGTTTCTAAACTTATTCCAATCTCTCACTTAATCCTCAGTTATTGAGGTTACTTAGTTCATTTAGCATTCAAGTCCAATCCAGTTACTTCGGGATTTTCTAGATTAATTCAAACGTTCCTTAATTTCAGATACATATTGTACTTTCGATCCATTCAATTTGGTCTTCGTGGTTGATTGTCGAATAAACGTCCAATTCTTAGTGCTGAATACAATCTAGAGCTGAGTTGAATACTTCCAAAATTTATCATCGAGCCAAACTTGAGAAGACAAACACATGTTCCAGTAATATCTATGCCATTCAGGTATTGACATAGTTTTAGGGTTGATCTACTCACTTAAATTATTTTTCCATTATCTTTAAAGGTAGTCCAATACCTATGCTTACTTGGATTCCTTAATTAATCCAAGACATTTACTTAGTTTAGACCATAAGGTTATTTTGTAAATTTTGGTATTCAGTTTTATTCCATTCATTTCAGAGCTCGAGGATATCCAATCATTTATGAGCTTGGTGATATTCTTGGGTCATTTCCATTACAGGGGTATTTTGGTCATTTTACAGATCCACGATATTTCAATCTTTTTCCTTCATCTGGTCTTATTATTTAATTCCAATTTATCATCTATTCCAGTCCGTTCGAACAATTCTGATAAAAGAGTACCCTCCGATAAATTGTTCTTCAGGTATTTACTCAAAACTCAGATATTTTTGGGTCAAGTGCCTTCTCGGATTTTACAAACGCAATATTATGAATTTTTCTTTACAAAGACAGAATATTAATAATTAAATTTGTACTTAATCGAGTTAAGTACAAATTCTCAAAGTACTTTCTCCTTCAGGGTCAACTCTGACTATTTTACCTCTCAAGGGCATTTTTGTAATTTCTTAACCAGATAATTTCGATATTAGCTCTTAACGAAAATAATATAATTTAGAGATCCTATGATCAATTGCTTCCTCGAACATTCTTTGATCTTAAAATGATTCCTTAAAAGACTTCTAGTATCTAGCATAAACCTTCTTAGGGTTAAAGAACCGGTTATCAATAATTTACAAGTAAAACTAACATTTCTTATGCACATAAATAGTTTTAGAAGATCAATAATTCTTTTCAGATTTATTAATCCACTTTCCAGAGACAATTCTTGTCATTTTCCAACATAAGAGTAATTTCGTAATTTAACTAATCGAAATATTCTCATAATTTATCATCTAAGTACCTTTAATGAGATAAATTATAATCTACAATCCATGGTTGATTCTTTTATCACTTAATTCCAGAACTTGTAATTTAATTCCAACTGTCCTCACATTTCTTATAATAGTCATCTGAGCCATATTCAGTTATCTACTTTCTACCATATTCGTATCTAGTGTAGATCTTCATTAATTACACATATGAGACCAAACATTTCCATTCATGCATTTACCAATACCAACATGTTCTATAAAGCATAAAGAGGTAGTAAAGTATTACCTCGATTTTCGTGCAATACTGATCGACCATAAAAATTCCATTAGAATGCCTTTGATCTTCAATTCAACTTCCAATAATTCCTCAGATACATATCAACATAAATTATATCAGAAACGGAGCTTAATTACGATAAACGGATCGAATCGGGTGATAAATCAGTGAACGATGGCTTACCGGGTTCGAATTTGGCGAAACGGACTTCGGATTCGGATTCAGGACGGCGAAAGCATAAAATATGGCTTTACGAAAATTTGTAATCTTCGGTCAAAATCAAAGTCAACGGGTTTGACCGAAAATTTTGAGGCCTTCGGGTTTGAATTTCGAGAAACGGACTACAGAATCGGATTTGGAACATCGAAAAATACCAGGATAGGTATACTCGGTCAAAGTCAAAGGTCGTTTAATGCCCGGTCAAAGCAGTCAAAGTTTTGGTCAACAGTGGTCAACGGTCAACGGGTCGGGTCAACAGGTCAGGTCAACAGGTCAGCTCGGGTCAACGGGCCGCGTCGGGTCAGGTCGTGACCGGTCAAACCGGTCATTTTTCCTTCCCCACGCGCAGTGGCGGCGAGTGGGGGCGCGTGAACAGTGCTAAAATCCCAGAAAAATTTCTAAAAATTATTTTGAGCGATTTCGAGATACTTACAAAGCTCGGTTCATAATTTTGAACGGCAGAGAGCTCGATTTCAACGAATCGGAAACTTTGACCGCTTCACCTCCACGTGCGGGTGGTGTCGTAAATGGATGACCCGATCTTCGTGAATCGATGAAAAACCAACTAAAATCGAGTTATTACCGACGATACTTCCGACTGAAATTCACGACGAACGGTGATGATTCACGACAAAAGGTTTGAGGGGTTTTGTTCCTCGGTTGACAACGAACACGATGGTGGTTTCAGCTCATCGATCGGAGGTCGGACGGCGAGTAGATCGGAGTTGGAAGTTGGGTTGAGGGAGAGGGAAAACTGGAAAAATTTCCAGAAACATACGGGAGATTGGGGGTATATATAATCTCATAATTAAAAATAGCTAAACCAAGAGTTTAGCCACTGAACTTCCTGCACTTCATAAAACGGTATGCCAACTTTAAAATTTTGCAATTTAACCCACTGTTTCTTTCAAAATACCAAATTAAATCCACCACTTTATAATTTCTTAATTTTAGCCCCTAAATTGGGGTGTTACACTGTTACCTATAACACAGGTTACCATGAGAAGTTATGGTTAAAATGTATTGAGCTTTAGCCTTGAAGGCAATAAAACCTCTTTATGCTATAATTAATTACAATCTCAAAGTAAATTTGAGTGTTCATTTTTTTTATATAAATATCCGATGTTCGAACTTAAGACTTTAAGAAATAATAACAAGTCTCTTAATTAATTATGTCGCACGATTTGTGCTTAGAGTTAAAAAGTTACAGTAGAAGATAATAAATTCACCTTTTTTTACCCCCATAATTTTTTTAATCAATATATCCTCTGCGTTGGTTTGCAGTCTAAGAAGATTAATCCTTGTAAATTAAAACAAAAATAATAAACTTGATAATTTAGCTTGTTGGCATATCATCCCAAAATCTCTTTGTTTTATACATTGTAAGATTTCATCAGAAAAGTCGGCAAAAAGCCAAATAATAGAGCTAACTGAAATGGCATAATATAATATTTTTGCAAGAGGTTCATTGGTGGTGTAGATATTTGTCTTTGGTCAACACAAACAAAAATGTTGCACCCAAAGAAAACGAAACAAAACAACAGCAATGAACAAAGTCACAAAATATGGCATCATCCGTACTCCATTATATTATTGTTTCAAGCAATGCAGATTCAACGGGTTCTGGTCATATTATCAGCATGTTCTGTTAGGCGGGTTAACCCAACCCAATGAAAATTTTAAGTTGGAATGTTTATAGCTTAGGAAAACTATGAAGAATGATTATTACTTGGGAATGTTTTCATAAGCCATAAGCCTATGAAAAAATCCGTTTTGGGTGATTTTGAAATCTGGGTTTTGTTTTTCAGATGTTCATCTTATTGTGATGGTATTCATGCTTCCTAGGTTTTATCCATTCGCATAAATCTACTTAATAAGTGAAAGAAGGGTAAATGGAACTGATTAAACACTATTGGAACAGTAAAAACGGAAGAAAAATCAAATCTAATCGTACAAAAGTAGTTAGAAATCAATCTAAGAGCCTAGAGAAACAGTAATTACCAGTGCCTCCATCACCGACGATGACGAGCTTTAAGCTAGGATAATCAACAGTCTGCTGATTCGCCAAAGCCTAAACCACAAAGAAACAAGAAAATAAATATCAAAAAGAAAATGAAAACTATAGATTACCATTCAGATTTCAAAACAAAATAAAAAATATATATCAAAGATAAAGGGCGAGGGATTCACCATCGGTAACGAACCAAAAGTAGTTAGAATCAATCTAAGAGCCTAGAGAAACATAATTACCATGCCTCCATCACCGACGATGACGAGCTTTAAGCTAGATAATCAACAGTCTGCTGATTCGCCAAAGCCTAAACCAAGAAACAAGAAAATAATATCAAAAAGAAAATGAAAACTATAGATTACCATTCAGATTTCAAAACAAAATAAAAAATATATATCAAGATAAAGGGCGAGGGATTCCCATCGTAACGAACTCGAACAAACAAAATCTGGCGTTTGAGGAAATCAGAGAGAAAAGGAGAGGAGGGAAACGCAGTGATTTGAGGGAGACGGCTATAGCAAGGGTTTTATAAGAGGGCTTTTTCAGGGTCTCGGTGCTTAGGCCCCCTGGCTTTAAATTGAAGCGAGTCTCTCTGCCGTTATATTAGATTACTCCCACCTCTTTCCTCCCCTCTTCTATAAATCTTGACCGTTCGATTGTTTTTCACCTGGGTTCACTTACTATCGTGTGAACAGAAATTAATGATGTTTTTTGAAATCTTTTTCTTTTGAATTCGTAATATTCCTTTTTTGGGTTTATGTTTTTATTTTGAAACAAAAGGAAAAGCAAGAATCTTGTAGGAATTTATTTCAGTGTGAATGTGTGATACGAAAGGAAACTTTTTTCCTAAGATCGAAGGGAATGTTAATCCAACCCAATGAAAATTAGCGGTCGAAGAGCGTTTGTAAACACAAACTTACAAACGCCACTAAAGTACGAGTCTTTAGCAGTGTTTGTAACCAAAAATGCCACTAAAGTATGAGTCTTTAGTGGCATTTGTATAAAAACACCACTAAAGTACGAGTCTATAGTGGCGTTTATTTAAAAACTCCACTAAAGTAAGAGTCTATAGCGGCATTTGTAAAAAAACACCACTAAAGTACGAGTCTATTATTACGTTTGTTGAAAAAACGCCACTATAGATGAATCCTATTGCGGCGTTTGTATAAAAACGCCGCTAAAGTACTACTCTATTGCGGCTTTTGTTGAAAAACGCCACTATATGTGACTCTCTTGTGGTGTTTGTATAAAAACGCCGCTAAAGTACCACTATAGGCGTTTATTAAAAAAATGCCACTATGGATGAACCTATTGCGGCGTATGTATAAAAACGCAACTGAGTAGTAGCGTTTTTATAAAAAAAGCTGCTAAAGTTATCATTTTATGGTATTTAGAATGTAAATGCCGCTATATGTTTAAATTTAGTGGCGTTTTCTCTCAAAACGCTGCTAAAAACGTCGTTGTAGAACAATTTTGCTATAGTAGTTTTTCTCCATTTTTCAAATGTCTTATGTCAACTTGCTTCTGTTGCTTTTGACATATCTCAAACAATAATGTAACGGGATGAAGTTGTTGCTGCAAATCTTCCAAGGTAACTATGGGCTCCACTAGACCTTTAAAGATATGCAATACATACCAGAACTATTCCTTTAAAACAAACCTTAAATTAATACAATCATGAAAGAATTATAATAAAAAATGGTAATCGACGTTAGAACATACCTTCCAAAGTGTTACTAAATTCAAATAAAATCTACATAAACAGAAATAGCCAGAGATTCAACAATATCAACTAAAATCTTGGGAGCTTTCATTGATCCAGTGTGGGTTACTGGACCATCTTCTGCTAACAAGCTCGGAGAATTCCTTAACTTATAATATCATTATAAAACAAATTATCAAACCCCCATGATAAATAATAACCACTTTAAAAAAATTAATTGCATGCTTAATCCAACTTCAAAAAAGTCAAAAAGACAATAAACGACGAAAATACCTTTTGCTCAAGGACAACAACATTGTGTCGAACGAAATGAAAATGATGGTGTTTAACAACGACGCGGGCTAGTTTTTCCGTGCTTATATTAGCTGATTTGATCAACGAAAGCAGCTCATGACCAAGCTTTGGATAAGCCCGAAAAATGTAATTTGTAAAAGCAAGGCCCAGAGCTGCATTACCGATAAACTCAAGATACTCGTATGAAGAAGAATCCATGTACGAAGAGTACGTCAAAGCATCCTCCAAATGTTGTTTATCACGAAAAAAGTGGTTGAGGATCCTCTCGACGGCGGCTATAGAAGCTTCCATGTTGTAAGGGGACGAATCGGAAGCGGAAGCGTTGCAGGAAGAGAGTGTCGAAGAGGTGGAGTCTATGGAAGCAGCAGCGGCTGCAGCGGAGGTGACGTTGTTGAAGAGGATTGGCGGGGAGTGAAAGTGGACGAAGGTTTCGGTTTTATGAGTTATGATGCGATAGAAGGGGACTGGTGGAGTGCGGTCGTCTTTGACGTATCGGATAAGCAACAGCGACAGGAGAGGAACAGCACGGCGATAGGAAACAATAGTGACGAGGGTGATGAACCGGCTAGGGTTTATGAAAAGGATATTTGTGTAAATTATTAATTTCATCACTGAACTTTACTTTCTCTTTTATTTTTTCACTGAATTTTAAAAGTTTTCAATTTTCTCACTGAATTGAATATATTGGGTATTTTGGTCGCTGAACTTTACTCTATTCCCTATTTTAGTCAATTTACCGTTAAAATCATGAGTATAAAAAATATTTAAATATTTAAATAAAAGAAAAAAATCAAGGGTATGATTTTTTTTGATAAGACGTCTAAATACTTGGTGAATTTTTTTTATAAAAGTTTGGTAAGCAAATAAAATAGACACAGAGAATATTAGGAGGAGAACCTTTTCGTTTATTGGTTTTATGTTCTATTTTCGTAGTAATCCTCATAGCTTTGAGTTTCATGATACGATCATCATCTCCTATTTATCATTTTTCTTGACGTTATTCAAATTTATTATTCAAATTTATTATTTCAATCATTCTTTAAGGAAGAAAACTCTTGATTCGCATGCTTACATTTGTAAGTATAAACCTAATTCCTAGAATTACACCGGTAAGTATCAACCTAAAATAGTCTTAAGAATGCGCCTGGGTTGATTCTGATTTTTACCCCATCTGAACAAAATCCGAATATAAGGCACCCCCACCGGCACCCGTTAAGTATCACCTTATTATCACATCACGGCCATATAAAATACATAACTATACACGTCATTTTTTGCCTTGTTTCTTCACCGGACTCTATTCCTCTTAAATGGGTCATGATGTGACAATAAAGAGAAACTTAGCTAGTGTCATGGGGGAGCCTTATATTCAAGTCGAGTTCGGGTGGGGTAAAAATCGGACCCAATCCATACAAATCCCTAGGACTATCTTCGTTTGATACTTACAAGTCTAATCTTGGGAATTAGGTTGATATTTAAAAGTGTAAGCATGGGAATCAAGAGTTTTCTTCCTTACACTAAAGCTCGGGACAAAGGATCGCGAGCTTTTATTTGAACGCTTAGGCTCATACTTGTTTCTCCATTGGAATCTAAACTCGTTGATGCGCAAAGATGGAATCAACCATATAAAACACATAATTATAAACGTAAAATTATGCAATTCGAACAAATCTATTTTTACAGATGTGGAATTGTGAATAAATCTTCACTTCACTTTTTGCCTTGTTTCTCCACCAGACTTTATTCCTCTTAAATGGGTCACGATATGACAATAAGGGGATACTTAGCAGGAGCCGGTGAGGGTGTCTTATATTCGGGTCGTGTTCGGGTGGAGTAAATATCAGGCCCAACCCATGTGCATCCCTCGGACTATCTTAGGTCGATATTTACCAGTGTAATCTTGGGAATTAGGTTGATACTTACAAGTATGAGAATCAAGAGTTTTCTTTCTTATACTAAAGCTTGGGATTAAGGGTCGTGAGCTTTTATTTGAACGCTTAGGCTCATTCTTATTTCTCCATCGAAATCTAGACCTCTTATATGGTGGCCCCATTACTGTGGAAAAATGAAATCCATCAATTGTAATATAAAACACATAATTCTACAGGTGAAATTATGCGATTAAGACATATCCATTTTTACATATGTGGAATTATGCGTAAATCTTCAGTTCACTTTTTGTCTTGTTTCTCCACAGGACTCTATTCCTCTTAAATGGGTCATGATGTGATAAATCTTAGGTTACAAACGGATTTATTTTCAAATGCTATAAAAATTTCGATTTTCAGGGTCATATTTCAGGTTATCCCTATGATCATATTTTGGGTTGGGCCCTTATGAGAATATAGTTTTGAATTTATTTTTAGTAAATATTTTGAGTACCAGGTCTATTATCATTTATTAAAATGAGTAAGTTATAATCGATCCTTCTTTATTAAAATGAGTACCAGGTCTATTACCATTTAATATCTCCTTAATAGACAAATCACATAATATTATTGTCAACCTTTTATCCCATGTTGCCTTTTTTACCACTTTCTTCAACATTCGAAATACTTCTCATCTATCATACACATACATACTCAAATATTGAAAAACTAACAGACTTGATGCAAACAATGGCAATGAAAGCACACCTTCAATTCATGCATATTTCTAAAAGAATTACACAATTAAACAGTAAAGTAATTTTCGTTTCCAAATACATCAAGAAAAAGTTCAATCTGCAGGAAGTAATTTTCTCACCTTCAATTGTTGTTCCCGATAGTTTTTCGTTTTCAAATATTTCAAGAACAAGATTTCCCTACATCAAAACATCTGCATAACATTCAGAATTAGCTAAAAAAGAAAACAATAGTAATAACATAAGAACAACATGAAACATGTATCAATAAACTCCTAATTTACATATACACCATTAAAATTTTCAAAAGCTATGGTCAATAGTAGAAAAAGGGTAGCTAAGACTCATCCTTCACTAAGGCATGTCTGCCAATGCACAACCTCAATGAATTCCCTTGAATTAGAAGAAAAAGAAAAAAAAATACAAACAAAGAAAGTAAAGTAAAATGCACAACCTCAATGAATTTACGTAACATAATGGTTTTGTTCAGTAAAGTAAAATCCGCTATTTAAAAAAAAGTGATATTCTCTAAAAAAAAGGACAATATAGAAACAAAACAATAATATTATATATCAACCAATCAAGAAATTAAACTGCTTTGATTTCCTAGGGGTAGCCAACAACACTTTGGATATCTTCAATCTCTCTTTTTCACCGCAGAACGTACATGTTGTAGATTTCTCAAAATTTCCACCACTCCTCAGGATATATAATCTTCGTCATTTCTGAAGTTTGAAATTTCAATAGCCTTCAGTTTAAACAACAAACAATAAGGCACTTCTTGGGGCAGAGATCTGAAAGCTTCCTAAAATCAGAACATAAATTAGAATCAGTAAAGAATGTGCACCTTAAATGAAAGCCTAAACTTAGAATAAATAATACCCGAGGAAAGGAAAGCTTTTCTAGTTCAACCGATCTTGACAATAAAGTTTCAAGCCATTTATCCACTAACCAATAACAACCAAACCATATGTTTTGTAATACCCCAAATATCATGTCAGAGACTTTATTGAAAAGTTTTGAAAATTGAAGATTTATTTGAATAAATGGTTAAAGATAAGAAAATGATTTGGAATAGTGTTTTAGACTAATTTGTAACAATGGATGAATTAAGAGGGCATTTTGGTCTTTTAAGGGGAAATGAATTTAAAATACATTCCTTATTAGGGATTTTAAATAGGGGAAAAGAGGAAAGTAAGTTATTTTACTCTTATTTTTCTTCTTCACGTGGGTTATGCTCTTCTCCACAGCATAAGGTAAACTTCAATTAGTTAGTTCTTCATTCCTTTAATTTTTGGGTTGCTCTTGTAACATTAAGTGATATGTAAGCTTAAGGAAGGATTAAAGAAGATTAAAACTAAGTGGTGGATGTTTTATATGAGATTTAAGGAAATGGGTTTTTAAATGATATGTTGATATATGAGTTTTTATGGAGGTTTATTAGTATAATTGACTTGTTAAAGGAGTGAATAAGAGATTAGAAACATTGGACACGATTAAAAACATGTTAGAAAAAGTAATATGATTCTGGGGTTGAGACTTTCTATGGAGATTTTAGATGTTATAAGAGGATATATGAAGTAAAGTGTAACATCCCAAAAGATGAGTTGGTGACTAAAATGAAAGTTTTTGAAACTTTATGTCTGAATTTGGAAAAATTGAAAAGTTCAGGGACTTAAATTGGAGTATATTAGTGTTTAATTGAATAGCAAGGTTTAAGAGATTAGAAACATGGACGATTAAAACATGTTAGAAAAGTAATATGATTCTGGGGTTGAGACTTCTATGGAGATTTTAGATGTTATAAGATATAAGTAGTGTAACATCCCAAAAGATGAGTTGGTGACTAAAATGAAAGTTTTTGAAACTTTATGTCTGAATTTGGAAAAATTGAAAAGTTCAGGGACTTAAATTGGAGTATATTAGTGTTTAATTGAATAGCAAGGTTTGGAAGTAGAAAGAATATTATGGTAATTTGGTAAGGAAATAAATTAAAATTTATAATGGTGTTTATATATACACACGTAGTTAGTGTGAAAGAAAGAAATATCTGGAAGTCTGGCTTCTTCTTATTCTTCTTTCACTGTGAGTGTTTGGTTAAAGGTAAGTGGTCTCAAGTTGGTTATTTCTTTCATTTTGAAGTTGGTTTTGATTCTTGGAGTGTTAAGAAAGCTTAAGGGAAGCTTAAGGTTACTTAAAACTCAAAGATGGATAAGTTATGAAAGATTGAATATAAAGAGTTTTTAGATGAATTGTTGAAAGAGAGTTTGTTAATGAATTTAAAAGTCATATTTGACTTGTCATCATTTAGAGTAAGAGATTTAAGAGATTATAGGGGATGAATAACAAAGTTGAATAATGGGTAAGATTTTTAGTTTCAAATGTTCTAATGAGATATTGGATGTTTAGGCATGTTAAAGTGATATAAGATGGTTTGAATAAGTATAGTTGAGTTTAAGGTTTTGAGAGGAAATCAAGGTATAGAGTTTATATAAGTTTTGGTAAATTTTTGGGTTAAAGAAGTGTATCCTGGGTTAGGGGTATTAGTATTGGATGAACAGTACCGTTACTTCAAGGTAAAAATATGTGAAAATTTGGTCTGGGTATATAGAGTAAAAACGGATGAAGTCTTTAAGAAGTATCAATACCGAATGATGTAGTATCGATATTAGGGGTATCGATACCAAGGATCTAGTATCGATACCATTATCAAGTTAAAATTCCAGAATGTCCTAATGGTATCGGTACCAAAGGGGGATATCGATACCATAAAAGGGTAGTATCGATACTATAATGGGAGTATCAATACTATTGAGCCTGAAATGCTAAATTAAGTGTTTCTTTCAACTTAAGTTATATTGATTGGTTACAAGTAATTTGAACTCTGATATTCATATAAGTCATATATTTGTGTACATATCGATCGAAGGCAAGTCCAAGAAGATTTGAAGCTATAAGAGTGTGCAAGAGTCATAAGTGTTTGAATTGACTAGTAAGGCTCAGATGAGTGCATATGATTATAGTATATGGATTATATGGAAATTAGACTTGCAATGAGTCTATTTCCATGTTTTGATTTTATGAATGTTTGAATATAAGTATAGTTGGTAGCTGTTAGTAAGTGAATATGTATTATTATGTTCTTGTTATGTGATATGATTTATGTAATGATGTGACTCTGTGATATAAGTTACATGATCATGAACTATATAAATAATAATGACTTATGTAATAACAAGAGAAAGTGATATAAGCTATGTGGTATAAATATAAATGATTATATGGACATGTAAAATAAGTTATGTAATGAGGATTTATGTGTCTATATGTCTATGAGAAGATATAAGAACAAGATGTAAGCTATGTGATATGAATTACGTAGCTATGTGTTATCGACTTAAGTAATTATGTGAACATGTGACGTGTGAATATATGAAAACAAGGTATAAGTTATATGAATTAGATTATGTGAACTGATATAATGGACTTATGTGATTAAATGAAGACTAAGATAAGTTAAGTAGCATTGATATACATATATATAATAATATGAGAATCAGATATAAGATAGGAGATACTGACATAAATAATTATACTAACATGTAATATAAGTGGTATGATAAATATATATATGAAACCATATGAGAATACATATCTGGGTAATAAACAATGTGAAGCTGAACTAAGTGAATATATGAAACTAGTATAAAATTTAAATGATTTAGGTGATCAAGTAAATTTGTGAGATAAGCTATATTGTATTAATATACAAACTATATTAAAATTTGTATATGAGTACCTGCTTAAATTATATGGGTTGATATGTGAACATAAGATAATAAAGGATAAGTTATATGATACAAGCTATGTGATTACATGTATATGCTAATATACCTTGCTTGCATTACATGTTATGTCATGAACTTATGTGATATGTGTTATAAGACAATGATTTAAGTGACCATATGAAAATGTTACATGAACTATGTGATAAAAAGCTATGAGATTATATGCCTATGTGACATAAGTTATATGATACGATATAAGTGATTATTCACATGTGATATATGCTATGAGATATGACCCATGTGATTACATATGAAATGATATCAGTTATGTGATGATTTATGTGACTATGTGATTATATGAAAAATATAAATGATAATGCCCATTTTATATAATATGAGAGCTAGGGGTATATTTGGCATGCCAAGAGTCGAGGGTTCTATGTGGTCCTTCGAGACAATTATGTGTCACTTAGGTGCAATTTATATGAGTTGTGGTGACAACATTTGTGCACAATCTCAATGCACTCAAATATCTTTAGTTCTCAGAAGTGTACAATGGGCTAATAAAGAGACAAAAACAAATAAACTGCATGTGATGTATATGCGTTGTTATTTGAAATGTATTACAGGATTTATATGATGTTGCGTGTTTTGCTTTGTGAAATGTTTTATATGATGTGTATGAATGTTAAGGACAAGAGTATATGATAAAAGGAAATAATGATAATAAAATATGATAATGATAGGAATGTTGATGATGATATATGTGCATGTATGTATTTGTTATATTAAAGGTTATATGATTTTTATGATATTATTGTGTGAAATGTTTTGTATTGTTATGTATTTAAGTTTCTATTATACGTTTATATGCCTCACTAAGTCATCGACTTAGCGTGTGAATGTTTCACACGTAGGTTCCGAGAAGATTAAGGGGAAAAGATAGGCAAGTAAAGTCAGCTTATCATTTCGAAAGATCATATCAGAAAAGAAATTAAATTGTATGTATTTTGTTATAGTAAAAGTAGTTGGAATGTAATTAAAGACTTGCATAAGATATGCTCTGTTCGATTTTGTAAAATCATATGATCGTAATTAATGTAAAATATTCATATTTCTTGAATTGTGAATTTTCAACTATCTTGTAAGAGTAAATGTTTTGAAAAGTCAATATGACACCTCAAATTCATATCTCGATCGGGTACGGGTTAGGTGTTACATTTAATGGTATCAGAGCTAAGGTTTAGCCAATTCTAGGCTTAAACCAAAGTCAAATGAGTTTTAAAATATGTATATGCCAACACAAAGGGAAAAATTTCTGATATGATAGTGTAAGGAGTGTTGTCTTGTTAATAGAATAGTATTGTTATGTTATATTAGAAGTATGATCATGAGAGTTTACAAGTAAATCGAGAGGTGCTAGACTTGATGATGGTAGCAATTCATCTGCCCTGGCCAAGAAGGATGAAGAGTGGACACCTCAGGGAGTGCCTTTAAAAGATAAAGGGATAGTTTTAAGGAGGTTGAAAATGTGTCAGAATAGCATTTAATGATCTCCATTGTTATGAAGTGGAGTAGTTTCTTTGCTACGCGGGTAAGTTAGAGTATAGTGGATAAATGTCATCATGATAATTTTAAAAGATCATGTGATGTGGTTTTTGATTTGGAAGAGTTCAAGAATGAGTGCATCAATGATTAGTTTATAAGACAAATGAAGTTAGAATTTTTGAGTTTGAACCAAGGGAATTGCATTGTGTATGAGTAAGAGTGCTGGTTTGAAAAGTTAAGTAAATTATTGTTGAGTTAATTTCAACTAGAAAGGATGTATATGATTGGTTTGATGAGGGCTTGCGCACTAGATTAAAAGAGTTGGTGTTGACTAACAAGGAATGGTGATAGTAAGTATAATAGAGTTAAAAGATTAGAAGATAATGTCAAGTTAAACTAACCAAGTATGACAAGGATTTGTGTGTGGTTGTATATCTTGGTAATGTAGATGTGATGTAGTCAAGGAAATAATGATTTGTATATCTGAAGGAAGCTAAGGAGGTAGTAGAAAAGTCTATGTTGTAAGAAAAATTTGAGGCGTGAAGGAATAAATAATTAAGTAAATTAAAGGATGGAGTTTAATGGATTAAGTTAGCACCCTTTATTATAAAGAGGTGAATACTCCTTGGATAAGTACGTAAGGTTATATGAAAAAATTATGTGGTACAAGAATAAAGGTTTAGTAATGTTGCAAAGTAATTTGAGAATGATGAAAGAAATTAACTTACTCATGATTTTGAGTTGGCAATAATTGAGGTTATCGTATTGATAGAACAATATTTATCTTCATGGTGGATGAATATTACCATACAAAAGAAAGAGTTATCATTAGGGTTGTTTATAACAAGTAGTATGTTAGCAAGTTAAGGAAGGTATCAAGTTAAATGAAGTTATCATTAAGTTGGTTTGAGTTGAAATATTGAGATTTGGTATAGACAATTTTGATCATAGAAGTTGATTTGATATATGAGGAAGAACAAGTGAAAATTTTGGGCATATGAAATTAAAAAACTCAAGTATACTATATTTCCATTGGTCAAAGTTTTGTGGAGAAATTATAAAGTAGTAGAAGCAATGGAAATGTGAATAAGATATGTGTAGACAGTGTCCCCATTTATTTGTACAGTGAAAATTCGAGGACGAATTTTCTTAAGGGGGAGAATTGTAACATTCCAGAAGATGAGATAGTGACTAAAATGAAAGTTTTTAAAACTTTATGTCTGATTTTGGAAAAATTAAAAAAATTAAAAGACTTAAGTTGGAGTATATTAGTGTTGAATTGAATAGCAAGGTTTGGAAGTAGAAAGGATATTATGGTAATTTGGTAAGGAAATAAATCAAAATTTGTAGAGGTGTTTATATATACACATGTAGTTAGTGTAAAGAAAAGAAATATTTGGAAGTTTGGCTTCTTCTTTTTTTATTCTTATTCTTCTAGCGTGAGTGTTTAGTTAAAGGTAAGTGGTTTTAAGTTAGCTATTTCTTTCATTTTGAAGTTGGTTTCGATTCATGGAGTGTTAAGAAAGCCTAAGGAAAGCTTAAGGTTACTTTAAACTCAAAGATGGATAAGTTATGAAAGATTGAATATAAAGAGTTTTTGGTGAATTGTTGAAAGAGAGTTTGTTAATGAATTTAGAAGTCATAATTGACTTGTCATCAGTTAGAATAAGAGATTTAAGAGGTTATAGGGGATGAATAAGAAAGTTGAATAATGGGTAAGATTTTTAGTTTCAAGTGTTCTAATGAGATATTTAATGTTTAAGTGTGTTAAAGTTATATAAGATGGTTTGAATGAGTATAGTTGAGTTTAAAGTAATGAGAGGAATTCAAGGTATGGAGTTTATATAAGTTTTGGTAAATTTTCGGGTTAAAGAAGTGTATTTTGGGCAAGGGGTATCGGTATTGGATGAACAGTACCAATACTTCAATGTAAAAATATGTGAAAATTTGGTATGGGTATCGATACTTTATGAACAATATCAATACCATAAAGTAAAAATGGATGAAGTCTTCAAGAAGTATTGTTACCGAAGGATGTAGTATCAATACTAGGGGTATTGATACCAAGGATCTAGTATTGATACCATTATCAAGTTCAAATTCCAGAACATCCTAATGGTATCGGTACCAAAGGGGGGGTATCGATATTATAGAACAGTAGTATCAGTACTGTAACGGGAGTATCGATACTATTGAGCCTGAAATGCTAAATTAAGTGTTTCTTTGAGCTTAAGTTATATTGATTGGTTATAAGTAATTCGAACTCTGATATTCATATAAGTCATATATTTGTGTAGATATCGATCGAAGGCAAGTCCAAGATGATTTGAAGCTATAAGAGTGTGCATTAGTCATAAGTGTTTGAATTGACTAGAGAGGCTCAAATGAGTGCATATGATTATATGGAAATTATACTTACGATGAGTCTATTTCCATGTTTTGATTATATGAATGCATGAATATAAGTATAGTTGGTAGCTGAAGATGTAAGCTATGTGATATGAATTACGTAGCTATGTGCTATCGACTTAAGTAATTATGTGAACATGTGACGTGTGAATATATGAAAACAAGGTATAAGTTATATGAATTGGATCTATGTGAACTGATATAATGGACTTACGTGATTAAATGAAGACTGATATATATATATATATATATATAATATGAGAATTGGATATAAGCTAGGATATACTGACATAAGTAATTCTACTAACATGTAATATTAGTAGTATATATATATATATATATATATAAGCATATGAGAATACATGTCTAGGTAATAAACCATGTGAAGTTGAACTAAGTGAATATATGAAACTAGTATAAAATTTATGTCATTTAGGTGATTAGGTAAATTTGTGAGATAAGCTATATTGTATGGATATACGGACTAAATTAAAATATGTAAATGAGTACATGCTTAAATTATATGGGTTGATATGTGAACATAAGATAATAAAGGATAAGTTATATTATAAAAGCTATGTGATTACATGTATATTCTAATATACCTTGCTTGCATTACATGTTATGAGACATAAACTTATGTGATATGTGTTATAAGACAATGATTTAGGTGACCATATGAAAATTTTACATGAACTATCTGATTAAAAAATATGAGATTATATGCCTATGTGACATAAGTTATATGATACGATATAAGTGATTATTCACATATGATATATGCTCTGAGATATGACCCATGTGATTACATGTGAAATGATATCAGTTATGTGATGATTTATGTGACTATGTGATTATATGACAAATATAAATTATAATGCCCATGTTATGTGATATGAGAGCTAGGGATATAGTTGGCATGCCAAAAGTCGATGGTTCTATGTGGTCCTTCAAACAATTATTTTGCACTTTGGTGCAAACCTATGTGGCCCTTTGGGATAATTATGTGGCACTTCGCTGTAATTTATACGAGCTGTGGTGATAGAATTTGTGCAAAACCTCAATGCACTCACATATCTTTAGTTCTCTGAAGTGTACCATGGGCTAATAAAGAGACAAAAACGAATAAACTGTATGTGATGTTTATGCGTTGTTATTTGAAATGTATTTTAGGGTTTATGTGATGTTACGTGTATTGCTTTGTGAAATGTTTTATATGAGGTGTATGAATGTTAAGTACAAGAGTATATGATAAAAGGAATTAATGATAATAAAAATGATAATGATAGGAATGTTGAAGATGATATATGCATGTATGTATTTATTATATGAAAGGTTATATGATTTTGTATAATATTATTGTATGAAATGTTTTGTATTGTTATGAATTTAAGTTTCTAGTATACATTTATATGCCTCACTAAGTCATCGACTTAGCGTGTGAATGTTTCACACGTAGGTTCCAAGATGATTAAGGAGCAAAGATAGAAAAGTCAGGTCAAAATCTCCTTTCCAAATATCATATCAGAAAAGAAATTGAATTGTATGTATTTTGTTATAGTAAATGTAGTTGGCATGTAATTAAAGAATTGCATAAGATAAGCTCTGATCAGTTTTGTAAAATCATATGATTGTAATTAATGTAAAATATTAATTTTTCTTGAATTGTGATTTTTCAACTATCTTGTAAGAGTAAACGTTTTGAAAAGTAAGTGTGACACCTCGAATTCGTATCCGGGTAGGGTACGGGTTAGGGGTGTTACATTTATTGGTATCAGAACTAAGGTTTAGTCGATTCTAAGCTTAAACCAAAGTCAAATGAGTTTTAAAATGTGTACATGCCAACACAAAGTGAATTTTTTTGATCTAATAGTGTAAGGAGTGTTGTCTTGTTAATAGAGTAGGGTTGTTATGTTATTTTAGAAGTATGATTTTGAGAGTTTAGAAGTAAAGCGAGAGGTGTTAGACTTGATAGTGGTAGTAATTCACCTATCCTGGCCAGGCAGGATGTAGAGTGGACACCTCTAGGAATGCCTTTACAAGATCAAGGGATATGTTTTAGGAGGTTGAAAATGTGTCAGAATAGCGTTAAATGATCTCCATTGTTCTGAAGTGGAGTAGTTTCTTTGCTACGCGGGCAAGTTAGAGTATAGTGGATAAATGTCATCATGAGACTTTTAAAAGATCAAGTGATGTGGTTATTATTTTGGAAGAGTTCAAGAATGAGTACATTGGTGATCAATTTATAAGATAAACGAAGTTAGAATTTTTGAGTTTTAACAAAGGGAATTGCATTGTGTATGAGTAAGAGTGTTGGTTTGATAAGTTAAGTAAGTTATGTTGAGTTAATTTCGACTAGAAATGATGTATATGATTGGTTTGATGAGGGCTTGCGCGCTAAATTAAAAGAGTTGGTGCTAACTAACAAGCATATGTGATAGTAAGTGTAATAGAGTTAAAGGATTATAAGATAATGTCAAGTTAACCTAACCAAGTATGACAAGGATTTGTGTATGGTTGTATATCTTAGTCATGTAGATGTGATGTAGTCAAGGAAATAATTATTTGTATATCTGAAGGAAGCTAAGGAGGTTGTAGAAGTATTTAAAATGGATCAAGTGATTATTTGGATTTGGTACTTGATGAATTAAGTGGAGAAAAAATAAGTATAAGAAATGATAAAGAATAACGTTCTATGCAAGTAGTGTTGATTATCAAGATTATTAAGATATGATATAAAGATTGGTAATCAGAGATGAATATAAGTGATAATAAAAGAATATTGGTGCATGAAGAAAAGATATGACCTATGTTGTACGAAGAATTTGAGGTGTGAATGAATAAATAATTAAGTAAATTAAATGATGGAGTTTAATTGATTAAGTTAGCACCCTTTATTAAAAGAGGTGAATACTCCTTGGATAAGTACGTAAGGTTATATGAAAATACTATGTGTATCGTAATTCAGATAATGATGGTACAAGAATAAAGGTTTAGTTATGTTTCAAAGTAATTTGAGAATGATGAAAGAAATTAACTGACTCATGATTTTGAGTTGGTAATGATTAAGGTTACCGTATTGATAGAACACTATTATCTTCATGGTGGATGAATATTACCATGCAACAGAAAGAGTTATCATTAGGTTTGTTTGTAACTAGTATGTTAGCAAGTTAAGAAAGGTATCAAGTTAAGTGAAGTTACCATTAAGCTGGTTTGATATATGAGGAAGAGCAGATGAAACTTTTTTGGCATATGAAATTAAACAACTCAAGAATAAGATATTTCCATTGGTCAAAATTTTGTGGAGAAATCATAAAGTAGTAGAAGTAATGGAAATGTGAATAAGATATGTGTAGAAAGTGTCCCCATCTATTTGTGCAGTGAAAATTTGAGGACGAATTTTATTAAAGGGAGAATTGTAACATCCCAAAAGAAGTGCTGGTGACTAAAATGAAAGTTTTTGAAATTTTTTTGTCTAATTTTGGAAAAATTAAAAAGTTCAAGTACTTATGTTGGAGTATATGAGTGTTGGATTGAGTAGCAAGGTTTGGAAGTAGAAAGGATATTATGGTAATTTTTTAAGGAAATAAATTAAAATTTATAGTGGTGTTTATATATACACTGGTAGTTAGTGTGAAGGAAATAAATATCTGGAAGTCTGACTTCTTTTTCTTCTTCTTCTTCTTCCACATCGAGTATTTGGTTAAAGGTAAGTGGTCTCAAGTTGGTTATTTCTTTCATTTTGAAGTTGGTTTTGATTCTTGGAGTGAAAAGAAAGCCTAAGGAAAGCTTAAGGTTACTTAAAACTTAAAGATGGATAAGTTATGAAAGACTGAATATTAAGAGTTTTTAGGTGAATTGTTGAAAGAGAGTTTGTTAATAAATTTAGAAGTCATATTTGACTTGTCATCAGTTAGAATAAGATATTTAAGAACTTATAGGGGATGAATAACAAAGTTGAATAATGGGTGAGATTTTTAGTTTCAAGTGTTCTAATGAGATATTAGATGTTTAGGGGTGTTAAAGTGATATAAGATAGTTTGAATGGGTATAGTTGAGTTTAAAGTAATGAGAGGAATTCAAGGTATGGAATTTATATAAGGTTTGGTAACTTTTTGGGTTAAAAAAGTGTATTCTCGGCAAGGGGTATCGATATTGGATGAATAGTACCGATACTTCAAGGTAAAAATATATGAAAATTTGGTATGAATATAGATATTGTATGAACAATATCGATACCATTGAGAAAATTGGATGAAGTCTTCAAGAAGTATCGATACCGAAGGATGTAGTATCGATACTAGGGGTATAGATACCAAGGATGTAGTATCGATACCATTATCAAGTTAAAATTCTAGAATGTCCTAATGGTATTGGTACCAAAGGGGGGTATCGATACCATAGAAGGATAGTATCGGTACTGTAATGGGAGTACCGATACTATTGAGCCTGAAAAGTAAATTAAGTGTTTCTTTGAGCTTAAGTTATATTGATTGGTTATAAGTAATTTGAACTTTGATATTCATATAAGTCATATATTTGTGTAGATATCGATCGAAGGCAAGTCCAAGATGATTTGAAGCTATAAGAGAGTGCATTAGTCATAAATGTTTGAATTGACTAGTGAGGCTCAGATGAGTGCATATGATTATATGGAAATTAGACTTGCGATGAGTCTATTTACATGTTTTGATTATATGAATGCATGAATATAAGTATAGTTGGTAGCTGTTAGAATGTGAATATGTATTATTATGTTCTTGCTATGTGATATGATTTATGTAATGTTGTGACTCTATGATATAAGTTACATGATCATTAACTATGTAAATAATAATGACTTATGCAATAACAAGGGGAAGTGATATAAGTTATGTGGTATAAATATAAATGATTATATGGACATGTAAAATAAGTTATGTAATGAGGATCTATGTGTCTATATGTCTATGAGAAGATATAAGAACAAGATGTAAGCTATGTGATATGAATTACGTAGCTATGTGTTATCGACTTAAGTAATTATGTGAACATGTAAAGTGTGAATATATGACAACAAGGTATAAGTTATATGAATTAGATTTATGTGAACTGATATAATGGACTTATGTGATTAAATGAAGACTGAGATAAGTTAAGTGGCATTGATATACATATATATAATAATATTAGAATCGGATATAAGCTAGGAGATACTAACATAAGTAATTATACTAAAATGCAATATTAGTGGTATGCTAAATATATATATATATATATATATATATGAAACCATATGAGAATACATGTCTGGCTAATAAACTATGTGAAGCTGAACTAAGTGAATATATGAAACTAGTATTGATATACGAACAATATTAAAATGTGTATATGAGTACATGCTTAAATCATATGTGTTGATATGTGATATAAGAGAATAAATGATAAGTTATATGATACATGCTATGTGATTACATGTATATGCTAATATACCTTGCTTGCATTAGATGTTATGTGTCATGAACTTATGTGATATGTGTTATAAAACAATGATTTAAGTGACCATATGAAAATGTTACATGAACTATGTGATAAAAAGGTATGAGATTATATGCCTATGTGACATAAGTTATATGATACGATATAAGTGATTATTCACATGTGATATATGCTATAAGATATGACCCATGTGATTACATGTGAAATGATATCAGTTATGTGATGATTTATGTGACTATGTGATTATATGAAAAATATAAATGATAATGCCCATTTTATATGATATGAGAGCTAGGGGTATATTTGGCATGCCAAGAGTAGAGGGTTCTATGTGGTCCTTCAGGACAATTATGTGGCACTTCGGTGTAAACTTATGTGGTCATTCGAGACAATTATGTGGCACTTCAGTGCAATTTATACGAGCTGTGGTGACAGGATTTGTGCACAACCTCAATGCATTCACATATCCTTAGTTCTCATATGTGTAGCTTGGGCTAATAAAAAGACAAAATTAAATAAACTGTATGTGATGTATATGCATTGTTATTTGAAATGTATTTTAGGGTTTATGTGATGCTACGTGTATTGCTTTGTTAAATGTTTTATATGAGGTGTATGAATGTTAAGTACAAGAGTATATGATAAAAGGAATTAATGATAATAAAATATGATAATGATAGGAATGTTAATGATGATATATGTGCATGTATGTATTTGTTACATGAAGGGTTATATGATTTTGTATGATATTATTGTATGAAATGTTTTGTATTATTATGTATTTAAGTTTCTATTATACGTTTATATGCCTCACTAAGTCATCGACTTAGCTTATGAATGTTTCACACGTAGATTCCTAGAAGATTAAGGAGCAAAGATAGGCAAGTCAGGTCAGCTTCTCCTTTCCAAAGATCATATTAGAAAAAAATCGAATTGTATGTGTCGTAACCAATTCTCGCCCGACACGATGTTTCTTGGTGGAAAAGTAAGTGAATAAATGGTTTTTAATGAAAAGGTTTGGAGTCTCCATCGACCTTTTGGGTTAGGTAAGTCGAATACCTAAAAATCATCTTTTAAAAGAGTTTTTAAAAAAACATTATTTAAAAGATAAACTAGTCTGCGTATAACTAGAAATTTAATCTTTTTTAGTAATCAAAAGGGATTTGGGGTCGGTTACGGTTGGGGAAGCCCACAACGCTCAAAATTGGACCCATCAATTATAAATTATCTCTACTAGTGGAGATCTAAGAATTTTAATTTACGATCCTATTATTCCAAATTCATTCGCATAATTTATTTAACAGAAAATTCTAAGGAAAAATAGAAAATATTCAAATATTTCCAATTGAAGAGAAAATAATTCATAAAATACTTTATGATGAATATTTTTCTTTCCAATTGAAATAATAAGAATATGACAATTCCTCATAAGACCTCAATATTAAAATAATTTGATATAACCAAAAATTAATATAATAAATATGAACATATCAAAATTATATGTTACTATTTAGTAAATACCTAGTATTTTAGGTACTACAAGTGTAAATAATCCTATAATAATATTAAATATTATAATATTAAAACATAGGGATTAAATTGTAAAATATCAAAGTTAATTAACATAATTCAAAATATCATGAAATATAAGTATTAACAGTGTAATTTAACCATAATTAACCAATTCGGGACGAAAATAAAAAATAAATATAATGATAGGGGCTAAATAGGGTGTTTTACCTTAAATATATATACTAGTTAGTGACTAAAATAAAATACAATAAGATACGAAGACAAAATTAAAAATTCCCAGAAACTCAATTTAGTGACTAAAATGGCAATTTACAAAACTTGAAGGACTGCAGACGGGGTTTACCTATTAGTAAATTACTCATACACCCCTCCCCAAAACGTCATCGTTTGGGAAGGGGTATAAATGTCCCAAAACTGACCATTTGAGGCCATTTCTCTCATTTTCCTCGTTTTTCTTCTCTCTCCAGGAGAGAGAAGCTCTCCCTTCTCTCTAAAATTCCCTCGTCAGAGGGAATTCGACAACCAGCCGACAGCCATCCGCCATCACCGATAGTCACCACCGGCCACTGCCCACGGTGGCCAGAATTTACAAAATTTCCCCAAATCGAAGCCTTGTTTACCCTAAACCCAAACTTGAGCTTCTTTTATTCTAAAACCATTTAGATCGACGTAGATCTAAATTTTTTTACCTTCGATATTTCGGTTCTCTGACGGCGCATGGAGGCTCCGATGATCGTGGTAAGTTCTTCTCTCCCTTCTTTTCCTTTCAGTTTGATGTTGACTGTTGTGGGGCTTCGATGACCGTGGTAAGTTCTTATCTCCTTTCTTTTCCTTACGGTTTACTGTTGACTGTTGTGGGTAGCTATGTTTTTCTCTCCATGTGTCTCTTTTTTTCTCATTTTTGTTCGATTTTTCTCTTTTGCAAGCTCGATGGTCTTTTATAAGCCACCACAACGCACCCTTCGTACCAATAAATAGAGCGACTCTCGGTGAGTCACCGAAACTATGGTGGTGACTCACCCTAGGGCTATGAGGTGTGCGGCCACCCTTGCTTCTTCTGGAGTCTTCTGTTGAGGCGGCGGTGGCGTGGCAACGAATGGAATGACATGTAGAGGCGGTGACCAAAATAGACCCCTGGGTGTAATGAAACCCTAGGGTTTCTGTTGGATGCATCTGGACCTTTTGATCTCACCAGATCCAACGGTTGATAGACCTAGCAGCTGCTGGTTGATATGAAAACCCTATAAGGGTTCTGATGGGTCACCTAGATCGGGTTGGGCTTTTCGGATCTGGGCCTCTAGGTTTGCACATAATGGGTCGGGTTCTTTATTTATTTCGGGGCCCATTTGGATTTGTTGTATCGGGCTCTGAATTTTGTAATAAAATTATTATTAATTATTTAATAATAATAATAATAATATAAAAAAATGGACAAAAACAATATGTATTTTGTTATAGTAAATGTAGTTGACATGTAATTAAAGACTTGCATAAGATATGCTCTAATCGGTTTTGTAAAATCATATGATTGCAATTAATGTAAAATATTCATTTTTCTTGAATTGTGAATTATCAACTATCTTGTAAGAGTAAATGTTTTGAAAAGTCAATGTAACTCCTCGGATTCGTATCCGGGTCGGGTATGGGTTGGGGGTGTTACATAAAGTTAGTTGGGTTAAGTAAAAAGGAGTTTAATAGTGTTGTGGGAGGTAAAAGTAAAAGATTAGAGGGGAAAATTAAGTAAAAATCGAGCTGAAAATGGTAAATATGGGCAATGGTATCGGTATAAAAGAACATTACCAATACTATAGGTGTAAATAAGTAGAAATGTGACAAACAGTATCGATACCTATGCAAGTGGTATCGATACTGATAGGGTGTCAATACTAACAAGGGGACCATGGATAACAGAATACCAAAATGGTATCGATACCGAAAGGGAGTATCGATACCATAGTATAGAAGTATTGATACAATGATAAGGGTATCGATACTATTGGGCTGGGAACTAAAAGATAGGTTGAAATTATTATAGAAATTGAAATAATAGTACGCTGGAGTATTAATAAAGTATCGATACCATGATAAGGGTTTCGATATTCATAGATGCATGTTGCTTAATATATGTATGGTGTTTACCAAATGACACTATGTGCGCAAATCTAATAAATTCATAATAAGCTTATGAATTTCCATTTTGGAAGTGGGCGTGCAACCCACGTAAATTATTATAAGTTTGTGAATTAATGTATTTGCACTACGTGTGCAAACTATATAGTTATAACGAATTGAAATAGTTATTTGATATTATGAATAATTATTAGAGTAGAAACTAATCTAAAATAAAAGATTAGTGGCCTAACTGTTCATTTGACAGAAAATTGTCAACTATGCCAGTTAGATGAAAGATTAAATACCTTTGTGTAAAAGATTAATGGCCTAGCTGTGCATTTGACAGAAAGGTGTCAGTTATGCCAGTTAGATGAAAGGTTAAATACCTTTGAGTAAAAGATTAATGGCCTAGTTGTACATATGAAAGAAATGTGTCAATTATGCCAGTTAGATGAAAGGTTAAATACCATAAACTAAAATATTAAAGGCCTAGTTGTGTATTTGACAGAAAGGTGTCAATTATGCCAGTTAGATGAAAGGCTAAATACCTTTGAGTAAAAGATTAATGGCCTAGATGTGCATTTGACAGAAAGTGTCAATTATGCCAATTAGATGAAAGGTTAAATACCTTTGAGTAAAAGATTAATGGCTTAGCTGTGCATTTGACAAAAAAATTGTCAATTATGCCAGTTAGATGAAAGGTTAAATACCTTTGAGTAAAAGATTAATGGCCTAGCTGTGCATTTGACAGAAAGGTGTCAATTATGCCAGTTACATGAAAGGTTAAATACCATTGAGTAAAAGATTAATTGCCTAGCCGTGCATTTGGCAGAAAGGTGTCAATTATGCCAGTTAGATGAAAGGTTAAATACCTTTGAGTAAAATATTAATGGCCTAGCTATGCATTTGATAGAAAGATGTCAATTATGCCAATTAGATGAAAGGTTAAATACCTTTGAGTAAAAGATTAATGGACTAGTTTTGCATTTGGTAGAAAGTTGTCAATTATGCCAGTTAGATAAAAGGTTAAATACCTTTGAGTAAAAGATTAATGGCCTAGCTGTTCATTTGACAGAAAGGTGTCAATTATGCCATTTAGATGAAAGGTTAAATACCTTCGAGTAAAAGATTAATGGCCTAGTTGTGCATTTGACAGAAAGGTGTCAATTATGCCAGTTAGATGAAAGGTTAAATACCTTTGAGTAAAAGATTAATGGCCTAGTTGTGCATTTTACATAAAGGTGTCAATTATACCAGTTAGATGAATGGTTAAATACATTTGAGTAATAGATGAATGCTTAAATACATTTGAGTAAAAGATTAATGGCCTAGATGTGCATCTGACAGAAAGATGTCGATTATGAAAGTTAGATGAAAGGTTAAATACCTTTGAATAAAATATTAATGGCCTAGTTGTGCATTTGATAGAAAGGTGTCCATTATGCCAGTTAGATGAAAGGTTAAATACCTTTGAGTAAAAGATTAATAGCCTAGCTGTGCTATTGACATAAAGGTGTCAATTATGCCAGATAGATGAAAGGTTAAATACATTTGAGTAAAAGATTAATGGCCTAGCTGTGCATTTGAGAGAAAGGTGTCAATTATGCCAGTTAGATGAAAGGTTAAATACCTTTGAGTAAAAGATTAATGGCCTAGCTGTGCATTTGATAGAAAGGTGTCAATTATGTAGTTAGATGTAAACTTAAATACCTTTGAGTAAAAGATTAATGTCCTAGCTATGCATTTGACAGAAATGTGTCAATTATGCCAGTTAGATGAAAGATGAAATACCTTGACTAAAAGATTAATGGCCTAGTTGTGCATTTGACAGAAAGGTGTCAATTATGCCGGTTAAATGAAAGGTTAAATACCTTTGAGTAAAAGATTAAAAGCCTAGCTGTGCATTTGACAAAAATATGTCAATTATGCAGTTATATGAAAGGTTAAATACCTTTGAGTAAAAGATTAATGCCTAGTTATGCATTTGACAGAAAGATGTCAATTATACCAGTTAGATGAAAGGTTAAATACCATTGAGTAAAAGATTAATGGCCTAGCTGTGCATTTGGTAGAAAAGTGTCAATTATGTCAGCTAGATGAAATGTTAAATACCTTTGTGTAAAAGATTAATGACCTAGTTGTGCATTTGACAGAAAGGTGTGAATCATGCAAGTTAGATGGAAGGCTAAATGCCTTTGGGTAAAAGACTAAATGCTTAACAGTGTAATTTAACATAAATGAAATGTATAACGGTGCAATAAAGACATGAAAGGATGCCGTAAATGAAATTAATGAATAATTACTAAAGAATAATAAGAAAATTGTAAAGAAAGAAAGACGTGTTGGATATACTAAAAATGTTTATGAAGATAGTATGAAAGAAATTTGGTTTAAATAATAGGGACTTATATAATCCTTATGGGTGATACGGAGTAGTTCGAAACCAAATAAACATGATATACTTATGCATATACAAATGTTTCTTTACAATGCTATGTCTCACTAAATAAGTATTTAATGTGTTTTGATTTCACGCGTAAGTAAAAGCAGAGATTAGTCAAGTAAGGAGTGCAGCCGTAGCAACAACTATCATCAATTAAGGTTGACTCATCAGTAACAATAGGACAATCTTATTCATATTGAAAACTTAGTTGGCATGTAATTGAATTCAAGTAAATATTTTGTTATATATTTAAAGTGATAGCTCTAGTATTATGATTCTATGAATATGATACTTTTATGGTTATTAAAGTTGAAACAAAATTTTAATAGTGTTCAAATGACAAAAATGTTTTAAAAAGTTATGTGACATTTGTATCTCGTGTACGAAAAGGTATACGGGAGATGGGTATTACATTTATTGGTATCAGAGGTATAGGTTTAGTTGATTCTTGGCTGAAACTGAGTTCATTTGAAATGAGAAAAAAGGATTACATGCCACTAAGATTGTCAAGGTTACTGATATGGTGTCATTAGAGTGTAATTGATGACACTCCTTACTAATCGTTATGTTATTACTACGCATGTTGTAATAGATGTCACAATCCTCGAACTCACATAGAGCGGGGGAACAGGAGATGAGTGAAGGGACTGGTAGCAAAAGTTACGAGGCTAATAGTGAGCAGCCAGTCCCATCTAAAAATGCTAGTGCATCTGCATATCAAGGGATGTTGGTACCAGAGTATGGAGCTTTTATGCAAGCTCTCGACGCTATATTGACCTATTTTCAACCTCCTCTTCCTCCTCTTTCTCCTCCAGCACCGAGAATATTGATCCCAAAAGAGATTAAGAGCTTGGGAGCTCCAGAGTTCCAGGGAGAAGAGGGTGAATGTCCTATGGAGGCCGACTTATGGCTAAATGATGTTATAATAATTCTCGAAAGTCTTCACTGTTCGGATCCGAAAAAGTTAGGTGGAGTTGTATCTTTACTTAGAGGATCAACTCGAGTATGGTGGTCAAATATTACGATGTATGCACCACCGGAGTAAGTGACCTGACAATTATTCCTTGAAGAATTCAAGAATAAGTATGTGGGTGAATAGTTCAGATGTGCAATGCTGTTAAAGTTCCTTAATTGGAAACAAGGTGATCGAGCAGTGCATGAGTACGAGGCTGAGTATAATAAGTTGAGTCGTTTTGCTACTGAGGTGGTTCCCAAAGATAAGGCCTGACGCGATTACTTTATTGAGGGATTGAGTGAAGACATTAGCAGTGGAATAAAGTTTGCAGATGGGGAAAAGGGTTGGAACGCCTTCAACTCCCCATTATGTTAAGAGAGGCAAGGGCTCGAGTTCTATATATACAGACAGAGAGGGTTCTAATGCAGCTTCATAGAAAACAAAATAGTCCCAGTCAGTTGTTGCTAGCTCGGGTAGAGAAGTAGGAGAAAGAAATATATGTCAGATATGTGGTAGAGTGCAGAAATACTTTATTGAATTAGTTTGAGTTAAAAGATCGAAATTTAGTTAGCCTTGATTTAATGAAAGAAAAAAAATTGATCAGTCTTGAGAAATCAAGAACCGCGTAACAAAATGATTACTCTAGTTTAAGTGTTGTGATAAAAGCATAAAGTCTTTAAATTTGAGGACAAATTTTCGTAAGGGGGAGAATTATAATACCCCAAATATCAGGTCAGGGACTTTATTGAAAAGATTTGAAAATTGAAGATTTATTTGAATAAATGGTTAAAGAGGAGAAAATGATTTTGAATAGTGTTTTAGACTAATTCGTAACAATAGATGAATTAAGAGGGTGTTTTGGTATTTTATTGGGAAATTTATTAAAATACATTCCTTATTAGGGATTTTAAATAGGAGAAAAGAGGAAAGTAAGTTATTTTACTCTCATTCTTCTTCTTCACGTGGGTTATGCCCTTCTCCATAACATAAGGTAAATTTAAATTAGTTAGTTATTCCTTTAATTTTTAGGTTGCTCTTGTATTATTAATTGATATGTACGCTTAAGGAAGGATTAAAAAAGATTAAAACTAAGTGGTGGGTATTTTATATGAGATTTAAGGAAATGGGTTTTTGAATGATATGTTGTTATATGAGTTTTTATGGAGGTTTATTAGTAGAATTAACTTGTCAAAGGAGTGAATAAGAGATTAGAAACATTGGACATGATTAAAAACATGTTAGAAAAAGTGATATGATTCTTAGGTTGAGATGTTCTATGGAGATTTTACATGTTATAATAAGCTAAATGAAGTAAAGTTAGTTGGGTTAAGTAAAGAGAAGTTTAATAATATTGTGGGAGGTAAAAGTAAAAGATTAGAGGGGAAAATTAAGTGAAAATTGAGCTGAAAATGGTAAATATGGGCAATGGTATCGTACTGATAGAACAATACCGATATTATAGGTGTAAATGAGTAAAAATGTGATGACTAGTATCGGTACCTATGCAAGTGGTATCGATACTGATAGGGTATCGATACTAACAAGGAGAAGTATGATACCATGGATAACATAATGCCAAAATGGTATCGATACCGAAAGGGAGTATCGGTACCTTAGTATAGAAGTATCGATACCATGATAAGGGTATCGATACTGTTGGGCTGGGAACAAAAAGATAGGTTGAAATTGTTATAGAAATTAAAATAATAGTACTTTTGAGTATTATTAAAGTATAAATGTTAGGGAATTTACTAAAATTTGGTATGGTATATGTCTTGAATGGATGCTTGTATAGATCATAACACAGCTCCTGAATATGGCAAGTAAAAGGGTAAAGATAAAGTTGTTGAATAACCATACATCTCTGCATCTTATTAGCGAGGAATACTAGGTGAGTGCATTTATTATGTACTTATATGTTATAATAGTCATAGATGCATGTTGCTTAATATATGTATGGTGTTTACCAAATGACACTATGTGGACAAATCTAATAAATTCATAATAAGTTTATCAATTTCCGTATTGGTAGTGGGCGTGCAACCCACGTAAATAATAATAAGTTTATGAATTACTGTATTTGCACTACGTGTGCAAACTATATAATTATAATCAATTGAAAGAGTTATTTGATATTATGAATAATTATCATAGTAGAAACTATTCTAAAATAAAAGATTAATGGTCTAATTGTACATTTGACATAAAGGTGTCAATTATGCCAGTTAGATGAAAGGTTAAATACCTTTGAGTAAAAGATTAATAACCTAGCTGTGCATTTGAAAGAAAGGTGTCAATTATGCCAGTTAGATAAAAGGTTTAAATACCTTTGAGTAAAAGATTAATGGCCTAGCTGTGCATTTGACATAAATGTGTCAATTATGCCAGTTAGATAAAAGGTTAAATACCATTGAGTAAAAGATTAATGGCCTAGCTATGCATTTGACAGAAAGGTGTCAATTATGCCAATTGGATGAAAGGTTAAATAACTTTGAGTAAAAGATTAATGGCCTAGTTGTGCATTTGACAGAAAGATGTCACTTATGCCAGTTAGATGAAAGGTTAAATACCTTTGGGTAAAAGATTAATGGTCTAGTTGTTCATTTGATAGAAATGTGTCAATTATGCCAGTTAGATGAAAGGTTAAATACTATTGAGTAAAAGATTAATTGCCTAGTTGTGTATTTGGCAGAAATGTGTCAACTATGCCAGTTAGATGAAAGGTTAAATACATTTGAGTAAAATATTAATGGCCTAGCTTTGCATTTGACAGAAATGTTTCAATTATGTCAGTTAGATGAAAGATTAAATACCTTGTAGTAAAAGATTAATGGCCTAGCTATGCATTTGACAGAAAGGTTTCACTTATGCCAGTTAGATGAAATGTTACATACCTTTGAGTAAAAGATTAATGGGCTAGCTGTTCATTTGACATAAAAGTGTCAATTATGCCTGTTAGATGAAACGTTAAATACCTTTGAGTAACAGATTACTGATCTAGCTGTGCATTTGATAGAAATGTGTCAATTATTCCAGTTAGATGAAAGGTTAAATACCTTTGAGTAAAATATTAATGGCCTAGTTGTGCATTCAACATAAAGGTGTCAATCATGCAAGTTAGATGGAAGGCTAAATGCCTTTGGGTAAAAGACTAAATGCTTAACAGTGCAATTTGACATAAATGAACTGTATAACGGTTTAGTCAAGGCATAAAAGGATGCCATAAATGAAATTAATTTATAATTACTAAAGAATAATGAGAAAAATGTAAATAAAGAAAGGTATGTTGGACATGCTGAGAATTTTTAGAAAAATAGTATAAAGAAATTTTGTTTAAGTAATAGGGACTTGTATATTTCTTATGGATGATACGAAGTAGTTCGGAACCAAATAATCATGATATACTTATGTATATAGAAATGTTTCTTTACAATGCTATGTCTCACTAAATAAGTATTATACGTGTGTTGATTTCACGCATAGGTAAAAGCAGAGGTTGGTCGAGTAAGGAGTGCAACCGTAGCAGTAACTATCATCAATTAAGGTTGACTCATCAGTAATAATAGGACAATCTTATTCATATTGAAAAGTTAGTTGGCATGTAATTGAATTCAAGTAAATATTTTTTAATATATTTAAAGTGATAGTTCTAGTATTATGATTATATGAATATTATACTTTTGTGGTTATTAAAATTGAAAAAAAAATGAATGGTGTACAAATGAAAAAATGTTTTAAAGAGTGATGTGATCTTTGTATCTCGTGTACGGAAAGGTATACGGGAGATGGGTATTACATGTTCAGTTCAACTATGGTAGAAAAAACAGGAAGGGGTGCACGACTCATAAAAATCAACGATAATGAACAAAGATTGTATTGTCAGTAGATTATTAAGTACAAAGTTTTCTAGACATTTTGATAGCAAAAACTATATTAAGGTTTTGTCAAGAAGCAAACCTGTAGAGAATCAAGTGAAATAGTAAGTGAATGAACTATACAAAACACTTTAGAAAAATATGTTACTTTGGCTTGAAGATCATAAGCTTTGACTTCAAATCAAATGTGTGCAGAGACAATAGATGCCAGATTCTCCAGTGAATAACATGCTACTATAAAGTCATTGTATGTGAAGTAGGATAGATTAGGAGTATCAATCATTAACCAACATTTTGAACTATTAAATGAGTAAAGTATAGTCAAGTTTTTGAGAAAATGATGCGAAATATTGAAGCTACTTATGTTCTTCATGTTGCATTTACTTATGAGCACATCTTCAAGACTACTGTAGCTGTAGAAAAGACTCATCATTCAGAAACTCAACAGAATTGAGATGAAGAGTCTCGAGATTCAGAAAGTGAACACCCTTTGAAACATCTAAAAAAAAACAATCTCCAATTTCAAAGTTACCAATGTCCTGCAAGTACACAAAGTACCTAGCAAACTGAACTTATCAAGAGTGATGTTTAAATCAAGATGTTTAACGCTTCACCTAAGGGCAACTGATATCCACCCATAAATACGGTCAGAATTAACCTTTCTTCCACATTTCAAACGAAACTTATCGACATTTCTGGTAGGAAAAATAACACTCTATCTACAAAACAAATAAAGCTTTTAACGGTGAAACTTTTAAGCCTCTTGCGTCAACATATATACTGCCTGTGAGGAAGTAACTAGAACATCAAGGAATATAACCAGAATGTATATCATTTAATAAACTATAACACTCATTATATACAAGAGTTTACAGCCAGCCCTTATAACTACTCAAAAACTAACAACTAACATCTAACAACCGTTCCTAACAGCTTCTCTAACTATACAACTAACCGTACACATCAGCTAACAGCTTCATCATTCAATAACAGCTTCATCATTCAACATTCTCCCTACTTCTTGTTTTTTCTCCCAAAGAAAAGACTGCACATTCACCCTCGCTTTAAACACTTCAAACCGAGCAACAGCTAACGACTTTTTGAATCCATTAGCATCCTGATGACTTCCTGGCACATAGTTCACCAACACTTGCTTCAATGCCACCTTATCACAAAAAAAGTGAACATCAAGCTCAACATGTTTACTTTTCACATGATAGTTAGGATTAGCTGACATGGCTACATCACTGTTGTTATCATACCAAACTATTTGAATTTTCTTCCTTGCAACACCCAAATCATTTAGGAGAGCATTCACCCATGTTGTTTCAGCAGTAACATCTGCTACACTTCTATACTCAACTTCCATAGTCGATATGGAAACTAACTTTTATTTCTTCGAGTTCCACATTACAAGATTATCACCTATAAACACACAATAGCCTGAGACAGACTTGCGATCATCAATGCTTGCAGCCCAATCATAATCATCAAAGGCTACTACATTGATTCCTGCTACTGCAGGTGCTATGACCAAGCCATGATTAATTGTTCCCACCAAATACCTCAAAATCCTCTTAACAGCAACAAGATGTTCTTGTCTTGGAGCATGCATGTATTGTGCTACCTAATTAACACTGAAGGTTATGTCTGGATGAATAGACAAGCATATAATAATGTACCTACAATGCTTCGATAGTCATAAGCATCCTGAAGCAACACCCCCTCATATTGACTCAACTTAGCAGACACAAGAATTGGTGTAGATGTAGGATTGGCAGTGCTCATTTTTGTCTTCATCAACAACTCTAGAATAAACTTCCTTTGGCTAAGAATTAATGAGCTACCACAATGCTAAACTTTTATTCCCAAAAATTAATGTAGATCACCAAGATCCTTCAGGGCAAATTCACTTCCAAGCAATTTCACTAGTTTTTCAATCTTCTTGCTGGAACTTCCAGTCATCACTATATCATCAACATACACGAGTATGTAAGCACATTGACCATCTTCACAGCGAACAAATAGAGATGTATTTGCTGAAGACTCTTTAAATCCAATCTTAACTACACAGTTCTTCAGTTTGTCATGACAATTTCGAGGGGCTTGGCGTAAGCCATACATTGCCTTTTCTAATCTGCACACCAAGGGACTACCATCAGCAGCTACTTGCTCGAACCCAAGTGTTTACTGTATGAACACCTCTTCATGCAGATCACCATGCAGAAACACATTGTTCACATCCACCTGGCGTAACTGCCATCCATTGGTAACAGCTAGTGAAAGAACTACATTCAACGTTGCAAATATGACAACTGGACTAAATGTTTCACCAGGGCATTTGAGAAAAACCTTTAGCTACAAACCTAGCTTTATACCTGCTAATAGAACCATCAAGGTTCTTTTTTAATTTGAACACCCACTTAGACCCCACCATTGACCGTCCTTTAGGTAGTTCCACTAGGGTCCACGTACCATTCTTCCTTAAGGCTTCAACCTCTACATGCACTACTGCTCTCCAATAAGGTGACTGAATTGCTTCATGAACATTAAGAGGTTTCATGTCATCATAACTAGCCACATATAATATAGGCTTAAATATCCCACACTTACTCTTTGTCAGCATCGAATGTTGGTTCACTGAACTGACATCATTGCCATCTCTTAAAGAGGCAACATTGTTAAATGAATCAGTCACTACCACAAGTTGCCTTTGATTTGTCGATTCAACAGTTTCAGTTATATCAACTGCACCACCTTTTTCATCCACAACTTCTCGAGTAGCAACTTCTAAGGAAGTTTCACCAATGTCAACTATGTCCTGACCCATATGACTAGAGTTCCCATCCACATTGTCTTCACCTGCACAAACCGCTTCCTGTGGAACAACTTCAGTCAAGCCAGCCATATTCATGTCATCAGAAGCCGTTCCTTAACCTGCACCAGCTGTGCTGACTCGAAATTTCCACATGTCAGCAACAACATCAAGTTCTGTAGACTTTTGTTTATGAAATAGAGATGTATTATGTCACCCCCTAGACCCGGTCTATGCGTTTCGACTAAGTCTAGTGAATCACATTCATGATTCTTAAATATATTGTTCCGAAACCATTATTCAATCATGGTAAAATCACACTATAAATGACGTTTATGAAATTATAATAATTTATACTATAAAAATACAAATCATAAATATAATGAAGAAAACCAAATTAATTTAAACATGTCTTAAAAATCCAAATTTTCGATAAACCAAATGTAAGTAACGAAGAAGTAATCTTTATAAAATCCAATACTTTAAAATAAGGCACATATTACCAAAATAGAGTCAAATTAAAAGATAAAACATTACAATACGATATACTTCAAGAGATATGTTGATCTTCCAAGTGCTCGATCAGGTGAATCTAACCAACAATATCTGAAAGGGGAAAACATTTTCAAAAAGTGAGCTAGGCTCATTGTGTCCCAACATTACTATAAAATCATGATAGGTACACTAAGCAAATCATAGTCCAGTAAATCTCATAAAAGAGTTACCCTAAGGGAACATCTTAGGGCCTGAGAGCCTACCTATGATAGATTTTGGGGCTGTGGAGCCTACTTAAGAACACATCTTAGGGCCGTAGGGCCTCCCCGAGAATGATCTCAAGGCCGTAGAGCCTACCTAAGAGTCACATTAGGTCCGTAAAATTTTTCAGCTTTATCAGAGTTGTACTTTATAAATTCGTATTCCAAAAATTCAATTGCACTGTGACATAAATCCCATAAATCCATAAACATGGTAATTATATACCATTTCAAATCAAAATCAGATAGCAGTCATAATCCATAAACCATCACATTAAATCGGTGCATCAATAAAACAATAACCAAAGAATTCAGTGTACCACATATTAAAACAAATAAAATAGTTCAGTAATAAATAGGGAACACAACTCGATAATAGGTTCAAGTAATAGATCTACTGATTGCTGGTCTCACAACGCTCTGCTACAGTTTTCGAACCTAATTTATAATAACACTATATTACTAATGGGTAACATAATTAATCTCTAAAATCATAAAATTTACGAATCTTACAGGTGAATACTGGAACACGTGGTTTAATTGATATAGAAGAGCTGGGTCGAGCTGTCGAACGATCCAGAGAGTCTCTTGTACCTTCAAACAATAATAATTTATCAACCCCCAAGGCTTACTTAATTGTTCAAAGCTAAATTCTTAAGTATATAAGCATTTTCCGGGTTTGACTATCAATTTGGAGGATTTCGATTCTGAATTTGACCAAACGGATTGCGGAATCGGAATCAGGATGTCGAAAAACATAAAGTATGACTTTTCGAAAATTCAAATTTCTTGGACAAAATCAAAGTCAACAGGTTTGACTAATGATTTGGAGGCCTTCGGGTTCGAATTTGGCGAAACGGACTTCGGAAACGGATTCGGCACGTCGAAAAATATCAGAATAGGTATACTCGAACAAAATCAAAGGTCGTTTAATGGCCGTTTAAAGCCGGTCAAAGTTATGGTCAAAGGGGTTCAATAGTCTAAATTCGAAAATTCCCAAAATGTCACTTTTTTCAAAATAATTCCCAGAATGTCACCTTTTTCAAAATAATTCCCATAATATCACCTTTTTCAAAATATTTCCCAGAATGTCACCTATTTCAAAATATTTCCCAGAATATCACCGGGTCGGGTCGGTCAATGGGTCGGGTCGGGTCAGTCAACGGGTCGTGTTGGGTCGGACCGGTCAACCCGGTTCAGACCGGTCAAACCGGTCACAACATCACCCAACAGATTCGGAACTCCCCCACGCGCAGGGGCGGCACGCGGGGGCGCATGAAGGCTCTTTCGGACTCCAAAAAATTCCTGAAAAAATTTTTAAAAATTATTTTAAGCGATTTTGAGTCACTTACCAACCTCGGTTCAAATTTTTGAATGGTGGAGAGCTCAATTTCAACTCGGCCGAATCTTTGACCGCTCTACCTCCCACACGCACCGCCGCCTACGGAGACAAGCACAACACCGTCGGACTCGGAACGACACCAAGAACACGATGGTGCGGGAGGTGTCGAAAACCGATCAACGATCGGAGACGAATTTAAGATTTTCCCGGCGGTGGTGCTAAAAAAACATCGAGTCTTTGACTCGAAATTCACATCGTTTGGCAGGGTTTCGCTATAATTGGTTTACTGGGTTTTGATCATGGGTCGAACATGAACACAATGGTGGTTTCAATTTGACGATCGGATGTTGGATGACGTCAGAATCCGGCTTTGAAAGTAAGCGCACGGGAGGAGGAAATTTTATAAATTGCTTGTGTTTTCTTATTTTGAAATCAGAAAACACGTTTGGTTTATAATCAAAGCTTCAGACACTTATTGGAGGAATTCAGGGCTTGGTCCCTGAATTTCCTTCAACTTTAAAAATGACCTATAAATTTTCATAAATTTTATTTTAGTCACTAAATTTCACCAAATTACACCGATTTAATTTTTTTTTCTCGGGTTGTTACAAATCTCCCCCTCTACAAGAAATTTCGTCCTCGAATTTTACCTTATGAGAATAGTTGAGGAAACTGAGCCTCCATTGACTCCAATGTCTCCCAAGTAGCTTCATAGGGGCTTCGGTTACTCCATTGAACTTTTACCATCGGGATACATCTATTCCGAAGAACTCGCTCATCACTTTCCAAGATCTGAATGGGCTCCTCCTCATATGACAAATCAAGTCTTATCTCTACCTCTTCAACCTGAATGATGTGACCCGGATCTGGACGGTATCTCCTCAACATTGATACATGAAAAACATCATGAATACGACTGAGCTCATGAGGAAACTCAAGCTGATATGCAACAGGTCCTACCCTCTTCAAAATACGAAATGGTCCAATAAATCTTGGACTCATTTACCCTTACGCCCGAATCTCAATACTTTCTTCCAAGGTGATACTTTTAAAAAAACCTGATCTCCAACTTCAAACTGAATATCTTTCCTCCTTTGATCTGCATAAGACTTCTGTCTATCAAATGCCTCTTTCAGTCGGTCACGAATCAATTTGACTGTGTCCTCCGTCTCGCGTGCTAACTCAGGTCCTAAAGTCTTCCGGTCACGCAACTCAGTCCAACATATCGGAGTGCGACATTTACGCCCATAAGGTGCTTCGTAGGGTGCCATACGAATGCTGGTTTGATAGTTGTTATTGTAAGCAAATTCAGCCAACGGCAAAAAGTTCTCCCAGCTACCATGAAAATCAATTACACAACCCCGCAACATATCCTCCAGAATCTGAATCACTCTCTCAGATTGACCATCAGTTTATGGGTGAAAGGATGTACTATAATCCAATATTGTTCCCAAAGCCGTATGTAGCGCCTTCCAAAATCTCGAAGTAAATCTAGTATCTCGATCAGAAATAATAGACAATGGAACACCATACAATCTAACAATCTCTGAAATATACAATCTCGCCAGTTTGTCCAAAGTATAATTTACCCGCACAGGAAAGAAGTGAGCTGACTTTGTAAGTCTGTCCACAATCACCCACACTGAATCTTTTTTCGAAGGAGTCATAGGTAATCCGGTAATAAAATCCATAGTAATACGCTCCCATTTCCATTCAGGAATCTTGATAGGCTGTAACAAACCTAATGGTTGTTGATGCTCTGCTTTAACTTGCTGACAAGTCAAACACCTAGCCACAAAATCCGAGATGTCCTTCTTCATGCCGACCCAATGATACCTCTCCCTCAAATTCCAGTACATCTTATCTCCACCGGGGTGCATAGCATATGGACTACTGTGAGCCTCATTAAGAATAATCTGCCTCAACTCAGTATCATCAGGCACACAATATCGACCCTTAAAGCATAAAACTTCATACTGATCAAGGGCGTAATCTGAGCTTGTCCCCTGCTCTACTTGCTCAAAGATGGATAGCAAGGAGCCATCAAGGGGCTACTTAACTTTAATTTCATCAACCAAAGTTGGCTTAATTTGTAATTCTGCTAACAAAGTGTCATCGACTCAAAGCATCTGCCACAATGTTAGCTTTACCAGGGTGATAATCAATCACACAATCATAATCCTTTAGAAGCTCTAACCAGTGCCGTTGTCTCAAATTAAGCTCCTTCTAGGTCAGAAGATACTTTAAGCTCTTATGATCAGTGAAAATGTAATACTTCTCTCCTTAAAGATAGTGTCTCGAAGTCTTCAAGGCAAAAATCACCGCTACTAACTCCAAATCATGAGTAGGATAATTACACTCATGTGGTCGCAGTTGATGTGACGCATAAGCCACTACCTTACCTTCCTGCATTAGAACACAACCAAGTCCTGAATGTGAAGCATCACTATACACTGTAAAATCCTTCCCTGACTCTGGTTGAATCAACACTGGTGCTTGAGTTAAAACCGCCTTTAATTTCTCAAAGCTCTCATGTTGTGCCTCGCCCCATTCAAACGGCACGTTCTTCCTTAACAGTTTTGTCAAATGAGCAACAATGATCGAGAAGCCCTCGACAAAACGTCGATAATATCCAGCCAAGCCCAACAAACTACGGATCTCAAAGACATTCTTGGGTCGTTTCCAATTCACAATAGCCTCGATCTTGCTTGGATCGACCTGAATACCTCGAGCAGAAATAATATGCCCCAAAAATGACACTTCTTGAAGCCAAAACTCACACTTTCTTAGTTTGACATATAAACGATGCTCTCTCAAGGTCCGCAGAACAATCTTCAAATGCTCGTCATGCTCTGTTTCCGTCCGAGAATAAACTAGAATATCATCAATAAAGAAAACCATAAATTGATCCAAATATGGCCAGAAAACACGATTCATCAAATACATAAAAGCTGCGGGAGCATTCATCAAACCAAAAGGCATTACTAAGAATTCATAATGACCATATCTAGTGCGAATTGTTGTTTTTGCAACATCAGACCCCTTAACTTTCAATTGATAATACCCCGAACGAAGATCAATCTTAGAGAATACAATAGCTCCTCGCAACTGATCAAATAAGTCATCAATCCTGGGTAATGGGTACTTATTCTTGACCGTCATATTGTTCAACTTCTGATAGTCAATACATAGCCTTAGCGACCCATCATTCTTTTTCACAAACAAAACTAGAGCTCCCCAGGGTGAGGTACTATGCCGAATAAATCCTTGATCGAATAATTCTTGCAATTGGACCTTCAACTCCTTAAGTTCCTTTGGAGCCATGCGATAAGGTGCCATAGAAATAGGTGTAGATCCCGGATAAGTCTCAATCTCGAACTCTACCTCTCTATCAGGAGGTAACCCAGGCAGCTCCTCTGGAAAAACATCAAAAAACTCGCTAGCTGTACGAATCTCCTCGATCGTGGACAAGGAACCTTTAGTGTTCAGAATACAGGCAATGAAAGTCTCATACCCCTTCCTGATCATACGATCAATTTCCATAGTTGAAACAATATTGGAGAGATAGCCACGCCGTTCACCAATTAACACAATAGTCCGACCATCTGAAGTCTTCAGAGTAGCACTCTTGTATTCGCAATCCAGATTTACCTTGTGTTTATTCAACCAATCCATCCCAAGAATTATATCGAACTCCTCTAAAGGAAGCTCCATAAGATCAGTGATAAAAATTTCTCTCTGAACCTCCAGAGGACAACGCCAAAATACTTTATTAACTAATACTGCCTGTCCTACTGGACTCGTAACCGTAACAGTATTATCAGTGTTCTCGATCGGAATTTAAAGGTTTCGAGATACTGAGATCGATACATAGGAGTGGGTGGAGCCATTGTCTAGTAATGCAAAGTATGGAATAGAATAAATAGTAAATGTACATGCAATAACCTCAGGCTCATCTCTGTCATCCCGACGTCTAGTGGCGTAAACCAAAGCTGGCTGTCTAGCCTCAGAAACTGTTGGCCCTCTATTCTGCTGAGGTCGGGCTCTACTGTCTGTCCTGGAAGCTGAACTACGAGCCTTTACTTGGCTACGATCTCTAATTGGAGTATGTACTGTAGTCTGTGAACGCACAGGAGTCTGGGTAGCGGTCCGTTGGCTACGATCTCTAATTGGAGTATGTACTGTAGTCTGTGAACGCACAGGAGTCTGGGTAGCGGTCCGTTCAGACGAAGCTAGCTGAGGACAATCCCTCCGAAAATGACCACTAGATCCACAATGAAAACATGCTCCGGTCTTCCTATAACACTCTCCCGTGTGTCGTTTTCCACAAAAGTCACAACGAGGCACTTGAAACGGGACCGAAGAACCACCTCTACTAACAACTAAAGGTGATGATGCTACAAGCCTGAAGCCTGTATTGCTCCTCTGAGGGGCTGAAGTACGAGTCCTCTTACTGGACTGTGCGGATGATTCAATAGGGCCAAAAGATTTCCTAGATCGCTCCTGATCAACACGCTCTATACCAGAAGGTAAAGCCTCCATCTCCTCAGCATCTTTGGCTCTGCTCACCAGCACATCAAAAATCTCATTTTGAAGGGCTACCACATGCCTACGTAGCTCATATTTGAGTCCGAGGGAAAATTTACGACATCTCTCTCTCTCGGTAGGCACCAGACTGATTTCATACTTTAAATATTTTAAGAACTCTATCTCATACTCTGAAACAGTCATATTACACTGAACCAAGTCCTGAAACTGCTGCCGTCTCTGCACTAAGTAACGCTCCCCCAGGAATCGGCTCCGAAAGCGCTCCTTAAAGAAATTCCATGTCAAACGATCGATAGGAACACTACTGATCACTGACTCCCACCAGGTGTGGGCATTGCCATCTAACATCGCTACTGCCCCCAAATATCTCTTAGTTGGGTCCAAACCCAACTGATCCATGCATCTTTCTGTATCCTGGAGCTAATCTTCTGCTTTAGTAGGAATTCCTCCAAGCTGTCCTCCAAAAGTCCTGACCCCATTGGCGACCAGAGTTTGAGAAATAGGCACATCAGATACAACACTAGCAGCTCTGACCGCTCCCTGAATCAACTGTAGAAATTGTCTACCAAAATTCTCATCAAGTGCAACTCTGATAGAATCAGGCTCAATATCAGTCGCTCCTATGATCGGTTTAGTCAAGCCAATACCAGCGGCAGAAGGCAAATTCGTCGGGGTCGCAGGAGCAGGATCACCTGTCGGAGGTGGGGGATCTACTCAAATTTCATCGATTGGGTCCGCAAATCTAGCCATTCGACCTCGTCCACGGCTAGTTCAACTTCCACGTCTAGCACTCATTTTTGTAGATCACTAGTTTACTACAGAAGATAAAACTTAGGGTTAGATAAGCACTTGGAGTCTCGAACATAATTAAAATCATAAAAACTTTGAGACATGGCCTTAGCAACATGTTTTGTAAAATATTTCAAACCCGTATTTTCAATTTGGACTCATACACAGTCCGAGGTTTAAAAACCAAAAGCTCTAATACCAATTAAATGTCACCCCCTAGACCCGGTCTATGCGTTTCGACTAAGTCTAGTGAATCACATTCATGATTCTTAAAGATATTGTTCCGAAACCATTATTCAATCATGGTAAAATCACACTATAAATGACGTTTATGAAATTATAATAATTTACTATAAAAATACAATCTAAATATGAAGAAAACAAATTAATTTAAACATGTCTTAAAAATCCAAATATTCGATAAACCAAATCTAAGTAGCAAAGAAGTAATCTTTATAAAATCCAATACTTTAAAATAAGGCACATGTTACCAAAATAGAGTCAACTTAAAAGATAAAACATTACAATACGATATACTTCAAGAGATATGTTGATCCTCCAAGTGCTCGATCAGGTGAATCTAACCAACAGTATCTGAAAGGGGAAAATATTTTTAAAAAGTGAGCTAGGCTCAGTGTGTCCCAACATTACTAGAAAATCATGATAGGTACACTAAACAAATCATAGTACAGTAAATCTCATAAAAATTATACTGCAGTAAATCTCATAAAAGAGTTACCCTAAGGGAACATCTTAGGGCCTGAGAGCCTACCCAAGATAGATTTCAGGGCTGTGGGGCCTACCTAAGAACACATCTTAGGGTCGCAGGGACTCCCCGAGAATGATCTCAGGGCCGTAGAGCCTACCTAAGAGTCACATTAAGTCCGTAAAATTTTTCAGCTTTATCAGAGCTGTACTTTATAAATTCGTATTCCAAAAATTCAATTGCACTGTGACATAAATTCCATAAATCCATAAACATGGTAATTATATACCATTTCAAATCAAAATCATGTAGCAGTCATAATCCATAAACCATCACATTAAATCAGTGCATCAAATAAAACAGTAACCAAAGAATTCAGTGTTCTACATATTAAAACAAATAAAATAGTTCAGTAATAAATAGGGAACACACCTCGATAATAGGTTCAAGTAATAGATCTACTGATTGCTGGTCTCACCACGCTCTGCTACAGTTTTCGAACCTAATTTATAATAACACTATATTACTAATGGGTAACATAATTAATCTCTAAAATCATAAAATTTACGAATCTTACGGGTGAATACTGGCACACGTGGTTTAATTGATCTAGAAGAGCTGGATCGAGCTGTCGAACGATCCGGAGAGTCTCTTGTACCTTCAAACAATAATAATTTATTAGCCTCCAAGTCTCACTTAATTATTCAAAGCTAAATTCTTAAGTATATAAGCATTTTCCGGGTTTGACTATCAATTTGGAAGATTTTGAGTCTGAATTTGACCAAACGGATTGCGGAATCAGAATCAGAACGTCGAAAAACATAAAATATGACTTTTCGAAAATTCAAATTCTTGGTCAAAATCAAAGTCAACAGGTTTGACTGATGATTTGGAGGCCTTCAGGTTCGAATTTGGCAAAACGAACTTCAGAAACGGATTCGGCACGTCAAAATTATCAAAATAGGTATACTCGAACAAAATCAGAGGTCGTTTAATGGCCGTTTAAAGCCGGTCAAAGTTATGGTCAAAGGGGTTTAATAGTCTAAATTCGAAAATTCCCAAAATATCACTTTTTTCAAAATAATTCCCAGAATGTCACCTTTTTCAAAATAATTCCCATAATGTCACCTTTTTCAAAATATTTCCCAGAATGTTACATTTTTAAAATATTTCCCAGAATGTTACCTTTTTCAAAATATTTCCCAAAATGTCACCTATTTCAAAATATTTTCCAGAATGTCACCGGATCTGGTCGGTCAACGAGCGGGTCCGACTGGTCAACCCGGTTCAGACCAGTCAAACCGGTTTGGACCGGTCAAACCGTTCACAACATCACCTAGCAGCAGATTCGAAACTCCCCCACGCGCAGGGGTGGCGCGTGGGGCGCGTGAAGGCTCTTTCGGACTCCAAAAATTCATGAAAAAATTTCTAAAAATTATTTTAAGCGATTTTGAGTCACTTACCAACCTCGGTTCAAATTTTTGAACGGTGGAGAGCTCAATTTCAACTCGGTCGAATCTTTGACCGCTCCACCTCCCACACGCGCCGCCGTCTACGGAGACAAGGACAACACCATCGGACTCGGAACGACACCAGGAACACGATGGTGCGGGAGGTGTAGAAAACCGATCAACGATCGGAGATGAATTTAAGACTTTGACTCTAAATTCACGTCATTTGGCAGGATTTTGCTATAATTGGTTTACTGGGTTTAGATCACGGGTCGAAGATAAACACGATAGTGGTTTCAATTTGACGATCGGAGGTCGGACGACGTCGAAATCGGGCTTTTAAAGTAAGCGCACAGGAGGAGGAAATTTTATAAATTGCTTGTGTTTTCTGATTTTGAAATCAGAAAACACGTTTGGTTTATAATCAAACCTGCTGACACTTATTGGAGGAATTCAGGGCTTGGTCCCTGAATTTCCTTCAACTTCAAAAATGATCTATAAATTTTCATAAATTTTATTTTAGTCACTAAATTTTACCAAATTACACCGATTTAATTTTTTTTCTCGGGTTGTTACATATTTCTTGATCCTTCAACCCCTGCAATTGGAAAGGTAAACTCATCAAAAATAACATGTCTGGAAACATATATCTTACCACTAGCTACTAAACACATGTAGCCTTTGTGTTGAGGGTTGTAGCCAAGGAATGCACAAGGTTGAGAACGAAATTCAAGTTTGTGTTGTTGAAACAACCTCAAGTGAGGAAAACATTTAACCCAAAGACTTTCATGAAGTCATAATCTAGCTTCTTCCCAAACAATTTCTCATAAGGTGACAACCCATCCAAAACCCTAGTAGGAAGGGAATAACCGCTTGTGCTAACACAACCAAGGCAAGCTCAATGATGTGTCGATGATTCTTTTCGACCACACCATTATGTTTATACGTGTGGGGGCAAGCAACACGATGTACAATTCCTTCTCTTAACAACACATCTGATAGACTGTGATACTCTCCACCCCAGTCACTTTGCACAGCATTCACAGCCAGCCTAAACTGAGTTGCAACCATTTTCTGAAACACCTTAAACGTGTTTACTGCATGGGATCGATCTTTCAAAAAATAAACCCAAGTGTGTCTTGAGTAAGCATCAACAAACGACAAGTAATAGTGATAACCATTTGAAGCTACATGAGTTGGTCCCCATATGTCAGTGTACAGAAGTTGAAAGGGTTATGTATAAACAGTTTCGGAACGACAGAAGGGTAACTTATGGCTTTTACCAATGCAACATGCTTCACAAATTTTATTCACATTTTTATTAACTTGTACATCAATAGCTTTGCATACACTAGCAATTGTATCATACGTTGCATGTCTTAACCTTCTATGCCACAGGCTGTAAACATCACTAGTTGTAGCCACATTTACACAAACATTTTTACAAGTACTCAACATAGTAGTACTAGGAAACACATAAAGTCCCTCTTGCATTCAACCTCGAAGAAGCACCTCTCCATTAACTGCATCACGAACACAACAACCTTTTGCATAGAATTCAAACACCACATTGTTGTACCTAGCAAACTTGGACACATATAACAAATTTTACGTTATGCTAGGTACATGAAGTAAATCATTAACTAGCAGTACTCTAGAAGCAGACTTCATGACTGGTACGCCAACCAAATCGACAGGTAATAAGGCACCATCACTCAAACCTAGCTTACCTAGACCATTGCAACCAGTTTTGTGAGTTACAATATATGCATCTGAGGCAACATGGTGGGTGGCTCCAGAGTCAATGACCCATGATCCTTCATCATATCTCGATTGATTGTTACTAACAATCTAAAAGGATTCATCATAACGGTGCCAACACCGATCAACTAAGTGCCCAATTTTGCCACAGAGTTGACGTTGAACACGCGGTCTGCCTCATCCTCGACCTACTCGACCACCTAACCTGCCACCTGGCCGAGCAGCAATCATATGATCTCTATCATAGCTTGAATAATGGAGTAATCACCTGAACCAGCCCCACGAGCAATATGAACAACAACCATCACCATTTCTTCTTGAGATGCAAAACTAGTGATTTTCTTCTCTGCATCTATCAACATGGTGCAAACCTTATCCAAGGGTAACATGTCACTCCTCGATGTAATAACAGCCATAAATGGATGATATTCACGCGGTAGCCCTTTCAAAATACTGGTAATATGTCCTACAAGAGGAATCGGGCTGCCACATGAAGCCAAAGCATCACAAATTTCTTTGACTTAGCAATGTAAAACCGCATATTGTATCCTCCTTTCTTGAGAGAATGAAGATTACAATGTAAACTCGTCACCGAGGTTGAAAACCTAGTTGCAAAGTATTGCAACACCGTAGCCCATATTGATGCAGTTGTCTCAGCTCCCACAAATTGAGATAGAAGATGTGAACTAATGGTAGACAGTAACCATGACGCTAACGCACTGTCTTGGGCTACAAAATCATCATAAGCTTAATTGGGAACCAGGCTGCCATCTTCATCAGCAATCATTTCCGGTGGAGATTGCATAACACCGGTGAGAAGGCGCTCAAGTCTATGACTGCAAACAATAAGTAAAACTTGTTGTTTCCACAACAAAAAATTTGTTTCATCCAGCACCACATTGATTTTCTTGTTAGTGAACATGGAATAACAACATTCAGTAGTAAAAGAACAAGAAACACATAAGAGATTCGTTAATCAACCAACAACACCATAACAAACTATTGAGAAACCATTCACGCTTAACAAGCACACTCTAAGTTACGCAACAATAAACACGAGACTCCAGGAACTTATAGCAATTGATACCATGTGAGGAAGTAACTACAACAGTAAGGAATATAACCATAATGCATATCATTTAATTAACTATAACACTCCTTATATACAAGAGTTTACAGCCAGCCATTATAACTGCTCAACAGCTAACAACTAACATCTAACAACCGTTCCTAACAGCTTCCCTAACTATACAACTAATCGTACACATCAGCTAACAGCTTCATCATTCAATAACAACTTCATCATTCAACACTGCCCATCAAGTTCAAAGTTGAAAGTGAAAAATGAAGTAAAAACATTTCTCCACTGGGTAGATAAGATGGAGATTTGGACTACTGTTTCTGTGGAAAGGAATGAAATAATGTGACTTAAAATCGGATCAGGTAAAACTACTAATCATGTCTACACCCTCCATTTTCATTTCCTTAGCCATTTTCATCAGTGGCGGTGGGAACATAAACAGAGGTAGCAGCCTGTGAGAGAGGTTATTTGGTTTGGGAAAATAAAGGGAAGGTGATGGAGTGATGGGTCAATAAGGTAGTGAGGTGGTGGGGGTTGATTTGTCTTTTGACTGGTCTTTTTCTCCTTGTTTATTTAGTTTTAATTTGACGTGGTCTTTTTGATATTAAATAATTTCACATCACGCAATTGTTAGAAAAAATGGAGTGACCGAAAAAAGTTCAATACGTAAAGTATAGTGAGAAAATTGAAAAAAATGAAAGCACGGTGAGTAAAATAGGAGAACAAGTAAAGTTTAATAAGTAAGCATGTAATTTAGCCTTTAAAAAATGTTAAGATTACAATTGAGAATTCCTGTTACAAAATGGGCATTACAATATATCCACTCTTTTTTAAATCATCTATACTTTTGGGTGTTTTCTGAAAATTGTATTCTCGTGGACTTGAATATGCGTTGTCTGTTTTTGGCTGCTAGGATACTGACTCCAGCATGAATGTTCGCTGGACAATTTTGATCTTGAATCTTCTGCAGCATTGTTTGTCAGGAATAAAATATCAAAGAAATGTTCCGCTTTAGAATACTGCTTAGGCAAACTTGGTGCCTTGTTGGCTTTTATGGTAGCCCTTTAGACATTTAATTATTGCTGCCAAAGTTCCATTTATGTATGTATCATTGAATCTTTTCATTTGTAATAGTCTACAGAGCACGAATCGTATAATGAAAACGAGTTTCTTCGGTGGGAGACATTGGATGTGTGCGGGGAGAAAACTGTTAGGAGCTTCAGTTCAAATGTTTTCCATACAATTGGAACTTGCTTACCATCTAGTATCTGTGCATTCCTCTTATAATGAGTTGATAATCAGTTGCTTTATCATTTTTTTTCATACTTGTAAGGTATCTCTAGACCTATATAGATCTTTCATTTAGAGGCCAATGCATTGTTTACCCTTTATGTTGTCTATATTCTTTCAATTTTTCTTCTTTTGTATTCATTTATTTATTGTATTGTATTAACATACTTCGGGGTATGTTAGTCCTTCCATTTACTGAACTACCAGTAACCAATGAATAATTTTAATGCAAAAATCAACAAAGTTATAAAAAATACAAGAAAGTGAACATAACACTCCAGTGGAAAATCAGAGTTCTTCGGCCTTTGTATGTCTTAACAAATGATGCATAAATCATTATCATTCACAATAACAATAGCTTAAAAAAACTGACAGAACAAAAAGTAGTGAAGCTATCAGCATTCGGAAGAGTCTAATGCATGCTCTTTGTGCATTGACATACATATAACAAAAAAGCTGTTGATTTTTTATTTTTATTTTGATGCTTGTTCTTTCTATGATATTTGTACGAAAAATATCTTCTCTCTCATCATCCCCTATTCGACGGAGGATTGCCCTAGTAGATATTATACGTGCAGTTAACAAGCGGTCGCGCATCTTTAATATTCCTTTCCTGACTTTTTTACCTTGAAATAAGGCTTGAACAGTCACAATAGATCTTAACTTCCTGCGAAACTTTTTCGCCTACAAATAAATTCTTGTATCATTTAACTACTTTGGAGTACTAAAACTTACCAAGTAGCCGCGATAAGCAGCTTGTATCGTAAGGGCAGCCCATTCTTCCAAAATAGCTCGGTGAGTTTTTTTTAAGGATCTTCCCAAGGCCTTGAAACACCAAAAAAATGTATCAATTTTGTTTTGAATTAAATATGGCTTAAGAAAAAATAAGTGCCCAAACTTTGTCTCGAAAAATGTTTTAGTGCCTAAAGAATTTTTCGCTAAAAATGGGTACCTAATATTTCAAACGTTATACTTTTAGGTACCCGAATGTTAACCACCGTTAAATATATTCGTTAAGTGACACGTGTCATGTCCTGATAATTTTGAGAATTTATTTAAAATATAAAAATATTTTTTGTAAAAAAAAACAACCCAGCAGAATTCTCGTGCCCTCTCCCTCTTCTTCCCTTCCCCTTCCCTAGCCGTCGATCGGCCAGCGATGATCGTCACTACCACCATCATCAACACTGGTGTCGACCCCCGATCAAACCTTGTTCTACTTTCGTATATGCCACTTTTTGGGTTATTCCTCCAACCTAATGGTGGCACATGACATAACATGTGGCATCATTCGATGAGAGGATTAAATTTATTAAAATTATGACTAAATTGAGAGAATATGTAAATAATAATGACCTAATGTGTGATTATATAAAAAAAATTTAATTGTTGTTAACGAGAGTTAACTCGGGTTGACTACATCTTAATTAAATAAAAACGAAAGTGATCATATCTTATATTTTTTCAAATCAGTGACCAAAAGTAGACAAAACACAAACATAAGTATCATTCGTGTAGTTAACCCATAAATTAAACTTTTTTTTATTTTTTAATTAGAAATATTATTTTTATTATTAAAAAATTTAAAAAAAATAAATGGTAACTAAGAAAACTATATACACTTGCTTTTAACGAAAAAACTTTAGGCACTAAAACGTTTTTCGATGCATAATTTTGTCACTTATTTTTGTATTAATCCTTGTTTAAAAGAGTACATTTAAAAAAAAAGGTAAATTACTCTAATCATCACTAAACTTTACTCTCTCTCCTATTTCACCCACTGTACTTTAAATCTGTTCAATTTCATCATTGAATTTAACACAATTAGTATTTTTTTGTCACTAAAATATTTTTCGAGCCTTGTTTAAAAGGGTACATTTTAAAAAAAGGGTAAATTACACCAATCATCACCGAACCTTACTCTCTCTTATTTCACTCATTGTACTTTAAATATGTTCAATTTTCTCATTGAATTTAACACAATTAGCATTTTTTGTCACTCAGTAATTTTCTCACTGAACGACGTTATAAATGAGTTTTTATATAGATGAGAAACAATGTTGCTTTGGTGAAAATTTTGTTTTTCTAAAACGACGTCGTTAAATATTTAATGACTGAGTGACCAGAAATGCTAATTGTATTAAATTCAGTGAAGAAATTGAACAGATTTAAAGTATAGTGAGTGAATAAGATAGAATAAAATTCAGTGATGCTTGGTGTAATTTATCCCTTAATAAAGAGTATAATCATAAAGGGCAAATTATACGCTTGGTAACTGAACTTCACTCTCTATCCTATTTCACTCATTATACTTTCAAAATATTCAATTTACTCATTAAACTTTATAGATTGAATTTTTTTTGTCACTCTTCCGTTGAATAATTAACGACATTATTACATGACAACTTACATCAAAATAATATCATTTTAAATTCCTAAAAAACTAAATTTTATACGAAAACAAAGGCGTTTTGATTAAAATACGGCCATGTCATAATATTGTTAATTATTTAACAGCAGGTTGACAAAAAATTTAATCTACAAAGTTTATAAATTCAGTTACCAAACGTGTAACTTATTCATAAATTAAAAACTGGGTCAGTATGTAGGATAATTGCCATATCAGTCTATAACATTAGGATAGAAAAGCATAAAATTGCCGAATATCAAGATTACAAAGCAAATTGGGCGAATAAAATTAGCATTCACCTTTGATTTAAAATTATAGGATAAAGTCTCTATTTGGTCACTTATTATTATAATTTAATTTTTATTTTAGTCATTTAACTATTTTTTAAATCATATTTAGTGTTACATTTTGTTTTTATTTTCATCACTTATTGTTAAAAAACTAATTGTGAAAATAATTTAAACTTTATATTTTATCACGAATAAATATTATATGAAGATACTAATTTTTTACCCATATTATAAATATTATTATTATTGTTATTATAATTATTATTATTTATTATTATTATTATTATTATTATTATTATTATTATTATTATCATTATTATTATTATTATTAAATATATATTAAATACATATATAAATAATATTAAATTACAAAGCCCAATCAACCGGCCCAAAACCCAAACCAAACTGAAACCCAAAACATTTAGGGTTTCAGTTAGGGTTTTCCTAACCCTAATCCAGCGCTCAGATTGACCGTTGGATCTGGCATGATCCAACGGTCCAAGAACCTCCAGATGGAAACCCTAGGGTATGATACCCTAGGGCCACACGGCCGCCGCTGCTGCTCCAGTCGCCTCCGCCGCGCTGCCACGTCCCAAACGAAGGCTCCAGAAGGTCCACGCCAGCCGTCCACGCCATGCTAAGGGGTGTCACCACTGGTAGTCCGGTGACTCACCAAAACTCACTCTTCGGACCGGTCCGATGACCACACCGGTGGTGGCTATAAAAGCCACCACCCGAACCTGCAAGAAAAAAAAAACAGAGACAGAGACAAAAAAGAGAGACAGAAACGGAGAGAAGAGAAATACAGAAAACAAAATAAAAAAGCTACCAACGATCTCAACAACAACGCAGAAAAAAAAACAGAAAAGAAAGAAAAAGGAAGAAGAAAACTTACGAGGAAGCCAACCACCGATCTCACCAAAACCTTCGACAAACCGAAGGTATATTTTTTAGATTTGCTCCGGGAGCCGTTTAAAAGAAAAGATTATCGGAACCGTCATTAGGACGGTCCGATCTACATTTCAATGTAAAAAAAAAATATTCCGGCCACCGGATGTGGTGGCCGGCGGCGGACTTGACGATGGCCGGCGGCAGAAGAACACCGGCTGACGGTGGCCGGCCGGCTGGCTTCTCTCTGTTTTAGAGAGAAGCGAGAAAAAATTCTCTCTCTCAGAGAAGAGAGAGAGAGGAAAATAAAGAAATGAAGCTGGCCCTTCGGGCCAGTCAGTTTTGGACCTTATATAGGCCTTCCGGAACGACGTCGTTTCGGGGAGGATGCGTGTAATTAGATAATAGTTAAACCCCGTCCGCAGTCCTCCGAACTTGTAAACTTTACATTTTAGTCACTAAATCGAATTTATAATACTTTTAATTTGATCTCGAAATTTTAATTTTATTTATTTTAGTCCTTTTTATTAAAATAATATATTTAGGATAAATAAAAAATTAATCCCTTAATTTTAATAAATAATATTTTAATCCCTAGTTTATATTTAATTTTATTATAATATCCGAATTTTAGATAATTTTATTTTAGTCACTAAATTATTAAATAAGAAAATAGCATGTTTAATCCCTGTAATTCTGATTAATTATGAATTAGGTTTTTCAATTTTAATTTCACTATTTTAGTCATTTATTTTAAGTATTTTTTATTGCTTTTAAATATAGTTAGAATTGTATTTTTTTTTAATTTTTACTTGTTTATATATTTAAATGTTGTTATAATATATAATAAATAAATATTTATTTTAAATAAATTATTTTAATATTTATTTTTCAATATCAAGAAAAGGACAGTCTTAATACAACTGGATGTCCTATTCTGATATTTAAAATTAAAAATTAAACAATATTATTTAAATAAAGAGCTGTCTTAAGGCACCTAGAAGTTCTTTTCTGATATTTTAAATAAATAATATTTTTTATATAATTTCGAAATAATAGGATTAAAATTAAATATATTTTTGAATTTTTAAATTTTAATAATAGAGACAATTTATAATTAAAAAGTACCAATTTTGGGCGTTGTAGGGGTGCTAATCCTTCCCTAAACGTAACCGACCACGAATCCCTTTTTATTATTAAAAAGAACGAATTTTTGGTTATAAACGCAGATCAGTTAATTTTTTATTGATGTTTCTTAAAACTCTTTTAAAGAAAATAATTTTTAGGTATTCGACCTACCTGATCTAAAAGGCCGATGGCGACTCCCAAATTATTTTCAAAAATATTTATTCACATCAATTTCCCTACCAAGTATAATATTTCGTGCCCGGACGAAAACCGGTTACGACAGCTTGGCGACTCCACTGGGGATCGGTCAAACTTTTAAAAATTAATTATAAATTGTCTCTATTAATTAAAAATTAAAAGTTTATATATTTAATTTTTAATTCTTTTTTTTAAATTTTTATTTATTTATTATTTTTATAATATTTATATGTTTTGTTTTATTTGCTAGTATTTTATTTCATTATTTATTTTTCTGTCAAAGGTTTGAACATTTCTCCTCACACACAACACTTGCATTGCATAACATAAAGCTCTATAATTGAGTTGTCCCTTTTAAGTGGGAGTGAAAGCGACGTCTTCGTGAGAATTTATTCTCCGTGTCAGACCTAGCAAGTAACTTTCGGGGTTCATATGCTCTATGTCTTCGTGATAATTTATTCTCCGTGTCAGGCATAGAGAAATGTATCCCCTCGAATTGAACTCGATCCACTTTAGTCTGTGATGGACTAGGATTGAGGGTTAGCAACCCAAGGGGGCACTAACAAGGACAATTCGGGTACCTTTATTCTTAGATCTGAAACCCTGCATATAAAAAACCTTAGAAACTCTTCCGATCCGAAGTCATGCCAAAATTTTGTCTAAAATAGGTGTACACACAGGAGAAATGAATTCTAACTTTCTTGTTTATTTATTTTATTTACTGATTAAATTACATGTATATTTAAATTATTTAAATTTAGAAAAGCATGTTTAAATAAAAAAAATATTTATGTAAATGTTAAATTTCTTTATTATGTAAACTAATTTATTTTCCTTTTTGTGTGTTCTTTATTTTTCTGTTTGCATAGCATCATACAGGATAAAAGGCATTGATCCTTGTGTTAATTGTCTCATTGGAAAGCCTTCATCTATGGATAAAAAGTGTTCAAATCAAGTAATTCTGAACTCAGAAGTAAGACAGTGGGCTGAGGACTTACAAAGACAAGAAGGAGACAGTTTACAGGATGATTATGTATCTGACTTGGCCAGTTATGCTCCTTTCACTAAAAGAAATGATATGCAAGATTTGCGAAGCATTTGGGAAAGTTGGGATTCAAACAAAAATTGCAGTTTTATCAGACTTACGGAGACATCCCATATTTGCTCATGTTGAAGTTGATGATGAATTACTCAGAGCCCTAATTCAATTCTGGAATCCAGGGTACAATTGCTTCACTCTCAATAAAGAAGACTTGGTCCTACTATGAAGAGTACACAACTTTGTTACATATCGAAGGGGCTTTGGAGAATCGAATCTATTCAAAGTCAATTAAAACTCAACCCTTTCGAGTTAAATTAGCAAAGATTGCCGGGGTACGAGAAGAATGGGTAGCATCCCGTACAAAACAAAAAGGCGAAAGCGAAGGCATTGCTTGGACCAACATTAAAGAACTTATTCAGAGTCATCCAGATATTAAAGTACGATTCGATTTATTTGCTCTGGGTATGTATGGTATGGTCATCTTCCCAAAAGTATTGGGATATGTTGAAGCTGCAGTGGTAGATTTGTTTGAACAGCTACCGAAAAAGATTAATCCTGCTTCTGCAATCCTAGCAGAGACCTTTAGATCGTTAAATTCTTGTAGAAAGCTAGGAGGTGGACGATTCTCAGGGTGTACCCAGTTGTTATATGTTTGGATCCGTAGTCATTTCTGGAGGACAGAAAAAGTTTCATACCGACGCTTTAATACGGATTACTCACCATTAAAAGAATTTCTGGAGCAGGAATGGCCGAAAGAAATTAAGAAAGATATGTGGATTAATGCCTTTCGAAATCTGCAAAGCAATGACATTGTTTGGCGAGCCCCGTGGCAAATACAAAGGGAATTCTTTTACAAATGTGGAGATTACAACTGGATAATGCTGCTCGGGTTATGGGGAGGAATTGGATATGCAACACTTCTGGTTATAAGACAGTATGAAGGTCGCCAATTTGTACCTGTCACTGCTGGATTACAGTCATCTGAGTTCGCATTCCATAGCAAAAATTATAAAAGAAGTATCATGGAAGCCGTTACAGCTTGGAAAACAACTTTTTGTATCCGAGCTAAAGCAGCAAAAGAAATGCTAACTCCTGATTATGAAGAATGGAGGTCTGTCAGGAAAAACGAAAATATTCCTCTACCAGATCAAAATGAGGATATCTCTGTGGAAGATCGCATTAAGGTGGTTCCGTCAGAGATTGAAATCTTGAGAGCTGAGTTTGAAGCAGAAAGAGAAGGTTGGTCGAAAAAATTAGAGCAAATGAGACAAGATAAAGCTATATTGGGGGTTGACATTGACTTTCATTCATCACAATGTGCAATGTTGAGAAAAGATAAAGAAAAAGGTGATGATGAGTTCAGAGCATTACAGAAAAATTACCAGGAGTTATATAAATCCCGAAAAGCATCAGGATCAAGCCAAGCAACAATACAGATGACCAGAGAATTGAACATCGAGAAAAGACGAGTTGAAGATCTGAAAGGAAAGAATAGCCGTCTACTCAAAAACCTTGAGAAAGGAAAGCAAAAAATGGAAGATTTTGAGGTCGACAGAAGAGAGCGAATTATAAAACACAAGGTTGAACACCGTGAGATCATGAATGAAATGCGAAGAGAAAGGGATCGAGCCAAAAATTTAGAAGATATGAAGAATGACATCTTTGATAAATTTGAAGGCGAGAAAAATATCATGTTCAAGGGATTTGAATCTGAAATGAACCAGTTGATTGCCGAACTTGAAGTCAGAGGCCAAAAGATGGAAGAATCCAATATTGAAAAAGAAAAATGGGAGCTGGAAAGAAAAAAATTCAACACCAGACTTGAGGTAGAGCAGGAAGTGGCTAGAAATTGGATGCAAAGATGCAGAAACAAGGATGTTCAAATCCAGAAGCTTAATCAAAGAACGCAAGAAGCACGAACAAAACTTGAAGAAGATCTGGATCAGTTTAGAAATAAAAACTCAGAGTTTAATGCTTACATTTCGCAACTTGAAGAATCATTGTTTCAAGAAAAGGTTCGTCTAGGACCTAATGACCTCAAAGAAAGTAATGAGAAAAATGCTTCACTGCGAAGACGCATTAGAGATCTTGAAAAAATTCTGCACAATTGTCAAGTCAGAATCACTGAGTTAGAGCAAACTCTTGAAAGAATGAATGAACAATGGCAAAAGTCAACTGATTTCTATGTGGAAAGAAGTGAAGAAAGAAGTAATATGGTGTTCGAGGCCATGGTTCAAATGAGCGAAGTTGCTAGATATGTTGGGGAACTAGCTGTTGAAGCCAAAATAATTGAGCATCAAGTTGATCCAGTTTCTAAGTGCGGAAAGAAGGTGTCATGGTTAATGAAAGAAATTATAGAGCTTAATAGGAAAGCTACGCCTTATCTGTAGTTATGAAATATTATAAAGAAACTTTTGTATGCCGATGAAAGTTGTTCTATGACAGTTAAATTTTTGGGATCAATGCCTTTTTTGCATACATACATTTTGCATACATTCATCATTCATTCTATAATTTCCTTTATGAATAATTTTATTATTTTATTTATTAAGATAAAATTCATTAATTAAAATTTGGAAAAAAATAATATCAAAAGATTTTTCAATCGCAGTTATTCTGGCCAAAAGAGAAATACAACATCACTACGGTACTAGACAAGCTACTAAGAGAATTATGGAGGATAAAATACAACGTATTGAGGAACAGCATAATAAAGAACAAGTAGAAATGAGAATGAAGCTGGAGAAAATTGAAGCCAATATTGCAAATTCACAAGACAGCATGATACAGAAAATAGAGGACAAGTTTAAAAGGCAGGCTATCATTGGAAAAATACATGAAAATCCTGTATCTTTGGACCAAGAACCCATATATCCTCTAGGTTTTCCACCAGAACCAATTTATCACTCTGGTACTACACCTATACAAATCAATGCTCGTACATCTGCATTACAAGAAGCCAAACCACATGAAGATCAACAAGTGAATCCTGCATCTTCAAGCAAAAATCCGCTTATATCAGATGTGAAAATAGGGGATCTTAATACTGATCATTTGATCCCAGATTTGAATGAGCTGAATGAGAAACAAAAAGTAAATGAAGAATTGACCAGACAGATCAAGAGCTTAGAAGAACGAATGAAATCTGTGGAAATAACTGAATCATTCTATGGGTTTGACGCTAGTGAGTTGAGTTTGGTTCCAGACCTAATCCTCCCCATCAAGTTCAAGGCTCCCGAATTTGATAAATATGACGGTACTACATGCCTTTCATCCCATATTACTATGTTTTGTCGAAGAATGGCAGGATATGTGAAGGACGAGAAATTGTTAATTCACTGCTTTCAGGATAGTTTGACAGGACCGGCTTTAAAATGGTATACTCAATTGACCAAAGCCAACATTAGATCCTGGAAAGATTTGGCTAAAGCATTTTTAGAGCAGTATCGCCACGTAACAGACATGGTTCCTGATAGATGGACTCTCCAAAATTTGGAGAAAAAGAATAATGAAACATTCAGACAGTATGCCCAGAGATGGCGTGACACAGCAGCCCAAGTTCAACCACCTTTGTCAGAAAAAGAGGCCACAGTAATGTTTGTCCATACATTGAAGGCTCCTTATTTAAACCATCTAATGGGGAATGCAACCAGAAATTTTGCAGATTTGGTCATTTCTGGAGAACTAATTGAAAATGTCTTGAAAAGTGGCAAGATTGAATCAAATGAGGGGTCTAGTTCCAAAAGACCTACGTACCGAAAAAAGGAGAATGAAGTCAACAATGCAAATTCTTACAGCAAGGATTCATCGAAAAGTGTTACAATAACCCAGCCAAGGGTTAAGAAAGAGGAAACAAACACTAATCGAGCAGATTCCAGAGGATCTCGAAAGGAAAATGAAAGGTTGTCTTTTACACCTTTACCAGTACCATATGCTGAGATATATGATTCACTGTTAAAAGCAGATGTCATACGGCCCTATCCTTTGGTTCCCATGCAACCACCATTCCCTCCTTGGTATGATACAAAGGCACAATGTGTTTATCATGAAGGAATCACGGGTCATTCTATTGAAAACTGTTTGGCATTCAAAAGGGTGGTTCAAAATTTGATCAACACTGGGAAGTTGGAATTCAATACACCATCTGCATCAAATCATCCATTGCCAAATCATGGAGATAAAAACGTGAATGCAATTCAGGAAGAGAACAGAAAGAAAGCAAAAACTGACATTTCTGAAATTAAATCTCCGTTTGTTTGGGTATTCCAACAACTCTCTTTAGCCGGTATAATTCCACAACAATTCAGGCCAAAGCAGAATGAAGGCAAGAATTATTGTGAATATCATCAGGAGAAATGGCATAAAATTCAATTATGTCCTGAATTTAGGGATTTGGTGCAAAAATTGATGAACAACAGAGAAATACAATTCTTTGAAGAAGAACCAGGGAAAAAAGAAGATATTGTTTGCTCATCAGAGGATTCTAATCCTAGTCAAAGAATAAATGATCCTGTGATCATTAATGTGAAATCATCTACGGTAATTCCTGCACCAATAAAGCCGAAAGTAGTTATCACCACTCCTCTACCATTTCCATACAAAGATACCCGCAGGGTACCTTGGATTTATACTACCAATGTTTCAATGGTAGGAGGATCTGTTTCTCTAGAAAAAACAGAAGAGAAAATACAGAGTTTGGATACAACATCGACGTCTGAAGCAATAAGCGAAGTCGGTTTCTTTACAAGAAGTGGGAGATGTTACTCTCCCGAAACATCCAATGCTTCAGAACAAGTGAAAGCAAAAGGAAAAGCCATGGCAATACCTCAGAAGGTATTTGATGATGAATCCCCTCCAGCATTCAATGAGCATGTGACAGAAAAACAAGCTCAAGAATTCTTGAAATTCCTGAAACATAGTGAGTATAGTGTGGTTGAACAACTACACAAACAACAAGCGAGAATTTCTATTCTTGATTTATTAATGAATTCAGAAGCACATAGAAATGCTTTGATGAAAATTCTCAATCAAACATTTATCCCTGAAGATATATCCCTCAATAAACTTGACAGAATTGTGGGACATATAGCCACTGACAATTACATAACGTTCACAGATGAGGAAATACCGGAAGGCGGAATGGGGTCAGTAAAAGCTTTGAACATCACGACACATTGTCATGGTCATGTGTTGCCAGGAGTATTGATTGACAATGGGTCCGCTCTCAAATTAATGCCTCTAGTCACACTTCAAAGAATGCCTGTGGATCAATCACACATGAAGAGTTATCAGAATGTAGTACGAGCATTTGATGGTACTCAAAAAGAGGTGCTTGGGAAAATGGAAATACCGTTGTTAATTGGACCAGTCGTGTACAATATTGACTTTGTGGTGATGGACATCCACCCTACATATAATTGTCTATTAGGGAGGCCATGGATTCATTCAGCAGGAGCCGTTCCTTCTTCATTACATCAGAAATTGAAATTTGTTGTTGATGGACAACTAATATGCGTAGGTGCTGAAGAAGAAATCATTGCATCTGTAACAAGCGATGTTCCATATATCGACACCAATGAAGATGCTCTTGATTGCTCTTTCCGAGCTCTTGAATTTGTAAATGCAACCTTTATTGCAGAAGGAAGCAAAATTCCATATCCCAGATTGTCTGATTGCACAAAGATGACGGTACAACAAACTTTAGGCATCGGAGCTAAAGCTGGGAAAGGTTTAGGAAAGAATCTTCAAGGGATTTCAGTTCCTGTCAGTATAAAGATGAAGAAAGATCGTTTTGGGCGTGGGTTTAAGCCTAATTTTCAGCAAAAGAACAAAGAGATGAAAAGAAGATGTGAAGACAGAAAGGCAAAATTGAAAGGAGCAGAAATCCTTTGGAAACACATGTCATTCCCACAGTTGAAGACCATATTCAGATCAGGGGGAACAATTAATGTAGAACAGCAGCTTGTTGAAGCCTTTAAAGAAGAAAAGTTGACGAAAGATCAAGACATAGTTGAAGAAGCTATGAATGGATTATTTATCAACATGATCATGAATGACAACAAAACTGGCAAATACTTGGATAGGATTCGCCCATGTTTTCCTGGAGAAACACTCAACAATTGGACCACTGAAGATCTTCCTATAGTTTTTAATATTAACGCAGAGTAATATTCAGAACTAATCTTTATGTTTAGCTCAAAAATATGAAAACTTTTTGTTATCTTGTAAAAGAAATTATGTTAAATATAAGAAATTTTCTTTAAAATTTTCAGATGGCAATCATTCTTTACATTTTATTACATTTATTTATTTCATAAATTTACTATATTCTTTCAGAAATATGTCCGACTTAAATTTGCAGGTGTCACCATGTTAATAGCATGTTTATTCCTAAATTTAATCCAGTGATAAATTTAGAGCAGCCTATATGTCTGGAAGAAATAAATGGGTGTGAGGATGAACTGGAATGTGATGTTCCTACTGAACTATTAAGATTGGTAGAAAAAGAAGACAAACAAATTCTACCCCACAAAGAAGAGATTGAAACTGTGAATTTAGGAACAGATGAAGAAATAAAAGAGGTGAAAATTGGTACTACTCTGACAATTCAAATAAAACAAGAATTGATAAATCTCCTTCAAGAATTCAAAGATATCTTTGCCTGGTCTTATCAAGATATGCCTGGTTTAAGCACAGATATAGTGATACACAAGCTTCCAATCAATCCAGAATATAAACCGGTCCAACAAAAGCTCAGATGAATGAGGCCAGAAATGTTGTTGCAAATCAAAGAAGAAGTAATGAAACAGATCAATGCAGGTTTCCTACAGGCATCTAAATACCCAGAATGGGTAGCCAACATTGTTCCCGTACCAAAGAAAAATGGGAAAGTTCGAATGTGTGTGGATTACAGAGATCTCAACAAAGCTAGTCCGAAAGATAGCTTTCCCTTACCCCACATAGACACATTGGTGGACAATACTGCAGGGCACGCATGGTTTTCATTTATGGATGGCTTTTCAGGATATAATCAGATAAAAATGAATCCTGAAGACATGGAAAAAACAACATTTGTAACCATGTGGGGCACATTCTGTTATAAAGTGATGCCATTTGGATTGAAAAATGCAGGGGCAACATATCAAAGAGCCATGGTAACTTTGTTTCATGACATGATGCACAAAGAGATTGAAGTATATGTAGATGACATGATTGCCAAATCCCGAACTGAAGAAGAACATATTCAAAATCTGAGGAAGCTTTTCCAGAGATTGAGGAAATATCAATTAAAGCTCAACCCCGCTAAATGCACTTTTGGAGTAACTTCCGGGAAACTTTTGGGATTTGTAGTCAGCAAAAAAGGAATCGAGATTGATCCAGATAAAGTCAAAGCAATTCAAGATCTTCCATCACCCAATACAAAAAAAGAAGTTCGAGGCTTTTTGGGAAGATTAAATTATATATCTCGGTTCATTTCTCAATTAACTGACAAATGTGATCCAGTGTTCAAATTACTTCGAAAGAACAATCCTGAAGTCTGGAATGAAGAATGTCAAGAAACTTTGGATATTATTAAGAAATATTTATCCAATGCCCCAATTTTAGTATCACCAATGCCTGATAGACCATTAATTCTCTACTTGACGGTCTTCGAAAATTCGATGGGATGTGTACTAGGACAGCATGATGAATCTGGAAGAAAAGAAAAAGCTATTTATTATCTGAGCAAGAAATTTACTGATTGTGAAATTCGATATCCACCAATACAAAAATTATGTTGTACCTTGGTATGGGCTACTCGAAGACTCAGACAATATATGTTATACCATACTACTTGGTTGATATCAAAACTTGATCCTTTGAAATTCTTAATGGAATCACCAGCTTTGACAGGCAGAATGGCTAGATGGCAGATGTTATTATCTGAGTTTGATATTGTATATGTCAACCAAAAAGCGATAAAAGGAAGTGTCATAGCTGATTTTCTGGCCAGTCGTGTATCAAATGATTATCAGCCTTTGAACTTCAATTTTCCCGATGAAGATTTGTTGTGCATATCCATGAATGAAGAAGTCAAAACAAATGATGCATTTGCAACTTGGAAGCTTTACTTTGACGGAGCATCCAATGCTTTGGGACGAGGAATAGGGGCAGTGTTAATTTCTCCCGAAAATGTTTATTATCCCTTTACAAGTAGACTGGAGTTCTTTTGCACCAATAATATGGCGGAATATGAAGCTTGTGTCATGGGATTGAAAGCAGCTATAGAAAGAAAAATCAAATGTCTCAAAATATATGGAGATTCATCATTAGTGGTATATCAATTGTGAGGAGAATGGGAAACAAAAGATCCCAAATTGTTGGAATATCGAAATTTTACCCTTGAATTAGTGAAAGAATTTGAGAGAGTTACCTTCAATTATCTCCCTCGAGAAGAAAATCAAATGGCAGATGCTTTGGCTACATTAGCTGCTATGTTTCAGGCAACTAAGAAAGTTGATATGATGCCAATCAAAATGCAAGTTTATGAAATTCCTGCACATTGTTATAGTGTGGAGGAAGAAGTAGATGGTAAACCATGGTATCATGATATCCTGCAATATATCAAAAATCAAAATTATCCACCAAATGCATCGAAAATTGATAAAAGAACCTTGAGAAGAATGGCTGCTGGATATTTTCTTGATGGAGAGATTATGTATAGAAGAAGCAATGATCAAATGCTATTGAGATGTTTAAATACCAGCGAAGCTCGAAGCATCATTGAAGAAGTACACAGTGGAATATGTGGAACACATGCAAATGGTCTTTCCATGGCCAGAAAAATAATGAGATATGGATACTATTGGGCTACTATGTATACAGATTGCATTGATTATGCAAGGAAATGTCATAAATGCCAAATATATGCAGACAAAATTCATGTACCCCCATCTCCTTTACATGTAATGACAGCACCCTGGCCATTTTCTATGTGGGGAATAGATGTCATTGGTGCAATCACACCAAAAGCATCAAATGGACATTGTTTCATCCTGGTGGCAATTGATTATTTTACCAAATGGGTTGAAGCTGCTTCATATACCAATATTAAGAGGTCCACAGTTTGCAAATTCATAAAGAAAGAGATAGTTTGCCGATATGGTCTACCAGAAAGGATCATTACAGATAATGCTCTGAACTTGAATAACAAAATGATGACCGAACTTTGTGCACAGTTTAAGATCAAACATGCAAACTCAGTGGCATATCGTCCAAAGATGAATGGGGCAGTTGAAGCAGCAAATAAGAACATCAAGAGAATCATTACAAAGACCACTGAAACTTACAAAGATTGGCACGAAAAGTTACCTTTTGCTCTATATGCATACCGAACTACTGTTCGAACATCTACTGGGGCAACGCCTTTTTCTTTAGTCTATGGGATGGAAGCAGTCTTACCAATTGAAGTTGAAATTCCATCGCTTCGAATATTGAGAGAAATAAAATTGGATGAATCTGAATGGATCCAATCTAGATTTGATCAATTGAACCTTATTGAGGAGAAAAGATTGAAAGCTATTTGCCATGGACAGATGTATCAGAAACGGATGATGAAGTCTCATGACAAAAAAGTACATCCAAGAGAATTCCAAGAGGGTGATCTAGTACTAAAACAGATTTTGCCTATACATAAAGATTTCCGTGGGAAATGGATGCCTAATTGGGAAGGGCCATACGTTGTGAAAAAGGCCTTTTCCGGAAGAGCATTGATCTTAGCAGAAATGGATGGAAAAATTCTGAGAAATCCAATAAACTCGGATTCTGTCAAGAAATATTATGCTTGAAGAAGAAAAAAAAAAGAGAAAAAGGAAAAAGGGGGGTCAAGGTGAAAACCTGCAAAGGGCATCTTGTAACCAAAGGAAGGATTTGAGTTGAAAACATGAAAAGGCGGCTCAAATGCAGGTTGATATTAGCATCTGGCAATTGAACTCTCTTAAGATTTTGATAGTTTGGAAGAAACTTCACATCTACAAGCATTTCGACAACGTTTGAGATCTTCCAGACAAAAGCTTACATCATTTCTCTAAATTGTGTCAACTTGATTAATTTAGAAATACTTATGCTTATAATTTGTTGAGACATTTGAATTTTTATCATTCTTATGCTTGCCATAACTTTGAATACAATTCTATTTATTTCAAGTTCAATTTATTTGAGATTCAATTTATTTTTGAAAATTCAATTTATTCTTTTCTATTGAATTAACATAATTTTGAAATAATTTAAAGATTTCTGAATATCACTTTATGTTAATATTTTTAAATACATGGAATACGAAATAAACAAATCATCATCATCTTAAAGCCATGAACATTAAGATTGTTACGCTGGATGCCACTTACAACAAGGTCGAATTCGACAAAACTACTCATTAATTGCTCCAACCGATCATCATTCAGTTCTTGTACATCTGTTTTCAAAAGTATGCCAAGACAGTAAAAGGCAACTTCTGCATCATTGATCCCAGAGAAAAGAGACAAGACATTGATACCACCATGGAACATGTCTCTATACAGATCCTTGTGTATGTTTTTTAGGGAAACCTAGAAGCATTTCCACCTCATCAGATTCAAGTGGAACAATTTTATTCTTTTCAACCCATACTAGATTCCATTTTCAGCACTCATCAAGAACATACTTATGGATACTCAAAGATGGCTCATTGTCATAAGCTTCAAGAGCCTTACAGATCCTTTCTGTCAATTTGGCACTTCTTGTACATGTTTATAAACAGTTCAACTTTGTTCTTGGATCACATGAAAGCCATCATTTCTTTGTCAATGGAAAAGCATCAGCACATGGAGGAAGCAGAATAAGAGAAAATCTGTTCTTAATTGGCAGAATTATGAATATAGCCATTTTTAGTGTAGTAGCATTGAAATGCTTCGAATCTATAAATTCTGGCTCTACATATAATAAGTACTGTGATATCCCAGTCCAAACCTTAACTGGAATAAGTGCAATGGGCTCATAGCATCTTCTGGAACTGTTCTTTGAGTTATCTGATCTGGTTTGGCAGAACCAATCATTGAATTTGGAAGATGAATTTGCTAATAGCATCTTCTGGAAGTGTTCTTTGAGTTATCTGATCTGGTTTAGCAGTACCAATCATTGAATTTGGAAGATGAATGTGCTCATAGCATTTTCTGGAAGTGTTCTTTGAGTTATCTGATCTGGTTTGGCAGAACCAATCATTGAATTTGGAAGATGAATTTGCTAATAGCATCTTCTGGAAGTGTTCTTTGAGTTATCTGATCTGGTTTGGCAGAACCAATCATTGAATTGGGAAGATGAATGTGCTCATAGCATCTTCTGGAAGTGTTCTTTGAGTTATCTGATCTGGTTTGGCAGAACCAATCATTGAATTTGGAAGATGAATTTGCTAATAGCATCTTCTGGAAGTGTTCTTTGAGTTATCTGATCTGGTTTGGCATAACCAATCATTGAATTGGGAAGATGAATGTGCTCATAGCATCTTCTGGAAGTGTTCTTTGAGTTATCTGATCTGGTTTGGCAGAACCAATCATTGAATTTGGAAGATGAATTTGCTAATAGCATCTTCTGGAAGTGTTCTTTGAGTTATCTGATCTGGTTTGGCAGAACCAATCATTGAATTTGGAAGATGAATTTGCTAATAGCATCTTCTGGAAGTGTTCTTTGAGTTATCTGATCTGGTTTAGCAGTACCAATCATTGAATTTGGAAGATGAATGTGCTCATAGCATCTTCTGGAAGTGTTCTTTGAGTTATCTGATCTGGTTTGGCAGAACCAATCATTGAATTTGGAAGATGAATTTGCTAATAACATCTTCTGGAAGTGTTCTTTGAGTTATCTGATCTGGTTGGACAGAACCAATCATTGAATTTAGAAGATGAATTTGCTCATAGTAGAAATAAGGAGACTCAATAGCATCTTTTTGAAGTGTTCTTTAAGTTATCTGATCTGGTTTGGTAGGAACTACAGAATCAATCATTGGAATTAAAAGATGAACTGCATGATCGTCTTCATTAAGAAGTTTCTTTTCAAACTTCTTTTGCTTATTCCTTTCCCAAAAATCATAGCACAAGTTTCGCCTTTGCTTGTAATTAGGATCATTACATAATGGCTTCCCATTTTACCGGAAGAAATGCGTCAGCATATTTAGTCATTTGAGCAGCACATATAAAATTTATCAATTTTGCAATTGATGAATCTGAACCACATTTCTCCAGGGCTATTTGAAGTTTCAGCCTCTGAGAATCACATTTTTGTCAAGTATAACAGTTTATTCTCCTCATCAGAATCGGAATTCAAGATTTCTCGGTATTAGAAGAAATATCGATATCTGTGAAATCATCTGAAAAGGTCACTTCATAATCAGATGAGTTGTTATCAGAATCAACATGTTGCCTGAATGCAAGCTTTTCAAGAGCCTATACTATTGAGTTTTATTCTCAAGAGGTTTTGTGACATTATATCTACATCTACATTTGTCAAAGATGATAGATTCTCTGATTTGAAGAAGAAAGATCTATTGGGTTTTTACAATTGAAGAAATACTCAATTCACCAATCTGAAATCAAATAACTTAACATTCATGCATCATATTTAGGTGTTTGCAAAAATAGGTGCATTTTCATTCATTTTCATCTATGTTGAATTTTTAACAGGAATTTCAAAGATTTTAGCAAAGATTCAAATCTATCATTTGATGGATTGACATTTCCAGAGAGAGTTCATAATGAGAAGAACTCATCTGAAGAAGGAAGAAGAAATTCATAATGAGAAGAATTTGTTCAACCTTTTGCTCAAATCCATCATTTGATGGATCAGCTTTTCCAGAGAAGTTCATAATGAGAAGAACTCATCTGAAGAAGGAAAAAGAAATTCATAATGAGAAGAATTTGTTCAACCTTTTGCCTGAATTCATCACTTGATGGATCAGCTTTTCCAGAGAAGTTCATAATGAGAAGAACTCATCTGAAGAAGGAAAAAGAAGTTCATAATGAGAAGAACTTGTTCAACCTTTTGCCTGAATTCATCACTTGATGGATCAGCTTGTCCAAAGAAGTTCATAATGAGAAGAACTCATCTGAAGAAGGAAGAAGAAGTTCATAATGAGAAGAACTTGTTCAACTTTTCGCTTGAATTCATCATTCGATGGATCAGCATTGCCAGGTCGAGTTCATAATGAGAAGAACTCATCTGAAGAATGAAGAAGAAATTCATAATGAGAAGAATTTGTTCAACCTTTTGCTCAAATCCATCATTTGATGGATCAGCTTTTCCAGAAAAAGTTCATAATGAGAAGAACTCATCTGAAGAAGGAAGAAGAAGTTCATAATAAGAAGAATTTGTTCAACCTTTTGCTCAAATCCATCACTTGATGGAGCAGCTTTTCCAGAGAAGTTCATAATGAGAAGAACTCATCTGAAGAAGGAAAAAGAAGTTCATAATAAGAAGAATTTGTTCAACTTTTTGCATAATTCTATCACAGAAGGAGATAGATTAGCATCAGCCTTTCTAGAGAAAGTTCATAATGAGAAGAACTCATCAAAAGCTTATTCAACCTTTTGAATGACTCTATCACAGAAAGAAAGGTCAACATCATCCCCAGCAGAAAGTTCATAATGAGAAGAACTCATCTGAAGAAAGAGAAGAATTTATTCAATATCTACATTACGATCAAGTGAAGCCAAATGGATAAAAAAAATTATTATCTTTTCATCTTTGCCCTATTCTTGTTAACACAAGAATGAGCAAAGAGGGGCAGCTGAAGATACTAATTTTTTACCCATATTATAAATATTATTATTATTGTTATTATAATTATTATTATTATTATTATTATTATAATTATTATTATTATTATTATTATCATCATTATTATTATTATTATTAAATATATATTAAATACATATATAAATAATATTAAATTACAAAGCCCAATCAACCGGCCCAAAACCCAACCAAACTGAAACCCAAAACATTTAGGGTTTCAGTTAGGATTTCCTAACCCTAATCCAGCCGCCTCAGATTGACCGTTGGATCTGGCATGATCCAACGGTCCAAGAACCTCCAGATGGAAACCCTAGGGTATGATACCCTAGGGCCACACGGCCGCCGCTGCTGCTCCAGCCGCCTCCGCCGCTGCCACGTCCCAAACGAAGGCTCCAGAAGCTCCAACGCCAGCCGTCCACGCCATGGCTAAGGGGTGAGTCACCACTGGTAGTCCGGTGACTCACCAAAACTCACTCTTCGGACCGGTCTGATGACCACACCGGTGGTGGCTATAAAAGCCACCACCTGAACCTGCAAGAAAAAAAAAACAGAGACAGAGACAAAAAAGAGAGACAGAAATGGAGAGAAGAGAAATACAGAGAAACAAAATAAAAAAGCTACCAACGATCTCAACAACAACGCAGAAAAAAAAAACAGAAAAGAAAGAAAAAGGAAGAAGAAAAACTTACCGAGGAAGCCAACCACCATATCTCACCAAAACCTTCGACAAACCGAAGGTATATTTTTTAGATTTGCTCCGATCGGGAGCCGTTTAAAAGAAAAGATTATCGGAACCGTCATTAAGACGGTCCGATCTACATTTCAATGTAAAATAAAATATTCCGACCACCGGATGTGGTGGCCGGCGGCGGACTTGACGGTGGCCGGCGGCAGAAGAACACCGGCTGACGGTGGCCGGGCGGCTGGCTTCTCTCTGTTTTAGAGAGAAGCGAGAGAAAAATTCTCTCTCTCAGAGAAGAGAGAGAGAGGGAAAATAAAGAAATGAAGCTGGCCCTTCGGGCCAGCCGGTTTTGGACCTTATATAGGCCTTCCCGAACGACGTCGTTTCGGGAAGGATTATGCGCGTAATTAGATAATAGTTAAACCCCGTCTGCAGTCCTCCGAACTTGTAAACTTTACATTTTAGTCACTAAATCGAATTTATAATACTTTTAATTTGATCTCGAAATTTTAATTTTATTTATTTTAGTCCTTTTTATTAAAATAATATATTTAGGATAAATAACAGATTTAATCCCTAATTTTAATAAATAATATTTTAATCCCTAGTTTATATTTTTAATTTATTTTATTATAATATCTGAATTTTAGATAATTTTATTTTAGTCACTAAATTATTAAATAAGAAAATAGCATGTTTAATCCCTGTAATTCTGATTAATTATGAATTAGGTTTTTCAATTTTAATTTCACTATATTTTAGTCATTTATTTTAAGTATTTTTTATTGCTTTTAAATATATAGTTAGAATTGTATTTTTTTTTTTAATTTTTACTTGTTTATATATTTAAATGTTGTTATAAATATATAATAAATAAATATTTATTTTAAATAAATTATTTTAATATTTATTTTTCAATATCAAAGAAAAGGACAGTCTTAATACAACTGGATGTCCTATTCTGATATTTTAAAATTAAAAATTAAACAATATTATTTAAATTAATATTTATCAATATCAAAGAAAAGAGCTGTCTTAAGGCACCTAGAAGTTCTTTTATGATATTTTTAAATAAATAAATATTTTTTTTATATAATTTCGAAATAATAGGATTATAAATTAAATATATTTTTGAATTTTTAAATTTTAATAATAGAGACAATTTATAATTAAAAAGTACCAATTTTGGGCGTTGTAGGGGTGCTAATCCTTCCCTAAACGTAACCGACCACGAATCCCTTTTTATTATTAAAAAAAAATGAATTTTTGGTTATAAACGCAGATCAGTTAATTTTTTATTGATGTTTTCTTAAAACTCTTTTAAAGAAAATAATTTTTAGGTATTCGACCTACCTGATCCAAAAGGCCGATGGCGACTCCCAAATTATTTTCAAAAATATTTATTCACATCAATTTCCCTGCCAAGTATAATATTTCGTGCCCGGACGAAAACCGGTTACGACATTATACATTTGTTTTTTAAAATAATTTAATATTAATTTTGTAAAAATATCTAAATAGTTATTTAATTTTTTCTTATTTTCAAGTGAATTGAGAAAATTATTTTGTCTTTAATTTGATAGTTTTATAAGTTAAATAATAATTTTGATGAAAAAAAATATCTTGGTCTAGTTTGGCGGTTAATAATTTGTATAATTTTCTTAAATGTCTTAGCTTCGAATAGATCCTAAGAAAAAAATATTTATTTTATGATAATAATTTAATATAACTTGGTGAAATTATCATAATTAATAAGCTTAGCCGGTAGGCTACGAACGTTGTATCCCTTTTCACGTAGGAGGTGTATTTTTTAATATAGAATCTTATCAAATTTAAAATTTTGAATATCTAAAAATTTGGATTATTACAATTATAATTTGAATATAAATTTTAATTTAACAAAAAATCAAAATTAAATTTAATATTTTATAATTTTATACAGCATATTTTTATACATTTACTGTATATATATTTATCGAAATATACATCAATAGTTCTAAGATAAATTCTTGATGTGTCATTTCAAGTATTAAAAAACAAATATCATAAAAAAATTATTGCCATTCAGATATTCAATTCAGTTTTTAACCTGATCACCAAACATAAAATGTAAACACAAGATTGATTTTGAAGATTGATTAGAGGCCACGTAGTAAGTATGATTGAATCATGTTAGGCAGAAATGGGTGCATGAATCATCTGCGGTGGCTAATTTCCATCGTGCGCCATGTGCTGAAGCTTAACGACCCAATTAAACTGCATCATTAATTAAAAAACATGGTTCAGGATCGTAAGACAATTGCTCCCATCCTTCGTCATGTGAACCGCCTTAATAGCCTCCAAATTGTCAACTTCAGTCAGGACCTGACGATCACCCAACATCAAAGAGAACAACAGCCCAAAATAAATCCCCTAAACCTTCGCTTCTAAGGTCGAACATAAGTCAATATTTAGTGAAACCCAAACGCCACTCCTCGTTGAGACAACGAATGGCCCCTCCGCATGTCGATTGACCCGACACCATCGATCGAGCCCCGTCCTTATAAACCTTCAACCAACCTGCTGGAGGCGGATGCCAAATAGAAGGCAAAATTTCTATAATGATGCGTTTGAATTTTTTTTCATTTGAATGACGCATGTAGAAGATTATTTTCTCAAACAGTGATTTGCTACAGTTATATGGTAAGTCGCATTGAAGTCCACGTGACTTAAGATAAGTTGCATTGAGGTCCATGCAACCTAAGGTAGGTCGCACTACAGTTTGTGCGTTTTAGGCGACGTTGACTCCATGGGAATCAGAAATCAAAGTTTTGAAGGTAAATAAAGGCTCCATGGGAATATAAACTGATTTGAAATATAGTTGCAGGCTTCATGGGAATCTAAACAAGTCGTATCGAGGTTCATGCTCCATGGAAGACACACTGCACTGCAGTTGGTGTAAATCTCCATGGCCGAAAACGCATGGTACTCCATGCAACACACCATAAACTCCATGGTTCCAATGCGACTCCGCCTACGACTATAGCATTTGCCCTACTCAAACAATTATTTCACAATTTTTTTTCTTCCAGATGCATTATCTGAAAAAAATTTCCCAACTAGAACCTTTAAAACTCGCGTATGACCGAACAGGATGATGATCAGATCGCACAATCCAAGCGCGAACAAACGAGTCAATCAACTGCCTACTTCTCTTTATAATAGATCAACAATCCGGTAAAGGAAAATTAAAAACGATTGAATTCCGATTGAGCCAAATATTCCAGATTGGAGAACCAAAAAGAATATCCCATTGGTCAACTCGATTAACATACCGATTAGCCTGTTCAAGGTTCATAATCACCTAGTCCTTGAAATCCATAGAAATGAACTCTTGTAATCTATCTTTCTTAACACATGATACCCAGACAACATAGGCTATGGGACACTTCCTGAAAACATGGTTCGCATCTTCCACTAAAGCCATACATAAAGCGTAGCGACTATTTATGGTACCATGCCTTCGCAAACGCTCCGCATTAGTCAAAATCCTATCTCGACACACAAGCCATAAGAATAATATGATTTTTTGAGGTCCCTAGAACTGATTTATGTTGGAAAACAATACTACTACAAAAACAAAATTGTTAGCATTGAATATCAAATAATCAAATAATAATGGAAATATATCGATTTTCTATGTCATGGTATAAAATCCACTGCCTTAGAAGCAATTTCAACCAAATTGGTGTAATCCTGGAAGTGGACGTTGCCCCCAAGGTTAACACAGTCTTCCAAACCTCGCACACCCGAAGTGAGGAAATGGAACCCACTTGTGCTTCTATCTTCAATTAGAAATTTTCCAAGAAAGAAATATAGAATCCATCAATTGTATGTAAAATTAGAAAGATGCATATCCCTTTTATGGGAATAGTAAAGGGGTAAAATTGTCATTTGACAACTACCCACTCCAACCACATCCTAAAAAATAGATAACTAACTCCCTAAAAATATCTCGTAGTATTTGCATTACTAACAATCACCCACTAATGCAAATAAGTAGAGAACTTTTAAATACGAGAAAATACCAACAACAAAATTAGTCACTTAAGTACTATTGAACGTATCTGAAACTAATATATAATGGAATGTACAATTCTTCTGTTAACAAGGGAATGAATCTGGAACTTGTTAAAATAGGAGTAAACTCATAACACACGACTAACTTCTTCATCAAGTAAGTTTCATGATAGATAAGGAAATTTAGCTTGTATACCTCGGGATGCCAGTAAATGCTCTAGAAAGACCGGTCAAAGTGTTTTATAGAAGGTGGCTAATTCTTCACAGTTACGTAGGTGATTTCATCAAGTCTATCTCAAAATAGACCACCCAATTAGGGATATGAAATCATTAAGATCATTTAGAAAGCTCAAGCTCTCAATTTAAAAATCAGTGAATTCATCAAGTTTGTCTCACAAGTACAATCCAAAGCCTCGGATATGAATTCATTAAGAACATTTAATAGTTCATCTTTGTAATTCGGTGAGTTCATTGTGTCCGTCTCACAAGGACTACTAGATCTTGGGTTATGAACTCATTAAGAGTGTAAAACTCAACATCTCAAGTTGGTGAATCCATCGAGTCCACCTCATTAGGACCACCCAAATCCTAAGCTATGAATTCATTGAGAGTGTAAAACTTGTCCTTTCACGTTGGTGAATTCATTAAGTCCTTCTCACTAGAACTACCTAAAACTTGGGCTACGAATCCATGAATTCCTCAATCAATTGAGCTTAAGACCAATTCTCTCGACCATTAAGTTAAGGGATTAATATAAATCTCTTTTATCCTCTCATACTATCTCTTCATTTTACGAAATCATGTATTCTCTTATCATCGTAGATGTTATCTCACGAGTCACGTAAAAATACAAAGAATAAATATTTTTTCTCTTTAAAAATTTTCAGCAAGATAGATTCTTAAGGCATTCAACCTCTTTCCTGAATAAGTCAAGACTTATCATCTTAAGCTTCACAACAGAGCTATTAAAACAAATTTTTCACAAACATTCACAAAAGTTGTTCTACTTAGATAAACATATACCTACTATGATTTAACATATATCATTTAAGATTTCTAAACTATGAGGATTAAAATTCTCTTAGTTTCCTTTAGACACCCCCACATACTATTGGGTAGAGAATATTCAATTACCCCACATTTTCTAACATCAATGTGTCTAAATTAATATCATTTAAGACATGCAAATAATATTCTCCTTCAACATTACTCAAATAAATTAGAGTAAATTCATGCTAGATTTTAAACATAAAATCAAATGGATAGACAATTACTTCTTTCTCAATTATAGGAGTGTAACAACAAAATTATAATAGCTAAAATTTTTAGTAGCATCGCCTATCACGTTAACCAAATAATGAAGAGATCATTAATAGTTCAACTACTATGAAAAAAAAATTATATTGATAAGATTATCAAATTTCACTTTTTAACTCATTCTATAGGTTAAAACAATGTGAACTTGTCATTGTATTTTATGAATTAAAATAGTATGCATAGAAATGAATAATGCACCAGGTAGGTCTCCGAAAAAATAGAAGTGGTGCAGTAGGCACACTTAAATACCAAGTTATTTTCAGAACTAATCCTAGACATACACTCTCATTCTTTCGTACTAATTTTCAATTAACCATGTATAAATTTTCTCACTTTATTATAAAGGTTTCAAATATTATGGACAACAAAGTGTTATCTATTTTTCATAGAACTAACATATGTGCCTTGGTAAAATAAAATCATGTGATATTAAACATGAATAGAAAGATAATAAATCTAAATAATCTAACGTTTTAGGTTGAAATGTAACAACCAAATAGATTTATTCGTACTCAACAAGCCTTTAATTAAGAATAATGAAATTAAAATCCAAATACTTGAGCATCGAAAAATAATGAAATTGAAATTTAAAATAATGTACAATATCTTAATTTTTTAAAAAAAATAACTATGGCACTAGCTTTCGTGGAACATGTAACAAATGAATTCATGCATAAATCTAATATTTGGAACTTCACAAACTTGGTAAGATTCATACTTTTCATAGGAATCTTATTATGTTATTATCTGAGTGTGATGTTTCAACAGCTGTAAAGCCAAGTTGGCTCTAAATTGTTGGAAAACAATGCTGCTGCAAAACCAAAATTATTAGCATTAACTATCAACTAATGAAAGAAGTAGATCGATTTACTATGATGTAATGTGGAAGCTATTGCTTTAATTAGAAGCAGTTTCGTCCGGATTGGTGTAATCCCTGAAGTGTACATTATCCCCATGGTTAACACAGTCTTTCAAACCTTGTACACGTGAAGTAAGGAAGTGGAACTCACTTGTGCTGCTCTCTTCAATCAGAAATTTTGCAAAAAGGAAATACAAGTCATCAATTGTATGTAAAATTAGGGAGAGGCATATCCATTTTATAGGAGTGGTAAAGGGATAAAATTGTCAATTGACAACTGCCCACTCCAACCACATCCTAAAAATAGATAACCAACTCCCTAAAAATAGATAACCAACTCCCTAAAAATATTCCTTAATATTTGCATTACTAACAAGATTTAGAGTGGACCAAATATTGCCCCCCTTCGTAGATAACTCACCGGTACAATAGCATATGTCGATTTAACTGTGAAATGACAGTCATCTCTAAGGCTCCACCCCACCATATCATTAGCGAACCGAGCTTTTGGTCCCTTCTTAGCTACAATTTTTAAAAGGATATTCAACGGAAGGAGTTGATTGAAGAGGTGCCAGCGTCAATAACCATTTTCATCAGCCTTATCAGCCATTGTAATCAGATCCATACCGATTGTGTCTACTGTCCTAACATGATTAATGAGTGGACCGCAATCATCCAACCATGCATCAAACCAAAAATCAATTGAACGACCATTTCCAACACACCATTTAATGTTCTGATGGACGTCCTGCCAAATACACGCCAAACCTTGCCATTAGAACAGTTAGAAACTCGAAGAGTGTTCGGTATGCCTTCCATGCACCTATATTTAGAACGGAGAAATTGAACCCACAATTGATCCACCTTAGTCAATAAATTAAAAAGAATGCTTCATTAAAAAGGCAGGATTCTGCTTACCAGTAGCCTAAATCCAAGGCCTCCCGTTTTGGTCGGATTATAAACATCGTCCCATTTGACCAGGTGAATACCATTAGATCTGTCTTCAATGCCCCAAATAAATTGTTTCATTAAGCATTCGATCTCAACACAGCTTCAGAAGGACCTCCAATTGCATTGTGTAAATAGGAATAGCAGCTAGGAACGATTTGCCAAGTGTTACGCGACCCACTAAGGACAGAGATCACATTTTCCATCCAATCAATCGATCCCAAACCATTTGTACTAAATACTAATACGAGGAAGCTCAGATTCACCCATGCAATAACGGCACCCCAAGGTACTTCCCCAAATCAAAAACCACCGTATAACCAACAATTGAGCTAATGTTATCACGTAGTAAGGGTGGTACGTTTTTAGAAAAAACATTGCAGTCTTCGCCGCACTTATTTTTTATCCTGAAACCGTACAAAACTTTACGAGCATCGAACGGATCAATTCCCCTATGCACAGGAAGCTTCAGCGAACATGATCTTATCATCAGTAAATAATAAATGTGAGAAACCCGAGCTAGAGGTTGAACTTCGGAAAGGTCGCTAACTACCCTGAATAACCTCTCTGTGAATGGCCTCAGCTAGACCCTCCATGCAAAGCACAAACAAGTACAATGAATGAGGATCACCCTACTGGATGCCCCGAGATGAAGTAAAAGATTTAGTCATACTTCCATTCCAAAGGATATGAGTACAAACCGAGGTGACACACCACATGATCGGATCAAGGCTTTAGGAATCATAGTATCAAACAGGGGCGGACCCCGGACAAAAATTCAGGGGTTGCACAAAAAAATTCTTATAAATTTTTTTAAGAGTTGCACAATATTAAAGGTGACACTTGTATTAATTTAAAAAAAATAGGAAAATTAACACTAAGTAGACAATTTTGTTGTATAAATTTTTTTTTCTATAAGAATTTATCTGAAATATAGGGATTATACCTAAAAATCACAAAATATATATATAAAAATACTAAAATAATATCATTTGATCAATGTTCCTCACAATTTGAGGGGTTGCCCGGGCTACCCCTGGCAACCCCCTGGGTCCGCCCCTGGTATCAAATTGTGGTTGCGGATTCTATTGCGGATGTGGTTGCGGTGTTGCGGTTGCGGATGCTGTGGATGTTACGTAATGTGTTGTGGCTGTCGCGGGCGTGATCTCTTCCTCAATGAATCACAATACGTCTAAAATAGTATATTTATATGTTTTACAGTAATCTTTTAATATACTAATATTAATACTCTTTTAATATTTTATTTTGAAAATAAAAATTTAATTTCATAGATAAAAATTTATTAAAAACAAATAAACAAGTACTATCATACTGTATAATGGGTAATAACAATTATAATGTTAATGAATAACATATAAATAATATTACTAAAATCATATCAAATTTTTTATATTGTAACATAAAAATGTTCATTTTACATAACTTACAAAGAAAAAAATACAGAATTACAAATATAAGAATTATATATCTTACAGGTCACCACCAAAATTAATGGCGTGACAGATCTAAAGCATTTTCAACTTCGTCATTGTCTTGGTTTTGATTCCTTTATATTTCATGTGAAGAAGACATCACATTATGTGCATCATAAGATGCATCATTGGTTGGAAGCATGTTGTATGATAAAATTTTATAGTAAATAGATTAGATAAAATTTTATAGTTTCATAGTAAATAGATAAAATGCATATACTATTATACTATTATAAATTGTATTCCTCTCTTATACAAAATTTATATAATAATAAATAAACAAATAATTATGATACATAATGTTAATATAAAATTTAAATTTAAAATTAATCACCTAAATTTTAGATATGAGAAAAATTCAATTTAAATTTAAATTAATTTAATTTTAAAATAATGTTAATAAATATTTTAATTAATTCAAATTTAAGTAATTAATTCAAATTTCAAGATCTATTTTTATCTCCATCCAACCTTTATGCCTTTTCTTCTTATTCATAGAGTGAATCATTATTGAAGTGTTAAAGGACTTGCATCATCTTAGCATAGTTTTCTGTAACATTCGAATTTAAGTGTAGATAATGCTTGTCACTAGATATTTAAAATTATAATAAAGAAATTAATTAATATGAAATTGAGGGCTTACCTCTAATCAAACAAGCTGAGTTGTTCATAACAGATAGCAGTAGATTTAAGTGTAGATAATGCAAGACAAACCACCTATTATCGGCAACCAAAACAACACAAATAAACCAATACTTCATTTGTCTCTTAAAATCAATATGAAAATGAAATAAGACAACAATACAAAATAAGACAACAAACAAACTATACCACTTTCTATCATTAACCCACAATTCTCTCCCCACACATACGCTCAAACATTTCCTTAGTATCATGAAAATAAATCTTAAATATGCATGTAAATGCGTACTTATTTCCAAAGGTGAAAGCATAAAATATTGTTAAAAAAGTAGCTATTCTTTAACACATTTAATAAATGTCACACCCTGAAGTTGGGATAAATAATTTTTTTGAGACCAAATTGCATGATTCTCAAAATTTCATGGCAATTTGAAAAAAATTCTTGAAAGTTTAAGGGCCCAAGCTTGAGATTGCCCCTCCCTTTTAGTGATAATAATAAATAAGTTATTTGGTGGGATTAAAACCGTGTCCTTTTGCAATAATGGAGCATGTGCCTTTATCACCCATGTTAGGTACTATTCATTACTAAATTATTAAAATTATTTTATATACTAGAGATGGCAGTAGCCAATCATCTTCTCCATTTGGGAGGAAAACAAGGTTTTCAACCAAGGACGAAAGCCCCATCTTTCATTTTCTCAACACCTCCACTTTCAGCGAATACACCGTCATCGATTCTGCCTGCGTTGTAAAGATCGATTCCGACGCCCTCTCGAGAAGATGAGCCTCTTAAGTTATGGTGTCTCAACTGGCGTTGGGGAGGCTTAGAATGTTACGGATGTGCAATCGGGATCAAGCGTCACAATCTTCGGCTTGGGTGTCGTTGGACTCGCTCGGATTATACCTTGGAATCACAGCGACATGCTTTGTTTCATCTTTGGTTTTTGTTTCGTTAAAGGTATCATTTGTGTTCAGTTTGATTATTCTTAGAGAAGGTTCAACCATGGAAACTGCTCTTTCCGTTTGTTCATTTGTTTTGGCAATCACACATGAAGATATTAATTTTTTATCCATATTATTATTATTATTATTATTATTATTATTATTATTATTATTATTATTATTATTATTATTATTATTATTATTATTATCATTATTATTATTATTATTAAATTTATATTAAATATATTAAATACATAATAATAATTACAGACCAATTACAATTGGACCGGCCCAGTTACAAACCAACCAGAACCGGTCCAGATCCAACCAGAAACCCTAAATATTTGGGTTTCCAGTTAGGGTTTCCTAACCCTAATTTAACCAGCCGCCTTAGCTCACAGCCGTTGGATCTGGCAAGATCCAACGGTCCAGATGGTTCCAGAGAGAAACCCTAGGGTTTGATACCCTAGGGCCACGCGGCGCCGCCCCAGCTTCCACGCGGCTGCCGACAGTTTTCTCGCCGCCTCCGCCGCTGCCACGTCCCGAATGAAGACTCCAGAAGATCAACGCCAGCCGTCCATGCAAGGCTACGGGGTGAGTCACCACTGGTAGTCCGGTGACTCACCGAGGCCCCCTCTTCGGACCGGTCCGACAGCTACAACGGTGGTAGCTATAAAAGCCACCACCCCATCTGCGAAAAAAGAAAGAAAAGGAGGGACAGAAACCAGAGACAGAAACAGAAAACGGAGAAGAAAAAAAAACACAGAGAAAGGAAAAAAAAAACAACAACAACTAAACCAACGATCTCAGTCAGCATCAACACAGCAAGGAAAAAAGAGAGAAGAGAGGCAAAAGCTTACCCTGTCATCGGAGAGCCCCAACCGTCACCGGATCTCACCAAAACTTCGAAAAGCCGAAGGTATTATTGTAGATTTGCTCCGATTGAGAGCCGTTTAACGGAAAAAAACATCGGAACCGTCATTAGGACGGTCCGATCTACATTTAGGATAAAAAATATTTTTTCCGGCCACCGAAGACGGTGGCCGGCGGCGGTGGTCGGCGGCAGAACTCGCGGTGGCAGACGGCTGCCGGATTCCCTCCGGTGAGGGAATCTAGAGAGAGGCCAGAGAGAATTCTGGCTCTCTCTCTCTCTCTCTGCTTAAGAAAAAGAAAAAAAAAGAAAAAATGAAATGGCTGGCCCTTCGGGCCAGCCGGTTTGGACTCTTATAGCCCTTCCCGAACGACGTCGTTTCGGGAAGGACTATGCGCGTAATTATGAAATAGTTAAACCCCGTCCGCAGTCCTTCGTATTTGTAAATTTTACATTTTGGTCACTAAACTGAATTTATAATAATTTTAATTCGGTCTTTAAATTTTAATTTTATTCATTTTAGTCCTTTTTATTAAAATAATATATTTAGGATAAATGACAGATTTAATCCCTGAATTTTAATAAATAAATTTTTTATCCCTAGTTCATATTTTTAATTAATTTTATTATAAAATTTGAATTTTAGATAATTTTATTTTGGTCACTAAATTATTAAATTAGAAAATAAAATATTTAATCCCTAGAATTTCAATTAATTAGGAATTAGATTTAGTTTTATTTTTATTATAATTTAGTTATTTATTTTATATGTTTTCATTTTACTACCTAAAATATATTGTTTTAGTGATATTTTTATTTTATTATATTGTTAAATATTTTTTCATAAATATACATATAATAAATAGTAATTTTTTAAATATTTATTTTTAGTATCGAAGAAAAGGACAGTCTTAATACAACTGGATGTCCTATTCTGATATTTTAAAATTAAAAAGTAAACAATATTATTTAAATTAATATTTATCAATATCAAAGAAAAGAGCTGTCTTAAGGCACCTAGAAGTTCTTTTCGGATATTTTTAAATAAATAAATATTTTTTATATAATTTTGAAATAATAGGATTATAAATTAAATATATTTTTGAATTTTTAAATCTTAATAATAGAGACAATTTATAATTAAAAAGTACCAATTTTGGGCGTTGTAGGGGTGCTAATCCTTCCCTAAACGTAACCGACCACGAATCCCTTTTTATTATTAAAAAGAACGAATTTTTGGTTATAAAACGCAGATCAGTTCATCTTTTAAATATGGTTTTCTTAAAAACTCTTTTAAAAGATAATTTTTAGGTATTCGACCTACCTGATCCAAAAGGCCGATGGCGACTCACAAATTATTTTCAAAATTATTTATTAACATTAATTTCCCCGCCAAATTTTAATATTTCGTGCCCGGACGAAAACGGGTTACGACAGCTTGGCGACTCTGCTGGGGACCGGTCAAACTTTTAAAAATTAATTATAAATTGTCTCTATTAGTTAAAAATTAAAAATTTATATATTTAATTTTTAAATTCTTTCTTTTCAAATTCTTTCTTTATTTATTATTATAATATTTATATGTTTTATTTTATTTGCAAGTATTTTATTTCATTATTTTTCTGTCAAAGGTTTGAACATTTCTCCTCACACACAACACTTGCATTGCATAACATAAAGCTCTATAATTGAGTTGTCCCTTTTAAGTGGGAGTGAAAGCGACGTCTTCGTGAGAATTTATTCTCCATGTCAGACCTAGCAAGTAACTTTCGGGGTTCATATACTCTATGTTTTCGTGAGAATTTATTCTCCGTGTCAGGCATAGAGAAATGTATCCCCTCGAATTGAACTCGATCCACTTTAGTCTGTGATGGACTAGGATCGAGGGTTAGCAACCCAAGGGGGCACTAACAAGGACAATTCGGGTACCTTTATTCTTAGATCTGAAACCTTGCATATAAAAAACCTTAGAAACTCTTCCGATCAAAAGTCATGCCAAAATTTTGTCTAAAATAGGTGTACACACAGGAGAAATGAATTCTGTCTTTTCTGTTAATTTATTTATTAAATTACATGTTTATTTAAATTATTTAAATTCAGAAAAGCATGTTTAAATAAAGAATATTTGTGTAAATGTTATTATTAAATTTCTTTATTATGTAAACTAATTTATTTTCTTTTTGTGTGTTCTTTATTTTTCTGTTTGCATTGCATCATACAGGATAAAAGACATTGATCCTTGTGTTAATTGTCTCATTGGAAAGCCTTCATTTATGGATAAAAAGTGTTCAAGTCAAGTAATTCTAAACTCAGAAGTAAGACAGTGGGCTGAAGATTTACAAAGACAAGAAGGAGACAGTCTGCAGGATGATTATGTATCTGACTTGGCCAGTTATGCTTCAGTTTCACTAAAAAGAAATGATACGCAAGATTTACAAAGCATTTGGGAAAGTTGGGATTCAAACAAAAAATTGCAGTTTTATCAGACTTACGGAGACATCCCATATTTGCTCTATGTTGAAGTTGATGATGAATTACTCAGAGCCCTAGTTCAATTCTGGAATCCAGGGTACAATTGCTTCACTTTCAATAAGGAGGACTTGGTCCCTACTATTGAAGAATATACAACTTTGTTACATCTTGAAGGTGCTTTGGAGAATCGAATATATTCAAAGTCAATTAAAACTCAACCCTTTCGAGTTAAATTAGCAAAGATTGCTGGGGTACGAGAAGAATGGGTAGCATCCCGTACAAAACAAAAGGGCGAAAGCGAAGGCATTGCTTGGACCAACATTAGAGAGCTTATTCAGAGTCATCCAGACGCTAAAGTACGATTCGATCTATTTGCTCTGGGTATATATGGTATGGTCATCTTCCCAAAAGTATTGGGATATGTTGAAGCTGCAGTGGTAGACTTGTTTGAACAGCTACCGAAGAAGATTAATCCTGTTTCTGCCATCCTAGCAGAGACCTTCAGATCGTTAAATGCTTGCAGAAGGTTAGGAGGTGGACGATTCTCAGGGTGTACTCAGTTGTTATATGTTTGGATCCGTAGTCATTTCTGGAGGACATAAAAGGTTTCATACCGACGCTTTAATACGGATTATTCACCATTAAAAGAATTTCTAGAGCAGGAATGGCCGAAAGAAATTAAGAAAGATATGTGGATTAATGCCTTTCGAAATCTGCAAAGCAGTGACGTTGTTTGGCGCGCCCCGTGGCAAATCCAAAGGGAATTCTTTTACAGGTGTGGTGATTACAACTGGATAATGCTGCTCGGATTATGGGGAGGAATTGGATATGCTCCACTTCTGGTTATAAGACAATATGAAGGTCGTCAATTTGTACCTGTCACTGTTGGATTACAGTCATCTGAGTTCGCATTCCACAGCAAAAATTATAAAATAAACATCATGGAAGCCGTTACAGCTTGGAAAACAACTTTTTGTATTCGAGCTAAAGCAGCAAAAGAAATGTTAACTCCTGATTATGAAGAATGGAGATCTGTCAGGAAAAACGAAAATATTCCTCTACCAGATCAAAATGAGGATATTTCTATGGAAGATCGCATTAAGGTGGTTCCATCAGAGATTGAAATCTTGAGAGCTGAGTTTGAAGCAGAAAGAGATGGCTGGTCGAAAGAATTAGAGCAAATGAGACAAGATAAAGCTATGTTGGGGGTTGACATTGACTTTCATTCATCACAATGTGCAATATTGAGAAAAGATAAAGAAAAAGGTGAGGATGAGTACAGATCCTTACAGAAAAATTACCGAGAGTTATATAAATCCCGAAAAGCATCAGGACCCAGCCAATCGACGGTACAGATAACCAGAGAATTGAACATTGAGAAAAGACGAGTTGAAGATCTGAAAGGAAAGAATAGCCGTCTACTCAAAAGCCTAGAAAAAGGAAAGCAAAAAATGGAAGATTTCGAGGTCGACAGAAGAGAGCGAATTATAAAACACAAGGCTGAACACCGTGAGATCATGAATGAAATGCAAAGAGAAAGAGATCGAGCCAAAGATTTAGAAGAGATGAAGAATGACATCTTTGTTAAATTTGAAAGCGAGAAAAGTATCATGTTCAAGGGATTTGAATCTGAAATGAACCAGTTGATTGCTGAGCTTGAAGTCAGAGGACAAAAGATGGAAGAATCCAATGTTGAAAAAGAAAAATGGGAGTTAGAAAGAAAAAATTTCAATACCAGACTTGAGGTAGAGCAGGAAGTGGCTAGAAATTGGATGCAAAGATGCAGAAACAAAGATGTTCAAATCCAGAAGCTTAATCAAAGAACGCAAGAAGCACGAACAAAACTTGAAGAGGATCTGGATCAGTCTAGAAACAAAAACTCAGAGTTTAATTCTTACATTTTGCAACTTGAAGAATCATTGTTTCAAGAAAAGGTTCGTCTAGGACCTAATGATCTTAAAGAAAGTAATGAGGAAAATGCTTCACTGCGAAGACGCATTAGAGATCTTGAAAAAAATTCTGCACAATTGTCAAGTCAGAATCACTGAGTTAGAGCAAACTCTTGAAGGAACAACTGAACAATGGCAAAAGTCAACTGAGTTCTATGTCGAAAGAAGTGAAGAAAGAAGCAATATGGTGTTCGAGGCCATGGTACAAATGAGCGAGGTTGCCAGATATATTGGGGAACTAGCTGTTGAAGCCGAAATAATTGAGCATCAAGTTGATCCAGTTTCTAAGTGCGGAAAGAAGGTGTCATGGTTAATGAAAGAAATTATAGAGCTTAATAGGAAAGCTATGCCTTATCTGTAGTTATGAAATATTATAAAGAAACTTTTGTATGCCGATGAAAGTTGTTCTATGACAGTTGACTTTTTGGGATCAATGTTTTTTACATACATGCATTTTGCATACATTCATCATTCATTTCATAATTTTCGCTATGAATTATTTTATTTATTAAGTTAAAATTCATTAATTAAAATTTTAAAAAAAAATAATATTAAAAGATTTTTCAATCGCAGTTACTCTGGCCAAAAGATAAATACTACATCACTACGGTACTAGACAAGCTACTAAGAGAATTATGGATGATAAAATACAGCGTATTGAGGAACAGCATCATAAAGAACAAGAAGAAATGAGAATGAAGTTGGAAAAAATTGAAGCCAGTATTGCAAATTCACAAGACAGTATGATGAAGAAGATAGAGGACATGTTTAAAAGGCAGGCTATCAGTGGAAAAATGCATGAAAATCCTGTATCTTTTGATCAAGATCCTATGTATCCTTTAGGTTTTCTACCAGAACCAATTTATCATTCTGGTACTACACCTATACAAATCAATGCTCGTACATCTGCATTACAAGAAGCTAAACCACATGAAGATCAACAAGTGGATCCCGCATCTTCAAGCAAAAATCCGCTTATATCAGATGTGAAAGTAGGGGATCTTAATACTGATCATTTGATCCCAGATTTGAATGAGCTAAATGAGAAACAAAAAGTAAAATGAAGAACTGACCAGACAGATCAAGAGCTTAGAAGAGCGAATGAAATCCGTGGAAATAACTGAATCATTCTATGGATTTGATGCTAGTGAGTTGAGTTTGGTTCCAGACCTAATCCTCCCTATCAAGTTCAAAGCTCCCGAATTTGATAAATATAACGGTACTACATGCCCTTCATCCCACATTACTATGTTTTGTCGAAGAATGGCAGGATATGTGAAGGACGAAAAATTGTTAATTCACTGCTTCCAGGATAGTTTGACAGGACCGGCTTTAAAATGGTATACTCAATTGACCAAAGCCAACATTAGATCTTGGAAAGATTTGGCTAAAGCATTTTTAGAGCAGTACCGCCATGTGACAGACATGGTCCCTGATAGATGGACTCTTCAAAACTTGGAGAAAAAGAATAATGAAACATTCAGACAGTATGCCCAGAGATGGCGTGACACTGCGGCCCAAGTTCAACCACCTTTGTCAGAAAAAGAGGCCACATTGATGTTTGTCCATACATTGAAGGCTCCTTATTTAAACCATCTAATGGGGAATGCAACCAGAAATTTTGCAGATTTGGTCATTTCTGGAGAATTAATTGAAAATGTCTTGAAAAGTGGCAAGATTGAATCAAATGATGGGTCTAGTTCCAAAAGACCTACGTACCGGAAAAAGGAGAATGAAGTCAACAATGCAAATTCTTACAGCAAAGGTTCATCGAAAAGTGTTACAATAACCCAGCCAAGGGTTCAGAAAGAGAAAACAAACACTAATCGAGCAGAGTCCAGAGGATCTCGAAAAGAAAATGAAAGGTTGTCTTTTACACCTTTACCAGTACCGTATTCAGAGATCTATGATTCACTGTTAAAAGCAGACGTTATACGGCCTTATCCCTTGGTTCCCATGCAACCACCATTCCCTCCTTGGTATGATACAAATGCACACTGTGTTTACCATGAAGGAATTACGGGTCATTCCATAGAAAACTGTCTAGCATTCAAAAGGGTGGTTCAAAATTTGATCAACACTGGGAAGTTGGAATTCAATACACCATCTGCATCAAATCATCCATTGCCAAATCATGGAGATAAAAACGTAAATGCAATTCAGGAAGAGAACAGAAAGAAAGCAAAGACAGACATTTCTGAAATTAAATCTCCGTTTGTTTGGATATTCCAACAACTCTCTTTAGCCGGTATAATTCAACAACAATTCAGGTCAAAGCAGAATGAAGGCAAGAATTATTGTGAATATCATCAGGAGAAAGGGCATAAAATTCAACTATGTCATGAGTTTAGGGATTTGGTGCAAAGATTGATGAACAACAGAGAAATAGAATTCTTTGAAGAAGAACCCGGGAAAAAAGAAGATGATGTTTGCTCATCAGAGGATTCTAAACCAAGTCAAAGAATAAATGATCCTGTGATCATTAATGTGAAATCATCTACGGTGATTCCTACACCAATAAGGCCAAAAGTAGTTATCACCACTCCTCTACCATTTCCATACAAAGATACCCGCAGGGTACCTTGGAATTATACTACCAATGTTTCAATGGTAGGAGGACCTGTTTCTTTAGAAAAAACAGAAGAGAAAATACAAAGTCTGAGTACTACATCGACGTCTGAAGCAGTGAGCGAGGTCAGTTTCTTTACAAGAAGTGGGAGATGTTACTCTCCCGAAACATCCAATGCTTCAGAACAAGTGAAAGCAAAAGGAAAAGCCATGGCAATACCTCAGAAGGTATTTGAGGATGAATCCCTTCCAGCATTCAATGAACCTGTGACAGAAAAGCAAGCTCAAGAATTTTTGAAATTCTTGAAACATAGTGAGTATAGTGTGGTTGAACAACTACACAAACAACAGGCGAGAATTTCTATTCTTGATCTTTTGATGAATTCAGAAGCGCATAGGAATGCTTTGATGAAAATCCTCAATCAAACATTTATCCCCGAAGATATATCCCTCAATAAACTTGACAGAATTGTGGGACATATAGCCGCTGACAATTACATAACCTTCACAGATGATGAAATACCAGAAGGCGGAATGGGGTCAGTAAAAGCTTTGAACATCACGACACATTGTCATGGTCATGTATTGCCAGGAGTATTGATTGACAATGGATCTGCTCTCAACTTGATGCCTCTAGTTACACTTCAAAGAATGCCTCTGGATCAATCACACATGAAGAGTTATCAGAATGTAGTACGAGCATTTGATGGTACTCAAAAAGAAGTGCTTGGGAAAATGGAAATACCGTTGTTAATTGGCCCAGTCGTGTACAATATTGACTTTGTGGTGATGGATATCCACCCTACATATAATTGTCTATTAGGGAGGCCATGGATTCATTCAGCAGGAGCCGTTCCTTCTTCATTACATAAGAAATTAAAATTTGTTGTTGATGAACAACTAATATGCGTAGGAGCTGAAGAAGAAATCATTGCGTCTGTAACAAGCAATGTTCCATATATCGACACCAATGATGATGCTCTTGAATGCTCTTTCCGAGCTCTTGAATTTGTAAATGCAACCTTTATTGCAGAAGGAAGCAAAATTCCATATCCCAGATTATCTGATTGCACCAAGATGACAGTACGACAAACTTTAGGCATCGGAGCTAAAGCTGGGAAAGGTCTAGGAAAGAATCTTCAAGGGATTTCGGTTCCTATCAGTATAAAGATGAAAAAAGACCGTTTTGGGCTGGGGTTTAAGCCCAATCTTCAGCAAAAGAACAAAGAGATGAAAAGAAGATGTGAAGACAGAAAGGCAAAATTGAAAGGGGGAGAAATCCTTTGGGAATACATGTTTTTTCCACAGTTGAAGACCATATTCAGATCAGGGGGAACAATTAATGTAGAACAGCAGCTTGTTGAAGCCTTTAAAGAAGAAAAGTTGACGAAAGATCAAGACATAGTCGAAGAAGCTATGAATGGATTATTTATCAACATGATCATGAAGGACAACAAGACTGGCAAATACTTGGATAGGATTCGCCCATGTTTTCCTGGAGAAACACTCAACAACTGGACCACTGAAGATCTTCCTATAGTTTTTAATATTAACGCAGAGTAATATTCAGAACTAATCTTTATGTTTAGCTCAAAAATATGAAAACTTTTTGTTATCTTGTAAAGGAAATTATGTTAAATATAAGAAATTTTCTTTAAAATTTTCAGATGGCAATCATTCTTTACATTTTCTTACATTTTTACATTTATTTATTTTCATAAATTTACTATATTCTTTCGTAAATATGTCCGATTTAAATTTGCAGGTGTCACAGTATTAATAGCATGTTTATTCCTAGATTTAATCCAGTGATAAATTTAGAGCAGCCTATATGTCTGGAAGAAATCAATGGGTGTGAAGATGAACTGGAATGTGATGTTCCTACTGAACTATTAAGATTGGTAGAAAAAGAGGACAAACAAATTCTACCACACGAGGAAGAGGTAGAGACTGTGAATTTGGGAACAGATGAAGAAATAAAAGAGGTGAAAATTGGTACCACTCTGACAGTCCAGATAAAACAAGAATTGATAAATCTCCTTCAAGAGTTCAAAGATATCTTTGCATGGTCTTATCAAGATATGCCCGGTTTGAGCACAGATATAGTGATACACAAGCTTCCAATCAATCCAGAATATAAACCGGTTTAACAAAAGCTCAGAAGAATGAGGCCAGAAATGTTGTTGCAAATCAAAGAAGAAGTGATGAAACAGATCAATGCAGGTTTCCTACAGGCATCTAAATACCCAGAATGGGTAGCCAACATTGTTCCCGTACCAAAGAAAAATGGAAAAGTTTGAATGTGCGTGGATTACAGAGATCTCAACAAAGCTAGTCCGAAAGATAGTTTTCCATTACCCCACATAGACACATTGGTGGACAATACTGCAGGGCATGCATGGTTTTCATTTATGGATGGCTTTTCAGGATATAATCAGATAAAAATGAATCCTGAAGACATGGAAAAAGCAACATTTATAACCATGTGGGGCACATTCTGTTATAAAGTGATGCCATTTGGATTGAAAAATGCAGGGGCAACATATCAAAGAGCCATGGTAACTTTGTTTCATGACATGATGCACAAAGAGATTGAAGTATATGTAGATGACATGATTGCCAAGTCCCAAACTGAAGAAGAACATATTCAAAATTTGAGGAAACTTTTCCAGAGATTGAGGAAGTATCAATTAAAGCTTAACCCCGCTAAATGCACTTTTGGGGTAACTTCTGGAAAACTCTTGGGATTTGTGGTCAGCAAAAAGGAATTGAGATTGATCCAGATAAAGTCAAAGCAATTCAAGATCTTCCACCACCCAATACAAAAAAAGAAGTTCGAGGCTTTTTGGGGAGATTAAATTATATATCTCGGTTCATTTCTCAATTAACTGACAAATGTGATCCAATGTTCAAATTACTTCGAAAGAACAATCCTGAAGTCTGGAATGAAGAATGTCAAGAAACTTTGGATATTATTAAGAAATATTTATCCAATGCCCCAATTTTAGTATCACCAATGCCTGATAGACCATTAATTCTCTACTTGACGGTCTTCGAAAATTCGATGGGATGTGTACTAGGACAGCATGATGAATCAGGAAGGAAAGAAAAAGCTATTTATTATCTGAGCAAGAAATTTACCGATTGTGAAGTTAGATATCCACCAATACAAAAATTATGTTGTGCTTTGGTGTGGACTACTCGAAGACTCATACAATATATGTTATACCATACTACTTGGTTGATATCAAAACTTGATCCTTTGAAATTCTTAATGGAATCACCAGCTTTGACAGGCAGAATGGCTAGATGGCAGATGTTATTATCTGAGTTTGATATTGTATATGTCAACCAAAAAGCGATAAAAGGAAGTGTCATAGCTGATTTTTTGGCCAGTCGTGTATCAAATGATTATCAGCCATTGAACTTCAATTTTCCCGATGAAGATTTATTGTGCATATCCATAAATGAAGAAGTCAGAACAAATGATGAATTTACAACTTGGAAGCTTTATTTTGACGGAGCATCTAATGCTTTGGGACGAGGAATTGGGGCAGTGTTAATTTCTCCAGAAAATATTTATTATCCCTTTACAAGCAGACTAGAGTTCTTTTGCACCAATAACATGGCGGAATATGAAGCTTGTGTCATGGGGTTGAAAGCAGCTATAGAAAGAAAAATCAAATTTCTCAAGATATATGGAGATTCATCGTTAGTGGTGTATCAATTGCGAGGAGAATGGGAAACAAAAGATCCCAAATTATTGGAATACCGAAATTTTACACTCGAATTAGTGAAAGAATTTGAGAGAGTTACCTTCAATTATCTCCCTCGAGAAGAAAATCAAATGGCAGATGCTTTGGCTACATTAGCTGCTATGTTTCAGGCAACTAAGAAGGTTGATATGATGCCAATCAAAATGCAAGTATATGAAATTCCTGCACATTGTTATAGTGTGGAAGAAGAGGTAGATGGTAAACCATGGTATCATGATATCCTGCAATATATCAAAAATCAAAGTTATCCACCAAATGCATCGGAAATTGATAAAAGAACCTTGAGAAGAATGGCTGCTGGATATTTTCTTGATGGAGAGATTATGTATAGAAGAAGCAATGATCAAATGCTATTGAGATGTTTAAATACCAGCGAAGCTCGAAACGTCATCGAAGAAGTACATAGTGGAATATGTGGAACACATGCAAATGGTCTTTCCATGGCCAGAAAAATAATGAGATATGGATACTATTGGGCTACTATGTACACAGATTGCATTGATTATGCAAGGAAATGTCATAAATGCCAGATATATGCATACAAGATTCATGTACCCCCATCTCCTTTACATGTAATGACAGCACCCTGGCCATTTTCTATGTGGGGAATAGATGTCATTGGAGCAATCACACCAAAGGCATCGAATGGACATTGTTTCATCCTTGTGGCAATTGATTATTTTACCAAATGGGTTGAAGCTGCTTCATATACCAATATTAAGAGGTCCACAGTCTGCAAATTCATAAAGAAAGAGATAGTTTGCCGGTATGGCCTACCAGAAAGGATCATTACAGATAATGCTCTGAACCTGAACAACAAAATGATGACCGAACTTTGTGCACAGTTTAAGATCAAACATGCAAATTCAGTGGCATATCGTCCAAAGATGAATGGGGCAGTTGAAGCAGCAAATAAGAACATCAAGAGAATCATTACAAAGACCACTGAAACTTATAAAGATTGGCACGAAAAGTTACCTTTTGCTCTATATGCATACCGAACTACTGTTCGAACATCTACTGGGGCAACGCCTTTTTCTTTAGTCTACGGGATGGAAGCAGTCTTACCAATTGAAGTTGAGATTCCATCGCTTCGAATATTGAGAGAAACAAAATTGGATGAATCTGAATGGATCCAATCTAGAGTTGATCAATTGAACCTTATTGAGGAGAAAAGATTGAAAGCTATTTGTCATGGACAGATGTATCAGAAACGGATGATGAAGTCTCATGACAAAAAAGTACATCCAAGAGAATTCCAAGAGGGTGATCTAGTATTAAAAAAGATCTTGCCTATACATAAAGATTTCCGTGGGAAATGGATGCCTAATTGGGAAGGGCCATACGTTATAAAAAAGACCTTTTCTGGAGGAGCATTGATCTTGGCAGAAATGGATGGAAAAATTCTGAGAAATCCAATAAACTCAGATTCTGTCAAGAAATATTATGCTTGAAGAAAAAAGAAAAAAGAAAAAAAAATATAGAAAAAAGAAAAAAGAGAAAAAAGAAGAAAAAAGAAAGGGGGTCAAGGTGAAAACCCGCAAAGGGCATCTTGTAACCAAAGGAAGGATTTGAGTTGAAAACCTGAAAAGGCGGCTCAAATGCAGGTTGATATTAGGCATCTGGCAATTGAACCCTCTTAAGATTTTGACAGTTTGGAAGAAACTTCACATCTACAAGCATTTCGACAACGTTTGAGATCTTCCAGACAAAAGCTTACATCATTTCTCTAAATTGTGTCAACTTGATTAATTTAGAAATACTTATGCTTATAATTTGTTGAGACATTTGAATTTTTATTATTCTTATGTTTGCCAGAACTTTGAATACAATTCTATCTATTTCAAGTCCAATTTATTTGTGATTCAATTTATTTTCGAAAATTTAATTTATTCTTTTATATGAATTAACATAATTTTGAAATAATTTAAAGATTTCTGAATATCACTTTATGTTAATACTTTTAAATACATGGAATACAAAATAAGCAAATCATCATCATCTCAAAGCTATGAACATTAAGATTGTTACACGGAATGCTACCGACAACAAGGTCGAATCCGCCAAATCTACTCATCAATTGCTCCAACCGATCACCATTCAGTTCTTGCACATCTGTTTTCAAAGATATACTAAGACAGTAGAAGGCGATCTTTGCAGCACTGATTCCAGCAAAAAGAAACAAGACATTGATATTACTGGGAAACATGTCTCTATACAGATCCTTGTATATGATTTTTGAGAAAACCTAGAAGCATTTCCACCTCATCAGGTTCAAGTGAAGCAACTTTATTCCTTCCAACTCATACTAGATTCCATTTTCAGCACTCATTAAGAACATACTTCTGAACACTCGAAGTTGGCTCATTGTTATAAGCTTCAAGAGCTTTACAGATCCTTTCTGTCAATTTGGTACTTCTTGTACATGTTTATAAACGGATCAACTTTGTTTTTGGATCACATGAAAGCCATCATTTCTTTGTCAATGGAAAAGCATCAGCACATGGAGGAAGCAAAATAAGAGAAAATCTGTTCTTAATTGGCAGAATTATGAATATAGCCCTTTTCAGTGTAGTAGCATGGAAATACTTTGAATCTACAAATTCTGGCTCTACATCAAATAAGTATTGTGATATCCTAGTCCAAACATTAACTAAAAGATGAATTTGCCAATAGCATCTTCTGGAAGTGTTCTTTGAGTTATCTGATCTGGTTGGACAGAACCAATCATTGAATTTAGAAGATGAATGTGCTCATAGCATCTTCTGGAAGTGTTCTTTGAGTTATCTGATCTGGTTGGACAGAACAAATCATTGAATTGGGAAGATGAATATGCTCATAGCATCTTCTGGAAGTGTTCTTTGAGTTATCTGATCTGGTTTAGCAGAACCAATCATTGAATTGGGAAGATGAATTTGCTAATAGCATCTTCTGGAAGTGTTCTTTGAGTTATCTGATCTGGTTTGGTAAGAACTACAGAACCAATCATTAGAATTAAAAGATGAACTACATGATCGTCTTCATTAAGAAGTTTCTTTTCAAGCTTCTTTTGCTTATTCCTTTCCCAAAAATCATAGCACAAGTTTCGCCTTTGCTTGTAACTGGGATCATCACATAATGGCTTCCCATCTTTTACCGGAAGAAAGCTATTTGAAGTTTCAGCCTCTGAGAATCACATTTTTGTCAAGTATAACAGTTTATTCTCTTCATCAGAATCAGAAGTCAAGATTTCTCGGTATTAGAAGAACTATCGATATCTGTGAAATCATCTTGAAAGGTCACTTCATAATCAGATGAATTGTTATCAGAATCAACATGTTGACTGAATACAAGCTTTTCAAGAGCCTATACTATTGAGTTTTATTCTCAAGAGGTTTTGTGACATTATATCTACATCTATATTTGTCAAAGATGATAGATTCTTTGTTTTGAAGAAGAAAGATCTATTGGGTTTTTACAATTGAAGAAATACTCAATTCACCAATCTGAAATCAAACAACTTAACATTCATGCATCATATTTAGGCATTTGCAAAAATAGATGCATTTTCATTCATTTTTATTCTTGTTGAATTTTTAACAGGAATTTCAAAGATTTTAGCAAAGATTCAAATCTATCATTTGATGGATTGACATTTCCAGAGAAAGTTCATAATGAGAAGAACTCATCTGAAGAAGGAAGAAGAAATTCATAATGAGAAGAATTTGTTCAACCTTCTGCCTAATTCTATCACTTGATGGATTATCTTTTCCAAGAGAAAGTTCATAATGAGAAGAACTCATCTGAAGAAGGAAGAAGAAATTCATAATGAGAAGAATTTGTTCAACCTTCTGCCTAATTCTATCACTTGATGGATCAGCTTTTCCGGAGAAGGTTCATAATGAGAAGAACTCATCTGAAGAAGGAAGAAGAAATTCATAATGAGAAGAATTTGTTCAACCTGTTACCTGAATTCATCACTTGATGGATTATCTTTTCCAAGAGAAGGTTCATAATGAGAAGAACTCATCTGAAGAAGGAAGAAGAAATTCATAATGAGAAGAATTTGTTCAACCTTCTGCCTAATTCTATCACTTGATGGATCAGCTTTTCCAGAGAAGGTTCATAATGAGAAGAACTCATCTGAAGAAGGAAGAAGAAGTTCATAATGAGAAGAATTTGTTCAACCTTTTTTCTGAATTCATCAAATTGATGGATTATCTTTTCCAGAGAAGGTTCATAATGAGAAGAACTCATCTGAAGAAGGAAGAAGAAGTTCATAATGAGAAGAACTTGTTCAATCTTTTGCTTGAATTCATCATTTGATGGATCAACATTGCCAGGTAGAGTTCATAATGAGAAGAACTCGTCATCTGAAGAAGGAAGAAGAAGTTCATAATGAGAAGAACTTGTTCAATCTTTTGCTTGAATTCATCATTTGATGGATCATCATCCCCAGCAGAAAGTTCATAATGAGAAGAACTCATCTGAAGAAAGAGAAGAATTTATTCAATATCTCCATTATAATCAAGTGAAGCCAAATGGATAAAAAAATTTATTATCTTTTCATCTTTGCCCTATTCTTGTTAACACAATAATGAGCAAAGAGGGGCAGCTGAAGATATTAATTTTTTATCCATATTATTATTATTATTATTATTATTATTATTATTATTATTATTATTATTATTATCATTATTATTATTATTATTAAATTTATATTAAATATATTAAATACATAATAATAATTACAGACCAATTACAATTGGACCGGCCCAGTTACAAACCAACCAGAACCGGTCCAGATCCAACCAGAAACCCTAAATATTTGGGTTTCCAGTTAGGGTTTCCTAACCCTAATTTAACCAGCCGCCTCAGCTCACAGCCGTTGGATCTGGCAAGATCCAACGGTCCAGATGGTTCCAGAGAGAAACCCTAGGGTTTGATACCCTAGGGCCACGCGGCGCCGCCCCAGCTTCCACGCGGCTGCCGACAGTTTTCTCGCCGCCTCCGCCGCTGCCACGTCCCGAATGAAGACTCCAGAAGATCAACGCCAGCCGTCCATGCAAGGCTACGGGGTGAGTCACCACTGGTAGTCCGGTGACTCACCGAGGCCCCCTCTTCGGACCGGTCCGACAGCTACAACGGTGGTAGCTATAAAAGCCACCACCCCATCTGCGAAAAAAGAAAGAAAAGGAGGGACAGAAACCAGAGACAGAAACAGAAAACGGAGAAGAAAAAAAAACACAGAGAAAGGAAAAAAAACAACAACAACAACTAAACCAACGATCTCAGTCAGCATCAACACAGCAAGGAAAAAAGAGAGAAGAGAGGCAAAAGCTTACCCTGTCATCGGAGAGCCCCAACCGTCACCGGATCTCACCAAAACTTCGAAAAGCCGAAGGTATTATTGTAGATTTGCTCCGATTGAGAGCCGTTTAACGGAAAAAAACATCGGAACCGTCATTAGGACGGTCCGATCTACATTTAGGATAAAAAATATTTTTTCCGGCCACCGAAGATGGTGGCCGGCGGCGGTGGTCGGCGGCAGAACTCGCGGTGGCAGACGGCTGCCGGATTCCCTCCGGTGAGGGAATCTAGAGAGAGGCCAGAGAGAATTCTGGCTCTCTCTCTCTCTCTCTGCTTAAGAAAAAGAAAAAAAAAGAAGAAATGAAATGGCTGGCGGGCCAGCCGGTTTGGACTCTTATAGTCCTTCCCGAACGACGTCGTTTCGAGAAGGACTATGCGCGTAATTATGAAATAGTTAAACCCCATCCGCAGTCCTTCGTATTTGTAAATTTTACATTTTGGTCACTAAACTGAATTTATAATAATTTTAATTCAGTCTTTAAATTTTAATTTTATTCATTTTAGTCCTTTTTATTAAAATAATATATTTAGGATAAATGACAGATTTAATCCCTTAATTTTAATAAATAAATTTTTTATCCCTAGTTCATATTTTTAATTAATTTTATTATAAAATTTGAATTTTAGATAATTTTATTTTGGTCACTAAATTATTAAATTAGAAAATAAAATATTTAATCCCTAGAATTTCAATTAATTAGGAATTAGATTTAGTTTTATTTTTATTATAATTTAGTTATTTATTTTATATGTTTTCATTTTACTACCTAAAATATATTGTTTTAGTGATATTTTTATTTTATTATATTGTTAAATATTTTTTCATAAATATACATATAATAAATAGTAATTTTTTAAATATTTATTTTTAGTATCGAAGAAAATGACAGTCTTAATACAACTGGATGTCCTATTCTGATATTTTAAAATTAAAAAGTAAACAATATTATTTAAATTAATATTTATCAATATCAAAGAAAAGAGCTGTCTTAAGGCACCTAGAAGTTCTTTTCGGATATTTTTAAATAAATAAATATTTTTTATATAATTTTGAAATAATAGGATTATAAATTAAATATATTTTTGAATTTTTAAATCATAATAATAGAGACAATTTATAATTAAAAAGTACCAATTTTGGGCGTTGTAGGGGTGCTAATCCTTCCCTAAACGTAACCGACCACGAATCCCTTTTTATTATTAAAAAGAACGAATTTTTGGTTATAAAACGCAGATCAGTTCATCTTTTAAATATGGTTTTCTTAAAAACTCTTTTAAAAGATAATTTTTAGGTATTCGACCTACCTGATCCAAAAGGCCGATGGCGACTCACAAATTATTTTCAAAATTATTTATTAACATTAATTTCCCCGCCAAATTTTAATATTTCGTGCCCGGACGAAAACGGGTTACGACAACACAAATAATGGTTGCTTATAGAACCAGTTGCAGAGAAAGAAGAAAGGAAATAAGAAAAATATGAATGGAAATGAGAGCACGTGGGTTGTTTGAAAAAAAATAATAAAATATGAAGGGCAAATCATAACATTAGTCATCCAAGTTTAGTGAGAATTCAACCTTGTCTTCTAGTTCCTATATAGTTATGAATGTTATCTAATGGTTTGAATAAGATTATTTTGGTCACTTACCTTGGTAGCTAAGAATTAAATTGGCCCTTTGAGTTCTTAATTTTATTAGTTATGTCCCTCTATTATAAAAAGGATTTTTAATAAGTTATTTTTATGGTGAGGAACTTTATTTATGTTTGGGTTTGTATAATTGAAGGTTCGGGTGCTTGTGAAAAAGATTGGAAGCTAGAAATTGAGTTGGCGAGCTTGAATTCAAGAGTTATTGTTTGGGTTATATCGACGTCCTGAGTCCAAATCCGAAGTTCGTTTTGCCAAATTCGCACCCGAAAAGCTGTTTTTTAATGATTTACCATCGAATTCAATATGATTTCTCATTTAAGCTCTGTTTCTAACGTAAATTCGGTTGCTTTGTATCCGAGGAATTATTGGAAGTTGATTTCAAGATCGACGGCGTTCGAATGAAATTTACATGGTCGATCAGTATGTCACAAAAATTGAGGTAATATTTTACTACCTTTTTATGATTTATAGAATATGTTGGTATTACTAAATGCATGAATGAAAATGTTTGGTCTCATATGTGTAATTAATGAAGTTCTACGCTCGATACGAATGCGGTAGAAAGTAGGTAACTGAATATGGCTCAGATGACTATTATAAGAATTGGAGGACAGTTAGAATTAAATTACAAGTTCTGGAATTAAGTGATAAAGGAATCAACCATGGATATGTAGATTACAATTTATCTCATTAAAGGTACTTGGATGATAAATTATGAGAATATTTCAATTAGGTAAAATTACAAAATTACCCCTATGTTGTAAAATGATAAGAATTGTCCTTGGAAGTTGATTAATAACTCTGAAAAGACTTATTGATCTGATAAAACTACATATATGTATATGAAATGCTATTTTGCTTAGAAAATTTGGATAATCAGTTTTTAACCCCAAGAGGATTTGTGCAAGATACTAGAAGTTTGTTAAGGGAATCATTTCAAGTTCAAAGAATGTTCAAGAAAGTAATTAATCATTGGATCTGTAAATTATATTATTTTTGTTAAGAGTTAATACTGAAATTATCTAGTTAAGAAATTATGAAAATGCCCTTGAGAGGTAAAATAGTCCGAGTTGACCCTGAATGAGAAAATATTTTGAGGATTCGTACTTAACTCGATTAAGTAGGATTTAATTGTTAAGATCATCTCTTTGTACAGAAAAATTCATGATATTTCGTTTGTAAAATCTGAGAAGGCACTTGACCCGAAAATATCCGAGTTATGAATAAAAACCTGAAGAACAATTTATCGGGAGTGTTCTTTTGACAGAATTGTTCGAAATGGCTAAAATAAATGATAAGTTTAAATTTAATAATAAGATCGGATTGAAAGAAAGGATTGAAATACACTGGATCTGTAAAATGACCAAAATACCCCTGTAATGAAAATGACCCAAGAATATCACCAAGCTCAGGAATGATGGGATATCCTCGAGCTCTGTAATGATTGGAATAAAACTGAACACCAAAATGACCAAAATACCCTTATGGCCTATACTAAGTAAATGTCTTGGATTAATTAAGGAATCCAAATAAGCATAGGTTTTGGACTACCTTTAAAAGTTATGGAACACAACTTAAGTGAGCCAATCAACCTTAATGATATGTCAGTACCTTAACGACATATATATTACTTGAATACGTGTTCTTCTTCTCAATTGTGACTTGATGATAATTTTGGAAGTACTCAGCTCAACTCAACTCTAGATCGCATTCGGTACTAAGAAATGTATATTCGTTAGACCACAAAAACCAAATTAAATTGAACGAAAGTACAATATGTATCCGAAATTCATAAACGTTTGAATTACACTAGGAAACCCTAAAGTAACGAGAATGGACTTGACTGCTAAATGAGCTAAGTAACCTCAATAATTGAGGATTAAGTAAGTGATTTGGATAAGTCTGGAAACTCTATTGAGTCTATAAGATGTATGGTCCTTATGGGTCATGAACTACAAATCAAGCACGTCAGTATTTCATGATATCATGGAAGCGTGAAAATGAAATAAAGACCATTGGAAGATCTAGTAAGCGATGATTTTGAAGATGATCTATGGACAATAATTTTTTTGTATTAAAAAGTAAATATCCTGGAAGGACAATGAATTGTCCAGTCAACAAGCATTAGTTCTGGGAGTTATTCATCTGGAGTTATTCGATAATCAAATCAATCGACAAATATTGTAAAGGATTCTAAATACCCTTATGATTACGTTAAGCTTCTGAAAAATGTCTGAATAAGATATGATCCTGATAAATCACATTCTGAATAACTGATGATTCCGTCAGTTAATGAACTCTTCCCATAGTGATTCTAACTTCTAACATTCGATCGGTAAATTGAAGATCCGTGTTTCTCTACCTGATAAGATTATCTAGTAACTCTGACTAATATTTGTAAACTCTGGTGTGTTCCCTAATCACATGACTATTTTATTTGATTTTTGACATGAATTCTATTATAGTACCTGACTTGGATTCTGAACGGATACTTGACCTAGATTTTGATATGATACTTGACCTGGACTATGTTTTGATTTTTGATTTATCCGTTTACGGACGAACATGTTTTATTTGGGGGTAATGTTGGAGGAAGTATACCCGGAGGTTCCTCGGCTGTGTGCTCAGGGCCTTACTTATAGGCTCCTCGGCTTTGTACTCAGGGCCATACTGGACTTGACAGTGGGTGTATGGTTCTGGGGAACCTACAGATTTTGGACTTGACGGGTGGGAGTAGTGTTCATGTTTTTAAAACATGTTACATAAACGATTTTACTGAAATATTTTTATATGTATATTTTCACGGTTTTTACGGGAACACACTAGATAACCTATTCTAATCTCATAAACTCAGTCATCCGAAATATTTCTCTGAACTGAAAGGTCATTGTCCGTTACCCCTGAAATATCAGTAAGATCTCCGTTCACCCTAAAAATATGTAGATATATGAACCAATAAGGAGATATATGTTTATCTTATCTGCACGTTCTTCAGCGTCATCTGGTAGTTCTGTATTACTGAGCTTTCCGAAGCTCACTCTATTAATCACCATTGCAGGTTAAAAGAATTGTACCAATGCAGTTATCAACTTCAGTAAGAGAGTTCTTCCGGCTTTGTTTGCAGAGTATGGTACATTTGATTAGGGGGCATGTATTTATATTTTGTTTTATATACGAGTCTGAAAATCTGTTTTATTTTTGCATACTGATAAATCATTTTATAAGTTACATGTTTTAATAAAAGTTTTAAATTTTCTGCTATTTTTACAATAGGTCGCTCCGGTGGCATAATGTGACACTCCAGATCAGATCGGGTTACCCGCATCGGTCTGAGAGGGTTACAATAAATCTATGCTTTTAAATAACATTTAAGTCAACAGAATGTTTCTGAGCATAAATATTCGAACGATTTTTAAAAGCAAGAATACCTTAAAGATGAAAAATTTGAACTAATTATCAAATGTTTATATTCATTGCATGTACGTACATGCTTTAAATTCAAACCGTTTTATGCTTTAAACTCTTAAAGCAAACGTTTTAAAATATTATAAACATTCATCACATCATTAATCATGTAAAGGTTTTTTCATCTAATATGATTATTCTATTTTCAAACCTATCATTTATAGACTTATTTTCAATGTTGAATAATGACCATTTAATATCATTAAAAAATAACATTTTAAAACAATAAATGCTATGCTGCTCCGATTCATTATCTCTCTCGAAAGACCACGCATCAGACACTAGTGTCTGATACATGAGTTTCAAACCTCTATGGATTTCTTTATAGTCAAGGAAAAAACTTTAAAAAAATCCGATCATACAAGTGTTGGATACACACTCTTTCCAGATACTCATACTCAAGTTTGAATATGTAATATTTATACATAGAAAAGAGGCATAAAAATGAAAGAAATAAGATTTGTATAAAGAAAAAAGGATTCTCACGATTTGTTTCTTCTTTTGTTAGAAGGGTCAAGAACTTGGAACTTGTTGTGAATACTGCAGTATATGCTTTGGTTAGGATCTCATTATATCTGATCTTGAATGCCGATAAGAGAAAGATTTCGATGGTTTTATCACCAACCCTATCATACGAAAACTGAAATTAGTGACCAAGAATTCACATCAGGTATATTATTTCGACTTTTCATTTTTCTTAAACTACTTCTATATAACTAAATCCGACACGTATTAAGACATGGATATAGAAATATAATCCTTTAAAGACTCTTTAGATATCCATTTAAAACAATTTTCTTAAACCCTCTGCACTTGAAGAAGTACTAGCTAGACAGCTAAGGGATGGACTAGGAGCACGAGTCCTATCTTGTTCGAACTCTTCATTTTTTAAGTACTCAAGCATCACACTCGTGGTCCAACACATGAATATGAGGATATAGCCTCAATAGATCCTTCAAATAGTTAGAAACAAAAACAACTATACCCATTTCGACACTCACATCTAAAAAACATAGCACAAGTCAGCCTATGAAGTCCACTGAATGGACAATCTTAAAGAAGGGAAAGTGAGCACCCCTCAACTCCCCGAGAAATCACTTCGACTGCATCAAGTATCGTCTGAGACGCCAACCATTAAGTCATTCATTTTCCAACAATCCTCCAAATTCATGAAAAAAAATTCTAACAGCACCTGTGCAGGATAGGTCCTATACACACTTGAATCCGAGTAACATAGATTGTAAAAGATACTATAAGGATTGAAAGAGACTTACAGTGCTGCTATCTTGCATAAGTTAATAAAATTCCATCAAACAATAAATGTTTGACTGATAATGATAATCGAACATGTTATCGAATTCTTCTTTTATGGTTTAAAGCTACCGCCATAATAAGAAAAGCAAATTCCCAAACAAGTTAAAATGCCTAAGAGTTAGAAAATTCCCGATGTTTCATGAATCCAGTTCTGAAAATATAAGAAGGGCATATCCAAGCCACAGAAATCGAAAATGACAATATTATGAGCTACAAGTGCCATAGTATTTGTTTGTATCTAACCAATTTCAATGTTATTCCCAGATAGTTTAAATCCACTAAAGTTCGGTTAATGACAATGAATGCAAGCAAAGAAAAAGATTTATGGCTGAAAGGTTGTGGAAAACATACCTCAAAATCGGCCAACGTTGCCGTGACCATAAACGGCCAGCAACACCGACAATGTAAGGAGAAAGCAAACTGCAGAGGCTCCCATGACGAACAAGAGCCGACCAGCCGCGAACCAAGTCGGCTAAGCCGTACCTCGACGAAAACCCAACCCCACGGTAGCCTTAATCGGCCGAAAAACACCCCAATGAAGGTGATTGTGAGCCAAAGCTGTTGGTTTCGCTCTCCAAATCAGCCCCCAACGACAACGAAAACAAGGGTCTCAGGGGAAGAAGATTGAGGACCTTACCCTTAACAACGAATGGTGACGAAGATGGGCTGAGTGGACAGCGGCGGGGTTGAAAAAGAGAAAACTGGAGGGTGGGGGCACTACTCGTGAAAAAGGAAAAAGGGATAGGTTTTGTGATATAAAAGACCTTTTATTTTGCGGCGTTTTCTAACAAAAACGCCATGATTGATAAAGCCTATTGCGGCGTTTGGAGATAAACGCCGCTAAAGTACACATTATTTTGCGGTGTTTTCTAAAAAAAACACCACTATGAATGAACCTATTGAGGCATTTTTAGATACAAACGCCACAATTTATTAATCCTACTGTGGCGTTTTTATAAAAACGCCTCTAACGTACTTTTATATCGGCATTTATAGGAAAAACGCTACTAAAAACTAACCCTATTACGGCATTTGTAGCATAAACGCCGCTATATTACTACTCTATCGCGGCGATTTTTGAAGAAACACCGCTATTTTATAAACATTAAATTAAATGTATGTATGTACCTATTGCAGTGCTTTCTAACAAAAACACCACTACTAATTAAACATACTGTGGTGTTTTTATAAAAACGCATTTAAAGTACTTTTATCACGGCATTTATTAGAAAAACGCTAGTAAAAACTAACCCTAAATGCCGCTATATTACTACTCTATTGCGGCGTTTTTTTAAGGAACGCCGTTATTTGATAAACATTAAATTAAATGTATGTATGTACCTATTCTGATGTTTTTTTTGTAAAAATGCCACTATTAATGAACATATTGTGGCATTTTTTTATATAAACGCCGCAAAAGTTCCTGTATATAGCGGCGTTTTTTGATACAAATACCGCTAAATACCTTTATTTATATAAGATTAACAGATTTTAAATATTTTATTTTTTCTCTACTTAAACTAAATTTACTACTATGTACTTTTATGTAATTAACAACAACCATATATTTTAATTAAGACAGAAGTCATGCATAAAACTACTTAACAACAAAATACATTATAATTTAGAAACATTAAAGTTATGCATAAACAGTCTTCACAATTGTTCACTACAATTTAGTCTTCATTGCTCCTTTGTGGGGAAAGGACGTAGAAAAGTTGCTTTCTTTGTTTGACGACGCATCGTTAAGTTTTTCCTCCATGTAAACTCTATATGGAGAAACTCTTCGTCCATTTCACCAAATAAATCCCCTACCTCCGGTCCACCAAGAAGACTCCTTGCACGCTTCAGTGCTTCACTTGAAACAGATAACGACCCTCCACCTACAATATGAAACTTGATTGGAGGTGGCTTGGGAACAGAATCAAACATTAAAATAAATTTAAATAGATGATATAAATGTTTACTTGGAGTAACAGTAGAGGAACGTCGTCTTCATTGAGGATCGATACTGCTTTAGCAATTGAAGATTCTTTCAATGCCACAGAGTTACCAAATTCAGTTCTAAACATCGTATATTTATCCACTCCTCTATCATCGTTCTCAATAAGCTTCGAAGATCCTACATGCGTACGATCTATGAAATTTGAGTGAGCGTACAAAAACATAATATAGCGGCTGAAAGATTCATAGATTATTACCTTCAAGTAGGAGATCGGCCATGGAAGGGTATCGAGTAATAGAAGTTCCTTTCGAGTCATCATCAATTTTTGATGGCGAGATTGAACTGATAGCCTCCCAACAATAATTTGATCCATCGTCGGAGCAAATACGCCACGTAGACATTCCGACGATAATTTCTCTAACTCAAGGCAACACCTGCTCTTGTTTTCTCAAATACGTTAGCTTTCTGGGTTTTCCCCATTTTCAGAATACCAACAAAAACAAAAATGAAAAATATCATTAGTGATAAGAGGGATCAAACCGTGCAATTGTGTTATAGTTCGTCGGTGAGAGGGCTGATTTGGTTCCCGGGACAGACAAAAGATGATGTCGCTTGGAATCGTGTGAGGGTCGTTGTTGTACCAGAGAAGTTGTGAGGAAAGAAGAGTTGAAATGCTTTTAGGGTTAGGACAGGAGAAAAGGGAGGACAATATATTTAACATTTTGCGGCGTTTTTAAAAAAAACACCATTATATCACATGGTTTTTGCGGCGTTTATACAAAAAATGTCACTATTGATTAACACTATTGTGGCGTTTCTCAAAAAATGACGCTAATGTATTATTTATTGCGGCGTTTATTTGAAAAACGCCACTTAAAAAACTCTATTGCGGCTTTTTTGTTACAAACGCCGCTAAATTACCACTCTATTGCGGCGTTTCTTTTATAAACGCCACTATTGATTAACCATTCTATGGTGTTTGTATAAAAACGACACAAAATTATTCTTCATTGCGGCGTTTGTTGGAAAAACGCCACTATAAACCACCCTATTGCGGCATTTTTGGTAAAAACGTCGATATATTTGTACTCTATTGCAACGTTTGTACAAAAATGCCACTAATGACTCTATTTGTGGCGTTTGGATTTCAAACGCTGCTATATGTTTAACTTTTGTGGCGTTTAGATTTCAAACGCTGCTATATGTTTAACTTTTGTGGCGTTTACTCTCCAAACGCCGCTACAGAACAGTTTTGCTGTGACATCCTAGGCTATTATAATGTTATCCACAATTGAATGTCCCATCATAAAACTAGTTTGGTTCTCAAACATCTATAGTGGAAGAAATGGTTTCAACCTATTAACAATCACCTTCATTTAGCTTTATAAGTCACATTGCATAAACTGATAGGCTTGAACTGCTGAATTTTCTCAGGTAAAGGAACCTAAGGTAAGAGCACAGGAAGTGTGTGATTAAGATCCGCATACTAGTTATCATTCTCAAAGACTCCCCTAATAAATTGAAAAACCAACTCACCCACAATTGGACAATTCTTCTGGTAATAATCTGCATGGAGACCATCAATTCCTGGAGACTTTAGTGGGGCCATCACAATGAAAACACGTCCGAACCTCTTCATTCGCAATTGGTAAAGCCAAACTAGTTAACTGCTGCCGAGAAACACATGGAAACTGCCCGCGATAATAATCAACCGTAGATCCACTTCACTTTGGAATAAACGATGGTTAAAGGCCACTATCATGGCTTGAAGAGTCTTATCATCCTTACACCAAGCACTATTCTCATCTTGTAGAGACATGATTTTATTCCTTTTGGATTTTGCTATAATGGAAGCATGAAAATATTTTGTATTCCGATAACCTTTTAACATCCAATTCGAGTAAGCCTTTTGCCTCCATAAGCTCTCCTATAGGTCCAACACCCCATCTAACTCAGCCCGTAACTCGACATCAAGATCATAGAGGAAGTATCCTTTTTTTCTTCCCAATGTTCTCGAAAACGTCATCGTTCCAAGATTTATTTTACATTGAAACTCCTCCACGTTTGCGTGGAATCCATTGGCATAGTCCCAAAGCGACCTCAAAAAAATTACTGAATTGAGGATTATCATTTCAGGCCACCATATAACGAAACAGTCGATTGCTTTACGAATGGATTTCAACATTATGACGGAAGAGAACTGGCATATGATCAGAGCCCATATGATCCAAGTGCACCACATGGGCATTGGGGAAGCGAGTAAGTAACTTATTATTAGCCAGACAATGATCCAATCTTTGATGAAGATATTATTTTTAAATGAATAAGATCTATTTTTTAATAAGTAAAATTTAGATATTATTTTAAATAATTATATTTTTTGTAGTATTATCATTTTTCACCTCATAAAATTATAAATGATCAATATATTAAATATTAAAAATATAAAATAATTTTAATTATTCAAATTCATTAATATTTTACTAAATCAAACTCTTTGTATATTATTATTTATATTTATAATTTTGAGTAAAGCACGAAAAATAAAAATTGAGAATCATCCATATAAAAAGAATTCATTATTTCAGGAGTATTCTTATCCAAAGTGGTGGAAATTGTGTAATACCTAAGAATTTAGTAGTAATGACATTCTCACAATTTTAATAAAAAATGTTACTATTGGTATTAAGTTATTACCTACTAATAATATTTTCTATGAATCAAATGTGATAATACAATTCTGAAACCAAACGTCCCTCAAAAGTTCATTTTTATCAGATTTTTAGATAATTCGAAATTAAATTTTAATCAATATGAATCTGATTCGATTCTTTATTTTTATTGTATATTCAATTCAAATTGTCTAAAGATTTAAAAATAAACCAGATAACCAAATTTCTGAATTAGATCACCAGAATTAGATTTTCTACACACCTCTAATTTCAAATTTCAAGGGTGTCAAGGGTTGAATTATTTTATCTCCAATTTTAAAAGGCCTAATATAAAAATAAGTGCTTAAATTACACCACTTTTCCTAAATAGGTACATAATTTTTTTCAGTCAATCTAAGTGTCTAATATTACAAACGTTACCACTGTAGGTGTCTCGATTGTAACTGACGTTGAAAATTTTTGTTGATTGACATGTGTCATGTTTATATTTTAAAATTTTAATATTATATTTTTAAATAAAAAATATTTTTTGAAAAAAATCTCATTCCTCCCTCTCTCCCTCTCCCTCCCCTCCCCTCCCTTCCTCTCTCTTCCCACCTCTTTTCCTCCCTCCCTCTCCTTTCTCCCCTCTCCTTCTCCCCCTCTCTCCTCTCTCTCCTCTCTCTCTCTCATATTTTCTCTCAATCATACACACTCTCTACCCCTCCCTCCCCTTACCTCCCTCTCCCTCCCCCCTCTCCCTCTTCCCATCCTTTTTCCCTCCTCCTTCATCTGTAATTGCAGTGAATGCAAATTCGCTGACCTCTTTTGTTGCAATGAATAAAATTCACTCCAAACTAAATCAATTGTGTGCAACAATAGTTTAAAAGATATATTCAAACTTTTAGAATTTTAAAAATGAATTTATTTCCATCTAAGACCTCCAAAACATTTCTCTAATATCACCACCCAAACCTGTTGCATGAATTTAAAATCACTCCCCTCCTATTATAGTGAATGAAAATTCACTCCATTCCCTCGGTCGCATGAATAAATTCAAATTTCCTCTGATTAAATTTAGGATTAGAAATTTAAGGGTTTATATATTTAGGAGTTTGGGGTGACAACAAATGTGATGTCTGGGTGGGCAGTGGTAGAGGCGGTGGTTAGAGATTGTCGAAAATGGTTGATGGCGGCAGAAAATTGGGTTAAGGATTTTAGGTTTTGGTTTTTTTAATAATTTTAAACTTTTTACAAAAATAAAATTTTTAAAATTATATAAATGTGACACATGTCATTTAACAGGGGTTTTAACAGTCGTTACGGAAGAATCACCTAAAGTGGTAACGTTTTTAATGTTAGGCACATGAATTGACTGAAAAATTTAGGCACTTATTTGAAAAACATTATAGTTTAGGCACTTATTTTTATATTAAATCATTTTAAAATTTTCTTTGAATTTATTCTCATAACTTAAATACATATAATGATGAAGTTAATTCAATTATCATGTATAACCCATCGCTAAGTGGTTGAAATCTTTCGCATGAATCAAGTTACCGAAGTGATTAAATGAATGGTTGTTTAGGGGTTATGAATTCGAACACTAATAACTGAATGAGATATTTGGGTGATCATTGTTGAATGGTTAATAGTCTCTAGAATCGATACTACCACTTGTAATCAACCTAGATTAATAAAGAAAAGTGTTTAAAACCTTTTCAAAGGGCCAAGGAACAATTCTTACCAACACCAAAATTTTTAAAACTTATTGGTAGAAAAAAAATTAATTTAAAATATTATTAAATTACTTATATGAAAATTAAAAAAATAATAAAAAATGAAACTTCCTCATTAAAATTAATTTAAAAAATCAAAATCATTATTATTGTTTTTTAACGACGAATGTTTAAAACAAAAAACAAAGCGTAGCATTAGGTATGGTTTTGAAGAAAATAGTTGAGTGATCAAAAATAGAAAAGAGAAAATAAGTGGGTGACTAAATAGGTAGTTTACCCAAAATATCATCGAGCCCAGTTGAATCAAATATAATTGTTTAAATTTTTATTTGCATTAATTATAATTATTTTCAATATTATCATACTAGTTTATTCTAATTTAAACTATTATCTCTAACAATATACATATATTTTTATATTCTTTTTCACATACCTACATAAGATTTATAATATTATTTAATCAATTAAATACAATATAAAATTATATACTATAATTTTACCACACCCCTCATTATACTTTCAACACTCTCATAGAGACACATTGGTCAACGATCGCTTTCTCACCGTTTGGGGCTCTCCTCCCCAACAAGAATAGGTAAACCTCCGATGGCCAGCGGAATCAATTTGTTTCTATCAACAATTACATCAACGACTAGAAATTAAAGGTTTAAAACTAAATTATAGAAAATAAAAAGGATTAAACCTAAATAAAAATAAAAATAAAAATAAAGAAATGAAATGAAATATAAAGTATGAAAATTAAATAAAGGACTTAATTGAAAAATAAAATAATTAAAGGGAAGAAATCATAAATGCAAAAATTAAATAAAAAATAAAAGGGACTAAATTAAATAGTAATATAACTTAAATGCTCGAATCATAACTTGCATAAATTAAATACTTAGCAGAAATAATATATCAAATTTAAACAACATCAAATTGAATGCAAATTATTTTGAAAAAATATATAAATTTGATTGAATTAAATCAATTCGAAAAATGATAGGGTCGTGAATACAATAAATAAATAAAAAACAACAGACTAATTTCTGTTAGAACTAAATCATAATAAATATGAAATTAACCATAATTTAATCATGCCAAACCATCAAGAATAAAATACACTCGATGCTGAAGTGTACCTGAATTAATTGATAGGTTGAAATCCTTGAATCTTTCTTTGGTCGTGATATTCCAAGAAGATGGAGTTATCTTAAGTATAAACTCTCTGACGGGATAAGAGAAAATACGATATTGTCTATATCTTAGGGACCATAACACCTTTATATAGTTGATTTAAGAATCAATTATTGTCTATACTTATAACTCTGCCCCTCATTGAATTATAAATACAACTTGAATTGTATCCACACTTTTATTTCCATGACACTTCTAATACCTTATGACTTTATAACATAATTGGTCACTTAATTTATGTCATATTTTATGATAACAATATAAATTAAAAATATGTGCCCATAATTATGCATTTTAATCTAACAATCTCTCACTTGGGTAACATATGTTTCCTGATAAATGTATAACCTTATGAGCTCAAAATTTGTTATCATACAATAGGTATTCTATTAAAATCTCATCTACCAACTATATCCATATAGGATCAAAGGCCTTTTCCATATTTATCATGACTAGACCCATCAATGGTCACGTCTATAAACACAGTCAAATGCATAGATCAATCATAGAGCATACATAACATGGAAATTACATGCAATGTGAACTGCACATGTCTATTTCCAATTGGTATTCTTTAAAAATTAATGAGATTAAATTTTACCAAAACCAGAGTGGATAACCAAAACAAACTTTATTTCTGCAGAAAATAACTTTAAAATAAATATCCTTAAACTGATGTTGTGTTTATAATAAACAAGCATTAAAATTACAAGCTCCCACTAAAACTGAATATCCTTAAATGATATTACACCCACATGAGTAGTGTGTTCACGAAAGACTTTGGATAACAATTCCTTAGTAAGCACACAATTATGAGTTTGTACCAACATGCTCTATAAACACATAATCACTATGAATTTTCTTTAAGAACCAGAAACATAACGTTTATGTGCTTCGACTTTAGATGTTTATGTTATATATGAGAAAAAGACTGTAACTTATTTGTCACAAAATAACTCAAGCGGTCTTTCTTATCAATCATTAGCCGTTCATGTGTCAAAATTTTGCATTCATATTCCAATAAGTCGGATTCCATAATCTAGATGATCTCTCTTACTTACTTGACCTCCGATATAAGAGCATGTAACATTTTTGTTCTTAAATATATTGTATAAATCAATTTGACTTCTATCCAACGATCCATACCCAAATTGCTTAAATATCTGCTTAATATCCTAAAATCATACACTATGTCTGACTACGTATAAACCTAATTATACAATAAATTCTTTTTGTATTTTGAAGAATAAGGAACCTTTAACATTTTCTTAGTTTCAAAATCATCCTTAAGGAAATGATCAAGACTAAACTTGTTTCCTTTAGCAATAAAGGGTATCATTTGGTTTACTCACATTGAACTTATAATATATATAATTATCAACCAAATTTATCTCAAAACCAAACAAGATAATCACTTGATGGAATTTGTTATAAAATTAATGAGAGTCATACTTAAACTTATAAATGTTTCTCCTTAATTTGCATATCATTAATTCTGTATCATAACACATAATTTTCTAATTGCACTGTATAAAATATTTCATTACTGCTTGTAGACACCCGTTTTGTTCGAGTTTTAATTATTATTATTATTATTATTATCATTATTCTTATTATATTTATTACTATTATTATATTTATTTAATATAATTATTAATATTTTTATTTTATTACTTTGCAGATTACAAACCCATGCCAAAAAAAAAACTAATTTCCATTAGGCCCAACAGTAAGCCCAACAACCAAATGACCTAAAATATTTAGGGTTTGAAACCTAGGGTTTTATCAGCTCTCACTGCCACCACAGCTTACTACTGAGGAGCCCGTCATCGCCACTGCCAACCGAAAGCCCATCGTTGGAGCACACCATCGCCGATAATGTCCTCCTACCCATATTGAAACCCCTATTCAAAAATCATCACCAAACCAAACCAATAAAAAAATAAAAAATCAAATCAAATTAAAAAAGGTTGATCCCGAAAAATTTGGGATCTCCACTAACTGAGCCATGCCCTTATCACTATAGCTCCACCAAACCATCACATTCACCATTTTTAAATCATCAAGCAACAGAATTAAGAGGGGGAGTTATGTTTGAAAAAGAAGAGGATGAGGGGGTTGGAACTGAGAAAAAAAGAAGAAAACTTTAAGAAAAAACATAGAGAAAAAAGGAGCCTTTTAGGGGAAGATTTTTCAGATTCGAAAAACATATATAAATCGATAGTTTTCAGTGTGAAAAAATAGAGAGATCTGAAATAAGGAAAAAAGAGGAAGCAGTGAGCACTTTTCAAAAAAGAAAAAAAGGAAAGAAGATAAAAAAAAAGGGGAGCGAAAAAACCCATCAAAACCAGAGAAAAAAAAAGAACATAATGGAAAAAGAAAAGAAAGAGGAGAACTCACCTTTGTCGTTGGTCGTCGAAAAACTCATGCCTCGCCCGAGATAACCTCTAGATCTAGGTTCAATTGTTTTGTTTTTTTTAAGCAAAAAAAATGATGGACGAGGATTTAAAAAAAATAAAGAATGAGAAGACTCTTCAACCATAAACAATTTAAGGACACCAAGCGTCATCAAATGCGATAAAGTACATCAACAATTTTCAGGTGCAATGTTAGATCCCATGAAGAGTACAACTGAAGGAAATGAAAAAAAAATAAGAATCATAATTTTATTTGACTACCTGGTGTAATGAAATCTTGTTGTCTAAATGAAGGTTGTTCTATGGTGTCACTTATGGAATCAACACCTTTTACATTTGCATTTTTCATCTACATTTGCATTTGCACTGCATAAATTTAAGCATTTTTACATGCATCAATCCTGGAGTATGAGATAATTTATGGAGGACTCTATGACAAAAATATTGAAGGTAAATTAAGCCACCCCGTCCTTACCTAGAAAAGAAGTGAGATCCATGGATATGAAGCTTGGGGCATGCCACTAAGAATTGTGGATTAACGAAGGGCAAGTTATAGAATTTGATTGATTTAAGGACACGATCTTTTAATGAGCTAGTGAAGCATTATATTGTAAGAACCCTAAAGATCCAGTCGAGCACCTGGATGTCTGATGAGTAATAGGGCATCCTAATTAAGAAGAGATCATTTCATCCATCATGAAACTTTATTTCACTTGCATTGTCTTGTTTGAGTTTGTTTTTGTTCTTCCTTTCTTTATTTACCTAAATATTTTGTAAAAATATTTGGTGATTAAACTTATACTACTTTTTAATGTTATGAGCAATGAATCAAATTCTTAATATGTTAGTTCTTTGAGTATCAAATGAATTAAAGATTCTATTAATTTTTCAAGAGTTATAGATCTTTGGCAAGTGGTGAAATTAGACCTTTTATATCCCGTCCAAAGACAAAAGCACAATTACTCGATTTTTTACCTTAAAAAAATTCATGGTCATTACCAAAACCAAATTTTGAAACTACATCTATATGAGTCACCAAAGTCATACCATTATTTATCTTTGAGGTACCCAAATTCATACCCTTAACTATCTTTGAGGTAAAAAGTCAAATCATCGTCTTCTCATATACACAACCCTCATTTCTTTTACACCAATGAAACCTGAAGGCCTTAAGTGTAAAAGTTTCATTTGTCCGTGAATCTTCTTGTAAGGAAAGACAATATGAGACATCATGGATCAACTTTCTGAAGATAAGCTCAAATAATTGAGGCATGCTCGAAGCAAGAAGAAGAAGAAATAAAGGGAATGATTTAAATAATTTTATCATGTATTAATTACATTGTTTTCATGTAAATAAAAGTTAATCTTGAATATTCATCCCCCTGAGGATACCACTTTTTTTTTGCAAGGAATTCTATGTATGAAATGATGAAGGCTTTCTTTCAATATCCATTCACTAAAAGAGAAAGATATATCTCTTGTTATCCCTATTTGGGCCTGAATTATTTTTCTTCTAATTCAACCCTAACCAAGGATCACCCTCCACACTAGGGCACAGAGGTAAAGGAAATATGCTCGCATGAGTGAAAACCATCAATTCATGTTGTTGTGAAATAATGGGTGAAACAACAATGAACTACAAGTTAAATCAAAAGCAAATCTCAGAGATCAAATCCAATCAAGAACAACGAAAGAAGTTCCAAATGCAAGAAATAAAGAGGACAAGAATGTGCTCAAGGTAATTGAAGTCATAAACTTATCCAATAAATTCATATTCAAGAGAAAAGATAGAAACAAAGAAAGAGAAAAAGAAAGAAAAAGAGAAGAAAAAAAGAAAGAAAGAGAAGAAAGAAAAAGAAGAAAGAAAATATATCAAGTATTTCAAGATGAGTGACGCATTGAGCCTCAAGGCGCAAGGTTGATCAAGTACAATCATTTCAAAGATCCATATTCAAGAAGAAGAGTGAGAAATGCCAAAGATATAGTAAAATTGAGATGAACTCTAGGGTGAAACCCAAAAATGGATAGTCAAGAGGGATCCAGAAAAAGAACGAAAATAAAAGAAAAGTGGCAAGCATATTCAAAATTGATAAGATAATATTGAAGGCATTAGAATGAATTGATTCTTGGTTTGATCACCCTTAAACACTTGTTTGGGCTTATTATCCATTTCTTTCATACCCGTGAGCTCTAGCCTACATTACGTGCCTAAAAAGTCCCTTTTGATCATACATAGAATTCTAAGCAGAATAGACTATCTTCAGATTTCATTATTTGCAAAAGGTTTTCTTAAATATTTAATGTATGATAGGAAAAATGAAGAAATGGGGTTCAAGATGTAAAATTTTGAAAGACGTCTTAAAGCCAAAGGAGGATTCAAGTTGAAATCCTGAAAGGGCGACTCGAATATTAAATTGTGCAACTATGACATAAGATGTGGTCTTACAAATCTATTTATGAAGCACCACACATCTCAAATGTGCTCCTGATAGCTTGGAACCAGTGAGTATCTCTAGAAGATGAACATAACAACCACTTCTTGCCATATACATTATAATAAAATAGGCCAACTCGAGAGATCTTACCTTTCCATAATCAACCTATACCTCAGATGTTTCCTTAATATTGACACTTGTCAAAGGGCTATAATTCTTGAAGAATCAAAAGAGTAATTGATTTGTTTGATACTCAATGAAATTTTTTTTATAATAAGTTTCAATTGCGTGCTCATTGTATGGGGCACCAGTTTTCAAAAATTATTCATCAAACGTTTTCACATTTTGAAAAATTGAAAGAGAAATAAAAATATTTTCAAATAATACAATCTCTTTGGAGTAAATCTTGGAAAATGGCAAGTGTCTCTCAGACATAAAAGCTCATTATCAAAACTGGGGCAAATGATAATATTTGGGGCAAAATAAGTTGAGGCAAGTAGAACAAGTTTTCACAAGTCAAGTATTGCAAGAATACACTTTAGTGCAAATGAAGAGTGAAGATAACCCAATTAGGAAGAGAATAAAGTCTGCTTATGCAACCATTCTCACCACATATCAAGAAAACATACATGTTTCATGAATTTGCATCATTGCATTATACATTCATCATTTCATACATACATGATAAATTTTAATTTCTATCTCATGAGAATGCCTGTAAGATCTATTTTGAGAAACCATTTTGTTTTTCTTAAGATTGTTTCATTAGAAACCTCACTTTAGTCCTTTTTAAGAGGGTTTATCTAGAAATTCATTTTTATCCTTCTTATGATTGTTTATCTAGAAATTTGTTAGAGTTCTTCTTATGATCATTTCTCTAAAAATTCATTTTAGTTATTCTCATAATTGTTTCCTTAGAAACATCAACTTGACTTTCTCGTGAAGAGGATTCAATCTTTCAATGTTGTCCTTCTTGAATTTCTTGTGAAGATGAGTCAATTTTTTAGTGTTATCCTTCTTGACTTTCTCCGAAGAGGAGTCAATCTTTCAATGCTTTCATTCTTGACTTTCCTGTAAAGAGAAGTCAATCTTTTAGTGTTTCCCTTCATGACTTTCTGGTGAAGAGGAATCAATATTTTAGTGTTGTCCTTATTGACTTTCTCGCAAAGAGGAGTCAATCTTTTAGTGTTGTCCTTCTTGACTATCTCATGAGGAGGAGTCAACCTTTTAGTGATGTCATTCTTAACTTGACTTTCTCACGGATAGGAGTTAACTTTTCAGTAGTATCTTGCCTCAACTTGACTTTCTCGTGCAGATGAGTCAATCTTTCAGTAATGTTGACTTCAATCCTTTCTCTCTTAGGACTTGTGACCTAGAAAGTTCAGTTTAGTCTTCCTAAAGATTGTTCACTAATGAACCTTATTCTTGATTTTATTGGACTCGTTTCTGTAGAAGCCTCAATTTAGTCTTTCATGACATCGTTTCCCTAGAAACCTCAACCTTATCTTCCATGAGACAGTGTCTCTAGAAACCAAATTTATATATTTTGGGTTGTTTCTTTTAAAGTTCAAATTTTGTATTTCTTAAAGACCTATTTACATTTTCAAAGGAGTAAAGATAAATAAATCACATCACTGCATATATGAGAACATTATTCATAATAGCAAATACGTTGTACTTTTAAGATGAATATTTTATAGGTTTTTATAGAAAACTAAAGATTTATGACAAGAGACCTCATGAAGAGAAATTCAAATTTAAAGATGAAAGATATCAAACAAAAGTAACTAGTCCAAAACCTTCAAGGTAGAGAAGGAGAAAAGTCAAGAGATGCAAGGTAGATCTTGATGTTTGTTGAATTGGAGATGAACTTTCATACGAGAAATTGATTCTGGAAGACTCTTTGAATATTGACCTTCGGGTATGAAATTTTCAAATTCATGAATATACAAGGACAAGTTGTAATTTTGATCTACAGATTTGATTTTCCCTGAAGAGCAGTGGAACAAATCATTTTCCTCCAGATTCAATCTTCTCTGAAGAGCAATGAATTGAATCAACGTTTCTAGATCTGATCTACCTTGAATAGTAGCAGAGCATATCTCTTTTTCGGATTTGATCTTCCTGAGGATAAATGCAACAAATCTACCTTGATTCAATCTTCCATGAAGAGAAGTGAAGTGAATTAACATTTCCAAATATGATCTACCCTAAAGAGCAACGGAGCAGATCCCCTTATTTTTAGATTTGATCTTTCCTGAAAAGCAGTGAAGTAAATCAACACCGATTCAATCTTCCATGAAGAGCAGTGGAATGAATCAAACTTTCCAGATCTGATATACCTTGAAGAGCAGCGGAGCAGATCCCCTTTTCTAAATTTAATCTTTTTCGAAAAGCAGTGGAGCAAATCTTCCCCGATTCAATCTTCTTTGAAGAGCAGCGAAGCAAATCCTTTTTTTTTCAGATTTTATCTTCTTTGTAAATTAGTGAAGCAAATAAACCTCGATTCAATCTTCCATGAAGATAACTGAAATGAATAAAACTTTCCATATCTAATCTACCCCAGAACGCAGCATAGCAGATCTTTTTTTTTTTCAAATTTGATCTTCCTAGAAGAGCAGTGAAACTAATCAACCCCAATTTAATCTTCCCTGAAGAGTAGTGAAGTGAATTAAAGTTTCCAGATCTGATCTACCCTGAAGAGGAGCGGAGCAGATCTCTCTTCAGATTTAATCTTCAAAAATCTCTTTTGAGATATTGTTCATTTTTCAGTCTCACTTGAGACAATATCAACACGAAATCGGACAAAAAATTATTGTCTATTTGTCTTTGCATTATTCTTGTTAACACAAAAAGGGCCAACTGTAGACACCAGTTTTATCCGGGTTATAATTATCATTATTATTATTATATTTATTTAATATCATTATTAATATTTTTTTATTTTTATTACTTTGCAAATTACAAACCCAATCCAAAAAAGCTAATTTCCATCAGTCTTAACAGTAATCCCAATAACCAAGTGACCCAAAATATTTAGGGTTTAAAACCATAGGATTTTATCAGCTCTCACTGTCGTCGTCACTCACTACAGTGGAGCTCGTCGCCGCCACTGCCAACCGAAAGGTCATCGTCGGAGCATACCATTGCCGATGATGTCCTCTTCTCCATACCAAAACCCCTGTTCAAAAATCATCACCAAATCAAATCAATCAAGCAATTAAAAAATCAAATCAAATAAAAAGAGGTTGATCCCAAAATATCCAGGATCTCCACCATCCGAGCCATGCCCCTATCACCATAGCTCCACCAAACCATCACATTCACCATTTTTAAATCATCAAGTAGTAGATTAAAAGGGGGCGTTCAGTTCGAAAAAGAAGAGAAATATGGGGGTTGGAACTGAGAAAAAAGAAGAAGCGAACTTTAAGAAAAAATAAAGAGAAAAAAGAGGCTTTTGGGGGGAGATTTTTTTGATTCAAAAAACAAATGGAAAAAATTGAGAGTTTTCAGTTAAAGAGGGATCCGAAATAAGGGAAAAAAAGAGGAAGTAGAGAGCAGTTTTCAAAATAGAAAAAAAATAAAGAAGATCAGAAAAAAGGGGGAGCAAAAAAACCCATCAAAACCATAGCAAAAAAAGAACAGAACTAAAAAAGAAAAGAAAGAGGAGAACTCACCTTCGTCATTGGTCGCCGGAAAACTCATGCGTCGCCGGAGATAACCTCTAGATCTAGATTCGATTGTTTTGTTTTGTTAAGCAAAAAAAACCATGGATTTGGGTTTTTAAAAAAATAAAGAAAGTGTGAAGAAGAAGAGAGTGGCGTGAGAAAAGAGAATGAGATAGAGAGAAAGGCGATTTTCCCCAAAAATCACCCTACACCTATATATTTTCCTGTCAGGCACCGTTCAAGCTATATTTCTCGATCTAACACACTTTGTAGTAAAGCGCTTCCCGCACTGCGCTTTACGCCACGTAGAGTAAGGCGTGCCCCTGCAACGTGCCTTGTTAAACGCGTAAAAAATCTGGATGTTAATTTTGTAAATATTTTTAAAGTGGTGCCTAATATATAATTAATTTCTGTTAGGGTGATATTTGTGTAAAAATTGCAACTCTATCTATTTATTTTTTTGTGATATTATTTTTAACAACAGTTAATAATGTTTATTGACTTTAAAAATTAATTGTTTAAAAATATTAAAATAAGCTTTTAATTACAATTGAGAGATCAAATGAATTATTATTCACTTTTTTTAAAAATAAAGAAAAATGCAATAAAAATGAATTAAAAATGAATAAAATTTAATAAAAATATAATGTAAAGCTAAAAATATCACCTCTTTATTTAAAATATTCTTTCTAATATTAATTTTAAAAAATATAAAATAAATATTAAATTTTAATTTTAATTTTATTAAAAATGAATAAATATTATTAATTGTTGTTAAAAATAATAATTATTGACGAGACAAAACAATTTTTTGTGAAGATTGAACAGAAAAGATCAACTCTTTGATCGGATGTTTATTCGTGGTTTAATTGAGTTGATATTTAGACAACTTTATTGACTTTTAAAATTAATTATTTAAAAATATTAAAATAAACTTTCAATTATAATGGAGAGATTAAATTAATTATTATTCACTTTATAAAAAATAAAGAAAAATGCAATAAAAATGAATTAAAATGAATTAAAATGAATAAAATTTAATAAAAATATAATGTAAAGCTAAAAAATATCACCCCTTTATTTAAAATATTCTTTCTAATATTAATTTTAAACAATATAAAATAAATATTAAATTTTAATTTTATTAAAAATAAATAAATTTTATTAACTATTGTTAAAAATAATAATTAATGACGAGACAAAACAGTTTTTGTGATGATTAAGCAGAAAAGATCAACTCTTTGATCGGATGTTTATTCGTGGTACAATTGAGTTGATATTTAGACAGCAGTTAGACAAGTTTAAGTTATTGAGTTTGTACGATCGAATTTGCATTCGATTTCTGCAGCTTTCCACACTTACGACTGTTTAACAATCATAAACTTGACTAAAATAAACTTTTAATTACAATTGAGGGATCAAATGAATTATTATTCATTAATTATTATTTTTAAACAACAATTAATAATGTTAATTCATTTTTAATAAAATTAAAATTTAATATTTATTTTATATTTTTTAAAATTAATATTAGAAATAATATTTTAAATAAAATATTTTTTTGCTTTACATTATATTTTTATTGAAATTTATTCATTTTTAATTCATTTTTATTGCATTTTTATTTATTTTTAAAAAAAGTGAATAATAATTAATTTGATCTCTCAATTGTAATTAAAAGTTTATTTTAATATTTTTAAATAATTAATTTTAAAAGTCAATAAACATTATTAACTGTTGTTAAAAATAATATCAAAAAAAATAAATAGATAAAGTTGGCATTTTTACACATATATCACTCTAATGGAAATTAATTACATATTAGGCATCAGTTTAAAAATATTTACAAAATTAGCACCCAAATTTTTTACACATTTAACAAGGCGCGTTGTAGGGGCGCCTTACCCCACGTGACGCCAGATCAATCTAAAGCGCGGTGTAGGGGGCGCACTTTACTGCAAAGGGTGTTAGATCGAGAAATATAGCCTGAACGATGCGTGACAGGGAAATATATAGGTGTAGGGTGATTTTTGGGGAAAATCGCAAAAGAGAAACGGCGAGAATGAAGTAAAAATGGGGTTAGGATGAGGGTTTTTTTCAAAAGGGGGTTAATCTCCTCCTAAGGGCATGAAGTCTTGTTGACTTATTTTGTAGTCATAAGTTATTAATGAAGTTCTTGTTTTTCAACTTTAAAGTTCAGATCTATTTCATTCTAGTCATTATCTCATGGTATTCTTATTTTGCTTATTTTACTTTTGGTGTATATTATTTTGTTAATTTTCATTTTATTCCTCCGTGATACTTATGGTCTTATTGCGATTCTAATGCCCATATTATATGATACTTGATTGTGCAACCCTAATCTTTGTTTATTTTAATATTTAGCCTTTAAAGTTATCATCTTTTTACTTTGGTCCTTTATTTAAATATTTGTTGATTTTCTGCTAATAGTATTTCATCTTGCCATGATTATATTTTTACGTTTAAGTCCTTATGTTCTCTTTGTACATACATATGCCATCTATATATAAATGGATGCATTAGTATAGTTTGGTTATATTTTATGTGCATATATATGTATATATGGTTCTCATTTTCTTATTTTTTATTTTGATTGTTAATTAATGTTTCAATGCATATGTATATATGTATAGTAAATGTATTTTATATATTGTTTCTCGTAGGTAATAGGTCATATGTGTACATATTTTTAGTTATTATTTATTTCTGTATGCTAAGTATAATATAATATAATAAATAATATTATATATATGTATATTAATTTCATTATTATTTTTATGCATGCTATGTATGTAAATGTGTAATTTGGTGCATATCGGTCTAGGTTCTATTTTAATTAATTTGCATGATATCCTCATAAGCATTACTTAGATTTTAATCAAAATAATTTGACTAAGGGTAATATCCATTCATTTTAGGATTATTGAGAAGTGATTGTCTTAATGTATAAGAAAGTTACTTTCGATAATTTTAAAATGAAAGTGTATCCCATTAAGTGAAAATCCTAAAAATTGACTACACGCAAAATTTGGGAACGAGAGAAAAAGAAATATTTGTCTATTTAAAATTATCGAGAAAAGATCGTTAGAACTTATAAAAGGCTCGATCTCGATGCTTTAAATAATCGAACATCCTTCTTCTTTCTAAAAGGATTGGTACTTAGTATTTAATAAATTTTTATTTTTCATGCATTAGAATTAATAATGAATTTTAGAATGAAATAGAAATATTTTCTTATTTCGATTGGAGTAAGAAATGAATACTTTAAGACATGAGATATCTTTTATTCTCGATAGGAAATAATTAAATATTATCGTTTTCCGTCCTAAATTCAAGGAATCTTAAATGTAAAAAAGAAATCTTAAATTTAATTTGTCTTATTTTATTTTATTGGTATTTATGCATTTGAATTTAAAATTAATGAACTTTAGGAATGGAATTGTAATATTTCTTTATTTTGATTGGAGTAGGAAAAGATTGCTTTAAGACATGAGAGGTCGTTTCTTCTCGATAGGAAATAATTAAATATTATTGTGTTTCGTCCTAAAATTCAATGAACATTATTTGTATGAGATCCTGAATTAAATTAAACTCAAATTCGTAAATTTCAAAGCAAAGACAACTAATTAATCGACTAGGTACCGATTTAAGGCGTTGTGGGGGTGTTAATCCTTTCCCTCGCTTAATCGACTCCCGAACTTAAATTTTTGGTAACATCGACCGTAAAATTTGTTTTAATTAAAATTAATATTTTTATTAAAATGAAAATATGTTTTGGGTGCCCAATCACACCCTAATTAAAGATTGGTGGCAACTCCACGAACCGATTTTATTGTTTTTTAAACTTGAGTACCAAATTATTCGAGGCAAACGTTTTTACAAAATCCTGATTTTTTTAAACGACAGACGAGATTTTTAAATGGAATGCTCGACACTGCTACCATTGAGAAACACAATTTTTGAAATCCAACTTATGTAACTCAAAATCAAAGATGAGAACCAAGAATCATGGTTATCCTAAAAGAGTATTTAAATAAAATCAAAGAGAAAGTCTATACAAAACAAATGCCTACATTCTAAGTATATCCTTTATATACAAAACATGTCTTATACTTCTTAACACCGCCATTTAGATCCAGTTTGATTATAAATATTGATTTATAACCAATCATATTTGTACCTTCGTGTAATGACATAAGTCCTTAAACTTTATTATCTTGTATAGATCGTATAATATTCTTACTTGGTATTAATCCACTTTTGAGAGTCATAACTTTTACGACATGACGAAAGTTGATTAGATCATCTTTCATCATTCTACTGTTATCCTTATTTCTTGTAGAAACATAATAATCTAAAATAATATTTCTCTTTTCTTGTAGATCTTTCTAATGACACTTTTTTTAGGTTGTTGAGTTTGTTCTTCCGAAATGATTTGTCATCTTAAATGGAGAGTTGTTCAAAATAACCTTATTGAGATTATAGATTTACTTCTTGATTAACGACATGTATAAACTCATGGATATCATCAAAAGTGATAATAGGAATCGAGTTATAATCCAATTCTTCCTTAAAATTAATTCCTTAAACCTTATTTCTCCCTCCAAACTCAACATCCTAAAAGATAGTGTTATAGATCTCACCTTTAAAAATATTTTTAATTATGAGATCATAAAACTTATAACCCATGGACCGCTCAAAATAACCAAAGTATTTGATTACTATTTTAGAATTTAATTTATCATCATATGTCCCAACTTAACTTAAAAGAGAACAACCCTTTATAACATATTATTGTCTCTTTTAAGTTGAACCCTTAACAACTAAATTCTGATTGTTTTGCTCATATTTTTATATGCACTTCTCAAGTAAGTACTTTTAGACTTATTTACTTGAACCTTTCTTCCTCTAGCACACAATGAAAAATTAGCTCATTTTCATTTCTCCCTTTGAGTTGATTAAACTTGATAGGAAGCGATATTGAAATCACAAGATCAAGTAATTCTTCAGAAAAACTCGATCTTAAATACTCGATCTTAAATGTCTTAAGTCTTGAAATAATATGAAACACATCCATAATGTACTCTCTCAAATTTCCTCTACCCTTATACTCTATAGACATCAAAGAAGTAAAAAGTGATGTCATTTAAAGCTTATTGTTTTTTTTAAATATTTCTCAATTTTGTCAAGGAAACCATTAGCCTTAGTAATCTTTTTAGATTATGTGCCTAAAGGCTTCTAAAATTTTGTACTTCATGACTACTAGACTTATGCAATTTAAACAAATTTCACCTCTTAAAATCCTTTATACAAATTAAGAATGTTAACCCCATGAGAGGTGAAAATTGTTCTTTCATTAGCGCAAAGTCTATGTTCATACAACCAAAACCTTATATAAGTGCATTTTCTCATTCCTTCATATTCTTTTTCCTAAATACATTCTTCCATATAGCAGATATTATAGTAGCAATAAATAAATAAATAAATTGAATACAACACAAAATATAAATAAAGCTGAAGCTCACATCTTAAGTAAACAAATAAATTCAAAATTATGGCTAATTCCTATCACAAGATACCAAACACTACATCAATATCAAGTCTTTGGACTATAATATTAATAGTAAATGGTACTCTTGTTGTAGTAATCAAGCATTGACAATAAGATATGTCGAATGAAAGACTAATCTTTAGACTAATGTAATGCTCACATAAAATAAATACCTTATGAAGACACTAAATTTCATCCTTCAAATGTCATTTAATATATATATTTATACTACGAATTATATTATATATTCATTTATTTTTTCCCTTTTCTTTTCAGGCCCAATTGGTGCCCAAGTACAACAACTGGCCCACACCAGACCCAAACCCACGCTGAAGAACCCTAGCTCGTCCATCTCTCCAAGCCTCACCAGCGCCGTAAGGAGATCCCCAACCGTTCGGTCGCCGCACGTTACTGCTCCAATAGTCGGGCTCCCCGTCGATTTTCTCGGTCTGTAACAAACGTGAGTCAGAGTGACTCATCCCCAACCAACCAATCAAAGAGTTAGAATCGTGGAGCATCAAATAACCGAGTTGTACTCGGAATCAATCTCTAGAAATAGATTTCTTAGGTACTTATAAATACCCATGTAACTAGAACACAAGGGACAGAGAAAAGATCAGAGAAAAATAGGAGCAAATTGATAGTGATTTCAAAGCATTTGTAACAAGTTTGAAGATAAATAAAGGTAGTTTCGTTTTATCTTTGATTGTGGTTTTTTCCTGCTTTGCATGTGTCGATGTGGCTCACCGTTCTTTTGGTTCAAACGCTTGGCCGAGGATAAAGGGGGGAGTTCTTCGAACTTTTGTTCTTAGATTTACGCTCCCCTGAGGCTAATTTTTTAAAACCAATATGTTTTTGGAGAAGCAGGGGTCGATATCTATCAAAAAATCAAAACTTATCTTAGATCACCGCCGATCAAAGGCAGTCGGCGAGGCGGTGCCACTGTATTTCTGGGTTTGGGGCGGCTATGTTCTTCATTATGAACAACACAGATGAACAAAACAGAGAAAAATAAGGGATGGGTTTTGATTCGTTTAGATGGGTGAGAGGGAAATGAAACCTGTTTCTAAAAAATAGAATTTATAGTAGACCCATCAGATGCCTGACCCGACCCGTGACCTCGTCTGACCCGCGTGTTTTAATATGAAGAGAGGAGTTCACGTTTTGGTCCCCCAGTTTTCAAGGTGTTTAATTTAGCCCCCTAATTCAATTTTTTTAAAACCCAATTCAATTCTAATTTGGCCCCAATTTTTATATTTTCTTTCATAACGATCCCTTATGTATTATTTTCATATTTTTATTTATTTCTTTTTTGATAATTCGTATTATATATATATATATTAATTATTTTTATTCTAATATTTGTTTTATTTTAATGTTTTTTAAAGTTATTATATATATACATATTTATAACTTTTATATTTATTATTATTTTATTATTAACATATATATATATATATATTCTTTTTTACTTGGTTTTCCTCGTGTAATTATATATATTTTCTTTATTTATTTTAATTATTAAATATTGTATTATAGGGGCCCATTTTTTTCTTTGGTTTCAACTAAAGTCCCCCCCAAATTTTCGATGAAGTGATGGGGGGTAGGTTTACTTTTTTAAAAAATATTTATTATATATATATATATATGTATATAGTTTATATGTTTTATTAGTATATATTTTCCTTTTCAAATGGTACTATATGTACATATTATTTCTTTACTTTTTTCTTATCTTATCTATATATTTATTATTTATTTATTATTTATTTTTTTCTTCTCTTTATTTTTCTATTTCCTTTATCTTTGATTTATTTACTCATATTTATTTATTTATTCATTCATGTATATATTGTATTTCTTTTTTATCTCGTTTTATTCTTTTTCCCCTTTATTTTATTTTCTTCCTTATTTTATTTTCTTTATATTATTTGTTTTTCTTTACTCTAACATATTCGCTTTTAAAGGGCACGATTTTCAAATCCATCAAGGGTAAGTAATTTGGATCGTTATTTTAACTTTCAATTTAAATTTATGACTTTCTTAATTAAAGACAACTGGAAATTATGTAGTACCGAAAGGGCAGTTCAAGGGTGTTAACCCTTCCTTGACTGTAACCGACTCTCGAATCCGACATATCTTTGGTAAGACGCAGATCAGGTAAGAAATAGGGTATTCGATCAACCCATTTGTTTTAAAATAAATGATTGGTGGCTTCTCCAATTCGTTTAGTCTAAGTCAAAGCCCAATTCCGGCCTTCCTTGACTGTAACGACTCTCGAATCCGACATATCTTTGGTAAGACGCAGATCAGGTAAGAAATAGGGTATTCGATCAACCCATTTGTTTTAAAATAAATGATTGGTGGCTTCTCCAATTCGTTTAGTCTAAGTCAAAGCCCAATTCCGGGGCCCAACGGAAAGACGGTTACGATAGCTTGGCGACTCCGCTGGGGACAGGTAAGTGAGTCAAGCTAAGGTAATTTCCAGTTGTCTTTTTAACGAAAAGGGTAAGTTTAAATTTTAAGGTAACATTTCGATCCTTTTACTTACTTTTGATTATATTTTCGAGTAAATGGTTGTACTAATTGTTGTCTTCAGGATCGGGATATTACCTGGAGAGCCCCCTGGTTGTTCCTCGGTGACATTCTTTTCCGACGTGGGGATTCTGATACTATAACTTTACTTGGACTTTGGGGTGCAGTTGGGTATGCTCCGTTGTTAGCACTAAGACAGTATGGGGCACGTCAGTTTGTCCCACTAATTAAATAGAGTTTATGTATAGCGGTGACAGTTATAAGAAGATGATCAAGGAAGCAGCCGATTCATGGAAGCAAGTTTTTCGAATGGATGTTGTAGCTGCCAGAGACATGCTTACTCTGGACTATGTGGAGTGGTGAAGATTGAGAAAGAATGATAACATCCCGGTGCTAGACTGCGAAGACACCCGAACTATGGAGGAACATCTCAGGTCTGTCCCTTCTGGACTTGAGATAGCCAGGGCAGAGTTTGAAGCTGTGAATGACGAGCTTGAGTAGAGGATTAAGGAACTTGAAGCTGAACATTATAAATGGAAGCTAGATGTCGACTCTCAGAAAGATAAAGCAGACAAACTGGAAAGGGAACAGAAAAGAGTCCGTTTTGAGCTCAAAGATTTAAGAAAATGCTATCAAGATAAAGTCAAGGATAACTCCAAGTTTAAGGTAACCTCTGAATACTGGAAAGATGAAGCTCACAGTCTGAAAAGGAAGTTCGAGGGGCCTGATGAAAGAGTTTAGAAGGAACAACTGAAGACTGCTCAAAGGCGTTTGACAGACAGTCAACATCAGAACCAACGCTTGAGAATTCGAGTGGCAGACCTAGAGAAACAACATGAAAAGGATGGCAAGACAATAGCTGAGTTAGAAGCTGTTGTAGATGGGTTCAAAAGGCAAGCGAATGAGCTTCAGATAGTTCCCTTTGATGGAGGTTTACAATGGTGTTTCCGTTGGGAGCAAGCACAACGAATGGTAAGGGCCAGAGACGCAACCATCCGAGATTTCCTGGAACAAGTACAGAAGGCAGCTCGTCATCTTCACGGCCTGGAAAGGGAAGCAGGAGTGGTCCGACAAGGCATTCAACTAGTGACAGATGAAGTCAGAAGACTTTTCAACCTACTAGAAGCTGTTAGGGGTCTAGAGGATTTAGTCTGAATGTACCTTTAATTTGTTTTTATGTCTCTTAAAAGATAAAACATTTTTTTTTGAATAAGGATTGTTTATAATAATGGACTTTTTTCTGGATCAATGCCTCCAAACTGCATACATCATGCATTGCATTTCTTGCATTTTATATTTCATGTTTGTTTTTTATTTTATATTTTCCATGTTTTTACATTCATATTAACTAACAGAAAATGTCTCAGACACCAAGCATACCACCGCAAGCATTAGATACGTATCACCCTCACAACACTCGTGAAAAAAAGAAACAAATGGATGCCAGAATCGAGAAGATTGAGGAGAACATGACAAGATTGTAGAAAGAATTTGAGGACAAAATGGCTCAGAACAGTCAACGTACCATGGAGTCCATTAAGAAAAGCACAGAGTCCTTAGTCGACCAGATCGTGGCTAAGTTATCTGGTTTACAACAACAGACAAGTGCATCCGGAGAAGGAGCATCCGAGGGGATAACCATACCACCAACCCCACAAGTGGTTATCTCATCCGGGACCTTACCCGGACTGCAAGGTGACTCATCCGCCGCCAAAGGGAAAGCTGCATTAGTGGAAAATTTACAGACTTCTGTGGCGAAACATGACAGTCATCCCGACGACTGCCCTATCCCAGATTTTGACGAGGAGGATAAGGCAAGGAAGATGGAAGAAAAGATCAGGATGTTAGAAGACCAAATGAAGATGATCCAAGGAGACCATGATTATTATGGTGTGGATGCAATAGAAATAAGTCTGGTTCCCGATTTGGTGCTTCCACCAAAATTTAAGGTTCCTGAGTTTGAGAAGTTCGATGGGAATAGCTGCCCTTCAGCCCATATATCACTATGTTCTGTCGAAAGATGACAGGGTACGGGGGAAATAACCAACTCTTAATCCACTGCTTTTAGGAGAGCCTGTCCGGTTCAGCTATCCGGTGGTACAACCAGCTCAGTCGAACTCATATCAAGACGTGGAAAGACTTAGCCAAGTCTTTCTTAGAGCAGTACAAACATATCAATGATATGAGACCAGACCGAGTTATGCTGCAGAGGTTGGAAAAGAAGCATAACGAAAGTTTCCGACGGTACGCACAGAGATGGAGGGATTTATCTGTGCAAGTTCATCCACCCTTGGATGAAAAGGAAACTAGAAATTTGTTTGTATAAACCCTGAAGGAACCTTACTTCGGGCATTTGGTAGCAATCACGTCGGGAAGTTTCTCAGATTTAGTCATGGCCAGTGAGATGGTTGAACTGGCCATAAAATAAGGAAAGATTGAAGGAGGTGACTCTAGTAGAAAGCCTCCCATGAAGAACAAGGATCGCGAGATCAATAATGTCAACACCTAAAACGCTAGCAAAGGTGTTACGATCTCAAAAACAACTGCAGCTGTACCATCTGGTACTTCTAACCAATCTCAGAGAGAACCAAGGAAGGAAATGGAAAGGGAGCAGTTCGATCTCATTCCCATGACTTACAAAGAGTTATATCAACAATTCTTTGACACTCACGCAGTATCACCCTACCCAATGGATCTGATAAAGCCCCAATATCCAAAGTGGTATGACGAAAACCCCACTGCGAATATAATGGAGGCGTGTAGGGGCATTCAATCAAAAACTGTCTCGCATTCAAAAGGCTTGTACAACGAATGCGAAGCAAGAATTGGATCCATTTCAACTTTAGAGCACCGAACGTCACCCAGAATCCCTTGCCTAATCATCCAAAGACCGGAATCAACGCAATCACCACCGAGAATGGCAGGAGAATTAAAACCTGTGTTTCAGAGATCAAAGCTCCTTTGGCTTGGATATGGAGCCAAGTGGTAGAAGCAAGGCTTTTTATACCCCATTCACGTGAAACAAGGATTGAAGATGATAACCATTGTTGTTATCATAACGAAGAGGGGCATAATGTACAAGAGTGCCCAGAATTTAGATCGATAGTCCAGCTCATGATGGACCGGAAAGAGTTGGAGTTTTTATGAGGAAATTTAAGATTCTTTGGAAGTAGAGGTTTGCGCTACCGGAGAATCATCAGAGAGAATGTTTGGTAGGGGTAGTCCTTTGATAATTACCCCTAAAGCGAAGACGACAATAACAACACAAGCCAGGGTGATGATCACAGCACCTCGGCCTTTTCAATACAAGGACAATCGACAAGTGCCACGGAAGTACGAATGCCAAGTGAGTATTCCTAAAGGATGTGATGGCAAAGTGGGACAAAGACCACTTGAGCCATTCAAAGAAGATGTACAAACTGTTAACGAACCTATAAAGGATGAAGAAGCCAAAGAGTTCCTCAAAATCTTGAAGCACAGCGAGTACAACATTGTAGAACAGCTGCACAGCTTACCTACACGTACTTCAATGCTAACATTGTTTTTAAACTCAGAAGTACACCGAGAAGCATTGTTGAAGGTCCTTAATCAAACGTTTGTGCCACAAGACATACCAGTCAGCAAGAGTGATCGACTGGTGAACAATATTCAAGCCGATAATCTCATCTCCTTTTCAGATGATGAGATTCCATCCGAAGGAAGAGGTTGAACTAAGGCATTACACATCACTACCTACTGCAAGAGGCACGCCTTTGGTAACATTGAATAGGCTACCAATAGATACCTCTCATATGACAGCCTGTCAGAACGTGGTCCAAGCATTTGATGGGACCAAGACCTTGGTACATTGAATAGGCTACCAATAGATACCTCTCATATGACAGCCTGTCAGAACGTGGTCCAAGCATTTGATGGGACCAAGAGAGATGTTATTGGCAAGATCGAGGTACCGTTGACCATCGGACCTGCCACCTATGATGTTGAATTCCTTGTAATGGATATCATGCCGTCCTATAGCTGTCTTTTGGGAAGGCCATGGATTCATCAAGCAGGTGCAGTACCCTCTACGCTGTACCAAAAAGTTAAATTTCTTATAGACGGGGCCCTAGTAATTATCAATGTTGAAGAAGATATCGTGGCAAGTGTGACCACGGAGGCCCCATACATCGAAGTAGATGAGGAAGCGGTGGAGTGCTCATTTCGCTCCTTAGAATTCGTGAATGCCACATTCATGGAAGAGGGAAGAAGGATTCCTAAACCTCGACTCTCCCAGTGCACCAAAATGGAAATCAAGCAAACCTTGGGATAAGGTGCCAAGACCATAAGAGGGTTTGGGAAATTGCTACAAGGAATGATTAATCCAGTTCTTCCTGTTTTGAAGTTAGATCAGTTTGGGCTCAATTTTCAGCCCAGTTACTACGAAAAGAGGAAGGAAGTCCAGAAGAACTGAGAAAGAAGACTAGCCAGGTTAACTGGAGGTGAACTTCAACGGGAACCCATGGTATTCCCGCCTCTTTACCGCACATTCAAGTCAGGTGGTTATGTGTTCGATACCACCTCATCCGATTTAGAAGCAACTCTGAAAGATTTGAACATTAATGTCGTGACCATAGAAGATGTTGACAACAAAGACAGATCCGGGATATGCCCCCTGCCACCTGGGTTCGTGCCTAGCAGTTGGTCGGTGGAAGAGATACATGTGGTTTACAAGAACCTTTTAGAGTAATATTCGAACTATCCCTATTTGCCTATACCCGGGGCAATAGGTGATCTTTTGTAAGGGTGAATAAATATTTTGTCTAAATTCAATAAAAGATGCATTTTTTCCTATGTCCATAGAAAACAAATTTTCTTTTATTTCTTTTTGAATTCGTTGTCTAGTTTCTTCATTTCGGCACTTCATTTCCATTTCTCTGTCAAATTTAATTCTTTGACCATTTCATGTGGGATATTTCCTCTCACACACCCATACCTTCTTTGTTCCTTCAGGACCCCAGATAACGATAATGTAGGCACTGATGATCTTGATCCGAAAATGGATTTTGAATCAGCCATTTACCTCGGGGAATTTGATGAATGTGACACTGAAGAGGAGTGTAGCTTGCCTACCGAATTGTTGAGGATGGTAGAAAGAGAGGAGAAGAAAATTCTACCACATGAGGAAGTGATAGAAATCTTGAATTTGGGCACTGAAGATGATAGAAAAGAGGTTAAAATCGACACAACTCTCTCGGCTGAAGCCAGACAAAACCTGATAGTCTTACTTCAGGAGTATAGAGATGTGTTCGCCTGGTCATATCAAGACATGCCGGGACTAGGCATAGATATGGTAGTTCATAAACTGCCAATTAAGCCAGATTACAAACCCGTGCAACAGAAACTGAGAAGGATGCAACCTGAGATGCTCCTTAAAATTAAAGAAGAAGTCAAAAAGCAATTCGATGTCGGTTTCCTTCAAGTGGCCAAGTACCCATAATGGGTGGCCAACATAGTGCCAGTTCCGAAAAAAGACGGGAAGGTTCGTATGTGCATCGATTATCGGGACCTTAACAAGGCGAGCCCTAAAGATAATTTTTCTCTGCCTCACATTGACACGTTAGTAGACAATACAGCCGGGAATGCTTTCTTTTCAATCATGGATGGATTTTCGGGATATAACCAGATCAAGATGTATCCTGAAGACATGGAGAAAACCACGTTCGTCACAATGTGGGGAACCTTATGCTATAAGGTGATGCCCTTCGGACTAAAGAATTCTGGGGCAACATATCAAAGAGCTATGGTGACCCTGTTCCACGACATGATGCACAAAGAGATAGAAGTTTATGTCGACGACATGATTGTCAAGGCACAAACTGAGAATGAACATGTCGAGAATCTGAGAAAGCTCTCCCAGAGGTTAAGGAAGTTCCAGCTACGAATGAACCCTAGCAAGTGTACCTTCGGAGTGACATCCAGGAAACTGTTAGGCTTCGTGGTTAGCAAAAAAGGCATTGAGGTTGATCCTGACAAAGTTAAGGCTGTCCAGAATCTACCTCCACCTCGAACACAAAAGGAGGTCTGAGGTTTTCTGGGCAGATTGAACTACATAGTACGGTTCATATCCCAATTAACCGACAAGTATGACCCAATCTTCCGTCTTCTCCGAAAGAACAATCCAGGAGCATGGGATGAAAAATGACAGATTGCATTCGAGAAAGTAAAGAAGTATTTATCTCACTCTCCTGTTCTGATGTCCCCTATCCCGGGCAAACCCCTGTTCTTATATCTCTCTATATTCGAGAACTCCATGGGGTGTGTCCTAGGTCAACATGATGAATCCGGAAAGAAGGAAAGAGCCATCTACTATTTAAGCAAGAAGTTCACCGATTGCGAGGTCAGATATCCTCCTATCGAGAAGATCTGTTGTGCTTTAGTCTGGGCTACAAAAAGACTTTGATAATACATGTTGTATCACACTACTTGGCTGATTTTCAAGTTAGATCCCTTGAAGTACATGATGGGTGTACCTACTCTATCTAGAAGGTTGGCCCGATGGCAGATGCTCTTGTCAGAATTTGACATCGAGTACGTGAGCCAGAAAGCAATCAAAGGAAGTGCCATATCAGAGTTCTTGGCTAGTAGAACCGATGATAGTTACGAGCCTTTGGACTTTAACTTCCCAGACGAAGACTTAATGGCTATCTCCTTAGAAGAAGCAGGGACTTTCAACGGACAGTTCCTGGAGAATGCATTTCGATGGTGCGTCAAATGCATTAGGACATGGCGGAGTATGAAGCATGTGTCTTGGGAATCCGAGCTGCACTGGGGGTAAGCATAAAGACCTTGCGGATATATAGAGATTCAGCATTAGTAATCTATCAGCTCCGCGGAGAGTGGGAAACCAAGGATGTAAAGCTGTTAGAGTACCAAAAACTAGTACTGAATCTGCTCGAAGAGTTCGACGAAGTCACCTTCCACTATGTACCAAGAGAATAAAATCAAATGGCTGACGCTTTAGCTACCTTGGCAGCCGCATTCAAGGCTGGCGGGGAGGCTAAAATGATGCCAATCGACATGTAGTCGTATGAGTACCCAACTCATTATTACCAAATTGAAGAAATGAAAGACACTAAGCCTTGGTACTACGACATTCTGCAGTATATTAAGCATCGGAGTTTTCCAGAAGAAGCCACCGAAACCGAAAATAGAACCCTTAGAAGTATGGAAGCTGGATACGTCCTTGACTTATACAAGAAGAGCCATAATCAAGTCTTGTTAAGGTGCGTCGATGCTGAAGAGGTAAAAATGATAGTGGAAGAAGTACATGATGGAGTTTATGGAGCACATGCAAATGGACATATGATGTCAAGACAAATAATGAGATGCGAAATATTTTTGGACCACACTGGAAAGCGATTGCATCAACTATGCTAGAAGATGTCATAAATGTCAGATTTACGGAGATAAAATCAATGTTCCACCTCATCCACTTCATGTAATGATGTCACCATGGCCTTTCTCTGTGTGGGGCATGGACGTTATCAGGCAAATTCATCTGAAAGCTTCAAATGGTCACCGATTCATCCTTGTAGCCATCGATTACTTCACAAAATGGGTAGAATATGCATCGTATGCCAGTTTCACCCAATCACTATTTGCAAGTTTCTGAAGAAAGAGATTATATGTCGGTGTGGTCTACTTGAGAGGATCATCACCGATAACGCTACAAACTTAAACAACAAAATGATGAATGCTGCTTGTGAGCAGTTCAATATAAAGCATCATAATTCTACTGCTTACAGACCAAAGATGAACAGAGCAGTAGAGGAAGCAAACAAAAACATTAAGAAGATAGTGGAGAAAACGACTGAAACTTACAAAGACTGGCATGAGAAGTTGCCTTTCGATTTGTTCGCCTATCGAACCTCGGTACGAACCTCGACTGGGGTAACTACATTTTCACTAGCTTATAGAATGGAAGTAGTGCTACCCATTGAAGTAGAGATTCCTTTACTTCGGGTCTTGACAGAAGTCAAACTGGATGATGCAGAATAGGTACAATCCAGATATGATCAACTTCATATGATAGATGAAAAGAGACTGAAAGCCATTCATCATGGTCAAATCTATCAGAAACGAATGATCCAAGCACATGACAAAAAGGTGCTCCCGAGAATATTCTACGAAGGAGATCTGGTGCTAAAAAGAATTTGGCCAGTCTAGAAAGATTTCCGAGGAAAATGGATGCCAAATTGGGAAGGACCTTATGTCGTGAAAAAGGCATTCTCTGGAGCAGCCCTTGTCCTGGCTGAAATGGACGGACCTGAACTGCCACATCCCATCAACTCGAATGCAGTCAAAAAGTACTTCGCTTAGGATGAAAACCCGAGAGGGCATCCTAAGTTGAAAAAAAAGAAAGAAAAAAAAATCGTTTAGTGTGAAAACCCGAAAGGGCGCCCTAAACTGAAAAAAAAAGAAAAAGAAAAGAGAAAAAGAGAAAAAACAAAAGAAAAAGAAAATAAAATAAGGTGGGTTCAAGATTAAAACCCGCAAAGGGCATCTTGCAACCAAGGATGGGTCCAAGTTGAAAACCCGAAAGAGCGATTTGGATATCAGTTCAAGAAATCCAGACAGTGGAAGCATCCTGGCATCTGAATCTCCAACAAACTCAACAAGTCAGAGAAGGGTTGCACTCTCCAGAACATTGTCGCATTCTCAAAGATCCCTTGGCAAAGGCTGTGTTCAAAGTCACTTGACGACTTTTTAGCTCAGAAGTGCCCACATTATCGAGATCTAAGACATTCATATACACACTTCATCATGTATTCATTTTCCAAAATGTTTGTCATGTATTATTTGATCTTTTCTCTCTTATGAATAAAGATAATCTTTCTTCTAAATCAATTCCACTTGAGCATCTTAAATTGGATTTAAACCTAATGATTTATTTATTCTTGTAAAAGATAATTGCATATTACTGTACAAAGATTCATTGCAAAGTACAGGTACCCGAAAGTCGATCGAGGCTCATGCACATACTTGAGATGGTCGAGAAGCAGCTCCTAAATCTGCACATCAAATTTAAACATTTGAAGAATTCAAGATCAGGGATCAGAACTTCAAGATTTCAAAATCCAGAGTCAACAACAACAAGCAACCGGAGATCGAGATTTCTCTCCAAAGCCCTAAGATGACATATGTTGCATATACATTTTAGGCACACCTAAGAGCATTGCATTCATAGCATCACATATATGCATAACTTTTTCAGGTTGTAGCTAGAGTCAATTTCAACTTCACAGCGGAGGATTTTGAACTCGAAGCGACACAATTTGCTCGAGAGTAGATTCCAACTTCACAACGAAGGATATCTAGCTCGAAGGCAAACTTTAAAATAAAGGGGTCATCCACGGTTTCAACTTCACGGCGAAGGGAATCGTGTCCACCCGTAACATACAATACTTGGATTTCAACTTCACAACGAAGGATATTCAAGTCAAGGCTTAACTTCACGACGAAGGGGCCATCCACGATTTCAACTCCACGACGGAGGATATCGTACCCACACAACCCGCGGTTTCAACTTCACGACGAAGGGAATCGTGCACAGAAGACAGCACAAGCTCAACTTCACAGCGAAGGGGCGACTGACAGTCAACTTTCCAATTTTAGAGCCAATTTCAACTTCACAACGAAGGATATTGGACCCAAGACAACACAAGCTCAACTTCACGACGAAGGGGCGGCTGATTGTCAACAAACAACTTTCAGAGCCAATTTCAACTTCACAACGAAGGATATTGGACTTAAGACAGCACAAGCTCAACTTCACGGCGAATGAGCGGCTGACTATCAACAAACAATTCCCCAATTTCAGATCCAATTTCAACTTCACAGCGAAGGATATTGGACCCAAGACAGCACAAGCTCAACTTCACAGTGAAGGGGCGGCTGACAGTCAACAAACAATTTTCCAGTTCCAGAACCAATTTCAACTTCACGATGGAGGTTATTGGACTCGGAGCAATACAACCCACGGTTTCAACTTCACAATGAAGGGAATCATGCACACAAGCAACATCCATCTCCAGATTAGATTTCAACTTCACGATGAAGGATATTCAACTCAAAGAAGGAGTGTCTGTCAATAAACTTTCCAGTTTTAGAGTCAATTTAATCTTCACGGTGGATGATATTGGCCTCGAAACAACGCAACTTACATTGGATTTCAACTCCACGATGAATGATATCCAAGTCTCAGGCTCAACTTCACGGCGAAGGGGTCATCCAATTCCAACTTCACAAAGAAGGGTATCGTACCCTAACAGATTGACCCAACTTCACGATGAAGGAGTCATCTGTAACGCAACCATACCAAAGTCTTCAGGTCAAGTTTCACCTTCACGTCGAAGTATCTTGATCCAGAAGACGATCCAAAGACCTCTCACCAAGGGCTTTGAGTCTGATTTCAACTTCACAATGAAGGATATCCTGCTCAGAAGCTTCCAGTTCAACTCGATATCACAACGAGGGAGTCATTTCATATTTCAGTTCAATTTGACAAATCAATCAAATATCGGATTTTAACTCTACGACAGAGGATATTCGATATGACCGAAATTTACATCTTTTAGTCTTTGCTCTATTTTCGTTTACACGAAAATGAGCAAAGAGGGGCAGCTGAAGACACTAAATTTTATCCTTCAAATGTCATTTAATATATATTTATACTATGAATTATATAATATATTCATTTATTTTTTTCCCTTTTCTTTTCAGGCCCAATTGGTGCCCAAGTACAACAGCTAGCCCACACCAAACCCAAACCCACGCTGAAGAACCCTAGCTCGTCCATCTCTCCGAGCCTCGCCGCACGTTACTGCTCCAACAGTCAGGCTCCCCGCTGGTTTTCTCGGTCTGTAACAAACGTGAGTCAGAGTGACTCATCCACAACCAACCAAACAAAGAGTTAGAGTCGTGGAGTATCAAATAACCGAGTTTTACTTGGAATCAACCTCTAGAAATAGATTTCTTAGGTACTTATAAATACCCATGTAACTAGAACACAAGGGACAGAGAAAAGATCAGTGAAAAATAGGAGCAAGTTGATAGTGATTTCAAAACATTTGTAACAAATTTGAAGATAAATAAAGGTAGTTTCGTTTTACCTTCGATTGTGGTTATTTCCTGCTTTGCATGTGTCGATGTGGCTCATCGATCTTTTGATTCAAACGCTTGGCCGAGGACAAAGGGGGGAGTTCTTCGAACTTTCGTTCTTAGATTAACGCTCCCCCGAGGCTAATTTTTTAAAACCAATATGTTTTTGGAGAAGCAGGGGTCGAGATCTATCAAAAAAATCAAAACTTTTCTTAAATCGCCACCGATGACCCGCGGCCAGTGCCGATCAAAGGCGACTGGTGAGGCGGCGCCACCGTATTTCTGGGTTTGGGGGCGGCTATGTTCTTCATTATGAAGAACACGGATGAACAAAATAGAGAAAAATGAGGGATGGGTTTTGATTCGTTTAGATGGGTGAGAGGGAAATGAAACCTGTTTCTAAAAAATAGAATTTATAGTAGACCCATCAGTCGCCTGACCAGACCCGTGACCTCGTCTGACCCGTGAGTTTTAATAAGAAGAGGGGAGTACACGTTTTGGTCCCCCAATTTTCAAGGTGTTTAATTTAGCCCCCTAATTCAATTTTTTAAAACCCAATTCAATTCTAATTTGGCCCCAATTTTTATCTTTTCTTTCATAACGATCCCTTATGTATTATTTTCATATTTTTATTTATTTCTATTTTGATAATTCGTATTATATATATTATATATTAATTATTTTTATTCTAATATGTTTTTTAATGTTTTTTAAAGTTATTATATATATACATATTTATAACTATTATATTTATTATTATTTTATTATTAATGTATATATATATATATATATATTCTTTTTTACTTGGTTTTCCTCGTGTAATTATATATATTTTCTTTGTTTCTTTTAATTATTAAATATTATATTATAGGGGCCCATTTTTTTGTTTGGTTCCAACTAAAGCCCCCCCCCCAAATTTTCGGTGAAGTGATGGGGGGTAGGTTTCCTTTTTTTTTAATATTTATTTTATATATATATATATATATATATATATATGTATAGTTATATGTTTATTAGTATATATTTCCCTTTTCAAATGGTACTATATGTACATATTATTTCTTTACTTTTTTCTTATCTTATCTATTTATTTAATTATTTATTTATTTTTTTCTTCTCTTTATTTTTTTATTTCCTTTATCTTTGATTTATTTACTCATATTTATTTATTTATTTATTTATTCATGTATATATTGTATTTGCTCTTTTTTATCTCGTTTTATTCTTTTTCCCCTTTATTTTATTTTCTTTATATTATTTGTTTTCTTTACTCTAACACATTCGCTTTTAAAGGGCACGATTTTCAAATCCATCAAGGGTAAGTAATTTAGATCGTCATTTTACCTTTCAATTTAAATTTATGACTTTCTTAATTAAAGACAACTGGAAATTATGTAGTACCGAAAGGGCAGTTCAAGGGTGCTAACCCTTCCTTGACTGTAACCGACTCCCGAATCCGACATATCTTTGGTAAGACACAGATCAGGTAAGAAATAGGGTATCCGATCAACCCATTTGTTTTAAAATAAATGATCGGTGGCGACTCCAATTCGTTTAGTCTAAGTCGAAGCCCAATTCCAGGGCCCAACCGAAAGACGGTTACGACACCTTATAATTGTCACATTTTATTACCACAAGTGTCGCTTGAAATCCGGCCAAATATTAACTTTCCTTTTGGCCAATTAATAAACACATGAATCACAAGAAACACATAATCATCTTGACATTTCAAATAAATTAGTCTACACAAAAGAGAGGTCACTTTTGTAGCATTTTGTTTCAACTAATCTATCAAAATATCAGACATATCCATAATATGAATTAATTTGTTTAAATATATATATATATATATATATATATATATATATATATATCAACCAACAATCAAAACTAGAAAAAAACTGAATTGAATAGATACATATATTGCATTAACAATATAAATAAAATCATAGAAATATTGTCAACCAATCAGTTTCTCTTAATTTATCTTTTAATTAAATTAAATGATAACCAAAATAATAATAAATTTGAATTCACTTAAACCTTATCTCAAGATATCAAATATTCCATTAATATTTCATATTTAGAAAAAATATTCACCTTAATTGATATATGATGCAGTAACCAAACACTGATAATCAAAAATTTTTCCTTTAGGGTCGATTTATTACTCACACATCAAACTGAATAATTATCACATTCTTATTACCAAAGTTATACATGCAATTATGTTAACTATTAATCTTCCTTTGGGTCGATCAATACTTACATTTCTTAAGTTACATGTACATAACATGTATTAAATATTTTCCATAACTGAGGTCACTTTAACAACTTAGTGCTTTAATTAAGTCATCACCAAATAAATAAATTTAATATTTCTATATCAATCAAATGTTAAAACTGAAATTTCTGGTTACACTACAATGTCTGAAATAACCCAGAATAAGGTTACATAGAAAGTGCTATAAGAAATTGAAAACTTAAGTCTTTGATAGTTTCTGAAGAATTCCTTAAACAAGCAATTAATTCATAACTTCATAAATTACTAAAAAAAGGAAAAAACATTTACCCAAAAGTCAAAATCAAAATACATATTAATGAATTAATTCTTTAATCAAGCGGAATCGAATATATCAATGTGATATATATATATATTCTATAATCCATAATAGTCAAAAATCAATACTAAAATTTCTAATCACATTATAGTTTCCGAAGTAAATAAGGTTGTGTAAATGATGTTATTAGAAATTTAAAAAAAATAATATTTGACGATTCCTCAAGATTTTGTTTAATCATGAATTTATCTTACTAAACCAAAATATGATTCACCTTAATTTTGAGTGTTTACCTTTCCTCTTTTGACATCCAATTGTTGATTCCTCTAGTGTCCATAATTGACGATTTTAAATCCCCAAATAAATGATGATGAAAACAAAAAAAAATGTAATATTATTACATATCATCAAAATATTATCGGAGGAAACTGAATATAACCATACAAAACAAAGATCATAAATCAAATTGATAATAATACAAAACATAATAACCTAATTTATGATTTTTGAAATTCATGAAAATAATCAATATATATACTGATTGTGACTAAAAAATTTAATTGTTGTAGTATGAATACTTCAAATCCATATACTAAATTACGACAAAATCATAAAATATACAAAGAATATATTTTACCAAATTTTGAATTTCCTTACTAACCAAAATTGTTGACAACTTTATAGTTTTTCTTTAAACAAAATATTTCCATAATAATGAAAATAAATCATACGAAATTAAAAGAAACTGAAACTAAAACATTTTCAAAAGGAAAACATAAAAGAATTCAAAACTAATTGAATTATGTATTAAAACTAATGCACATAAGCACCAAACAATTAAAAAAATTGTCGCTCATCAATCAAGTATAAACAAAAGTTTTAATATATTGATAATGGCAATCCAAAATATAAAACTTTATAAATACCTTATTTTATTAGAATTATACTAAATTATCTTTTAACCGTGAAGTTTGTAAACCCTAAAAAAGATATACATTAAAATATTGAATCCTTCAAAATTTATAAACAAATCAAATAGAAAAAGAATAAAAGAAAATTTCGATTCTCAATGATTGAACATGACAAGCGATGATATCACTTTTTAGAACTAAATCATAATAATTATGAAATTAACCAGGATCTAATCATGCCAAATCATTAAGAATAAAATAAACACTAGATGAAGAAGCGTACCTGAATTAATTGATAAATTTGAAATCCTTGAATCTTTCTTTGGTTGTGATCATATAAGAATAAGTTCTCTTAACTATAAACTCTCTGACGGGAATGAGAGTAAATACGAGATTGTCTATTTCTTAGGGACTATAACCCCTCTATATAGCTAATTTAAGAATCAATTATTGTTTATACTTATAACTCTGCCCCTCATCGAATTATATAAATACAACTTTAATAGTGCCTACACTTTTATTTACATGACATTTCTAATACTTTAAAACTTTATAACATAATTTGTCACTTAATTTATGCCATATTTTATGATAACAATATACATTATAAGTATGTGCCCATAATTTTGGGTTTTAATCCAACAATTTCTCCCTAGGTTAAGGTTGTAGCTTACTATCTTCTTTAAGAGTTCATTTGGAGTTTTGGGAGGATTTATGTTTTAGGAGTTTCTTCTCATGTTTTTTACTCAAATTTTTTGAAGAATGATGATTGTTGAGCAAGTTGTATGGAGAGTGATGTAAAACCTCTAAGAAAAAGAGAAAGAGAGGTTGGTTCTAAGAGAACTAGAAAGGCATTTGAGTTATTTGGAGGCTAAGGAAACATACCTTAATCATTCCTTACTACTTGTATACCATTTATATTTGATTTACTTCCTTGTACACGGTGGGATCCGAGTGCTTTTTTGGGTTCATAGTCTACGATTTCTACATTAAAAATATATAAAATGATATATTATGACCTCTAATGGCTTCATAAGATTTAATAATCATCATAAGGATTAAAGGAAGTACTTTGGGGGAGAGTTTGAGTGGGATTTTAGAGGATAACAAGATATTTTTATATTTGGTGTCAATACCAAATAAATCAATATCAACATTATTTTTTACAGATAAAATTTGGGCATTTTGCGAGTATAGTATCAATGTCACATTGTTCATAAGGTATTAACATTGTTCCTTTGTATCGATATAGGGAGATTGATATCCCAGGTTCGACTATCGTAGTATGTATGTGTGCGTGAGTTTAGTCAAATCTAGGTCTTTTAAAAAATATTAATTTTATAATAAATTAATAATTTAAGTAACTAAAATATAATTTTTAAAAATCAAGTAATTAAAAGAAAACAAATAAATTAAAAGTGACCAAAAATAATATTTAGCCATTTATTTATTTATTAAGAGTTAAGACAATGGGCCACACTATATAAACCACTCCGCATAGTCTTCCAAAAAAATTATCTATATATATATATAAAAGACTCCTCAAAAACACTTCAAAAAACGTAGCCCTAATTCTCCCCGTGTGTCTCTGATCCCCACAATGTCAGATGGTCCTGGAAACACCAACAAAATGACCCTTATATCCACCGATAATCACGAGTTCGATGTCGATGAAGCTGTAGCCATGGAGTTGGGCACCATCAATACATTCTTCGACGATAAACGAAATTCAAAATTGACGGACATAAGGGTATAACACAATCAACAACATGAAATATACAAAATATTCATGTATTAGTAGCAGGTCTAGTATAACTAAAGTGAAATTTTCTAAACAAAACAACTAAATTTCAGTCAGGGGAAAGCATATTTAATAATTACTCAGATGGCAACTGCTATCCTCCCAGTTACTAGGTCGAGATCCCATCTGACGTTCGATGTAATTCTCCCACCACTGATGCACATCATAAGTAGATGAGATGAGACAAGTTGATGGGGGTTGCAATATAAATTAAATAGAGATTATATCACTAATTTTGATGAAATTTATGTAACACCCACAGACCTATGCGGGTGACTCGATCCGATCTTAGGTGTCACATTAAGGCCACCGGAGCGACCCACCGTATAAATCCCAAAAAATTAAAATATCAGTTAAAGCGCGTAATACCATAAAACAATTTATATATTAAAAATAGAATTTAACGATATCTAAAATTAAATAGATTTCAGACTCAGATATAAAAAAACAAAATGCAACATACATGCCGCCTAATCACATGCACCGTACTCCGCAAGCAACGCCGGTGGAACTCCCCTACTAATGTCGATAGTTGCATTGGTTCGATTCTTTTAACCTGAAATGGTGAATAAAAGAGTGTACTTTGGGAAGCTCAGTAATATAGAACTACCAAGTGATGATGAAGGACATACAACTAATAGACAAACATAAAAATTTCCTTATCGATTTAGACGTCCACAGGTTTTCGTGATGAGTTGAGGTTCCACTGATATTTCTTAGTGTAAAACCATGAAGATTTCAGTTCATACGAAACATTAAGAGGACCAGGTTTTCAAGATATCGAAATAAGATGTCTAGTGTGTTCCAACCATAAACCAGTGAAAAGGGTACATATATTTTTAAAATAGTAACAGTTTAAAACATATTTTTAAAACCATAGTAAAACCCTTCAACCGAACACCTTTATGTAGTTTCCCCAGAACTGCATCCATAAGGACTTACCCTAAGCACACAACAAAGGAGCCACCCTAAGGGAGTGTCTTGGGGCCTGAGACCTACCCAAGAAAGTTTCTCAGGGCCTCAGATCTTACCTAAGGGTCACCTTAGGTCCGTAAAGAATTACCAGCTCGATCGATTTGAACCTATATAAGGAATTACCAATTTGACCGAGCTGAATCTGCATACTCCAGCCTACCCATACATTACCCAGTAGAAATCAGATTGAGCATTAACTTTAATATCAAAATAATGATCCAATAGTATATAGTAAAAATGATTGTGTAGTTATTTAAATCACATAAATGCCCTCCACCCATACACCATATGTAGTCCCATGATTTACCCAAGGGAGTGCCTTGGGGCCTGAGAGCCTACCCAAGAAAGTTTCTTGGGGCCTCGGAGCCTACCCAAGGGCTATCTCAGGTTCGTAAGGAATTACCAACACGATCGATCTGAACATATATAAGGAATTACCAGTTTGAACGAGCTAAACCTACATAATCCAATATCCTACCAAATAATGTCTCAATAAAACAGTTCAAGTAGTAACCAATAGATTCCACGATCCATAAATTATGAATGATCATATTTTACAGTGAAAACAGGTAACTAGAGAACATATTTCAGGTAACTATAGCTCATAAATTAGTAAATCAATGATTTCAGAAAATCACGTTTTAAAATAAGTAAAACATTTACATGTCACATAAGGAACACACTAGAGGATCCAAATATTATTCGGAAATACTTGGTATTTATAAGGTAGAGGACCATGAAACTTTCATAATTTAATAGGATTTCAGAATCAAGATCCCTATAAAATGGGGTTTGATAGATAACTGATTCATCATTCATTTGGGAAGTGATTTATCAAGATCAAACAATATTCAAATATTTTTCGTAGTGAGTATCAGGAAGGCATTCACAATTTTGTGACATGAGTGATTCCATTCCTCAAACAAATAGGGTATTGGAGACATTTTGGTTCTTGGAGAATTCTCATTAATTTAACTCAATAAGGATAGAGCGGTGATTTGTGGTATTCAAGATTATGTATTGAATTATCAGGATTTTTGAGTCCGATTGAACTACAGATCCGAATACTGCGATACTTGTCAATCATTAGGACCGTGATACTTCACTAATATTCACTTCTTATTACTGACTGCACCAGCTGATCTGATCAATATCAGAATCATCCTTGATCAGTTCTTGAGGAGACGAATAGGTATTCCGTTGGCATTTATTTCATTTCCACGTTGTAATAGCATCCCAAAATGTTAGATGACTGACTGCATCTCAAGTCATTCAATTCTATTAGTGGCATTACTTTCGATAAATTATGCTTCAAAGTATTTTAGTTCCTTTAGAGTTTAGGGTATTTTGGTCATTTGAACATTTGAGGTAATTTTAGTTATTTCGTAGCTCGAGGATATTTGGATAATTCCTTTCAACCAAACAATATGCACTTTTTTTGATAATTGGTCAAGTATGTCCTTTTTGGGTTATTATTTATCATCAGAAGAAGTCTTGGTCTTTTATAGTACAAGGGCATTTTCGTAATTTTACCTTATAAGGTTATTTTTGGTAATTTCTTATCCAAATATTCCCAGTATTTAACCTTTAAAGAAATTAATCAAAATTTACGGATCTTAATGTCAATTCATTTATTAATGAATCACTGAACTTATAATTATTTCCTATTAATCTTATAGTTTCTTATGCGAGCCATCTCAGTCTTATATAGTTTACTGTCTTTTTACCGAAATTCTGTTCGAGACCAAAAATAAATAAATTTTACCGAAAGGACCAATCATTTCATCGATCTGTTACCAATTATCAACAAGTTCCAGAAAGTATACAAAAGGTAGTAAAGTATTACCTCGATCTTCGTGCTCCATCAATCAAACATTTAAACTCCAATCGATCACTCTTGAACTTAATTCAACGTCCAATAATTCTTCGGATACATAGAAACCGAATTTAGGTTAAAACTAAACTTAATTAAAAACCCAAATTGAATCCGAAGATAAAACACTGAAAAACGGCTTACCGAGTGTGAATTTGGCGAAACAGACTTCAGAATTAGACTCAGAACGTCAAAAAACATAAAATAAGACTTTTCGAAAATTTAACTTTTTGGGTCAAAGTCAACGATCAAAGTCAACGAGTCAACTCAGACGAGTTAACTCAATTTAGGTTGACTCGGTCGGGTTAAACAGACCCGGTTCAGATCGGGTTGGGCCAGTTTGAACCGGTCTGGGTTGTTCTAGAAATTCCCATGGGCATGGGAGAGCCCCACACGCACACGACGACGCATGGTGGTGCGTGGAAACGGCGACGAAGGTCGAGTGATCGACCTTTTCATTAGAGCATCTACACACCATCATCAAGCCAAACCAACTCAAAGATTAACCAAAACCGAAAAAAAAATAACCAAACTATAAACCCAAAGCTTACTCACGGTTGTCGGTGATAGAACAACGGTGAGGCGATACCATTGGCTGAGTTTTGTTTGGGCTTGGATGGGGAGCCTAACGACTATGGTGGTGAGGCTCACAGGCGGCTGGATCTTCCAGAATCGGGGAGAGAATTGGCGACGATGAAATGAATTTCCTCCCTTCGATTAACGACGTTCGACGATAGATTGGGATCGTTGAAAGCTAGGGATTGGTTGTCGGAGGACAGCGGACACGCTGGCGGCGGCGTAGCGTGACAAGGTGGTCGGACCCGAGAAAATCGCGATGGAGAGCGGTAGTTAGGGTTGGGGTATAAAAATTTAGGATTAGGATTTTGGGGATAATAGGGAGGGGGTTTTAATATCTTATTTTTCACTGTGCAAGGAAAAATGGGAAAATTCAAGGTTAAGTCTCTAAACTTCCCAAAGTCTAAAAACCGAGCTACAAGTTTCAAAACTTATAATTTAGTCCCTTAAATTTACTTAAATACTTTGAACTCCTAAAATTTCTTTTATTATTATTTGCCCCAAAAATTGAGGTGTGACAATTTAAATCTTTCGCCATTGAATCTATATCAAATATTATCTCAATCAACCAAACAAATTGATGTTAAATAATTACTATATTTAATAATTAATGTTAAGAACTTGCTGAGCAACCTTGGTAAAAAAAAGGGTATTTTCTCCCTAGACATCCCGAGTTTGAACAATTGTGCTGGCAGTGTGTGTGCTTTGTCAATGACTAAGAAATATTCTAAATAGAAACTACCTTGTAATCACCCCTATACTATTGTGGTGTTTATAAAAAACGCTACTAAAGTGCATGATTATTGCGGCGTTTATCAAAAACGCCGCTAAGGTGCATGACTACTGTGGCATTTATAAAAAATACCGCTAAGGTGCATGACTATTAAGACGTTTATTGCAAAAATACCACTAAAGTGCATGACTATTACGGCGTTTATTACAAAAGCGCCACTAAAGTGCATGACAATTGCGGCATTTATTACAAAAACACCGCTAAGGTGCATGACTATTGCGGTATTTATTACAAAAACGCCACCTTATAGGAGTCAATTGCAGCGTTTTTAGTAAAAAAAAAGCCTCTAATGTCTTTGTTTTCTGGTGTTTTACCAGTAAACGTCACTTTTTGTTCAAATTTTGTGGCGCTTTGTTTAAAAATACCGTAAAAAATGCCGCTATAGAACAATTGTGTTGTAGTATGCAATTGCTGAAGAATGTGACGAGCCACAGATCCACTGCTCTAGGAAAAATGGCGAGGGTGACTTCCATTTATCTTAGCCCCTCCGTAAATCCTCCTCAAGGCACCAACACCAAAACCTCCCCTCAAGTACAGTTTCCTTGCCATGGAAGCTGCAAACATAAACGTAATTATCACTCGTTAGAACATAAATTTTAGGTTACATCAATTTCGATGAAGAGAACATGCCCCTTAGATCAGTCCAGATAAGATGAATGGATGTTGTATGCTCTCAAATTAGATCAAATTGATAAAAACTTAATTCAACTCCAATCATTTCCATCTCTACTTCCATGTTTCGGGGGCCTCCGTGCAATTTTTCAAAACTTAATCTACCCCTGCCATGTATTCTATCAAATTGATTTGGCAAAATTGGTGAAATAAAGCATTTTGAAGAGAAAAATTGAAAAATGGGGCTGTCTTATTTTGGGATTTAAGCTATTTTTTATCGTTCTTATTGAAGATGTTATGCAAGATACGATGATTACGATAAAACCGATACCCCTTCTCGATAAACTTTTTCGAAGATATTTGCATGAATATTTTTATATGAATTATATTGTATTTTTAGTTAAAAATATTTATTAAAGGTAATTGGTTGCATAAAAAAGAATGATGTTTAAAGTTCTTGTAATGCATATATTATAAATAAGGGTAAAGTATATAAATAGTCCCCAAACTTTTAAGGCACTTATATTTTCATCACCCAATTTTTGAAACTTGCAATACAATCATCGAACTTTTAGTTCATTTTCATAAGACCCATACCATTAGTTTTCGCTGACGTGACACTTAACTCCCGTTAACTCCTCCTCCTCCTCCTCTTCTTCTTCCCCAAAAGCTTCCCATGTAAACCCTAAAATTTATCCTTAATTTCCATTGAACTTGTTGAAGGTGAAGAAAAATGGAGAATTTGACTAAAAAATGTATGTGATGACAGCCATGAAAACTATCTTATTCATTTGTCAAAGTTCTTGTCTTCGTTCACTGCATCTACCATAGCACCACATTGATGAGTGGAGCAATCTAACTGTGATTATTACTAAAAATCCAACTGGGTTGGAGGAACAAACACTCAAGAAGTATAGTAAACAACGATTTAAATATTTGTGCCATTGAGAAATATTCATATCTGAATCTAATTAAGCACAACATCACAAAATTATGCCTCAAATGCCTTGTTTCAGTCTAAAATTGAAAAGTGATAACCAAAAAGGAAACGAATCATCCAGCCTTACAGTACCAAAATAACTACATATAAATGCTTGAAGAAATTGGAGTTTAAACAATCTCTTGTAGATGATTGTGAAAAGCAAGAGCACTTTAACATAAGATAATCCAACCAACCTTAGCTTGCGAACAATAGTTGACAAAGTCAGTAAACTACGATTTATATGGCAACCCCTCTTTCAGTCTTGTCCTAGTGGGTAAGGCCTGAGATGCTCGTTCACTTCCAACCAAATCAATAAAATTCTGCACCCAAATAACTGTCATTTAATATTTTTTTTCTTTCATTTGAGAACTAGCAAACTGATAAGAAGGGGGGGGGGGATTTTCAGTCTGGAACAAATGAATAAGATAGTTTCATGGTTTCCATCATATACATTCTTCAGTCGAATTCTCCATTTTGTTTACCTTGGACAAGTTCAATGGAAATTAAGGATAAATTTTAGGGTGTATAGGGGAAGCTTTTGGGGAAGAAGAAGAGGAGGAGGAGGAGAAGTTGACGAGAGTTAAGTGCCACATCAGCAAAAAGTAATGGGAGGTAACGGTAGTGACCTTATTGAGAATGAATTAAAAATTCAATGGTTGTATTGTAAGTTTCAAAAGTTTGGTGACCAAAATACAAGTGTCCTAAAAGTTTGAGGGACTATTTATATACTTTACCCTATAAATAATTAAGGGTAAAAAATAATAAAAGTTTAAATTAATTAAAATGCATAAAAAATAAGTAATTCGAGATAAAAAATGACTATAAAAAATAGAAGGTTAAAAAGTATAATTATTAATGATATTAAATGTAGAAAAAATGTATTTATTATTATTAATGATAGTTAATAATATTATTTTTAATAATAATAATAATAATAATATATGTTATTTAATTCAAAAACTTGATAAAAATAATATTTTTTTTATTAGTACAATACAAAGCAGGATCAACATTTCCTTTTTAGAATAGGTGTAGGAATGGGCTTGCTCATTCTTTTCTTCATTGATGGTTTCATCACCTACTGTATGATGCTTCTAGTTCAAATTCACCATAAGCTCGACTCAATTAATAGTAGCATCGCCGAAGTTAATTCTTTTAGCGATATGGGTTTCACTGTTTGTGGCACATCTCGCATGTTTCGTTATTAATTTTAATTATGTTTTGAATTCTTTCCTTGATTTGGAATGTCTTTTCTTTTATTTCTTACATAATCTTTTGGAATTTTGACTGATGTTAAAGGCATTCATAATTAGTTTTGCATTGAATTATGCCATTCTTATCATTTGAAGTTCTTTAACAATGAAATTGAAATGCACCAATAATTTTTCTTTTTTTCTAGAAAAAGGGTGGATAAGAATGGGAAGAGATTGATGGGGAAGAAATGGAAAATACTTAGGGTTAAAGATAAAAAAGTTTTTTCTCTCTTTTTAAAATTTTTTCAATTTCAATTAATTAATTTTTTATTATTTTAATTAGAAAATTCATTTTTTTTGATTATTATATCCATGTCAGGTGGTATTTAACGACCCACATTAACAGCCTATCATGGCCAGGCACCAAAATGAGTTAAGGACGTCCCAATTAGATCGAAAAAAAAATGTTATGCACCAAATTGAAAGAATGAGGCATGCGTTGGACCTTTTTTTTTACTATTAAGCCTTTTCTTTTTGTAAATAGCAGAAAGAGTAAAAAAAAGAACTTGAAAGGTTGTTATTTTGTAACGAATTAGCAACTTCTTTTTCAATTTTCTCTTCACTCGTTTTTTTAATTCTTTATAAACGAAGGAGAGGAAGAAGAAGAAAGAAATTGGAAGCGAAAAACAACGGTTTCTTTCTTCCCTCTGTCTCTGGAGTGTAGTGCAACATCTTTCAACTTTCACTCTCAATTTGCTGCCGATTTTGGGGTTCTTTAGTTTTTACTCAGTAAACTCCAATATGGTTAGTTGCTTTTCCTTTAAAGAATAACTTCCAGATTGTTCTTTTATCTTCGATTGATGTTTCTCTCATAGAAGTTGCTTTTGGTTGTTATAAATTTTGATTTCTCTGTACTCTCATAATATTCGCCATGGAAGAAAATACAAGGAATTAAGTTCAAGAAAACGATAATTGAGGAAGCTAACTCAAATTAAACGTTTTCATTTTGCTGAATTCGACAAAATATATGGCTGAGTTGGTAGCGCTCCAACTCTGTATGTTTTATCTTAGTAGTAAACCTCGACTCGGTACCAACCATTTTCCTCCATTTATAAACGATTAAGGTATCTTTTCTTCATATGAGATGTTAGTTATTCTTACAGATAAAATTTACTACAAAATGAAAATGTGCTTATATCAAGTAATATGATTTTTTTGTTCGTAACAGCATAAACTGGAGGGAAGTCGTGGGATCAAAGTCTTGCAGTTCATGTCGATAACTAAATCGAGGTAGATGATTTTGTTTTTTCATTTTGCGGTTTCACTGTTAATATTTGGGTGTGCCTAGGATTTACTTTTGAAATCACTGTTAATATAGAGCTACTTTTAAAAATGGACTGGAAAAAATGGTTTATGTGCAAAGATGAAAACAAAGGAACAATGGATGTGTTTTGATAGAGATGATTGATTCTGGTTCCTCAATAAAAACCTGTTGGTAAGGCTAATCACGTCTCTTCCCATTTCCATCAATGTCATTTTTTCCAGTTATCTTTAGAATTATGGTTTTGTTTTCTATAACAATATTGAATGTATCAGTGGTTTGCTGCCCTCTTTTCAGTTCCTTAGTTCCTGTATTTATTCATATGGTTATTTAATTGTAGTGAAGAAATTTCTATTGAAGCATTGAAGGCAAGTGGTTGGAATCTTAAAGAAGCTGTTGATGTTTTCTTTCCCCGGAAGCTTTATAAAAGATACAAAGGCAAGCTTTTCTTTCCTCTCTCCTTCCATTTTTTTTTTGTTTCTCATTCTATTTTATAGTTTGCCTTAATAATTTGTGGTTTGCTTTAGTTTAGTATTTTTGATGGAACATAACAGAGAAAACTGCTGAATTTCTTTCGGTTCTTTGAGATTTTGATATACTCTTATTTTCATTTCGATGAAATCCTGAATTCATTTCTGCAGCTTACTTTCCATTGATTTATACCATGGCTATATTTAGCAGCCTGCATGACTCTTTTAAAAAATAAAATACTTACTCACATATATTATTCAGATCCTGACACAGATATGATACTGGCTGATGGTATTACTCTTCTATGCAGTGACCTCCAGGTAGGCTTTTTGATCCTTTGAGATTTGTTGTCTAACATCTTTTTTACCCCTTTACTTTTCTGTTATTTCATTGGTACATAAATTCATTTGCAATTCAAAATATGAAATAACAACTAGAATCCTTCTTTTGACAGGTGGATCCCCAAGATATTGTTATGGTATGTCCTCAGCCTGAAGTACAACCTCTTGTGATAAAAATCATAGATTTTTCACTATCTATATTCTACTCTTTAGCTTACGTTTTGCTCAAGTTCAAAGTGCTAACTAAACGTTTCAGAATCCTGCTGATGATGTTGATTGCTTTTATCATCCTTTCCTTGCACTGCATATGTGTGTGGACGACTGTCTTTCCTTTTTCTCATTGTGAATTCTATTAGTTTCAAGTTTTACATCTCACTATAATAATAGTCTTTAATAATGGTGATGTGGCTTTTTCTAAATTATGTTTCAAGTATCTGGTTGGACTTGAAACAATTTGCAATTTAGAGGGTTGTGGAAGGAGGATTTTGGCTTTTAGCAGACGCTAATGAGTTGGCGAGCATAGTTCTGAAATTTTCATTCATCAATGCTGGTTAGCATGGTTGTCCAAAGCCCTAACTCCTGTTATGATAATTGATGACTTGAGAAAATGACAATGCTGGGTGCTTGAGGTTAAAAGTTGCGTTAAACTATTGAAGTTACTTTGGACATTATCATAAATCTTCTAGGAGGTTTCACAAGATGTCAATGGATATTTAGAAGTTCCTATTTGGTTCCAATATTTTATGGACACTTGTGCTAATATTGGCGGTAAATTGCAGGTAGTTGTTTCATGGCACATGAAGGCTTCTACCATGTGTGAATATTCCAAAGAAGAGTTTTTCACTGGTTTGAAGGCACTAGGGTGCGCATTTATTTCTTTTTATAATTTCCCAACCTGAAATGAAATTAGATTCAATACTGTCCTACTGTAATGTGGTTCTGACAGAAATTTAAAAATTTTCATGGCAGGATAGATTCATTGGAGAAGTTTCTTGAGAGGATACCATTTATGCGCTCTGAGCTGAAAGATGAGCGTATGTTCAGTGCACCATAGAGTTTAATTTTCAGTATCCAACGAGAAAATATTTTAACATGTGATGCATGTTGCGCGTTTAGCAGCAGAAGTGCCTTCTATATAGATATATTTAGACAATCAGCTTTTTTATTTTTTTCTTTTAACCCTCCAAATTAGTTATGTAAATTAGTTTATTGTGATTCATAAGCGGAACTTATTTGTGTGATGCAAGCTTGTTTTCGTCTTTGTTTATTGTGACTGCAGAAAAGTTTCGTGAGATATATAACTTTGCATTTGGCTGGGCAAAAGAAAAGGTAGGCAATCCTTTCATGTCAACTGTCCATAATAGAAGTTTTCTAATCTCTAGGCAGAAGAACAATTTGCTGCTATTAGTTTTATTAAAGTTAATCCAAATTAGACTACATTTTTTCTGGCATGGTGTTTCTTTTTCCATGTCAGCAGTTGACCGCCTCACGTGATTCTCCTTGTTTGATCAGTTGGAGAATGTTTATGTTACAAAAATAAAGTTTCAGTCTTTAGATTACTTGTCTTGCTAATTTAGAAATAAAATTACCTTAAAACGTGATTTAACAAAGAAGATCCACTAGAATGTTAATCTGGTGGAAGAATACATTCACCTAGATAATTTATTTTCTGCCTCAGGGTCAGAAATCTTTGGCATTGGATACTGCAATTGGTATGTGGCAATTGCTCTTTGCTGAGATGCAGTGGCCATTGGTTGACCATTGGTGCCAGTTTTTACAGGTACCTTAAAAACATATGCTTGCCTTCCTAATCCTGTTTGGTATTTTGTAATATGCCGTGACAAATATAGTCACCAATTCAGAAGTAATCATTTTGAACTGACCTGCAATATTGCTTGAGATAATAATTATATGGTATGGTTTTCCTCATATAAATTTGAATTAGACTATGAACACTGTGGTAAGAAACTTTGCTGTGAAAAGGTGATAATGCATAATCTCTATGCTACCAAAGGTTTAATGTTCTACCTTAAGTAAATCTTCTGATAGCTGGCTTAGTAGGAATTTCTTTAGCCTGAAATTATGGCTGAAAATTTTAAGTAAATCTCTCTTTCTTTCTTTCATCAGAGGTACATATTTTGCATGATGATAATCTCCATAATCTCTATCCTTGCTTGTAAAGTTTTGTCAGATATGAAATTTCAAAAGGTTTGTATTTCTTCCAACTTGTTTAGTTCTTTAACTGTATTTGTGCTTTGATGCCGATTGAACCAGGCCCGACATAAGAAAGCGATCTCTGAGGACACGTGGTCTCAACTTTTGGAGTTTGCTAGAGTAAGTTAAGGCTTCAATTCAGTGTCTTGGATATTCCTTCCTGCTTGCATAGAGTTTAAATAAACTGTATCCATCATCATGAACCGCACATTAGAATAATAACTTCACCCTACCCTACTTTCTGTAAATCGAGTGCAAGTGTTTATACATGGCTATGTCGTTCAGATTCGGGTGTACCTACCATACCAGTAAGATCTAAGAGTTTGGTTCATCATAATTCAGAACATGATAACTTGTTTTTAATGTGTTGTTATCATGCAGACGATAGACTCTGCACTATCAAATTACGATGCCGAAGGTTCATGGTCCTATCTTATAGATGAATTTGTAGAATACTTGAACGAGAATGGCATCATTCAAGATGGTGACTCTAGTCATTCGACCCAAAAACTATAAAAGGACTGATGGGCGATAGTATCATTGTGTGGAATTTGTGGAAGTGCTTGATCTTTCTGGAAAATAAGATGCAAAATACCTTGTGTTGTGACAATTGGTACACAATGCATTTTTTTAGTTTGACGAGGACTGTTAGCATCGTTTTTTGCATTTTTTTGGTTTGATCATTGTGCTTCTATTTTTGGTTCAGTGGGGATAAATTTGTATTCTAAAAACTTACTCAAAAAACATTTTTTTACTTGACTCGTAATTCTATAAATTCGAATTGACTAAAAAAATATTAATTTCAAGTTAAGTTATAAATAGAACTCAAATAATTTGAAACTTTTAGCAATTAATCGATTGATTTTCAAGTTCAAGTTGAGTATTTCAACTCTGCATGATGTATGTATATCACTTGTATAAAAATAAAAATATATATGTATATCGTATATGAAAATGACATGTATTGAGCTCCAAAGGGAAGCAATTGAATCCCTGTTATTTTAAGAAAACTATTAAATTTAGTTTAGTGTATTGAGGGAAGAGGGATAAATATACACCAATTTTTTTAAAAGAAAAAGAGATTTAAAATTTGGCAACTCATTTTTAGGTTTATAGATTTGTTAGTGATACATGATTGTATAGACTCGTTTAAATAGGAATAAAATAGTATCATAATATTATAAATATTTATTATTAAATTTAAATAAAAATTTAAATAACTTGACTTGAGTCAAATTTTATAAATTATTTAGATTTTATTAAAAAAATCACCTAAAATTTGAATTATAAATTAGATTGATCAACTCGACTAGCTAAAAAAAACATTCGACTCGACTCGATCAAATACTCATCCCTAAATCTTAACTATAACCTAGTGAGAACAATAAAGAAAGGAAAAAGAAAATGATAGGGAGTATTTTGGTAATTACGATGAGATCCATTTTGCACCATCCCGATAACACCTACCGAGGGAGGATATCGGCTTTGTAAAGTACCCCTCCGAGTTGTTAAATAAAGATGGGCCACGCAGCGTTGCCTTTGCAAAAGGAATATATCATTCTAATGAATAAATTCTCCGAAGCACAAAAAAAAATGCTTGAATTTCAAGCAAACATGGCCTTAATACTAAGCCACCCAACCTCTCCCCCCCCCCCCACCCGGGTTTTAGGGTAAACATGGCCTTAATACTAAGCCACCCAACCTCCCCACCTTGGTTTTAGGGTTTTCAACAATTGTACCATACCAGCCTAAAGAGGAATCTCCAAACGTAATTGACATTCCTCATTTTTCTTAGATACATGTTATAATAAGCAAAAGGGTGGTGGAAGGAAGGCCTCAAAGGGGGTCTTGTGTTAAAATAATATTGGTTTGACATTAAAACTTAATACCAACGGGGTTTATTGAAACCATATGGATGTAGAACATTTAATGCCATCATATATCTATATGAAAAGTTCTATGAATCCATATTCTTGGACAAATTGTGAACGTAGGACCAATTGATATTAAGGATGACAATAGTTAAGTTCATGGAAATGGGGTTTATATTTGAATACCCAATAAGACGTTTGTTGAGGTGAAAGTAGTTTTGCCTCTGCATATACATATTTAAATTCAGAAAAAGTTTATAGAAGGTTTTATCTTGAATGCTTTTGATCAGGTTTAGATTACTCACAAATGCATTGTCACTTAAGAGATACTTTAACGAGTTTATAAACACAAATTCTCGACTTAGATCAATGATCTATTTTTAGCTTAAGAATCTTTCTTTGATTGTCAAAGAAGAAAGCATGATCATTTCCATAAGGATTTGGGTATTTAGGATTTTTTTTATCACCTCCCACCTCATCTTGACATCTTTTAGTGTATGTGGGGTTATGGGACTTTGCTGGAATTGAGGCATTGCCATTCAATTTGCATTTTGTTTTATTTGGCTTTGAATGGAAGGCGATATGCATGGGAGGACAATCTTCAGTTCCACAAAAGTGATAAATGAGTGTGGCCCATCAATCTTTAGGACAAGGGTCCCCAACTTCTATTTCTACTACTACTTGCATTGATGCTCACGTCCTCACATTTTACAAATTTATTACTTCTTTAGCTAATTTATCTAAATATGCCCTGTCCATAAACTATTTAAGAAAACAATACATTTCAAAATTACTCATCAAAATACCAGTTATCTATAGGACAAAAATACAGCGTCTTTTGAAAAATATGTTTGATTGAGTGCAATTTTGACTTGACATAAATAGACAAAAGAGGAGAAAGACATGTTGGATGAAACACACCTTTCATCACTACAAGAAAATATATCTTTAATGGCACACGGACGATGACACACGCTAATTTATGACTTGCAAAAAATATGTGTCATAAAAAAAATGTCATGTTTCTTAAAATCTGAACGATTTATGACTTACAATAATGTATGTCATATTTAATAGTCATAATCCAAAAAATTTAGCAAACACATGGAGTATACTTTTCATTGTGTGTCATCTCTAAAAGTCGTCTTTTAATTTCCCCCCCATAATTTTCATCACATACGCATGTTTTCCCGCTGTAAAATTTCAAAGCCTCATTTTAGCAGGGTATCGGCTTCAATGCTCCCAAAAGTCTCTTTTTTACCTCTGTTACATTCTACGAGGCCTTCTGTTGTTCTCAACTTCTCTTACGAACATTCCCTTCTTTTTTTCCCTTTTCTCTTCTTAACTTAGTTATCTGCTCCATCTCTTCAAGTTTTTCATTTAGTTAATATTGTTTTTTTCCTTTCTGGGTTTTACTAGTTTTAAATTTTCTTAGAGAGTTTTCTTTTGAGCTGAAAATTATGTAGATCGGAGAGTGATAAGTGGTTAGTCATCAGTTTGCGGATGCATGAGGTATGTTTGATTCTTACTTCCTATTTGATTCCTGTAAAAACATCGGGGAAAGAAAATTTTTTTTACTTTATGGTTTGTTAGCTGATATTATCTTCTCCCTTTTCTCTGTTGAGTTTAGAAAAAGGAAATTTGTAGATGAACTGAACAACTCAAGTAGTCTCATTTCACTGTAAATATCTATATTTCTCTTCGATATCTGAGTATAAAGCCGCTATAATTGGTCTGTTTGGATAAAAGATAAATTGCAGTTCATAATCCCCCTTTTAATGTTAAATCATGGATGACACTCGGTAAACTTGATTTTCATCTTTTTTCATTAAAATGAAATTACTTCTTTTACCTTTTCTTTTAACTTTTTAAGTTTCATTGGAAGTGTTTGAATGGATATGTGCTTGAAATGGTGTTTTAAATTAGACTTATTTGTTGCTTCGTGTTTTTGTCGTAGTCATTTCTTTTCGCATTAAAATGCAGAAGGAATTACGATGCATATAAAAATAATCACACTCAAAATCGTTTATTTCCTTGTTTTAAATTCCATATTTGGTTTAATTAATAGAATTACTAATGTTTGTTTGCTTTGGTTGCTTTGGTGTATCAGCAGTTGTGGGGAATTCTTGGATACATGAATGCAAGTTAAGAATTGTATTACAAGCTAAGGTTATAAAACATGAAAACTGAAGGGAAACCACATTTGATAAAGAAGCTTGCTGATGTAAAATGTCAAAGGGTAAGAAACTTATTTTTAATCTTTTTCAATTAATCCATCCTTTGTTTCTCTGTTTTACGTGTCACTTGCCATTGATACTTAGTTACTTCTACGGTTTCTGGCTGCACTTTCACGTTTTTTTTCTTCTGCTATTCTTCATAAAGAAGGGTGTAAATTTGATAAATACTATATTGCTCCCCACCCTTCTTCCCCTGCTTTTGATCTTTGGATATAAGTGGATGGGTCGGTTGTTCCTGGCTTGGAAGAAGCAGCTCAAGTTGAGCATTTACTTGCAGAACCTAATAGTGAGCATGTTTCAGTAGATGAAGTGTTATGTTTTGGGATGGAAAACTTAGAGAAACACTTGAAAATGGAAGACTTCTTCTCTTACGCTCTTGATTACAGCTGGAAAATTAATTGTGGTAATACTCTTCAAGAACTTCTCACTGTTCTTTTTACCAATTCCCTCATTTCAAAATTAAAAAGAAAAAATGATATTTGAAGTGCTTTTAATTTTATCAATGTTAAGATTTCAGAAGCATCTAGAATCTTTGATAAGTACACTATGATGGATTTGTCTCATCCTATTCAGTGCACATCTATTTACATGGAGGAAATTCATGCCAATGAGCAAAGACCATGTATTTTAATGTGTGAACTTGCTATTGCTAGCATGCTCTTGTAGAATTACTGTGCTTAACTTTGTGTTGTACTTTGTTTTGAAGATGCAGAACCAACATCAATGGTACTTTAAACTAGTTAAAGAATTGATTCTGGTGATATAGGCTTATTCCTTATAATTGTTGGTTTGAACTGATATAATCTTGCTTAGTATCTTCTGTCTTTGTTTCTTTTCCTCATTAGTTGGTTTATATAACTCTAAAGATATCATAGTTGTTAATGTCGTAAAATTTATGACTTGTGCACTGCACTACAAGAAAATATACCTTTAATGACACACGAACGATGTCACACGCTAATTTATGACTTGTAAAATATGTGTGTCAAAAAACAAATGTCATGTTTTTTAAAATATGAACTATTTATGACTTACAATAATGTGCGACATATTTAATAGTCATAATCCAAAAAATTTGCAAAAACACGGAGTACACTTTTAATTGTGTGTCATATGTAAAAGTTGAATTTTAATTTCCCCCCCCCCCCATTATTTTTACCCTTTCCCGCTTCTTCCCCCTCAATAACAAAGTTCACGCCGCTTGCTTCCCCATTTTTCAAGTTTCTCGGGATCCAAACACTGTCATAACAATGGTGTTTTTCCATGTTTTTATCTCAATCTTTTTTTAGGCGGACGTGGATGCTGATGTTGCTGCACCAGGGGTACCGAAGACGAGAACATTCAAGAAGTTTAGTTTTAGAGGTGTCGATCTTGATGCTCTCTTGGATATGTCAACTGATGAACTCGTCAAGCTCTTTCCTGCTCGTGCTTGTGGAAGGTTACCACTCGTTATTTTCTCTATTTGATTTTTTTCTTCTTCAATGGCTGTTGATTTTGAGATTTAGATATTTCATTTTTGCTAGTTTAGGTTTCAGAGGGTTTTGAAGAGGAAGCCAATGGCTCTGATCAAGAAATTGTGCAAGGCTATGAGTATTCTTCTATTTTCCTTCTTTTTTAACTGTGAGGAATTAACTGATACTTTAGAGTTTGTGTGTGTTTTCTTAATGTGTTGATCTGCATATGTTCTAGTATTGAGATTGAAAACGCAAATTGCCTAAGATTTTGGAGTAGTCTCTCCTAATGTTCTTCATAGTGTTGTTGTTGGTTGTGTATTTGCTTTCATATGTTAGACATAAATAAATTGTATTGATGAACATCTACGGTTTCAAAATTCTTTCTAGATTCAATACCTAGTGGTCTATTGTTCGTAGTAGTTTTCTATATCCACTTTGTTTATATTGCACATCCGGTGATCTGATTTTCTGTTACTCCCTTTGGTAACGGATAATCATATAGTTCTACAGTACAGTTGTTGTTCCCTCTTGCTTGGTTCGCTTGATCTGTGTACATAATGTAGTTCCCTGTTTCACTAGCAACCTTGTTGGGAAGGTTATAATGCCAGGGGCTCATGGTTGTAATAGTTAGCTATCATTTTTTATGATATCACAATACATAAAACTATCATGAAATGATTTTCTTTATTTCTCCTTTGCCCTTATTTTAGCTAGTGTAGTGTCATTTTAGCATATCTTTGTTGCAAATTTTGCCAGTGAAGTAGGTAGCTTTGATGATTCATTGGGATATTTAACTGATTTATTGTTTGTAATAAAAGTTTCCCTTGAACTATTTTTATTTATGATGATCCAAGTAATTTTTTGTAACAACTTATATCGAGAATGCTATTCTGCTGTCTTGAAACAGAAACGGGAGGCTCCACCTGGTGAGAAACCCGAGCCGGTTAGGATGCACCTCCGCAACATGATTATAGTTCCTGAAATGATTGGTATTATCATTGGTGTTTACAAAGGAAAGACCTTCAATCAAGTGGAAATCAAGCCAGAAATGATTAGCCACTATTTGGTTGAATTCTCAATCTCATACAAGCTAGTAAAGCACGAAAGGCATGGTATTGGTGCCACCCATTCATCCAGGTTTATTCCACTCAAGTGAATGTCTTCACTCTTAGTTTTGTTGGAATTTTGTTCTGTTATCGAAGCTTGATCAAAGTGTTTACTTTTTAGTGTTGTTGTTTCTCTGTTGAGTATTCAAATTTAGAAAAAGACTTCGTTAAGCTTTGTATTTCTTTCCTATTTCTTCTTCCCCTTCTGAACTGTTTATTACTATCACCCGGTCTGGCCCAGCTTCGAAGTTTATGAAATAATTTTGATTTGTTCCTCTTTATTTATTTTATTGACAGACCATGCTGATAACCTTGATTTAATAGAAAGAAAGTTCATTTATAAAGGTATGGTAATTGGCATAAGATTTAAACAAACAACGAATTTGGGTATGTTTTAGAGAATCTGAAATTGGATTTTAACTGTTCGAAGGGAGCAAATTTTATGTAGATGATCTCACTAGTTTGAACTTGAAGTTAAGCTGTGGACTTTTTGATAGGTTGTTTCTTAATTGAAAATCTATTGTTTCCTTGTTACATTGTTTTTTTTTCTGACTCTCGTATTCTACAAAAGTATATATTTTGTATGCTATATGAAGAAGTAATTGTTAACATTTGATTCCCATATGTTTTCAGTATCATAGTTTACTTGAATGCTTAGAAACTTAAATTTATGTCTCCTAGAAGCTTGTAGTTATTTTTATTTGAGGAATTTATTTGTTTATGGTGTTATGTAAGAAACTATATTCTTAATGCACTTTTTTTATTTGTTCTGATCCTTCACCTTGAATGTAAGTCATATATGTTATTTTTGCTTGAAACCTATGATAATAAACATTCTACATTCTCCTCTTTAATGGTTTATTCCTTCTTAACTTTGGGAATCCATTAGGAAGATATATGCTTGGATGGGATGGGCAGTTGAACTACGTAGTATTTAGTGGATAGCCAATACTAGTTTCTATAAAGTTTACCTGGCTGAATTATGGCATCTGCAAGCCTAGGAAATGGAGGAGTGGGTAGTTCCAGATCTGTTAATGGGATCAATACTTCTCTGTGAGTCGAAGCTAACTATTTTCTGAGTTTTTAATTCTTTAAGGTTATTTGTTTCCTTTTTTAACTATTTTTTTTATTAAATCAGAGAAGTGGAAGAAAAGTTATTTTGGAGGTAAATCACTTAACATTTTCACTTACATATTATTCGTTCAATATCTATTTTGTGGTAAATAAATAGACTGCCTTTTAATATTATTTTCCCGAGTTTGAATCCACAATAAGTTCTCTGTTAATGCTAGGTTATTTGGAAATGGACTTGTTTTAATTGAGTTCGAGTAAATGAGAATAGTGCTAACATTTTTGCTTTCCCTATGAATTCTTATTTTATTCCTCTAAATGGTCTGGTAATCTTATACGAGATGACCTTATTATTGAAGTGAATGGTGTGGCAAACCTTGTTGAATGTTGGTCACTATATATGGTAGAACTTGACTTTATTGTTCCTTATAGTGTGTAATAATTAGTTCCCCTTCTTGTCTAAGGTTATTAAATTCTCATGTAAGGTTTCTATATATTATAGAACTATTTATTTGTATTCCCTGTAATTGCAACATACCCAGAGGTTAATCTATGATGTTCCGAGACTATGTTGTTGGTGACCTTGCTCAGGTTGATCTATGCACATATCGTTTAGCACCATTTTAATAAAATTAATGTGCTAAGATCTTATAATCTGTTAGTATCTTCTTGTGATAATCTGAGAACATTCTTGGTTTTTTATTTTCAAATAGCCATATTTGATGAATATTATGTTTGTAACTTAATGTGAATATATTTTATGCAAATGGATTGCTTATATATAATATGATATATATATTTAGTATTTTGAGGCATTAAATGTGATTTAGTTTAATTATTTGTCAATCTACAATATATATATATATATATATATATATATATAATTAACGAAATATAATCACGACACACGAATGTGTGCCATCTTTTTTAATGACGTGTGCTTCAATGACATGCAATGTAAGTCATACATGTGTGTCATAAATTTATAACACACAAATGTGTGTCATCTTAATTTATGACGGGGGCTTCAATTACGCTCAATGAAGGTCATAAATGCGCGTCATAAATGTGTGTCATAAATGCACATCATAGATTTATGACACACAATTGCGTGTCATCTGAGATTCATGTCAGTGGCTTCAATGACAAGCAAATGTGTGTCATCCGCACCCATAGATGACACGCATTGCGCGTCATTAAAGGGGTTTTTTCTAGTAGTGCTGGATGGCAGAGTGGTATTGACCTATTATAATATTTGATTTAATTAACGAATAGTCATAACCATTTCGAGACATGAAAATTATGGCTCACAAAGGGATGCAGGGATAGACATTGAGTGGTTTCTAAGATTTGATGCTCATATATTGTTATCAAATATTGCAAAAAGACAAGACAATATACAATTGTATAAACTAGACATTAACTTTACAATCTCTTTGTTGACACATGAAAACCTTTGTTCAGATTTTTATTTTAAATTTTGCTTGTTACTCTTCTGATGATTTTATTTTGTTTGTGATTCCTTATAAGGTGAGGTCTATGGTCAAGGAGGTGATGATTTGAAGCTTGATGTATGTATTGTTTTCTTCTTGAGGCTTTCTCGTCACACCCAGGCCATTATTTTCTTTAATTTTTCGTGTTATGAATTTTATGTTGTTTTTGCTTTTCCTTCATTACATTGTGTTTATTACATTTTTTTGAATATTGTATTTACTGTATGCAAGCATGCATAGGTGCTATGTTGATATCCGATGAAATGTTGCTTTAGTAGATTCTTGATGGATTGCTGGATGATGTTGATGAAGTGGACAATATTCAAGCAGCCAATTATCTCTCTGCTGCATGTGAAGGTTTTTAGTTGGGTGAGTATTAATTATGTGCTTGTGCTAATTGTCTACCTAGTGTGAAAGCACATGATTCTCATCTATAGTGATTCCTCTTCTTTCTCCTTCAAGTGCAGATATTGAATTTCCTGAAAAGTTTTCTGAATCAGATTGTGCTCCTCATGAAGGATCAAATTTGCATAACTTGAATTCACAAAGTTCTAATGATTGTCATGTCCAGATTGTTGTTGATAAAGTGGTAAGTTCCTGTGAACATTCTAACTTTATTTATTTTCTACTTATTGTTATAGCACCAAGTTAGTATATATATGTCTGCTTATTTCAAACTACTTTATTTATTTCCATGCTTGCAATAATCTTATTATTATGATTAAAATTGGTCATTTTAGTACTCTTTGATAGTTATATACTTCACTTTAAATAAGTATAAATTATATACTTATTTCATATTTTTTACTTAGGTTGGTGATGGGAAGGAAGAATACACGGATGATGACATTGATGATATTCACAAAGAATGTGTATCTTATGTGGCAAACTTTATTATGCCGTGATATTTTGTATCGACATATAATTACAATATTTTTGATAACTTAATGTTAATATATTCTATGCAAATGGATTGCTTATATATAATATGATATATATATTTAGTATTATGAGGCATTAAATGTGATTTAGTTTGATTATTTGTCAATCTATAATATATATATATATATATATATATATAATTTACGACATACAATCACGACACAAGAATGCGTGTCATATTTTTTAATGATGTGTGCTTCAATGACACGCAATGTAAGTCATAAATGCGTATCATAAATTTATGACAAACAAATGTGTGCCATCTTCATTTATGAGGGGGACTTCAATGACGCGCAATGCGTGTAATAAATGCGCGTCATAAATGCGTGTCATAAATGCACGTCATAGATTTATGACACACAATTGCGTGTCATCTGAGATTTATGACGGTGGCTTCAATGACGCGCATTTGTGTGTCATCTGCACCCATAGATGACACGCAATATGCGTCATTAAATGAGTTTTTTCTAGTAGTGCATGTAGTTTATCATTTTTTGTTTTAAATTTAGGTTAATGGTTTAGGGTTTTTAAGATTATTAGGTAATTAAGTTTATTCATTAGTCTTAGCCTTTAGAATCATGAGAAAAAAATATTTTAGAGATATGTTATCTTTTCGTATTCTTTGTAGTTTTTTGAGTTTATACTGAGGTATTGTAGAGATATCAGGGGAATGCTTTGGTATATATGTTAAGTTATGGGATACATGTTGTATCACATTTTTATTATTAGTCGCGATCTCTAAATTTATAGTAAATTATTTATTCTTCTCAATTGTTGAAATAAACAAAATCAAATCACCTTAAATCTCGTCGCTTACACGTTCTCTATTATAAAAAAATCTAGGTTTAATTACTTTTCCGGTTACAATTTCCTAACCATTCTTTTATACAATCATTGCTTATTTTATATATCATTGTTGGGCTAAAATAATGTATGTGTCCTTTTAAAGAAAAAGACAAAAGACATAAGAAATTAGAAAAGAAAAACAAGTTTGATTAAAGAGCAGCAAAACTATGATTTAATGATTGATTACACTGTAAAGCTTTGGCTAAGAATCTGTTTATCATAATATTTCGGAGTCAAGAATGATGAGAACCTTTTGCCTAGGTAATGACATAAAGTACATGTCTTTGTTGTTCCATGTTGATTTTAAATTTCATTCTAACCTAAAAGGGGGAATTGTACCATAAAGCCAACAAAATGGGTCATCCATGTAACATGTGTGAAGATTTTAGTTAATAATAACTAATGAGAGAAGGATGGCTATGTACATTTTGCATGGTCGTCATGATGTTGCATGACCTGTCTCACTAAGATACTATTACTCCAAAACCTTTCACATGCCATTCAAGAATAACCCCATAAAGTTATGTTCTTTTCATGATGATGGCCTAACCAATCTAGAAATTTAAAAATATTATTTAAAATCTTAATATTTATTTTAATAAAATAAATATATAATATTTTATTTTTAATATATTGAACTAAATTTTAAAAATTATGCAAAATAATAAAGATACACTTGATTCTATAATATATATTAGATTCTGTCTCAAAAACAAGTTAAGAGAGAAAATATATTTTTTATAAAATATATTTTAAAACTTATTTAATAATACTTTTATACTAAATTTTTTTAATTATATTATTTAAAATTATTCTAAACTAAAGATATTATTTATAATAATATTAATTAGTATTCAATAAAAGAATATTTTAATAATTTTACAATTGAATTGATACTCATTTAACCACTGACATTAGTTTAGTCGAACACGTAATAATAATAATAATAATAATAATAATAATAATAATAATAATAATAATAATAATAATAATAATAATAATAATGATGATGATGATGATGATGATGATGAAGAAGAAGATGATGATGATGATGATAATGATAATAATATAAATGATAAAATATTTTAATAATTTCATAAATCAATTAATACTCAGTTAACTGGTGACACTTAGTCGATCAAATACCTAATGATAGTATAGTTATATAGACTTTTACGACTTTTCATATTTTTAATATTATAATGGTTCAAAAGTTAAATTTAACAATATAATTATATTTTTCATAACACATAAAGTTTTAAATTATATAATATATTCTATATATTTATCATGATCTTATTTGAAAATATTAATCAAACATAAAATTGTAAACATATGTAGAACTGAAATAATTATGTACAGTTATAAAATTTTACAATTACAAATTTCCGTTATGTAATATTTTATGGTAAGTATGGTGATACATACAGTCCCCCCCCCCCCTAAGATTTACAATGGTCGCATTGACTATATATTAGGATTAATATTTGATGTATTTAAGTTATATGATTTAATAAAATATTAATAAATTGGATACTTTATTTTAAAATTAAATATATTTGAATAAATTTTGAATAATTTATTATTATTTAACTCATTGATAACTGCACCAAATATCAGTCTTATATATCATAATACTATTGTTCATTGTTTAAAGAATCAAATGAGGGGGTAGTTTAAAGCAGGGGCTGGTGCAGGTTAGAATGGGCGGCGCGTTTAACATATAGAAGTATATATTTAATGAAAATGATAATAGTCTTATAAATTTGGTTTCGCTTTTAGGAGAGCTGTTCCTAAAACCTCTCTATCTTCTTCCAAATTGCATATCGCATTTCTTGTGGAATCTCAATCTCTTTCTTGAGAGAGAATGTTCCAACCAAAGAAGCCCTCAACTATGAATTCCCACGACAGAAACATGTGTGTTCAACCCGATTCCGGTCTCGTCCTCACCACGGACCCCAAGCCCCGCCTGCGTTGGACCGTCGAGCTCCACAATCGTTTCGTCGACGCCGTTACTAAGCTCGGAGGACCTGAAAGTATGCACACCACTTCCCTTCTTCATCCTTGAAAGTCTATCCATTTCTTATATATGATGATCAATTGGGTAACTTTGACACACAGAGTCCACTCCCAAAACAATCATGAGACTTATGGGTGTGAAGGGTCTTACACTTTACCACCTCAAGAGCCATCTCCAGGTTTGAATGCATGCAACCACCTGCATATCCTTTTCTTCTTCTTCTTCTAGAGCCCTTTTTGGAGACCTTCTCTTCTCTATGTTGGGTTGCCTTGGTTTCACTTTTCTTTTTCCTTGCTTCTTTTTTGAATAACAGTAGTTTTAATTCTTGTTTCTGTATCAGAAATTCAGGCTTGGAAAGCAACCTCTCAAGGAATTCAATGATCACTCCATAAAAGATGGTATGAGATCTGTTGGACTCTTCTTTCTAGGGTTTTCTTTAATCAATGATTAAACATCTACTTTGCAACTTTTTTTTTTATCTAAATGCTTTGAGGTTTCTTTCCTGTTTTCGTGGCTAGATCTTCAAAGAAATTCTGCATCTTCATCTGGCATGATGGCTCGTACCATGAACCAGTAAGTACTGATTCATTTCTTATGATTTAATTTAAGTGTTTCTCTCCCTCTTATGTAAGGGTTTTTAAGAAAAAAGGTTTTCGGGATGAGGGATTCATATTTTCTTATGGAATGTATGTGTTTAATTGTATATAAAAGCAGTGCCCATTGTACTAAATTGCTGTTACGGTTGCGGTTCCGACAGTGAGGTTACAGTTGTGGATGTTACAACATGATTTCTTTTTTAAAAATAACTATAATTTTTATGTTGTGAATGTGATTTTTGGTATCATAGTGATTTTGAAAAATGTTACGTACGACTCTTATATTGTGTTGAGGCCGCATTTTAATACTATGACGGTTTGCCATTAGGATGCAAATGGCGGTGCAGAGAAGACTTCATGAGCAACTGGAGGTTAAAATGCATCTTCAATTTAGGGTTGAGGCTCAAGGCAAGTATATGCAGTCCATATTGGAAAAGGCTTGCCAAACCCTAGCTGGTGAAACCGTGGCTGCACCCGGAGACTATAAGGGTACTATTGTGGGAGCGATGAAAGATTTCAACTTCCCACCATTTCAAGACCTGAATATATACGGAGGCCATCAGCTTGATCTTCTACACAACATGGATAGCCATTTCACGCCGAATAGTGACGACATTTGCCTCGGAAAGAAGAGGCATAGCCCTTATAGCGGTAGCGGGAAGAGTCCTTTGATTTGGTCCGATGAGCTCCTCCGACTGCAAGACTTGGGAACACCTCCATCATCATATCTAGAGCCTCAAGATGACCCTTTTAAAGCTGAAATCATTCAAATTGGACCACCTAATTATATTCATACAAGTGCTGATATTTACGACTCGAAGCCAGTGCTTTCCGGCGATGGCATAGGAGGTGAAAAGAAATTCGATGGGTCGCCGATGCCGGAAAGACCATTGCCGAAAAGAGCACCGTTTTAGACGGACAGGATGAACCATAGTGTGGCACAAGGGAGGAATTCACCGTTTGGATAATCATTTGTAAAAAAGAAAGATTTATCAGACCTTATTTGACAATTAATTATGCTCCGTTGAGTTTGATATTTCACTAGGGTTATGGTAAATTGTGGTCACGATAGGATTTCGTCTCAGTTATATGATAATGCATGCCATGCAAGACCCTTTTTTCTTTTAAATTAATCGAATGAAGGAAAAATAAATATAAAAAAATACTTAAAGGAATAATCATACAAGGTAAAGAATTAATGATGAAATTTATATGTAACACCTTTTAGTAATTATGTTGCATGTTTGTAACTTGTTGTGACGGCCATATTTTGGTCAATGTGGGTCTTATTGGACTCATGTTCCAATGAAGTAACAAACTTTTAAAACCTTTTCTTTTAGGTTAGTTATTTATGAGGGTAAAATATATTATTAATTAGACTTTAGGGTATTTATATTTTGATCATTAAAATAAAAATATATATATTGGAGACATTAAATAACAATGCTTTAATTTCGATCATTATCATTAGTTGTGGTAAGTGGAAAAAAGGACGGAAATGATATATTTTTAACTTCAATTATCAAAGTCCAAGAATTCTAAATTTTCAGTGACCTTTAGTATAATTTATCTAAAAAATAAATATAATTATAATTTAATAAATGTTATTTTTATTAGCTATGTAACGATTACTGGTTGGTTATAAAGTTAAACATTAGACCATTTTATAGGGATCTTAGATTTGAACCATTTTTAGCAAAATATTTGTTTTATTTTTTATTGATAATAAGTTGATTACACGAATTCAAACTATAATTTAACTTAAATGTTACTTCTGTCAACAATATAACAATTATACAATTAGGGGCATTAGTTAAATATTGGACCCTTTTGCAGGGTCTCGAGATTTGAATCCTCTTTAGGAAAGTATTGGTCTCGTTTTTATTATCCAATAAGGAAGTTGACCAAAATATTTTGTAGTTTAATCATTACGAGTAACTGTTACATGATTGATAAAAATATATTAACTATATTTGTGATAAATTATAGTAATATCACTGCACTTTTATTCGAGTCACAAAACTTAAGAAGTGTTTTCATTTTGGCCATTGCCATTAATGTCACATTTGTTAACGCTAACGATGGTGTTAGAAATGAAATATTTCTTAAATTTAATGACTCAAAACTCAAAGATGAGTTCAATGATAAAAATGCAAACATCTTAAACCTTTAATGACTATTACTAGCATCTGTCTTATGCAATATCAATGCAGACAAGATCATCGGGAAGTAGGAAACTGTCGGGAAAAAAACACAGAAGCCTTGATGGCATTAAAGCAAAAGATGACAAAAGCAGGTAAAACGAGTTAAGCACAGAAACTCTTTCCCGCATGAATTCGTCGACAAAAGAGTGTCTCTCTTTTTCTTTTTCTTTATTCTCAAATTTTGAAGGCAAAGTTGGCGATTTTATCAAAATATCACTCTGACAGGTAATAATTACATGTCAGACAACTTTTCTCCTAATTTTATCGATCTAGCACCCTTTCTGACAAGACACCTTTCCGGGGTTTCATCCGAGTTGGCGTCACGTTATGAAAAGCGTAGATGGTCATCCACGCCTTATCCGAGCTGGCGCCACGTAATGACAGACGCGTATAGCAATCAACACCTTTCTAGGGTTTCTGACACGCATCAGTAAGGCGCGGATGGTTATTGATTCCACTCGAACAACTTGGCCTTTAAACTCTCCCTTTCCCTATAAATAACACCCCTTCTATGCAAACATCACCACATCAATTCCTTCTATTTTTGCTTCACCATTTACTTCGATTTTTGTTGTAAGGTAAAATTTATTTTATTTTATTATATTTATTTTATATATGATTATTTGAAAATATTTATTGTACTAATTATTTTGTATTATTTTTTGCAGTTGTAAAATTGGAAAGTGGGATTATACATTGAGACATTTTTGCCGATACAGTAACAATATAAAATTACTATGAAATTTTTAAATTTTTTTTTTGATTAGTTTATATTTTAATTCATATCCTATTTATTTAATTAGGCATATTTCAACTATTGTTTTTGCAGATACAAGACTCTCAATCTTTCAAACTCTCAAAATGACGCATATTTCAGCTATTGTTTACTATGATGGAGAAATTCGGGAAGATGAAACCGGCGTCGTCTTCGCATCAAATCATTCTATCAAAATATCATTCAAGAAAATAACTCTTAAGGAGTTGATAACGAAAATTTCACGGAAGGTTCATGTTGGAAGTACTAGAAGACTGTCCTCACTTCAGTACATATTTTTAACCGCGGTATTTCCATTAACTTATACAACGTTCGAACTATCCAACGATGACAATGTTGTTATGATGGTTGATTCTCAAAATCATTATTCAGACGTTGATACAGAGATGTATGCAAAATTTGTTAAAGTGTGTGTTGTTCGTGGTATGTCATTATGCTCCCACTATGGGCTGAGTTAACAAGCTGATCAAGTTGACAGCACAACTCAAATAATATGTAATGATTTTAACTCGTTAATGATAAATTCACATCATGGTTCCATCCCATCAAGTTCAAGGGGAGACATTCATTAGTAACTTCTTACGATCTGTACCGAGGTGGCCCCAAAAACAATTCGTATGGCAATATCGCGTCCAGTTCAAGGGGAAGGCATTTATCTGCCAATTTCTTTGACTTGAGTATGAAGATGCCATTCGACGCAATAATCTGTACAGTACCCATTTGACACGATGCCTTCAAGCTCCAAGGGAAGGCATTAAACTGCATGCTTCTTCGACCTCAATGTCGAGATGCCTTCAAGTTCAAGGGCAAGACATGCAACTACCATCTTGTTTGACCTAAATGTCGACATCGTGAAGGAACCCTCATCTCCACAAGAAAACCTCTTTGTGAGCCAGGTACGGATGGTGTTGAGACTGGACTGTTCATTCAGCCAGAATCACTACAGTTCAACATAGACTCCGATGATGATGATGATGTAGATCAAGTTCCCACAAATACGGTACACACTGAACCTACAACACAAATGTATGAAGATGAATATGGTTCTATGTACGGGCTAAAGTTTGCGGATATGCCTAATGTTGGTGACTATGTATTTAACTCATCAGTCAAGATGGTGAGTTATATAAAGGAATGAAGTTTTCATACAAATTAAAAGCGATAATGACAATTAAGAATTACAACATTCGTAATTGTGTTCAGTATAGAGTCAACCGCTCTACCACCAAAAAATATGTCTGCCACCATATCCAACGTGATAACAGATGCAATTGGATGGTTCGTGTATAGAAGGGGAAAAGGAAAAATATGGGAACTAATGATATACAACGGTCCTCACACATGCTGTACTGAAGGGATCAACCAGGATCATCCAAACTTGGACTCTAACATTATCTTCCAAGCCCATGGTAAAAGCAAGCTCCCATATAGCTATTGATGTGCTGATTTCAGCTATACAATCACAATATGAGTATACCGTCTCATACAGGAAAACATGAAAGGCAAAATAGAACACCATTAAAAAACTTCATGGCGAGTGGGATACATCTTAAAACTATATGCCAAATTGGTTAAGGGTAGTGCACATATTGAATCCTGGACAATTATCGACTTTGAAACTTTTCATACATACCACAAAGATCGAGTGCTTCGTGATCGATGCCAATTCTACTGGTTTTTTGGACTTACCCACAGTGCATTAATGTTGTGGTCCAAATCGATGAGATATTCTTGTATGGAAAATACAAGCAAGTTTTAGTAATGGTAGTTGTTCAAGATGGTAATCGCAACATGCTTCGAGTTGCTTTTTCCCTTGTTGAAGGAAAAGACACATATTCTTGGGCTTTTTTCCTCAGAAACTTTCGCTTACATGTTATTACGAGGGAAAACATATGCGTCATTTCAGATCGCAGAGCTGGGATTAAAGCAGCAATGGATTCTTTGGGTCCAATGTGGTAACCACCCTATGTCTAACATCGATACTGTATCTAACACATTGCTGCAAACTATCACGGAAGATTCAAGAAGAATGATGAGTTCCAATTACTTGTGCTCATGGGTATGTCAAAATGCTATTTTTTTTATTTCTCAATCATTTTCATTTTTTATGGAAACAAAGTTAGTAAGTTCTACATTTGATGCTCAGGTTACGAACTACTACCTGAAACATTTGAGTCCGTGCTTCAAGAGTTGTGAGGAAAGAACGGGAAGGATACGATTACATCAGCCTCATCAACAAAGAAATGTGGACAAATGCATGCATATGATGGTAAATATCAATATGGATACATGCCGACCAACTTGGCTGAGGCTATCAATTCGACCTTAAAGGTGGCACGCCATTTACTAGTAACGACTTTGGTAAAATGATATATTTTTATTTGAGAGCACTTTTTGCCAAGCTCGGGGGACAAGCTTGAACATGGATACAACACGGTCATGTCTATCACCCAAGATTAGTTACAGATCTACAAAAAAGAATTGATGCATCAAATGGAATGTCTATAACAAGCTTCTCTAGAACCCCATGAATTATTTCGTGTCACAGATATCCCATGACCTTTTAAAGGGATTCAAGTTAACTCGTTCAGAGTTAATCTACGAGACAGATGGTGCGACTGCAAGATTTTACAAGCTCTGAAGTATCTTTTCTCTCATGTCATAGCAACTTCCTCGCATACTTGTCAAGACTATAACCGTTTTGTGGATCTCGTATACCAACTTTTAGAAGTGTTTAAGGTATATGAATTTAAGTTCCCCCCATAGGTATTGAAAAAGAATCTAATGAGGTTCAGAATTAGCTTCCGATTATACTAGATCCGTCCTTATTGGGGGAGCCCGGTCGTCCAAAATCCACTCGAATTCATTGTGATATGGATATTCGAGAAACGTCTAGAGAAAACAAAAGATGTGGACATTGTAGAAACCTAGGACACAATAGGAAAAAATGTCCATATCTTTTGTCATCAAGTAACCATTGATGTTGTGCTTGATGTTGTTTATGAAATCTAAGTTTCTGCAATTTAATTTTCATTTACTTTTAGTTAATTTTATTTGAGCATCACCGATTAATTAAACAAGAATACGATACAACAAAAAAATTAAAAAGTAATAAATAATAAAAACAATCAAACAATTAAGTAATAAAAAAATTAAGAAACAAAACAAATAAAAAGTAAACAATTACATAAAAAATTTACAATTGTTGATAAATAAAAAATTACATAAAAAAATAATGAAGTGTATGACTCTATTGATGCCTGCGTCTTTAATGTGTTCGTCAACGCGGTGGCTGTCAGTGTCGAGGTGGATTTCTTCGTATAACTTGTTTTGACTCCTCACTCTCATCATCATCACCATCATCATCATCATCATCATCATCAAGAGCATATACATTTTTTTGATGAGGGTCGAATGACGATGTAACACCTCCATAAAATAAGGACCATGTAGGTGTATGACTGATTATCCCACCGTTCATAGAAAAATGTTAAAACTATAAAAAGACACACATCGATGAGTGTGAAAACTGTACAGAATGTGTCTGTGCATGTGGTGAAGCTTCACCCGCCAAATAACCAGAATATGAACTCCAAGTTTGATATGAAAACATGGAACTATAATATCTGCCATGAGGGGTCATAGGTGGCAGCATTTGGCATGGAAGCGGTTGCGTCTAACATGGCTGTAGTGGTATATGAAATGGTTGCGATGCCATCTGATATGGTTGTGGTTCTATTTGAAACTATTGCGGAATGTATAGTTATGTAGACAGTGGCTGCTGTGAAGGTTTTGGTGCTACAACTGAGGACGAGACGGAAGTGCATGCTCTCCGTCCACGAGTCGGGGGATGATGATGTTGTGACGGTGGACGTCTTTGTCGACGTCGATGAATGCTCCCGTCTCGTGCTTCCTTGGAAAGTAGGAATAGTTTCTCGTTCCTGTTGAACCACTCATAATAACCATCCGTAACCGAGTAATAATCCCCATAAATGGGTTCTGTACGGGGAATACACCTATGTCAATCCTCCCATATCATTACCCACTCATAGTGCTTCAGCAGCCAATCGACTTATTTTTTTGCCTCATCTATAGATGATATGCAAATCATTGAGATTCTTAGGTGCTTCTGAAATAGATTGTACAAAACCAAATTGGCGAAGCACGTGATCAGTGAGATGCCACTCTAAAATAACACAACATATCAGAGGGACCATTGCCATCTAGATATCTAATGTGCTTCTTAAGTGATGCGGGATGCAAATCCTTATCTCTTCAGTACAATAAGGAGCCAATTCAAACTAAAACAAATATATAATTCTTATCAAAATAATAATCTAATTATATAACGATAATTAAAAGTAAATTTTGTTATTATAATACATATATCTATGTCATCCTTTTGATCAATTAGTAGCCTAATTTCTTCCAAATCATTAGGTAAATCCCAATGATATTTTCATGCACTTGACCACCTATTCAATGAAATAATTTTTATTACATACTAAATAAAATTATTAATATACGAAATTAGTATTGTAATTACCTCAATAATAGTGGGAAGAACAACGGGTTTTTCACCACCGGACATAAAAAGGGCATGCGAACCACGCCCAAGACTGGAGCAGAAGGAGACATCCGCCGATAGCATTTTTTCTATAGTCAGTAGCTTGACACATTTTCTATACAAAAATGCCAAAACTATGGAGCACTAACTCAGTGTGCCAACATGATGAAAGCGACGAGGTGACGCAACCATATACAATGAACTTGGTTGCACAATATGTCCGACATTAGGAGCCCTCATATGAGCTGTAGTATGCAAGCCTGTGCATACATTTTAACCTGCACCTCAGAGGCGTCACCACTCAAATGCTTGAAAGTTGCATCCAACCAATTTAAAGGAATTTGATCACTGTTAAAATTAGGCGGGACACCTCCAAGACACTCATCGCACAATGAATGCCAGTCACCATGCGCCACCCCAGAAATCACATCTCCATCTACCGAAAGCCCCAAATGCATGGAAACATATTTCAACATAATTGTATACTCTCCACATGGAAGATGGAATATGTATGTCTCTGGTCTCCACCGTTCAACCAGTGCAGAAATAAGGTTGGATTCAAGGTTATAGTGCCCTTCATATTTTGCTACGTAACCAAATCCAGCCTCGACTAAATATGGCCATACACGGGTAGGTGTCTCTAACTTAAGATTACGAATGAAGGGATCTAATATTCAGTCTCTCTTCTAATTTAATAAACATTATATAAATTAAAATATAAACTAATACTACAAAAATTAAATAAATAAAATATTAACAATAAGTAAAATTAAAATAGAATTTCAAATTGTTACCGTATCAACAAAATACCTTGAGATATGATGTCCATCTAAACGTAGTAAACCGTCTTCCATTTTATAACTACAAAAATTAAAAAAAAGTTAATATAATAAAATTTAATAAAATAATAAATTATTAATTTATTATAATACAATATAAATATTTTACCTTCTTAATAGAATTTGAGCTTTGAGAGAATTTGAGAGGGTTTGGATGTATGTGTTTGGTTTGTGTTTGAATGAAGAGGGGAAGGGGGTATTTATGGGGGTTAATCATATTCCCATAAATGTGAGAGGTGTAAATGGTTGGGGTATTAATGGAAGGCACAGATGGCGATCTGCAGCTATCCTTATGTGGCGCCAGCTCGGATAATGTGCGGATAACGATCCACGCCTTTCATGATGCGACGCCAACTCAGACGAAACCCGTCATCCGCGCCTTTTCAAAAAATGTGTTAGATCAGTAAAATTAGGAGAAAGGATGTCTGACAGGTAATTATTTCCTGTCAGAATGATATTTCGGTAAAATCACAGGCAAAGTTAATGGTACGTTCCATGACGGTAGATAGGATGTCAAATTTAGCTCTATACCACATTTGTTGTTTTAATAAAACTCCAACTAATTTTATCATTGTTTCTTTTTAACGCTACATAGATTTTCAGTTATTAGACAAATAAACTATATTCTATTTTAATTATTCAAAATAAAAAGTATTCAGAATCTAATAACTAATTTTTATGGTAATGTTATATTTTTCGATAAGTGTAAGTGAATTTAGCTCGATAAGTTCATGGGAGTCAAACCGAAGAAGATGAAGATTATCCCCCACAACATGCATTACAGTAGACTTTTCACATTCCACCATTATATCCCTTTTCGACAAAGCAATTACGGATGAGCAATTACGGATGAGCAAAACTTGACTCAATTCGAAAAATTATTATTTTTTCTATTCAACTTGAATTTGATTTGACTTGTAATATCATAAACATGACACGATTCGAAGAAATTTCAAGTTCAAATCGAGTTATAGAATACAACTCAAAAGTTTTACTAATTAACATATTACTTTTTAAGGTTGAGTCGAATCTCTCAATTCTGCATGCTATATGTATATCATATGTGAAAAAAATATAGATGTGTTGTATATGGTTATATTAAATTGTTTTAATTGGAATCAAATAATATTATAATATTATAAATATTTATTATTAAATTTAAACAAAAACTTGAATAAATTGACTCGACTAGACTTGAAAAAAAAATTCAAATCAAATTTGAGTTATAAAATATGATTCATCAACTTAAATAACTCAAAATTTTATGATTCGACTCAATCGAATGGTCACCCTTAAAAAACAATAGTATGGCCATAAAATATGTCCCATAGCTCAGCTTGAAACACCGTGAAATTACCATATCCATCAATCCAACACCCACTGAAGTCTTTAACAACTCCACCAGCTCATGCTGTTCCAGCCCCCTCTTGATGGACAATACCAACCAACCTTTTTTTTAGTAACACGACCATGTTTTCCGTTACCATGCATGTTTAAAGAAATTCAAATATATTCGTTTCAATTTTAAAAGGGTCGAGATTAATAACCGGTTAAATTCAAAAAGATTTTAAATAAATAATATCTTAAAAATTATAATTATTTTAGATTGTTCATATATATATATATATATATATATATATATATATATATATATATATATATTTGTTTTGAGATGATGATTTTAATCATTCCTTTTAGAGGTGTTACTTGGTTCTATTGACGACTTTTGCTTGTTGCACACACTGTTTTGGTGTGGTGTATTTTCTCTATTTTATCTCAACCCCGAATCATAAACCAAAAAGGGCAAAACAAATACAATACCACAATTCAAATGAAATCGAATAAACACCAAGGATTGCGAAACACCAACTTCAGCAATCAACAATTTTTTTTGGCTCTTATGTTCCCTCAAAGAACCACAAGTTTCCATAAACTAGAGTTCATTGCCACCAACACACACAATAGGATGAATATAAATAAAATTTTAGAGTAAGCACCATAAGTAAAATATGATAACTCACCGGAAAAATTCAGATTCACTCTAAAAAAATAATATCCGTCATTGTTTATCATCATATCAAATTGTTGGGAGTCTCCGTCCAAGGTTGGAGAACTTGACCCATCCGTGGGGAGGAGGCTTTCATTGATAAGATACCAACCTATGAGGTCTATTTTGATTGAGCACTCAGTTCACTATAGCAAAATTGTTCTGTAGCGGCGTTTTTGGAGGCGTTTGGAGAGTAAACTCACAAACTTTAAACATATAGCGCCGCTTACAATCCAAACGCCGCGATAGAGTAGTACTTTATCGGCATTTTTATACAAATGTTGTAATAGGGTTCGTTTATAGTGGCTTTTTTCCAACAAACACCACGATAGAGTAGTACTTTAGCGGTGTTTTTATACAAATGCCGCAATAGGATTCGTTCATAGTGGCGTTTTCCAACCAATGGCGTGATAAAGAGTACTTTAGCGGTGTTTTTATACAAATGCCACAATAGGGTTTGTTCATAGTGACGTTTTTCCAAAAAATGTTGTGACAACGTAGCACTAATTAGTTTCTAATGCTGAATTGTTTTGATCCTTTTTTAACAATTAAAGTAAAAAAAGTTTGAAATAAAAAGAACACTGAAAGTCTAAAAATAATAAAAATAAAACAAAAGTAAATTTTTAAAAAGAAATCAATAAGATGAAAATAGCCTCAAGTTTCGCTTTATCTCAATTCCAATTGATCATCGAAAGAGATTTTACTTTGAGATACATGCCGGTTACAGTCTACAAGGCCCAACCCTTGCAACTTACTTTTCTATCTGAAAACTTGTTATTCCCAAGTCCATCTCTGGAATTTAGTCCTTACTATACTAACTACGACTATCACCATTAGCACCAATACAACTTTAAGCACTAGAAAAGCCCGACTCAAGTTATGGCGTCTCAATGAGAATCAAACCCAATCTCAATTCACCTTAGCATACCGCCACTAAGTTTGTTCATAGGAAATCAAATTATGACCAACCGATTCTTCCTCCCAACGGTAAATTAGAACAACATTCAAGACAACGTCGACTTTTTGAAATGAAAGTGTCAAGATTTTGAAAGGAAATGTCGATTGTCAGTCCAAGTTTTTAGAAAATCAAGAATGTTATCCGAAGATATTAAGTGCTTTTCAATTTTCACAATAGAAATTGAGTCATCGCTAAGCCTTTTGCTAAATGAAAATTTAGCTAAGCATGATTAAAATCATACTTACATTTTTAAAAAGAAAATAAAAGCTTAAAAGTAAAAATAAAAGTTGAAAGAAAATAAATAAAGAACGAGAGAATTTTTATAAATCAAAAGAAAAAGGAAAAGTACATCTTCAAATTTACCCTAATGGGTATGTATAGTCTTAAAATATCCTAAAGATAGAATGAATATTCAAAAATAAAAATATCCTAAAAATAATCCAAAAGATAAATTCCAAAATATTTCAAATTCAAACTTAAAATTCCTAAAATAATTCTATATGTCCATCTTCCAAAAGATGTTGGTTGGACTTCCTTTTAGAATTCAGATGATGCTATTGACTAGATGATCCAAGTCTACCACGGAGGAGACTATCATACCCCAAGTCATGCCCATGGTTTCAACTACGATTCTATAAATAAAAAATTGTAGAATATACCCTTTTACTGTTGGTTGTAGAAAATAAGTTCATGTACGAAAATAAGCAAAACATAACCAAATCAATAGTATAAAGCCAACAATAATGAATAATTATCAACAAAATAAATCTAATTTTCAACACTCATAAAATTCTCCCTCACTTATCAAATGCTTGTCCTCAAGCATGCTTCAATTTAATATGTCAAAATTTCCATTTACCATCCATCACTTCGCCTTATATCTCATAAAACTATCCAAGTCAAGTACACAACAATTATCCAAATCAAAATATCAATCAAGTGAAAAACAAAAATATGATAAAGTTAAGTAAATTCATCACTTCCCATTTATCTATCAATCTCAATGCAACCAAACTCAACACCCTCACAAGGATTCATTCAAAAGTGTTTTAGGTTTAAAAACTCTCAAAGTAAGAACAAAACATATTATTACCATAGGCATGTAAGAAAATCAAGTCTCCACCACTAAATATGAATAAGATGCAATAATCAAAGGGTCTTAAAAGGGTGCAATGTGGCTTAGTTAAAGGTAGGATTAAGGTAAAAATATGGGTTTATGATCAACACAAGAGAAAAATATATAATAAAACCAAGTCCATGAGATAAACAAAACTAAATCAATCAATAAAGGAAATGAAACAAACTACAAACAACAATTTTTTTACTTTTCCATTTTTTCTTCTTTTCGAACCTGTTTGTTTCTTTTTTCGTGGAAAATGAACATCAATCGAGTAATTCATTCTCTCTTATTGACAAGAGCAGAAAAGAGATATAAATCAAAGGCTCGGGTTTAAAAATGTGGTAAAACAAAGAAGGAAAAATGGCTAAAAATGGTTAACTAGGGGAAACGAATGAGTAGGCAATTTTTAGGTGAAAAGTGGATAAATCCTAAGTGCCGCTATCATATTAAAGCATCAAGTTTAAATGTAGTCTCAACATGCATTTAAGTACATATTCTATAATATCGATGCCAAGTCTGACACACTCAATCAAACAAGATGAAATTTCAAGGAAGAAAAAGAATTGTTGTTTGCAATTTGTTTTATTTCTTTTATTAATAGATTGAGTTTCATTTATCTCAACATGTACAATTAATAACGTACTGCTATTTTAGGCTCAAATCTTACCGAAATGTGTAACATACATTAAATCAAGTGCATTTCAAGCAATATGCTAATGGAATATCATAGAAAAAATTTCAAGAAGATCACTAATCATGTCGTCCACTATCATGAATCCCAATTCCAACAAGCATAACATTATAAGATATTCAACAAAGTGAAGAATGTTCAACAAAAAATTTCAACATTCCCAACTGAAGCATACTAAGTTCCAAGCACATGAATATTCAAGAAAAAATTCGATTCAATTCTCTACCCATCACTTAAAGCATATTGTCCCAATACGAAAATATAAAGAACACGAGAAGGAATAGATATACTCTCCGTGTTTAGCGATGACGTCGGTCGTGACCTCGACGAGAGGCGTTCAGGCGGAGGTAAGTAAGGATCTTAGCGATGTTGGTTTCAATGGGTATGGCAACAACCACGGACTTCATTCATCTGAGTCTGTATATTCGGGCATGTGCCTCTAGCATCAGTTGCGATGCATTCCGAAGAATGTAGACACGTTCACCTCGAGGGGTCATGGTGCATAGGGTAATAAAGTAAGGTGCAACAGGAGTTCCAACAAATAGTCCCATCATTTCCAAACACTGTTCATCTAAGGCATCCATAGAACATGCTTAAGTAAATTGTGTGATATCGAAAGTGCATGAAAATAAACAAGCAGCGAGATGAGTGATATAAGGACCCAAAACGAGAGGGCGATTGGGTCGGATGACAATCCCAAAAGCCCAGGCAAACCAAAATCCCAGATTTACCTTTTTACTAATTAACATACACCAAAGAAAGAATAACTCAACCTTATTCAAGGAAGAAGAAGAATTGTTTCTTCCTGAGTAATTATATGCCAAAAATAACGTAATGTCTGGTCATGGATATATAGAGCTTTCGTCGGTCAAGCATTGAAGGTCTGATCAATCGAATCGATAAGTGTCGAATTTAAGTCAAAATCCCGTGGCATCTCAAGTAAATCAGTTAAATAATCATAACATGTGCATATGTCATGAACCCCATAGCAAGATTAAATTCTAAAATAGACATGTAAAAATACTATCCACATAAACAAAAAGAAACGACATCTGGAGATTGTATTCTAATAAGCCTATGTTGCGAAAAAGAAAATGTGGCATAAAATTCAAATACTAATTCATAAAAGGTGCCATATTTTATTCAACTACTAATTGTATGCTAATAATCCCACAAATGTAACGTTTCTAGATTTCGAAGTGGAATATACTTACAAATTCGAAATGGGTGATGTTGTACATATTCGAATCGAACAAGTTTTTCAGTCTTGAATGTTAAAAGTTTCAAAGTTTGGCAACCAACTTTGGAAAATGTTTTTTTCAAAGTTTGGTAAATGTTTCTTTGAAAAATGTTTTTCAAAGTTTGGTAAAATTTTGGTAGATGTTTGTTGAAAATAGGAATGGGTAAATTCACTTTAGTCATTGCACTTTAGGGTATTTTCAAAGATTAGTCCCTAAGTTTCTACTATAAATACCCTTACCCATTTAGCTTCAAAATCATCCCAAAACATTTCTTTCTTCCTATACTAGAGAGCTTTCTTGTGAGTAGTGAGTGTTTTGTAAACACCTGTAAATTTTCTCTCTTAGTAAAAGATCTGCAGCAGCCCGGAGACGTAAGCACAATTGGCTGAACTCCGTTATCAATTTTCGGGTATTATTTTTCCGCTTTTATTTCGCATTCTCACTAATCTGGTTATAGGGAAATTACTTGTACTCGGTTTATTTTCCTAACAACTGGTAATCAGAGCTTTTGGTTGTGAATTTTGTCAAATTTTCTGCGAGGTTACTATTCATTACTATTCACGTGAATAGTGAATTTCGTGAATAGTGAAATTCGGTCGGCGATACGAGTTTGTCGACGGTGGTGTTCTAATACACAGTGATTCGCAAGAATTGTCAGAAACGATCCAAACGAAGCCAGATTCGAGTGGGAGCGATGGCTGCAGACGAAGGGAAGGTGAAAATTGAAAAGTTCGATGGTGCGGACTTTGGCTTTTGGAAGATGCAGATTGAAGATTTTTTGTACCAGAAAAATCTATATCAACCTCTCTCAGGAAAGCAACCAGAGGGCATGAAGGATGAAGATTGGGCTCTTCTCGACAGACAAGCCCTCGGAGTTATCCGACTGACGTTATCCCGCAATGTTGCTTTTAACATAGCAAAGGAAAAGACCACGGCGGGTCTTATGGCGGCTCTCTCCAGTATGTACGAGAAGCCATCGGCCTCAAACAAAGTTCATTTGATGAGGCGATTATTCAATTTGCGGATGACGGAAGGGGCATCGGTGGCACAACACCTAAATGAACTCAACACAATCACAACCCAGTTGAGTTCAGTGGAAATTGAGTTCGATGATGAAGTTCGAGCTTTAATTCTCTTATCATCTCTACCAGACAGTTGGAATGCTACTGTTACAGCAGTCAGCAGTTCGTCGGGAAACAGCAAATTAAAATTTGACGATGTTCGGGATCTGGTACTGAGTGAAGATTATCGACGGAGAGAATCGGGTGAAGCATCAACCTCCTCAGCCTTGCACACGGAGTCTAGAGGAAGAACTTCAGAAAGATATTCAAATCGTGGCAGATCAAAATCCAGACGGGAAAAATCTAGAACGGGAAAGAAAGATTTTACCTGTTATAATTGTGGCAAGAAAGGTCACTTTAAAAGAGATTGCCGAGCACTGAAGAAAGATACCGGTGCACAGGAATCTGCCAACGTGACAGAGGAGACAGGTGATGCCATGATTCTAAGCGTCAACAGTCCGATTGAATCATGGATCTTGGATTCAGGGGCATCTTTCCACTCCACCCCATGCCAAGAAATCATGGAGAACTATGTCAGTGGTGATTTTGGGAAGGTTCATCTTGCTGATGATGAAACCTTAAAGATCGTCGGAAAAGGAGACATCCGACTAAAGTTGCCAAACCAGACCACCTGGAAGCTGACAGGAGTGAGACATATTCCTGGCCTCAAAAGAAATCTGATTTCTGTTGGACAGCTTGATGGAGAAGGATATAGCACAACCTTTTCAGGCTGTGAATGGAAGATTACCAAAGGAGCACTCGTCATTGCTCGTGGTAAGAAGACTGGTACTCTCTATGTAACCTCCAATTTAGAGAATATCATTGCAGTAGCAGATGCTGATGGAAAATCAAACCTATGGCACCAAAGGCTCGGCCATATGAGCGAGAAAGGGATGAAGACACTTTTGTCAAAAGGGAAGCTGCCGGATCTAAAGAATGTAGATGTCGGACTATGCGAGGATTGCATCTTTGGCAAACAAAAGAAAGTCAGTTTTGCAAAGATTGGCAAGACACCCAAGACAGAAAGGTTAGAATTGATTCATACTGATGTATGGGGACCATCCCCAGTTCCATCTCTTGCAGGCTCACTATATTATGTCACCTTCATCGATGATTCAACAAGGAAGGTGTGGGTTTATTTTCTGAAGAAGAAATCAGAAGTCTTTGATACCTTCAGAAAATGGAAGGCCATGGTGGAAAATGAGACTGGTTTGAAAGTCAAGCGGTTGAGGTCTGACAATGGAGGAGAGTACAGAGACAGTAGATTCAGAGATTTATGTGCAAACAATGGGATCAAGATGGAGACAACAGTTCCCAAGACACCGCAACATAATGGTGTAGCAGAGCGCATGAACAGAACTCTGAATGAACGTGCCAGAAGTATGAGGATACATGCCGGCTTGCCCAAATTTCTATGGGCTGAAGCAATCAACACTGCAGCTTACTTGATCAACCGTGGGCCCTCAGTTCCTTTGGATGGCAGAATACCAGAGGAAGTTTGGAGCAAGAAAGAAATAAACCTTTCACACTTAAGAGTGTTTGGTTGTATTTCTTATGTACACATAGACTCTGCTGAAAGAAGTAAGCTTGATGCTAAGTCCAACAAATGTGCCTTTGTTGGTTATGGCGGTGATGAGTTCGGTTACCGGTTTTGGGACTATGAAAATCGGAAGATCATCAGAAGCAGAGACGTCATTTTCAATGAAAATGTGATGTACAAAGATAGATCAACCGCAGAATCAAGTAATACCGAAGCTGAAACAAAGGAATTTGCTGAGTTCGAGGAGATTTCTGGAAATGATGTTCAGATCAATCCTGAAGCAGTTCAAGAAGAACCAGGCACACCAGAACTGAGACGCTCCTCCAGAATTCCTAAACCAATCCAACGGTATTCTCCTTCTTTACACTACTTGTTGCTGACTGACAATGGTGAACCAGAGTGCTATGATGAAGCAATGCAAGTGGAGGATTCAGTCAAGTGGGAGTCTTCCATGAAAGATGAGATGGACTCGCTTATGTCAAATCAGACATGGGAATTAGCTGAATTACCACCAGGCAAGAAAGCGCTCCACAACAAGTGGATTTACAGGATCAAAGAAGAGCACGATGGGAGCAAACGCTACAAAGCAAGATTGGTTGTCAAAGGCTTTCAGCAAAAAGAAGGTATTGACTACAATGAAATTTTCTCTCCAGTCGTAAAATTGTCTACAATCAGACTGGTGTTGAAAATTGTAGCTGCAGAGAATTTACATCTTGAGCAGTTAGATGTAAAGACAGCTTTCCTTCTTGGTGATTTGGAGGAAGAAATCTATATGAGGCAGCCAGAAGGCTTCATAGAGGCAGACAAGAAAAACCTGGTATGCAGGTTGAAGAAGAGCTTGTATGGTTTAAAACAAGCTCCTAGACAGTGGTACAAGAAGTTCGATAGCTTCATGAGTAGCAGTGGTTTTATCAGATGCCAAGCAGATCATTGTTGCTACATCAAGAGGTTCGACAACAACTTCATTATTTTATTATTGTACGTTGATGACATGCTCGTTGCAGGCTCAGACATGCAAGAGATTATACACTTGAAGCAAAAATTGTCGAAGCAGTTTGCTATGAAGGATCTGGGCGCTGCAAAGCAGATTCTTGGGATGAGGATCAAGAGAGACACAAAGTCGGGGACTTTGATGTTATCACAGGCTGAGTACATCAACAAAGTACTCTCCAGGTTCAACATGCAAGATGCTAAACCAGTAAGTACACCTTTAGGTGTTCATTTCAGACTCTCCAAAGAACAATCACCAAAGACGGAGGAAGAACGTGCACACATGGTGAAGGTGCCGTATGCCTCAGCAATTGGAAGTCTGATGTATGCCATGGTTTGTACCAGACCAGATATTGCTCATGCAGTGGGAGCTGTTAGCAGGTACATGAATAATCCGGGCAAGGTACACTGGGAAGCAGTCAAATGGATCCTCAGATATCTTCGTGGTACCACAAACAAAGCACTTTGTTTCAAAGGTGGAGATATGATACTGACAGGCTATGTAGATGCTGACTTAGCCGGAAATGTCGACATCAGAAGGAGCACTACAGGGTATGTCTATACTCTAGGAGGAACTGCAGTGAGTTGGGTTTCTCAACTACAGAAGATAGTTGCTCTCTCCACAACTGAAGCAGAATATGTCGCTGTTACGGAAGCCAGCAAGGAGATGGTTTGGCTCCAAAGTTTCTTGGAAGAGTTAGGCAAGAAACAAGAAAACAATATCTTGTATTGCGACAGTCAAAGTGCTATCCATCTAGCAAAGAATCCGTCTTTTCATTCCAGGACAAAGCACATACAATTGAGATATCATTTTATCCGGTCTCTTCTGGAAGATGGGATTTTGAAACTTGAAAAGATTAGTGGAGCTCAAAATCCGGCAGACATGTTGACAAAGACGGTGACTACGGACAAACTGAAGTTGTGTTCAACTTCAGTTGGCATGCTAGAATAAATAGACCAGACATGCTGCTGCATTGATCGAGGTGTGAAGACATATTAAAATCAGTCTTCAAGTGGGAGATTGTTAAAAGTTTCAAAGTTTGGCAACCAACTTTGGAAAATGTTTTTTTCAAAGTTTGGTAAATGTTTCTTTGAAAAATGTTTTTCAAAGTTTGGTAAAATTTTGGTAGATGTTTGTTGAAAATAGGAATGGGTAAATTCACTTTAGTCATTGCACTTTAGGGTATTTTCAAAGATTAGTCCCTAAGTTTCTACTATAAATACCCTTACCCATTTAGCTTCAAAATCATCCCAAAACATTTCTTTCTTCCTATACTAGAGAGCTTTCTTGTGAGTAGTGAGTGTTTTGTAAACACCTGTAAATTTTCTCTCTTAGTAAAAGATCTGCAGCAGCCCGGAGACGTAAGCACAATTGGCTGAACTCCGTTATCAATTTTCGGGTATTATTTTTCCGCTTTTATTTCGCATTCTCACTAATCTGGTTATAGGGAAATTACTTGTACTCGGTTTATTTTCCTAACATTGAATTGTAAGAAACCTTGCAAATTCTCCTCAGCGGGAACACCGTTTGTTCAACCTTGGCGGTTTCACTTGGGATGGTCGAGCAAGATGGAATAGTAGATGGCATCGAGTAGGAATAATCAATCGTCGGCATCGAATGAAACAACAAAGATGAAGCCTGAGATGGAAGATGTGTGACAGAATCAAACTACCATGGGTTTCTAGTTCCGATAGCGTCCTGTTGCCAAGAGTGAAAGCTAAGACTACCGGCTGACGGTGAAGGTTCAAATAGAGTAAGATTTCCACAATAAGCAGTGGTTGTGGTTACCTTCAACCACAATGAGCAGGAGGTAGAGGCGTGGGATCAGAGTCAGTCGAGATTTCCACAACCGATGGAGCAGCAAAGCATCGTCGTCCACGAATGATTGGTGGTAAGGAATTGTCGACACTTTGGTTGCGCATTCATAGCATGATGAATGTAAGGTGTAGCGACGATGTAAGAATGCTCAGTAGTCGAAACGATCTTGGAACGAGGAATCACTCGCGTGAATGATGAACGATGAGGAGGGGGTTTAAAGAGTGATCGTGGGTGAAAAACAATACAAGGGTGAAGAGGTAAGTGTCGAGTTGTTGAGGAAAAGAAAAAAAGGGTATATTGGGTTTTAAATTGGTTGAAGGAAATCGGGGCATAGAAAATGATAGACATAAAAAAATTACCTCAATCAATCCTATGATCTCATGCATATCATACTAGTTGTTGTAAAATAAAGTTGGACTACCTTAATCTCTAGTTTGAAATTCTATTGTGTTGTCTCTGATTATCTTTAGATCTTTAAAATGCTGCCTTTCTAAAAGACGACCGTCTTTTACAAGTATCCACGTGCGAATGTATGACGAATGATAATAGAATGCTAGTTATAATGTGTTTTCTAAAAAAATTGTTTTTGGGAGTTTTTGGTTATGGACGGCCGTAAAAGATTAACCTTTAACCCTAATCATATATCACACATATATATGACTTAATTAGAGTTAATTAATCCTCCATTTTTTTAAAATAACATTTAATTTTAAACTCTTTTAAATTAAATGTTAACATAATTATTATTTATCTAAAATACATTTTAAATAAATAATAATAACATATTTCTTATCTAATAAGAAATTCAAATTGATCTAACTCCTATTATTATTTAATTATATTATTTATTTAATATTATATCTAAATCAAATAAATAAATAATAATAACCAAATTATTGTATCAAAAGAATATGAATTTAAGTTATTTAAATTTGAGTAATAAATAATATCTTATAATATAATTTAAAATAATCACATTATATTAAATTATCAATTATAGTAATAACTGCGACCATTCTTATCCATTCTAAGTGGGTGACTCTACAGGTTCAGTTAATGATAGCATAAGATAAAATCACATTTGATCAAACAAGTCATGAGTGGCCTCTTGCAAGACATTATGACTACCCAAGTTAAATGAAAAGCTCATGATCCGAGACAACCTTAATACAATTTATATAATAATATTTTTATCTCACGATATCTTGATAGAATATAAGATATGGAAAATGTCAATCTTATATCACTATATCTTCAATTTCTCGATACTCAATTGAACTGATTAAATAAATGATATTGATCTATATCGATTCATTTAAGTATGATCATGCATTTTTGAGTCTCAATCATCGAGGGGCCTGAGATATCTCTCTTAAGATAAAAGGGATAAATTCTATCTTAATCACTCATATCTTACTACATGTTTAATGTTATGTTCAAGGTTATAGTTGTTCGATTAAAGACAACATTTGATATTTCAAAACATAATAATCATCAGGTTGAGAAATGTAGTAATTTTAGGTCTAAGGATTTAATGCAATAACTGTATTGAAATTAATACAAAACTTTAATCCATGCACTAATATGAAAATGATTGGGTCCAATATTTATTCTCAACAAATACATACAAATTTGGTTTGAATCTCATTCACATATTCGTCTCATGAATATCTATCAAATTTCATACCAATCTTATTTTATTATTGTTTCCACAATAATAATCGATTAAGGAATTAACAATATTATTTAAGGATAATATAATAAAAGTACACACAAATGATAATAATAAAATCCAATAATCAAAATATCATGTCCATAAAATATGCTTAGGGCACTAAAGCTAACAATCTCCCTCTTGCACTAAGCCTACTCCAAATGTATCTCATACCTATACACCTAGCATGACGATCATGTTTTTCTTGTGGAAGAGGCTTAGTCAATGGATTTGCAACATTGTCATCTGTTGAAACTTTACATATCTTAAAATCACTCGTCTCAATGATTTCTCGAATGAGATGATAACGTCTCAAAATGTGTTTGGATCGTTGATATGATCTATATTCCTTCGCTTGTGTAATATCACCATTATTTTCACAATATATATCAACATGATTTGTGATGCTAGGAACGACTCCAAGATCAGTAATGAATTTCTTGATACAAACTACTTCCTTTGATGCATCAGATGCTGCTATGTATTCAGTTTCGGTTGTAAAATCAAAAATAGTATTTTCTTTGAACTTTTCCAACTGACAACACCACCATTTAAACAAAACACAAATCCCAAATGCGATCGGTAATCGTCCTTGTCAGTTTGGAAGCTTGCATCTGTGTAACCACTTACGACTAGATCATCTTCCAATTCTCCATAAACTAATAACATATCTTTAGTTTTTCTCAAATACTTAAGGATGTTTTTTACAAATATCCATGGACTCTCATCAAGATATGATTGTTATCTACTTGTTATGCTCAAAGCACAAGAAACATATGGTCAAAATATGACATACATTATAGATCCTATTGCCAAAGCATAAGGGATTTTACTCATTCGATCTCGCTCATCTTTAGATTTAGGATACTGAGTCTTGCTAAGAGTAATACCACGAGACATAGGCAAGAATTCTCTCTTAGAATCTTGCATGCTGAACCTCTTCGGTACTTTGTCTATATAAGCACTTTGATTTAGACCGATTAACCTTTTAGATCTATCTCTATAGATCTTTATCCCAAGAGTATAGGTAGCTTCGCCTAAGTCTTTCATTGAGAAACACTTTCCTAACCAAGACTTGACACTCTACAAAGTAGGAATGTCATTCCCAATGAGTAAAATGTCATCGACATATAAGACCAAAAACATAACTGCACTCCCACTAACTTTCTTGTAAACACAAGGTTTATATTCAATTTTAATAAATCTAATCTCTTTGATTGACTCATCAAAAAGAAGTTCCAACTCCTTTAAGCCTGTTTCAATTCATAAATATATCTCTAAAGCTTGCATACTTTACCATAATTCTTATCTTGTGCAAAACCCTTAAGTTTGTCATGTACACATCCTCGAATAAGTTTCCATTAAGAAACACAATTTTGACATCCATATTCCAAATCTCATAGTCATAATATACAACAATGGCGATAAAAAGTCTAATGGACTTTAAGAAATGTTACAAGTGAAAACATCTCATCATAGTCTATACCATGAATTTGCCTAAAACCTTTCGCAACTAGACTTGATTTATAACTATGCACTTTGCCATCCATTTCAGTTTTATTCTTGAAAAGCCATTTGCATCCAATGCTTTTAGTGCCTTCAGGTGGATCAATCAGGGTCCAAAATTGATTTTCGTACATGGATTGCATTGCAGACTTCATGGCCTCTAACTATTTCTCAGATTCTTATCTGAAATGGCCTCTTGATAGGTAGTGGGATTATTTTGATCCACTAATAATATGTCATGACTATCATTCACAAGAAATCCATATCTATTAGGCTCATGATGTACTCTATCAAATCTATGTAAAACTTGTGTTACTAGAGGTGTGTCAAACACGTTGTTGAACTTGAGTATCCAAATGAAGTTCAATTTTATTTTGTAGTTCTCGAACTTCTTTGAGTTGTACCTTAATCCTACCGATTCCTTTAGAAATAAATTTCTTTTCTAAAAAGAAACCATTTATGTCTATAAACACTTTGTTCTTAGTGGGATTATAAAAGTAATATCCTTTAGTTTCCTTAGGATACCCCACAAAATGACATTTGTCAAATTTTGGTTCCAGCTTATTAGAAACTAAATGTTTCACATAAGCCTTACAACCCCAAATCTTGAGAAAGATAAACTGGGTTTCTTACCAATCCATATCTCAAATAGTATTTTCAACTACTTTGGAATGAACTTGATTTAGTATGAAAGCAATTGTTTCAAGTTGCTAAACCCTAAAAGACAAGCAAAAGATTTGTAACTATATCCAATAAAGTTCAATTTCTCCTTTCTGAAACACCATTCCATTGTGGTGTTCTAGGAGGAGTTAATTGTGAAATAATTCCATAATTATTAAGATGATCATCAAATTCTTGGCTCAAATATTTTCTACCTCGATCTAATTGAAGTGTCTTTATTATTTTTCCAAGTTGATTATGTACTTTATTTTAAAAATATTTGAACACTTCAAATTATTCGAATTTATGTTTCATATGCTAAAAATAACCATATCTACTGAGTCATCGGTAAATGTAATGAAGTATTTGTAACCTCCCCTAGCAATTGAAGTTAAAGGTCCACACACATATGTATGTATTAGGCCCAATAACTTATTGGCCCTTTCACTGTGTCCAGCAAAGGGGTCCTTTGTCATCTTAACTAATAAACAAGATTCATAAGTATCATATGATTCAAAATCAAAAGAATTCAAAAGTCCATCTTGATAAATTTTTGTAATCCGTTTCTAATTTATATAGCCAAGGCGACAATGCCAAAGATAGGTTGGATTTAAATCATTAGACTTGAATATCTTATTACTTGTTTTATATATCGAAGTTTTGTTGATTTTTTGAAGACTCAAAACATAAAAACCATATTGTAAATTAGCATTTAAGTAGAACATGACTTTATAATAAATGTAGCAATTATTATTCTTAATAATAAAAGAAAAATCATCATTATCCAAACAAGAAACTAAAATCATATTCCTACTTATAGTTGGAACATAAAAGCAATTGTTCAATACTAAAAGAAGTCCATTGGGCAAAGTAAGTTCATAACTTACTACAGTTGAAGCAACAACTTTTCCTCCATCACCTACTCGTCGGTCGACCTCGCCCTTTTTCAGTTGTTTACTTCTTTTGAGCCCCTGCATATTTGTACAAATGTGAGATCCACATCTAGTATCTAATGCCCAAGAACTTGTAGGAGGAAAATTAACATGTATAACATAAATACCTGAAGAGTTGGTCACCAACCTTCTTTTTCTTTAGATCTTCTAAATATTTTATGCAATTTCTCTTCCAATGACTAGGTTATTTGCAAAATAAACATTCACCCTCATTAAGAGGTTTATCCTTGGGAACAACTTTGGGCTTTGAATTGGCGTTGGACTTTCCAACCTATCCATTTCCCTTTCCCTTTCGAACCATCAGATCATGGCTAGGCTTGAATTTAATATTTTGATCAACAATTTTAAGCATCATATGCAGCTCATAAATTGATATCATCCCATTCATGTTATAGTTCATGACAAATTAACTATAACTATTAGGCAATGAATTTAGGATCAAATCTGTAACCAACTCTTGGCTCAAATGAAATCAAAGTCTTCCAATATGCTCAATATGACCTTTCATTTTTAGCACATTAGCGCTAACTAAAGCAACCTCATCCAGTTTACAAGAATGCAATGCCCTGGTAGTCTCGTACCTTTCTTGCCTTGCCTGTTGTTGGAACATTTCCTTAAGCTCATTGATCATATCACAAGCTTCCATCTTTTCTAGATCCTTCTGAAGTTCAGAACTCATGGTAGCCAGTCTCATAAGCTTTGATTTCAACTTCAGATGCATCCTTATCTAGTTCTTCAAGATAGGGTTCATCCCGGATGTAAACCTTCCTTTCTTGTTTGAGAATAATTCTTAAATTTTGATACCAATCAAGGAAGTTGATCCCGGTAAGCTTTTCCTTCTTAAGGACCTATCGTAGTAATAAAGTTGAATTGTTATTAGTGTTGACCATCTACAAAATGCAAAGTTTATTTTTAATTAATAATAATCCCGCTAAATTAACAACCCTCAAATATAAAACTATTAATTTAATAGTACTCTTTTCCTCCGCTTAAGTTTAGGGAGGTTTTTAACGAGACTCTTGACTCAGGATTTATTTAATAAAACCTCTCTTTTGCCGAGCAAAACAAAATCCATATTTCATTCAATATTTAAGTCACCTTTAGCATGACACTTAAAAATAAGTTATTTAGATAAGTAACTCTTACTAATTACATCTTATGCAACTCTCAGAAATTTATGAGATTTTTGACATCATATCTCCCGACATTTATAATTCACATCTCATGCCATTAGGCCCAAAACCGTTTTCACAACCTAATTAAGTTAAACCATTTACCCATCTTGTCTTACTAATGTAACCTAATGTACTTCCACTTTAGTATAACCTATATTAAGGTGATAAAAGCCTTGACAAATGTTTTAAAAGGATGACATTCAAACTTAAATTTTATGTGAGAGACCTTTTCGTCGATTTTAATCTTTGATAATTAAGGCATCACATACATAACATTCCATTCACATAGAATCACATACATGTAAATAAATAAACGTGACGTAGTATGGCCTTATCCTAAAATAAATAATGAACCTAAGTAACAAGCATCTTCATGACATCACCTTGGATCACCTTCTAGTTCCTCCATCACCATGGTTGAATAAGTATTGCCTTAATGTTTTGTTACAATGAAAACCTAAATGACGCGCATGCCGTTATTACATTAAAAAAATGGCACAGATGTCGTATTTAATTACAATAAATAAAACAACATGCAGGTTGTATTTAAAAATTTACAACCCTTATAAAAAATGTAAAGGCCATACTATGCACTATGTAATAGAATACTTTAAACATAATCATCAAGAAACACGTATCACATACATGTTGCACAAAGAGTACGAGCGATATTAAGACATATTCTTTAGGTCAATTATTCTTATAAGGTGCTCTGTAGAGTCAAACCCTACGTAGACTTTATCGATTTTTTTCATATAGAGAAACCTTACAATTTCTCCCAAAATTTTTTACTGATCTCATTAGTAAATCTTTGAACAAGCCAAAACTAAATTTAATCGCATTAAATAGTGTAATCACATTACACATAAGGCTTATACACAAACAACCGTTAATCACTATTGACAAATTTGTACTGTCATGATCTAATCATGCAGTTAAACACTTTAATCGCTTAAAAGTATTGTGATTCTTAATCAAATTAACGAATCTTATCAAAAATAGATTTAACCTATCAACACGTCAATAAATCATATTATTGTTGTCTTTCACACAAACCCTAATACCACACATCTAAGAACATGTATTATATCAATCATACATAATAAATACACTTAATATGAACATGCAAAAGGATCTGATACCACTAAAGGAAATTGAGGCATATAAAATGATAGACATTCAAAAATTGCCTCGATCAATCCTAGGATCTCATGCATATCATATTTGTTGCTGTAAAATAAAGTCGTGAGATTACCTTAATCACTGGTTCGAAGATCCTCTTGTGTTGTCTCTGATTTTCTTAGTATCTTTAAAGTGATGCCTTTCTAAAAGACGACCACATTCTACAAGTATCCACACACGAACAAATGACGAATGGTATAAAATGCTAGTTCTAATGTTTTCTAAAAAAACAGTTTTTGTGAGTTTTTTTAGTTATGGACGGCTATAGAGTAACCTTTAGCCTTAATCATATATCACGTATATATATGACTTAATTAGGATTAATTAATCCTCTATTTTTTAAATCATATTTAATTTAAAATTCTTTTAAATTAAATGTTAACATAATTATTTTTTATCCAATTTTTTAAATAAAAAGAATTATAACATATTTCTAATCTGATAAAAATTCAAATTCTTCCAAATCCTAATATTATTAACTATATTATTTATTTAATATTATTTCTAAATCAAATAAAGAAATAATAACAAACAAAACATTCTATCAAAAGAATACGAATTTAACTTATATAAATTCGAGTAATAAATAATATCTTATAATATAATTTAAAATAATCTCAATATCTTAAATGATCATTACAGTAATAACCACGACCATTCTTATCCATTCTAAATGTGTTACCCTATAGGTTCAATTAACGTTGGCACTAGATAAAATCACATTTGATCATACAAGTCATGAGTGGCCTTTAGCAAGACATTATGACTACCCAAGTTAAATGAAAAGCTCATGATCTGAGACAACATTAATATAACTTATGACACAATTCTTTTATCTCACGATATCTTGACAGAATATAAGACATGGAAAATGTCAACCTTATATCGCTCTATTTTCAATTTCTCGACACCCAATTGAACTGTTTAAATAAATGATATTGATTTCTATCAACTCATTTAAACACGACCATGCATATTTTTAGTCTCAATCATCGTGGGGCCCTGAGATATCTCTCTTATGATAAGAGGCATAAATTCCATCTTAATCACTCACATGCCACTACATGTTTCACATCCTGCTCAAGCATAACCTTTATAATTATCCGATTAAAGACAACGTTTGATTATGTCAAAACGTAATAATCATCATGTTGAGAACTGTAGTAATTTTAGGTCTAAGGATTTAATGGAATAACTATTTTGAAATTAATATAAAACTTTATTCAATGTATTAATCTCAAAATGGGTCGGTCTAATATTCGTTCTCAACAAATACATATGAATTTGGTTTGAATCTTATTCACATATTCATCTCATGAATATCTATCAAATTTCATATCAATCTTAATTTATTATTGTTCCCACAATAATAATCGATTAGGGTTATTTAAAATAATTAACAATATTATTATAGTATATTATAATAAAATTGCATGCAAATGATAATAATAAAATCCAATAATCAAAATATCATGTCCATACAATATGTGTTGGGCACTAATGCTAACAGCGGTCACAGGGGGATTAAATAAAAGATAAGAGTTTTAGATGAAGAAGGATTTTGTTTGAGGGAGTAAATTATGGACGATCAAATAGGGTGGGTTTAAAATTTATGCGTGGGGCCACACAGATGAGAGATGGGCGACAAATGATAATTGGGAAATGTAATCGTGCGCCTGGTAAGGGGGAGGGGTATTGCTGCTGTGCGTTAAAATTGAAAATGGTTCGGGGATTTAATGAAACAGTGCACACGGGAAAAGCGGATGTTTAAAATATAATGCTTTCGCGCAGATGCAAATCTCCATGGACTGAAAATTATGCACTGTTCGACTAAGAATACCGGAACTGACTTTATTTAAGTTCGATAAAAAAATATTCGGGTACCTTAATATTCAAGAAAAATAAAAATGAAACAAATAAACAATAAAATAAATTAAAAAAACGAAAACAAAAATGGGTTACCTTTTATTAGAGCTCTTTGTTTAACGTCGTTTAGCTCGACGACCAGGTTCATACTACATGTTCTTTCAATACGAGTTCTGATACATGCATCACAAGGCTCACATCAAAGGAAGAAGTAATAACTCTTCCAAATGATCCACTCGTCCAAGCATTGGAAAAGAAGATCAAAACAGAAATAGACTTTCGATGACTTTTTGAATGGAATCCTGATCTTATTTAGTCAAGATGTCTTTTGGAGATACTACCGCCTGTCTCTTAACTTTCCAACGGTTCTTGAATCGCATCAATCCGATATCGGGAACTCAAGATATGGCTATTTTACTGAAGACGGTGCATGCAGAAAATTCTATACGGGATTAATACGGGATTTTGTAAATATTACGAATTTTCAATATTTTTATTGATTATTTGTAATATAACTTAATATAGGATGATGCATTATCTTTTAGGATTAGATTTATTATTTTATTAGGAATTAAGGTTGGGTTAAAAGTATTATCTTTAGTTATTATTATTTTATTAGGAATTAGAGTTAAGATATGTTTAATTTATTATTATTTTATTCATTAGTTATTTAGGACCTTTAGAACTCAACTCCTATATAAAGTAGGCTTCATTAAACTTTGTAATTAAAGATTTCTTTGATTAATAATACAACGAGAGTTTGTTTTTGCAAGTGCTGATTGCCTTGTGCCTTCGAAGCTTCTTCTCCTTGAGTTCTTTCAAGTTCTTGTGAGGGAGATTAATCTTCACACTCCAATTTGCCTTTTCATCGCGACTAGGAGGGTTGGTTAGAGTCATATTATCGTGTTTGCCTTTTCATTACGATTAGGAGGGTTCGATAGGACATTCTCCATCGATTTTCCACATATTCATCCACGTCATCAATCATCTTTACCGTTCACCTTCATAAGGGAGATCTTTTGATTTCTTGGTTATCTTATTTTATTTGCAATTCCTTTTATCTTGTTTTATTCTTATTTTTTATCTTGTTTCCAGCACCAAAAAGAAACCCTAAAGAACACTATCTATTGCCGCTACCTTCCCCATTCATCCCTTGTTGTTCTTCATCGAGTCTAGATCTTTTCTAGGTTTGATTCTTCAACAAGAGCAACGTTCATCAATCTGCCACCACTTCCCTATCAATTGGTATCAAATTTGGGCCGATTCTTGGAAAGAAGCAAGCAATCTTGCTTGTTCTTGCACACAAAACCGTCAAGGTATCCCAACGGAGCTAGTCCAGAAAAGATTCATCGTTTCAGGTTCTTTTTATTTAATTTTAATTTATATTCAAATCCTTCTTGTTAGTTTGCTATTTTTTTCAAAACAAAAAACAAAAAAAGCCAAAAAAAAAAAAACAAAAAAAGCCAAAATTTTAAAAAATTTAAAAAATTGCAAACGAAGGTTTTTAGGGCTGATTTTCTCCATATATCATATTCATTCTAATATAAATCTCCAGTTTGAAATTCACCCAAATCGAAGTTCATTAGAGCCTTCAAATACGTTCTTCAAGTTTCATCGGCAGATTTGGTCTAGGATCTTGTCGAATTTCTTGAAAATTCTACAGGAGGAATTTCGTGGTGAAAATTTCCAGATCAACAGAGTCCATTGGATACTACTAAAGGTATTTGGTTCTGAAATTTTACAGGTGGTTTCTTGACGCATCGAAAGACATTCAAGAATTTTTCCAGAATTTTTTGACACCGGTATCCCCCTCAAAAACGTTGCTCAAGTTGATCCAGCGTTTTCTAGGTTTTGTGGTTTGTTCCCTTTTTCTTTGACTCTTAGTGCTTTAGGTTCTTTTGTTTTTCCTTGTTATTGATCTTTTGCATTATATAACACATTATCTTCCTTGTGTTAGTAGGACTAAAGAGTTTGCATACTTCTTCCTTCTTTGCATTCTCGTTCTCTTGGAGTCTAACCCTTGTTTGGCCTCTTAGAACTTTTAAGTTTTTTCTTATCGCCTTTGCTAGTAATCAAACTCCAATACGAACTGTGGAAGACTACTGGGTAAAGTGAGTTTTAAAGAGTACAAGATCGGCTTACTTGCCTCTCGTTGTGTTACTTTCTTGGAGTGACTTGTGAGGTTTCTTGCTTTGTTGAATTTTCTTCCTTTTATTTTTATTTTACTTTAAAATTTTCTTTTGAGTGTTATGATTTCAGGATGGGCGACAATAACAACAAGACACTTACGGCTATCTTAGCCACACTTACACGACTCACGACTCAAGTTGAAAGATTTGATGAAATTGTGAGAGAACGACAACTGGATCTACCAAACCAGAATCCAAGAACAAACAATGCTGAACTTTTGGTACCTGGGCGAGAACAACCACGTTTTCAAGCACCCGAACTCTTTGCAAAACCAAAGTTCACGATCCCGTCTTTCAAAGGAGACAACGATCCGGACAGGTACATCGATTAGGAAGGAAAAGTTGATCTCATGTTCGCATACCATGACTGCCCCCAAGCTAAACAAGTTCCCCTCATAACATTGCAATTCGAAGGATATGCTCGAACTTGGTGGATGCATCAAGGAAAAAGATCCAGAACTTCCAAATTCCAACAATCACTTCTTGGGCCAACCTCAAACAAACCATGAGGAAGCGATTCCTATCGACACATTATACACGAGAAGTTAAACTACGACTACACCAACTTCGACAAGGTAGAAGTTTAGTTGAAGACTACTATAAGGAGATGCAGTCCTTACTCAATAGGGCTAACATAACCGAAAAAGAAGAGGTCACCGTGTCAAGATTCGTCGTCGGCTTAAACTCAAACATCACTGATCTTCTTGATCTACATGGGTACGAAAACCTTAAAGATACACTAAAGAAAGCAATGGCAATCGAAGCACAAATCCAAAGGAGATTTTGATTCAGAGAAAATTACCAAGGTACTTCATCCTCTTACCAAGGTAATCCTTCAAATCCTTCCTCATCTTCTACTCCATCTTCTCTGAAAAAGCTAAGAGATGACAAACCTGACAAGGAGAAAGAACGACCAGCAATGAATGACACACTTCCAGCCCCCTGCAGATCAAATGATAATTTGTGAGGAGGTAGGGAAAGCAAAAAAAGAAAAAGCTGAGAAAGAGGCAAAAGAAAAAGAGGTCACTAGTTACAAAAGCCAAAAGAATAATGACCCATGGGAGGTGAGTGAACCTAATTGTGAGAAGAAAAGAGTGACTCAAAATCTATGTGTGAGCACAAAAGAATTGAGAGAGAACATTCTTTACAAATAACCTTCCATCCTTGTTCGCTTTAGAGAATCAATTGTTTCGATTTCTAACATTAACAAGGATTTGCCTAGTGTGTTTTCATCTTTGTTACAGGATTTTCGAGAAGTATTAGGTGATCCACCTAACAAATTACCACCAAAAAGAGAAAAATAACACCAAACCAATCTAATTCAAGGTTCCATCATACCTCGTCAAACATACAATCTCGAAGAAACCAAAGAGTTAGATTTGTTACAAAAAGGCTACATCCAGGAAAGCCTTAGTCGTGACGCCATCTTAATGAAGAAACATGACTTGAACAACTCCACATGCTTTATAGTTCGTGCATAGGGAATCCAAGTAAATGATGAGAAAGTAAAAGCAACACGAGACTGGACCACACTATCTTCCATCGCCATGAGTTATCGAATAGTGCTAGGTGACCCTCCTGACGGGTTACCACCTGAAATCCCTAATCACTATGTCATATCAATGAAGAATCACGATTTATGAGAGTCCAAAGGTAAGTATTTTATTACTCATTCTAATGACGTGAAGTTGTCATCCATACTAAACACAACTCCTTTAAGTACGTAACATACCGAGGTAAGCAAAACACAGTAGATAATGCACTACCACGAAGGTATACTCTTACCTATCAAACACATACTACTATTTCGAGAATTGAACAAATCAAAGATGCATATCACAATAACTTGGATATTTCTGATATTTCTACCCATACTTTTAAAAGTGCTTTTAATGAGCTTTATCTTGTATATGAGTTTCCTTGCCAACTAAACAGGTTCTACAGTCCACAAATCTCCTCCCAAGAATTCTTAATTCATGAACCACACTTAGGAGACTTAAGAGATTACTTTAACAAACCAGTTGACATGGTTTTTAAACACTCATTCTTACCACACACGAATAAAACCATGGAGAAATTATATGAAGCAATCATACAGAAAGCCAACAGTGGTCGGCGCCATGTTGAACTTCAACCTAAACATCATATTACAAGTCTTGTATAAAAAATAGGATTTCAAGACTATAAGAAATCAGTTCCTGCAAAGAAGAAACCTCGACTGAAACGCATAAAGACACATCACATTGATCCTGGTAAATGTTTCACAAGTTTTCCTTTCAACACATCTAAGTCTCTTTATCTTGGATTTTCAGATTCGAGGATGAATCCTTTTGAGGAGTGGGGAAATGATACATGCACCAGAGTCCATAATACATGCTTCTTTGGACTAATGTTTCTACTCGAACCTATTAGAAGAACAAAGTCTCGAAGACTCAAAGCATATCTATTCGGTAAGTATAATGTGAATGAATCATTAAACGATTCTAATGTTGCTCCCTTTAATGTTTCAGATTCGAGGTCGAATATTTTTGAAGAAAGGGATGATGATACATGCATCACAAGGCTCACATCAAAGGAAGAAGTAATAACTCTTCCAAATGATCCACTCGTCCAAGCATTGGAAAAGAAGATCAGAACAGAAGCAGACTTACGATGACTTTTTTAATGGGATCCTAATCTTATTTAGTCAAGATGTCTTATGGAGATACGACCGTTTGTCTCTTATCTTTCCAACGGTTCTTGAATTGTATCAATCCGATATCGGGAACTCAAGATATGGCTATTTTACTGAAGACGGTGCATGCAGAAAATCCTATACGGGATTAATACGAGATTTTGTAAATATTACGAATTTTCAATATTTTTATTGATTATTTGTAATATAACTTAATATAGGATGATTCATTATCTTTTAGGATTAGATTTATTATTTTATTAGGAATTAAGGTTGGGTTAAAAGTATTATCTTTAGTTATTATTATTTTATTAGGAATTAGAGTTAAGATATGTTTAGTTTATTATTATTTTATTCATTAGTTATTTAGGACCTTTAGAACTCAACCCCTATATAAAGGAGGCTTCATTAAACTTTTTAATTAAAGATTTATTTGATTAATAATACAACGAGAGTTTGTTTTTGCAAGTGCTGATTGCCTTGTGCCTTCGAAGCTTCTTCTCCTTGAGTTCTTTCAAGTTCTTGTGAGGGAGATTAATCTTCACACTCCAATTTGCCTTTTCATTGCTACTAGGAGGGTTGGTTAGAGCCATATTATCATGTTTGCCTTTTCATTGCGACTAGGAGGGCTCGATAGGACATTATCCATCGATTTTCCACATATCCATCCACGTCATCAATCATCTTTACTGTTCACCTTCATAAGGGAGATCTTTTGATTTCTTGGTTATCTTATTTTATTTGCAATTCCTTTATCTTGTTTTAATCTTATTTTTTATCTTGTTTCCAGCACCAAAAAGAAACCCTAAAGAACCCTATCTATTGCCGCCACCTTCCCCATTCATCCCTTATTGTTCTTCATCGAGTCTAGATCTTTTCTAGGTTTGACTCTTCAACAAGAGCAACGTTCATCAATCCACCACCGCTTCCCTATCAAGTTCTTCGATCATACAAGCTTGATGGCTCTCGTAGTAAGGCTTTTACCGCTGATCATTAACCTTGAAACAAGTTCATCTTGAATTTTAATTGTGTGAGGTGCGAATACTTGAATCTTCGTAAAAGGTCCTAGACACTTCGTTAGAAGTTTTCGTGCTATAATTTTATACTTCGAGTTAAAAAGTAAAACCTTTTGCCCAATATGAAAAGAATTAATAGAAATTCGGCGATCATGAAATTCTTTTGTCTTATTCTGGTAGATCCGGGCACTATCATAGGCATTCCTACGAATTTCTTTCAGTTCCTGAATGTGTATTTTCTCCAACTATATCCATCTGTATGTTACATTCCTTAACCCCCTAGTAAGCATTATGTTCCAACTCAACCGACAAATGATACGTTTTTTTAAACTAAACGGTATAGGAACATGTCGATGAGACCTTTATAAGCTATTTGATATTCCCATAAGGCATCGGTTAACTTCAAGCTCCAATCTTTACGGTTCAGCATGACGATTTTTCAAGAATCATCTTGATTTCTCGTTTTGACACTTGTGCCTGATCATTCGTCTGAGGTTGATGAGAGGTGGAGATTCTTTATGTTACTCCATAGTTTTCATGAGCGCCTTGATATTTGGTTAACAAAGTGTGTTCCTCAATCAATGATTATCGCTCTTGGTTTGCCAAACCTAGAAAAATTAAAAATTCTTTAGAAAGTCAAGATTAGTTTTAGCATCATTATTACAGGTAGCTTTAGCTTCTAACCATTTCAATACATAATCAAGAACAAGTATGATGTAACAAGTTCTAAAGGAAGAAACAAAAGGTCACATGTAATCAATTCCCAACACATAAAAAATTTTGCAAATATGTATCGGATTAAGGGGCATTTATTTCCTTCGGCTTAAATTACATGTACGTTGAAATTTTTCATAAGATTAAAAAATATATATGAATCACGAAAAATGTTAGCCAAAAAAATCCACATTCCAAAATTTTATGCACATTTCGCATCGATCTAAAGTGGCCTTCACAGGAATAAGAGTGGTAAAAACTAAGTATAGAATTTACCTCACTTTCTATGATACATCGTCGAATTACCTGATCCAAACAATGCTTCTAAAGGTATGAATCATCCCAAATATAAAATCAAGATTCATGCTTGATTCATATTACCTCAAAATGTGATATGTTGGAAGATAATACTCTAGTGGCTAAATAATTAACCATATCTACATACCATGGAAGCACTTCCTACGCCATATATAAATTTTCCTTTGGGAAATCTTCTTGAATAAATGAATCAGTTGTCGTGAAATTGACACATCGAGATATATTTGATGTAAACCCATCTGAGACCTTTATATCTTTCAACACAGTGAAAAACACTTCTTTTTCTTTCTTCGACATCGCAAAAATAGAAGGAGAAAAGAAATATTTTCAATTAGGATATAATTGTGAATAAAGATCATGCCGAATTTTGATGTCGACTAAGTCATGTCGACTCTTTAGATTATCTTTAGATTTTTTGTCGACATTGAGAATGGTCCCGATAATATTCTCACAAACATTCTTCTCAATGTGCATGACATCAAGATTATGTCTCAAATTATGATCCTTCCAGTAAGGCTACTCAAAGAAAATACTCCTCTTCTTCTAATATAATGAAAGTTATATGTGGGAAAGTTCTGATGGTTAAAGAACTTGAGAAACTACAAGATCGAGTTGCCTTGACTTTATAGAACTTGGAGAAGATATTTTCACCTTCATTATTCACAATTATGGTGCACCTGCTAATTAATCTTCCTCACGAAGCAAAAGTTGGTAGACCAGTTTTCTATCGATGGATGTACCCCATATAGAGGTGTTAATTGAATTATATATATTAAATGACTAGGGATTATACCTTTTCATCAAACCTATTTACATACTATTTTGTTTAGTGTATCAATTCTTGTGCAAGTTGAAGTCTTACTGTCTTAATAATTGTTATCTGGAAGGATCAATTGGTGAAGGGTATTGGCAGAGGAATGTATGACATTTTTCTCTAGATATTTGGAAGATGTTGAAAAAATATTTAATAGACCAAATATAAATTATGTGTTCAATACTAATGACTTAGGTGAGACTTATTTGTTTGGAAGTTATGGTGAACCACTTGACAAAGTTGAAATTGCACACTTAGATGATAAGTCTTGGGGTACAAGTACACCGATATGTTCTTTTCCATCACGATTCAATAGATCCCTTTCGCACGTAAGTTTTATGGACTAAATCCTAATGTATTTACTTAATCTTTTATATTTCTCATTCTTTAACGACATAATATACTTTATAGTAAGTTTAAAGAAGTCTTGAGATCTCGTGCACGCTCCCGAAGATTACATCAGCAAGAGATACATAAGTTATTCACATAAAATTTTCATGAATGGTTAGGGCAGACGATAAACAACTAAATCATTGCACATTGTTGTACATAATATATAACTCTTGTTTTAATATATCGACATAAATGCTAATTAATTCACCTTTCATGTGTAATAGGTTTCTAGTGGGATAGAAGTTAGTGAATATGTTATATGGATTTCTCAAGGTTTGAATAGAATTGTTAAAAGAGATAATGTCTTCCTCATAAATGGGTTTAGGTTCCACATGAAGTCTCATGAATGATTAAGGAGGACACAAAATTGTGGAGTAGTTGTTACTTCTTATACTAAAAGTTATGCTAGTGCTAGGGACAATCATCCTTTGGAGGGAGATGTAGAATATTATGGAATTCTTACGGATATTATTGAGTTGGATTATTATGGAAAATGAAAGGTTATGTTGTTTCGGTGTGACTGGGTTGATGTAAACACTACTCGAGGTATAAAAAGAGATAAATTTGGTTTTACAATGGTGAATAAATCTTGATTAATTCACACTGTTCAATGATTGATGGATGAGCCATATGTATTTTCTTCTCAAGTCAACAAGTTTACTGTCATGATCGAATAGATGAGGGTTGATATGTTGTGCTCCGTAATACCCCAGAGACTTGATAGACACCAAGGATGGAAGTAGAGATTACATTGAAAAAAATCAGAATTTTACCTTTTGTAGAACAAAACTTTGATGAAACTATCACAAATACTACAAAATTTCAATGGGTTTGGGAGGACGTGGATGAAGATACTTATGAGAATTGATATGACATAAGAATGTAGTAAGATTTTAGTTTTTAATTTATTAATTTATAATATTATAACTTATAACATGGTGTCCTTTAATATATTCATTAATAGTAATATTTTCACAAATATTATTGTTTGTTTATTACATATATCATGCCCAGGAGAAAATTAATTGATTTTCGGATTGTTCGAGCTTCTGAAGAGGAGGAAGAAACAAATAATGATGAATTGACTGTTGTTGACTCTTTGAAAGTTCCGATTACTGTTGAAGAAATTGCAGAAATTGAAGGTAATGTTTGACACTTTTTTTAATTGCTGGTTCATTTTGAAAACTCACATTTTATTATTTCTTATATAGTTGGAAATGGTCGAACACGCAAGACTAGATGACTTACAACGTTGAAGGAATTATACCAACTTCCTCTTGGGCACCGTGTGAAAGTTTCAAGAAACTATATCGTTCAACCTATTGACCCTGAATCAAGTCTTATATTCGGTTACTTAGGCATGGTTGCACGTAATGCTAATCTTTTACTGATCAATTATGAGTCATGGCATGAAATGCCAAATAGTAAAAAAAAATCAAACTTTGGATTTTGTTAAGGTAATAATTTCATTATAATACATAATCCATAACAGTTTAATAGTAATTTATACTTACTTTGAACGCTTATATTATTTTTAGGAGAAATTTTCTTTAGAGGTCTCATACGATTATTTGAAGCAAGCGTTACGGAAGAGATGGAGAGACCACAAGAGTTCATTAAAAAAGAAATACTTCAAGAATGATCTCATCCTTGAAGAGAAGTTGCAAATTGTCCCACCTGGAATGCTCAGGTATCAATGGGAAGATGCGGTCAGGTTTTGGAGTTCAAAGAAAGGACAAGTATGATGTATTTTTCAAAAATAATATAATGTCATTATAATATTGACTTTATAAGTAAATATTTCAAATTGTAAGACCGAGAGCATGTTACTGTTGCTAGTAAACAACAACAAAAGTTTACTTACACGGCTAGATCAAAGTGCTTTGCTTGTATAGCTAATGATGAGGAATTATTGAGTATTCACATAGTGATTTACAATTGGTAGCACATACTAACGAAAATTAGTTATATTATTAATTAATTTTTTGCAAGATTTAATTTTTATTCAACATTGTAGGAAAATATGTCTGGTTGTAAAGTTGGACGAATAAAGCTCTTCAACATGACACATGCAAAAAAGGATGGGACTCTTATGACTGATAAAGCTGCAGAAATTATGGTACATTTATTGGACACAAGCTTTGAATTATGTTATATATATATATAGTATGAAATTCTTATTTAAAATAATTATTTAATTAATTATTAGGAAAAATTGAAGGATAAAAGGGCGGAGTATGAAGCTAGGCCTTCAAGTCATGGTATTGTTAATGCAAATGACATCGAAAATCAAGTTATTAATGAAGTTTTGGGTCTTGAAAGATATGGTCGGGTTTGCTGTCAAGGATCATTCATTACTCCCACCAAATATTTTGAATCCAGTACATGTCATCACAGAGTGATAGGGAAACGGTGGCGGATTAATGAACGTTGCTCTTGTTGAAGAATAAAACCTAGAAAGCTCTAGACTCGATGAAGAACAAAGGGGATTAATAGGGGAAGGTGGCGATAATAGCTAAGATTCTTTAGGGTTTTTTTGAGGTAATGGAATCAAGGAAATAAGATTAGAACAAAATAAACAAAAGATAAAGAAATTGAAAATAAGATAAGATAATAAAGAAATCAAAAGATCTCCCTTATAAAGGTGGACGGTAAAGATGATTGATAGTGCAGATGGATTTGTTGAAAATATAGATGGATATGTGTCCTATCGAACCCTCATAGTCACAATGAAAAGGAAAAATCGATAAATGGCTCTAACCAACCCTCCTAGTCATGAAGAAAAGGTAAATAGGAGTGTGAAGATTAATCTCCCTCACAAGAACTTTAAAGAACTCCAGAATAAGAAGCTTCAAAGGCACAAGGCAATCAACACTTGCAAAAACAAACTCTCATTGTATTATTAATCAAAGAAATCTGATTTGCAAAGTTGAATGAAGCCTCCTTTATATAGGGGATGAGTTCTAAAGGCCCTAAATAACTAATGAATAAAATAATAACAAACTAAACATGTCTTAACTCTAATTCCTAATAAAACAATAATAACTAAAAATAATGTTTTAACTTAACCTTAATTCCTAATAAAATAATAAATCTAATACTAAAATATATTGCATCATCCTATATTAAATTATATTACAAATAATCAATATAAATATTGAAAATTCGTAATATTTACTAAATCACGTATTAGTCTCATTTATGAATTTATGCATGTGTTGTCTTCACTAAAATGAATGTATCTTGAGTTCCCGATGTCGGATTGATGCGATTCAAGAACCGTTGGAAAGATAAGAGACAGAAGGTTGTATGTCAAGAAGACATATTGACCAAATAAGATTAGCATCCCATTAAAAAGGTCATCACAAGTCTGCTTCTATTCTGCTCTTCTTTTCCAAGGCTTGAACGAGTGGATCATTTGGAAGAGTTATTACTTCTTCCTTTGATGTGAGCCTTGTGATGCATGTATCATCCTCCCTTTCTTCAAAAAGATTCGACCTCGAATCTGAAACATTATGAAACATCCTCCATGCCGGGTTTGTGATTAAATTGTAAAGTTTCAGCATTTGGTGATTTAAAGTAGAATGATGGAAAAGTTCAATGACTTATTTGAGTTATTTTGTGTAGGATTGAATTATAAAGAAGGAGGATTAGAAGGACAAAATGGTCTTTTTTATAGTAATATAATTATTTGGGGTTAGTATTATATTAACCACGTGGAAGTATAGGAAATCAAACAAGCTTCCAGAGTCCTTTTCTTCTTTCTTCTTCTTAATACGTGAGACCCAAGTTAAGGTAAGATCTCTTGTTAGTGAATTTCTTGATGAATTTATGGTTGATTCATGACCATTAGGCAATATTTAAGCTTAAAGGAAGTTTAAATTATTTTAAAACCTCAAGATGAGAAGTATATGAAGAATTAAAGAAAGGAAGTAGAAAAGTGAAATCTTAGATTACAGTTCATAATAAGAATTGGAAGTGAGATTTGACTTGTCATCAAGTTAATTAAGGGATATGAAGTGTTAGAATAGGAATTTGAACATGTTTCAAAACTAGTATAATTTTTGCAATTATATAGGAATGACTAGATTTGGAGTTTAAAGAAGTGATTATGGAGTAGAAATGAGTTTAAGTATGTGTATTATAGTTAAAAATATTAAAGGGAGTGAAATAGGAAGGTTTGAGCTGAAATAAGGTGATTTTCGAGCTCAAAATGGGATTTCTGGGCTAGGGGGATCGATACCCATTAGGGTATCGATTCCTCCTCAAACGAATATGAATTTCTAGAATGCTAGAGGGGAATCGATACCCCCAGGGGGGAACCGATTCCCCCATAAAAAAATAAGAGAGACTAAACTATCAATCCCTAAAATTATTAGGCTATTAGAGGTTAATTTCAAGACTTAGGCATCTGATAATCGTCTTGAAAATTTTGCTTATGTAGATATTGAGCCTAATCGATTTCTGGAACCATCGACAAGTAGGATCAATCGAGGGAGAGGCAAAGAAATCTATGTGAGTGCATATGCATAGCATGAATATGTATTTTATTCAGTTCTAAACTTGTGATAAGTCTAGATTCAATATTTTGATACATGATCATATTTCATATTATGATATATGACATGAATCCATACCATATGCATTATGTGACATGAATATGCAAGAAAAAGTTATATGAGTTATGTGATAAAGGTATGAAAATAATATGTCTACGTGATACAAATTAGATAAATATTGAAAGCCCATGTTATGTAAATGAGAACTATAGGTATAGTTGGCATGCCAAGGGTAGAGGGTCTATGTGGTCCTTCGGGACATATATGTATTCTTTGGAACATGTGTGAAGTCTGGTGAGACACATACTTGATCCTTGGCATATGTATATGATTCTTTAGGAATGATATGTGGTCCTTCGGGACATATATGTATTCTTTGGAACATGTGTGAAGTCTGGTGAGACACATACTTGATCCTTGGCATATGTATATGATTCTTAAGGAATGATATATGGTCCTTATGGACATTATTATATGGCACTACGGTGCAATTCTACGTGGCACTCCGGTGTAATTCTACGTGGCACTTAGGTGTAATTATATGAGCTGTGGTGACAGCATAGTGCACAACCTCACAATACTCACATACCTTAGTTTCTCTGTATGGTACCATGGGCTAATGAACTTACTAAGGTGAACTTATAAATGTGAATTTGATAAGTATATGTGTAAGAAACATGGTTCTGGTTATTGCATTGTTTACATACATCTTATCATTACAACCCATCTCATTTTGGCAATTACTTTATATTTATTGATATTATTATTATATTGCCTCACTAAGTCGATGACTTAGCGTGTGAGTGTTTCACACGTAGGATCCGATAAAGTAGACGATCGAGGTTAAGCAGCTAGATAACATTACTCCTGCAACTATCAGATCAGAAGAAACTTAATCAGTAGGTCATTTTGTTATGAAAATGGATGTTGGCATATAACTAAAGAGTTAAGTTGTGTATGCTCTGAATATTTTGGTAAACTTATAGTACCATATGTATATTATTGTATTTTTCGTAATATAACTTCAAGTATTTTGCTATTATCTGTACTGATCTGTGTTTTAAAAGTCAATGTAATATCTCTGACTCGTATCCGGGTTGGATACGGGTTGGGGTGTTACTTTTAATGGTATCAGAGCTATGGTTTAGCCGATTCTAGGCATAAACCAGAGTCTATAGAGTCTTTAAATGGAATACATGCCAACAAATAGTGAGAACTTCTGATCTGGTATAGTATGAGTATGCTGTTTTACTAATAGAACAATGTGTTTATTCTTATTAGATATCCTGACATAATAGCTCCCGAAGTGAAGCGGGAGAAGATAGGCCTGCTGAAAGTAGTAATTCATCTGTCCTAGCCAGGCAAGGTGAAGAACAAGCATCTAAAGGAGTGCCAGTGCAAGATCAAGATATGTTCTTCAGAACGTTAGACGCTATTCTAACGCGTCTTCAACCTCCTGCTCCACCAACTCAAAGGATGAATGTAGAAAAAGAGTTGAGAGGTTTAGGAGCTCCCGAATTTATGGGAGAAACCGAAGAAGGTCTGGTTGCGGCAGATCTTTGGTTAAATGATTTAAAAATCATGTTGGATGGTCTCCACTATTCTGAAGTGGAGAAGTTAGATGGAGCTGTCTTGTTGTTGAGGGGTCAGGCGAGAATATGGTGGACGAACGTCACCAGGAGGATGCCCAGTGACCAATTGACTTGGTCTTTATTCTTAGATGAATTTAAAAACAAGTACATTGGAGATCAATTTATTCGACAGATGAAGCATGAGTTTTTAAATTTGAAACAGATGAACCGTTCCGTATATGAGTATGAATGTGAGTTCAACAAGTTGAGTAGGTTTGCATCCGAGCTTGTGCCTACTGAAAAAGAGGCTTGTGAATGGTTTGTGGAGGGTTTACGCCCTAGATTGAAAGAGATGTTGATAGTATTGAATTTGTCCTCGTTCCAAGAGGTGATCAATCGTACCAAGGCTCTTGAAAGAACTCAGAATGAGAGATTCGAGGATTTTAGAGTTCAGACATCAAAGAGAATGGGTGCTTCTTCTAGCTCAGCACCATCAAAAAGGGGAAGAGACTCAGGATTTCGATCACAAGCTAGATCAGAATCAGTTGCATCGTCTGCTAGGGGAGCAAGTCTGGCAAGACCTAGACAGACGCAGTCAGTGGGATCTGGTGTTGGGAGATCTACTCCGAGTCAAGCGAGACAGTGTCAGCACTCTGGGAAAAACCATTATGGGGCTTGTCGGATGGCTTTTGGGACTTGTTTTCGATGCGGAGATGCCGAAAATTTTATCCAAGATTGTCCATTGATGGTTGGTGAGCCTGCACCATCTGAAAGAGTTGGTTCTTCCTCACAAAGAGGACGAGGAAGAGGCAGAGGAAAGAACCCGTTTGAATTCTCTGCTCAACCTGAAGTTCAGTCAACCGCACGGGTGTACAATCTAAAGACAAGTGAAGACCGTGATGACCCTGATATTATAGCAGGTACTTTTCAGTTGTACGATAAATTAGTATTGGTACTGATTGATCCAGGTTCTAATTATTCTTATATTACAAGTAAGTTAGTAAAGGAATTGAGGATTCCCTTAGAAGCTACGAGTAATTGGATTATAGTAACAACTCCTTTAGGCCATAGTGCTCGGGTGAATAAAGTCTATAAGGGGTGTCCCATAAAGGTTCAGGGAATTAAATTCCCTGCTAATCTGATGAAATTACCCTTTGACGAGTTTGAAATGATTCTGGGAATGGATTGGTTGTTCCGTTACTATGGAGATGTTAATTGCAGATTGAAAAAGGTAACCCTGAAAAGTCCAGGAGGAACAGAGATAAGTGTGAGCAGTGAAAAGTTTAATTCCTTAGCAAATGTAATGTCAGTAATGTCAGCTAAGAAGCTATTGCTACAGGGATGTCAATGATTTCTTGCAAATGTGATAGATTTAAGAGCTATAGAGAAAGGGCTAGAGGAGATTCCAATAGTTCAAGAATTCCCTGAAGTTTTCCCAGCTGAGTTGCCAGGATTACCTCCAGATAGAGAGGTAGAATTTCAAATTGAAGTAATGCCAGGAACCGCTCCAATTGCAATGGCACCTTATCGGATGGCTTCGAAATAATTGGAAGAGTTAAAGAATCAATTGCAAGAGTTGTTAGGAAAGGGATTTAATCGACCAAGTGTATCACCTTGGGGAGCTCCGGTGTTATTTGTTAAGAAAAATGATGGATCAATGCGCCTCTGTATTGATTATCGACAGCTTAATAAGGTGACCATCAAGAACAAGTATCCCCTTCCGCGCATTGATGACTTGTTTGATCAACTAAAAGGAGCTTCGATATTTTTGAAGATCGATCTACGTTCGGGTTATCATCAATTGAAGATTCAGGAGAAAGATATTCCGAATACGGCTTTCAGAACAAGATATGGTCATTATGAATTCATTGTAATGCCATTCGGAGCAACGAATGCACCAGCTACTATCATGGATCTCATGAACAGGATTTTTCAGCCCTATTTGGACCAGTTTGTTGTTGTCTTTATTGATGACATACTGGTTTACTCGAAGTCCATTGAAGAGCACAGCGCACATCTGAGGCTAGTTTTGCAAATTCTCAGGGATAAAAATCTCTATGTGAAATTGTCCAAATGTGAATTCTGGCTAAACGAAGAAATTTTCTTGGGGCATGTGATCTCGGCAGTTGGGATTAGAGTGGACCCTCAGAAGGTTAAAGCTATAATGGACTGGGAAGCTCCAAAGAATGTATCTGAAGTTCGGAGTTTCCTTGGACTTGCCGGTTATTATCGAAGATTCGTTAAGATATTTTCGATGATAGTGCTGCCTTTAACAAAGATGATGAGAAAGAATGTACCGTTTGTTTGGAATTCTGAATGTCAAGAAAGTTTTGAAGCTTTAAAGAGAATTCTGATAGAAACTCCGATATTGGTTCAACCGAAATCTGGCAAGAATTTTGTAGTATACAGTGATGCATCCCATAACGGGTTGGGGTGTGATTAATGCAAGAAGGGAAGGTGGTAGCATATGCATCGAGACAGTTAAAACCACATGAAAAGAATTACCCCACTCATGATTTAGAAATGGCTGCTGTAATATTCGCTCTCAAGATTTGGCGTCATTATCTTTATGGGGAGCGTTGTTACTTATACGGATCATAAGAGCCTGAAGTACCTGATGACTCAAAAAGAGTTGAATTTGAGGCAACGCAGATGGGTAGAGTTCTTAAAAGATTATGATGTGATAATTGACTATCATCCCGGAAAGGCTAACGTGGTAGTAGATGCTTTGAGTAGAAAGACGTTTGCATCTTTACGACCTATGGATGCAAGATTATCTTTAACGGGAGACTGTGGTCTTTGTGCAGAGTTAACACTTAAACCAACATGGTTGGACCAAATAGGAGAATTGCAAAGTAAAGATGAAACGTGTTTGAAAAGAATTGAGCAAGTAAAGAGCAAAGAGATTAAAAACTTTGAGGTTATGTCAGATGGAAATCTATATTGTAAAGGAAGAATTGTAATACCCGACAATGACGACTTGAAGAAATAAATATTAACAGAAGATCATTGCAGTCCGTTAACGATGCACCCGGGTGGAACCAAGATGTATACGGATTTAAAGGATCGATTTTGGTGGTGAGGGATGAAACGAAGCATCACTGAATTTGTGTTTAAGTGTTTGATATGTCAACAAGTCAAAGCTGAGCATCAAGTTCCGTCAGGATTATTGCAACCGCTTTTCATTCCTCAATGGAAATGAGAAAATGTTACGATGGATTTTATTTTGGGGTTACCCTTGACTTCGAACAAAAGAGAATCAATCTGGGTAATTGTTGATCGATTAACTAATTCAGCGCATTTCCTTCCGGTTAGAACGGATTTCTCTATGGAAAAGTATGCAGAGCTGTATATTAGAGAAGTTATTAGATTGCATGGAGTGCCTGTTTCCGTAGTCTCTGATCGAGACCCTCGATTCACTTCTAGATTCTGGAAATCTTTGCATGGAGCGTTGGGGACTCGTTTAAACTTTAGTACGGCTTTTCATCCTCAGAATGACGGGCAATCAGAGAGAACTATTCAGATATTGGAAGATATGTTGAGAGCATGCGTAATGGAATTCAAAGGATCATGGGAAAAGTATTTACCGCTGGTAGAGTTCGCTTACAACAATAGTTATCAGTCTAGTATAAAGATGGCCCCATATGAGGCATTATATGAGAGGAAATGTTGCACTCCACTAAATTGGTATGAACTCAAAGATCGAAGTGTTCTTGGTCCGGATTTAATTTAAGATGTAGAAAAGAAAGTTCGAGAAATTCAGTATAACCTCAAAGTGGCCTATGATCGGCAAAAGTCCTATTATGATCTTAAAAGAAAAGAGATTGAGTTCGAGGTTGGAGATAAAGTTTTCCTTAAAGTATCTCTCTGGAAAAAAGTATTACGTTTTAGTCGGAAAGAAAAGTTAAGTCCTAGATTCATTGGGCCATATGAAGTTATTAAGAGAATAGGACCAGTGGCATATCAATTATCCTTGCAACCAGAAATGGAGAAGATCCATAACGTCTTCCATGTGTCCATGTTACGAAGAAATAGGTCCAATCCCTCTCACATCGTTGCACCAGAACAAGTAGAAGTCCAATCGGATCTGACATATAAAGAAGAACCAGTGAGAATATTGGCTTATGAAGTCAAACAATTAAGGAGTAAGACAGTTCCGTTGGTCAAGGTTCTTTGGAGAAATCACAAAGTAGAGGAAGCAACATGGGAGCGTGAGGAGGATATGAGGAATCAGTATCCCCATCTCTTTTCTTATTGAAAATTCGAGGACGAATTTTCTTAAGGGAGGGAGATTTGTAACATCCTCCATGCCAGGTTAGTGATTAAATTGTAAAGTTTCAGCATTTGGTGATTTAAAGTAGAATGATGGAAACGTTCAATGACTTATTTGAGTTATTTTGTATAGGATTGAATTATAAAGAATGAGGATTAGAAGGACAAAATGGTCTTTTTTATAGCAATATAATTATTTAGGGTTAGTATTATATTAACCACGTGAAAGTATAGGAAATCAAACAAGCTTCCAGAGTCCTCTTCTTCTTTCTTCATACGTGAGACCCAAGTTAAGGTAAGATCTCTTGTTAGTGAATTTCTTGATGAATTTATGGTTGATTCATGACCATTAGGCAATAGTTAAGCTTAAAGGAAGTTTAAATTATTTTAAAACCTCAAGATGAGAAGTATATGAAGAATTAAAGAAAGGAAGTAGAAAAGTGAAATCTTATATTAGAGTTCATAATAAGAATTGGAAGTGAGATTTGACTTGTCATCAAGTTAATTAAGGGATAGGAAGTGTTAGAATAGGAATTTGAACATGTTGCAAAACTAGTATAATTTTTGCAATTACATAGGAATGACTAGATTTGGAGTTTAAAGAAGTGATTATGGAGTAGAAATGAGTTTAAGTATGTGTATTAAAGTTAGGAATATTAAAGGGAGTGAAATAAGAAGATTTGAGCTGAAATAAGGTGATTTTCGAGCTCAAAATGGGATTTCTGGGCTAGGGGAATCAGTACCCATTCAAGGGGAATCGATCCCCCCTCAAACGAATATGAATTACCAGAATGCTAGAGGGGAATCGATACCCCCAGGGGGGAACCGATTTCCCCATAAAAAAAAGAAGAGAGACTAAACTATCAATCCCTTAAAATGTTAGGCTATTAGAGGTTAATTTCAAGACTTAGGCATCTGATAATCGTCTTGAAAATTTTTCTTATGTACATATTGAGCCTAATCGAGTTGCGGAACCATCGACAAGTAGGATCAAACGAGGGAAAGACAAAGAAATCTAGGTGAGTGCATATGCATAGCATGAATATGTATTTTATTCAGTTCTAGACTTGTGATAAGTCTAGATTCAATATTTTGATACATGATCATATTTCATATTGTGATATATGACATGAATCCATACCATATACATTATGGGACATGAATATGCAAGAAAACGTTATATGAGTTATGTGATAAAGGTATGAAAATAATATGTCTACGTGATACAAATTAGATAAATTATGAAAGCCTATGTTATGTAAATGAGAACTATAGGTATAGTTGGCATGCCAAGGGTAGAGGGTCTATGTGGTCCTTCGGCACATATATGTATTCTTTGGAACATGTGTGAAGTCTGGTGAGACACATACTTGATCCTTGGCATATGTATATGATTTTTAAGGAATGATATGTGGTCCTTCGGGACATATATGTATTCTTTGGAACATGTGTGAAGTCTGGTGAGACACATACTTGATCCTTGGCATATGTATATGATTCTTAAGGAATGATATGTGGTCCTTATGGACATTATTATATGGCACTACGGTGCAATTCTACGCGGCACTCCGGTGCAATTCTACGTGGCACTTAGGTGCAATTATATGAGCTGTGGTGACAGCATAGTGCACAACCTCACAATACTCACATACCTTAGGTTCTCTGTATGGTACCATGGGCTAATGAACTTACTAAGGTGAACTTATGAATGTGAATTTGATAAGTATATGTGTAAGAAACATGGTTCTGGTTATTACATTATTTACATACATCTTATCATTGCAACCCATCTCGTTTTGGCAATTACTTTATATTTATTGATATTATTATTATATTACCTCACTAAGTTGATGACTTAGCGTGTGAGTGTTTCACACGTAAGATTCGATAAAGTAGACGATCGAGGTTAAGCAGTTGGACAACATTACTCCTGCAACTATCAGATCAGAAGCAACTCAATTAGTAGGTCATTTTGTTATGAAAATGGATGTTGGCATGTAACTAAAGAGTTAAGTTGTGTATGCTCTGAATATTTTGGTAAACTTATATTACCATATGTATATTATTGTATTTTTCGTAATATAAGTTCAAGTATTTTGCTATTATTTGTAATGAGTTGTGTTTTAAAAGTCAATGTAATAGCTCTAACTCGTATCCGGGTTGGATACGGGTTGGGGTGTGTTACACATTAAGGGGAGAAACATTAGAATCGTTTAATGATTCATTCACATTATACTTACCGAATAGATATGCTTTGAAACTTTGAGACTTTGTCCTTCTAATAGGTTCAAGTAGAAACATTAGTCCAAAGAAGCATGTATTATGGACTCTGGTGTATGTATCACAGAGTCAGTCTTCCCAATTAGAAGTTAGTCGTTTAAAACAATAGCTGAAAATGAAGCGAGAGAAGCAGAGAGAGAATCATCATATCAGCAAAAATGTCAAAACTCTGAAAATCGACTTGAAGCTATGATGCAGATGATACGACAAAATCAACCTCAAAGTCCACCATCTTAAGTGTTATTTTATATATATGATTTGTTCATTCTAGTTAACAATGTTGAACTGCATTATATTTTACGTTAATGTAAAGTTTGATTTATTATTATGGATTTCAATTTGGTTGTTATGGATTTCAAGTTTTTTGTTATGATTGTCATGTTTATTGGATAATGCTACAGGTTAAAAATTTAAATTTGGGTAACAAAAGAGCATAAAACACCATCGGCAAAATATGTTTTAATTAGCGTCATATGTATAACAAACGCCACTAAATACATACTCAATGCCGAAGTTTAAGAAAAAAAACACCACTGAAGTTATAGATATTTTGCGGCGTTTATACAAAAAACACCACTATAGACATAGTCAATAACAGCCTTTTAAATATGCAAACGCCGCTATATATCATGACCTTTACCGGCGTTTTTGAGAACAAACGTCACTATATGTCAGAACGTTTAGCGGTTTTTTTGCAAAATCCACAAAAGAAAAGATATATATAGCGGTGTTTGTAGACGAAAAACTCCGCTACCTTTTGCGGTGTTGGTTTTAGCGGCGGTTTTTGCTGCGGTTTTTTTCATCACAAGAGTTTTTAGCGGCACTTAAAAACACCTCTATATGACTGAAAAAACACGGCTAAAAACATGTTTTGTTGTAGTGATTGAAGCATTTTGATCATAATGTTTCGTTTTATTTAGTTAACTTTTTCCCCAAAATGAATTATTAAAATATTAAAAAATTATGGGTAAAAATAATTATTTAGTTAAATATTAGGCGTATTTTTTTATTATTACGCATTTATTGATTTTGTATTATATCCTTTATCTGTTGGGGCATATGTAATTGTAGGCATGCCCTATCTGCCTTGCCAAAGACGTGGCCTTTGGTTGTGGACATATGGTAAGTTACATTACATCCTTTATTTTAATTGATTTATTACATAAACCACATCAGTTTCATTTATTATTATTGTTATTGCAGACTTGCAGAGAATGTGGGTCAAAGGTGTCCAACTGTCCAATATGCCGACAAAGGATTACTAATCGTCTCAGGTTGTTTACTTGATTTCTGTATTATTATGACTTTTATGTACAGACAATGTACGTAGTTAAGGGAATATTTATGTATTTTAATGAATTTTGAAAATACTAATTTGTACAAAATGTTGAAAGCATTGGTTTGAAGCATCTCTTTTTCTTTTTGCTTTTCTGTATTATACTATTCCATATATGCTTTGAATAAATGGAAGTATGTTGTCATGTGATCCATGCATGTAATATTGACTTGTCCCTTTTTAGTTTTTTTTTTTTAATGAACTTGGGATGGTCCATATACAATTTATATATTAGATTTTTAATATAAGATTGAGGGAGGTTGAAAACGATTAATATGATTACTCGAGCCACTAGCAATAATTTTGAAATCTTTAAGAATAAATGAGTATTTGAAATAGATTTAATACATTATCAATAATTACAATCTTGGAGTCTTCAAGACAATATACATTTGAGAAAATATTAAGATTAACTATTACAGAAAAATAATGAATGAACAATCACAATTAATTATCGTGTCGTGTAATTATTACTTTAAAAACAATTTTATCTTGATTGATATACTTTCAAATTTTAAATATTATTTCTCAAAGTTAACACAATCTTCTAATTCTTATATGTTCAAAATAAGAAAGTGAAACTCTTATAGTATGGGTAGCAAAGGTAATAAATATAGACTTGGTTTACAAGTATAACCACTAATCATATAAATTCTTTTTTATTTTTGTGATTGCTTTCACCACAATATTTTTTAAAAAACCGCTTTTAATATATTTTGGTTGATCGATTAAGCTATTCATTAGCATGATGTGTTTTAGTAATATATATTGATTGCCTTTTCAACAGATATATTGATTGTTTTTTTATGAACAATTTAGGGCGACTATAAGGTAGTATATATTCTAAAGATTTACAACCATTTGACAATAAAAGCTCAAACACCCTTTTAGTCTCTAGTGCTCGAACTTAGGATATCTAGAGATAACAACTATCCATTTACCATTGAGGTAATTTGATTCGTGCAAATATATTGATTGTTGAATTGTTTGGGGAAATTGTTTATGTAATACCTCAGAATTTTGGACTAGTGACCAAAATATAAATTTTGAAAGTTTAGTATTCAGAGTGTAAACTTGGATAAAGTTTAGGGACCAAATTGGTAATTTTTCCAAGAAGAAATTTGATCCCGTAAATGAATAATTTAGCCCCAAGAAAGTTTAGTATTCAGAGTGTAAACTTGGATAAAGTTTAGGGACCGAAGTGGTTATTTTTCCAAGAAGAAATTGTATCCCGTAAATGAATAATTTAGCCCCAAGAATGACGTTTTCATGGGTTTCAAATTTTTTATCTAAAATTTTTATTAGAAATTATGAAGTGATAAGTTCGATAAATATTCAAATAATCGGATCGAATCAGAAATTTAAGAAAATCTGAAGATGATAGTATAAGGTTAATAGTGTCATTTCTATGTTTTAATTTAGTAGAATTTAACATGGATTGTTGGAATTAAGTTAATTTTTCCATGTTAAATCATGACCGTTGGATTAAAGTGGTAAGATTGGGATTTTTGGAAAATGCATGGGTAAAGATGAAAAATAATAAAATATTAGTTTTATATTTTACTTGGTGATCTAAGGAATGATATCATGATAATGATATGGTGGTAATTATCTTGATTTAGTAATGGTAAATTGGTAATTTTAATTAAATAAATTTTTAATTCATTTTAATTAGCCTTATAACAAGTGTAATTAGATATTTTGGAAAGAAAAATCAAGAAAAAAAAAACTTTCATCTTCTTCTTGTTATGCCATGGACTCCATTAACAAAGGTAAAAAGTTTTCATTTTCATTTTAAAGCTTTATTTAGTTATTTTCTAGTTAAGACATGAAATAGAGAATTTATCTTCATCAAATTCTCTATCATTTGGTATAAATATTTCATGGTTTTATTTCTTGGATCGTTGGTTTGGTTTTAGGGTGGATGAAGAGTAAGTTGAAATTCAATGATTTAAGGATGGATTTTAATGTTATTAATGTAGTTGATTCATTTCCAAGCATATGTGATGATTGAAATCAATTAGAAATGCTTAAAGATGAATTTGGTGAAGGTTGGGCTTTATAGAAAGGTTGAAGTTTGATTTCTTTTTATATAGAATTGATTGAAATAATGCTTCAATCAAAGTGAAAACCATGCTAGATGAACCCTAAAGTATTCGGCCTTATTTAAGAAATTAGGGGAAAATTTTGGGGGAAAAAATCCTAAGCCTAGAATTGATGTTTGAATGATTCTACATGCTTTAAAGTGTGATTTGAACCAATTTGGAAGTTGTGAAAGTATATGAATCTATTCACATATTTTGTGAAATTTTGGGAATTTATGTGTAATTGTTCAATAACTGATGTACTATGCTGGAATTGAATATTAGAATATTAGTTTTAATGTTAGAAGGTTGATTAGATTGTTTTGGAAGTTGTTAAAGTTTGGGGACCAAAATGTAAAATGCATGAAAGTTGGACTTGAAATAGAAATTGGTATAGTATTGATGTACTAATTTGAATACATTGTTAGAATGTTTGAAATGGGTGATTGGTATTGGATTTAAGGTGAAATTGTAGTGGACCATTTTGAATGAAATTAAAAATATTGGGATGAATTTTCAAGGAAATGCTTATTAGAGGTTAAATGTGGAATGTTGAAAATACTTGTGAACTATTGATACAGATTATTATTTCAAGGACTTGAAAGGTTTTTTAAGGAGTTAAAGTAGCATGGATCAAGTGAAGCGGAATTTGAATTGAATATGCATTAATTTCATTTTTAGCAATTTTTATTCTAATATGTGCATATCATGTTAGTGAAGGTACTAACATGTGTTTGAAATGTGTATTTTGTATAATTAATTCTCGTGCTGATCGTGATGATAAACGAGACCCAAGTGGGCTAAAAGTTAAGGAAAAAGTACAAAAGTGAGGCTTATCCCATTAAATAAAGTGTGCAAGCTAAGTATACCAAATAAGTGCATTTTTACTTGTTATATATATATATATATATATGATACGGGAAAGACTTGGGATGAGTCAACCTCGAATGACTTGAAAAGAAAAATATTTAAATCGTATTTCAATTTATTTTCATATTATTTTACAAAATGGTATTCAAATGATTTTGGGTATGAATCACCCAATACAATTTTTATATGATATTTTATTAACTGTTTTATGGATGATTTTGGGTACGACTTGCCGAATATATTTTATACGATATTGTGCTAAATGGTTATGGGTGATTTCAGGTATGAACTGCCCAACGCATTTGATATTATATAGTGTGATATGATAGTATCTATGGATACTTATAATAAGTGCTAAGTATATGATATTGATATATAAAAAGCCCATTTTATGTGCTTGGAGAATCTTAGGTACAATTGGCATGCCATGAGGTGGAGTGATTATGTGGTACATATTTGTACATTCTATATGGAACCTATGGTGTAATTATATGAGGCGCTTTTGAGTGCAATTATACGAGGCACTTTTGAGTGTAATTATACGAGGCACTTTCGAGTGCATATTGCACACACTCGACTAGACTCATATATATTACATTTTTTTTTATAATACATTGGGATATGATTTATATGAAATTTAAAAGTGCAAGTTTGATTGGTTCATTGAAAGTAAAACTTTCATCGAATACTCTGATTTGGCATAAAATGCTTTATATCTGAAGTGTTGATTTGCATGTTACATTATGAGTAAATGGTTTAAAAATTAGTTTTATATTATCTTCCATTATATGATATTTGCAGTATGGTTTATACTTTGTTATATACATATGTTATGAGATACAACAACAACAACAATAAAACCCTATTTCATATGCAATGGGGTAAGGGGGAGGTAGGGTAGTAGGCTGCCCCCAATGCCAGGATGAGAGCAGCTTCCGTGGAAGACCTCCGGCATTCAGAAAATAAAAAATAAAGATAAAATCAATGCATGTATAAATAAATAAATATATAGTTGAACAGTCTTCATATGCAGAGGATACACAGAGGTTACTAATAGCAAGCTAATAGAAGGAATAAAGTCAAAATGGGTTAAAACCTAAACTAAGGCAACACTACTCCGCTACCCTAGTTCTAGGCCTTCATAAATTCCAATGACAGAAGCGTATAAAAAGTAGAGGTCATGGGAATTACTACAAAGGCAATTAAAAGGAAGACAGAGGTGCTACACCATATGGCTGTGACCCACACTACTCAGCTACCTTGGTCTTAAGTCTCTATACTTTCCTATCAGAGGTCATGTCCTCGGTAAGGGCTAAATCCTTCAAATCAGATCTCAAGCAGTCTACCCACTTCCTCCTTGGTCGTCCTCTCCTTCTGGTACCATCGACTGTAATCGACTCTACCCTCCTGATCGCATCCAACGGTTGTGGCCTAAGGACATGCCCAAACCACCGTAGTCTTCCCTCCCTCAATTTTTCGGATACAGACACCACCCCCAAGGACATCCTAATTGCAGAGTTTGGTGTCATGTCCCACAGAGTCCTACCACATGCCCATCGAAGCATTCTCATTTCTGTTGCCTCCATCCTCCTTACGTGATCCTTCTTGATTGCCCAACATTTTGATCCATACAGCAGCGCAGGTCTTATTGCCATTCTATAAAACTTTTCCCTTAAGTTTTAGAGGCACCTTCTTGTCACACAAAACTCCAGTAGCAGACCTCCACTTTAGCCATCCTGCCTTTATACGGTGTGAAATCTCATCATCTACACCCCCATCTTTATGTATCATAGACCCTAGGTACTTGAAACAATCCTTTAAGGGGAGAACGTGACCTTTGATGCATACTTCTACACCTTCATCATTTTGTTTCCCATTGTAGTTTGAACGTAAATACTCTTTTTTTTCAATATTGATCCTTAGACCTTTTTCTTCCAAAGCAGTCTTCCAGGTAGCCAGTCTACTATTCAACTCATTTTTTGTTTCAGCAACTAGGACAATATCGTCAGCGAAAAGCATACACCATGGAACATCGTCTGGTGTCGCACAATAGATGTCGTCCATAATCAAGGCGAAGATGTAAAGGCTAAGAGCCGACCCCTGGTGGAGTCCGATTTCCGTCGGGAATGCCTCGGTGTCGCCAACTGTAGTCCTGACGTATGTAGGAGATCTACATTACATATCATGAATCGCTCGGAATATAAGCAGTTGGGATCGGTCTCGTTTCCAAGGTCTTCCAGATCGTATCGCGAGGTACGCTATACGCCTTCTCAAGGTCAATGAATGCCATGTGATGATATCTATTTTCCCCCTATATTTCTCCATAAGCCATCGAAGTAGATGAATCGCCTCCGTAGTAGACCTGTCTGGCATAAAGCCAAATTGGTTTTCCGAAACCCTTTTCCAGAAAACGTTTTCTTTCACTTTTTAGTGTTTGGTTGGAGGAAAATAGATTGGTCAATGTAAAACATTTTCCTAGTCAACAGAATTTCCTTTGCATTTTCTGGAAAATGACTTACGATTTAATTTTCTGTAAGTCATTTTCCAAACTTTTCACTTCAAAGCATAAATACTCAAAATAATATTATTTTATAAATTTAATATTAATATGATATTTTAGTATCATTTTAATAAAAATATTAATTATCCACATATTTAAAATATATTTATTAATATTTTTTAATAATATAATAATTATATTATTACAATAATATACTCAATTATATTATAATAATATATGATACTATTATATTCTTATTTTAATCATATATAATAAATTATTATAAAAGTTATATTATTTATTAATTTCTTAAAAATAATGTTATTAAATTATTAATAGTGAATACTTTTATTTATGTATTTCATATTAATATAATAGTCTAATAATATTATAAAAATTCCTTAAAATATTTTTATTAATAATTTTAAAACATAATATAATATTTTTATTTTTATAGATATTCAATATAATTTTTCATATTTTTATTTTAATAGAATATACTTGAGTTAATATTTTTATTTATAAAATTATAGAAATAATATTTTTAATAATAATATTGGAATAAATAGTATTAAATAAATTATTATAATATTTTTTAAAATATTAATATTAATTATTTTCAGTGAAACAAACGAACCGTAAGTGTATACTTAGTGTGTGATGGTTTTCACGCGTTGGTAAAAGAGAGCAAGTGGAGTAAGGAGCTGAGTTTAACATCAATATCAAAAAAATAATTATAGGTATCAGTAATGACATCCTACTGTATTTTGATTTTATAGCTGGCATGTACTTGAATAAAAAGTGTTTGTAAATTATTAATATGTCATGTTTTTTTAAGTTAAATTTAAAACGTTATGATATGATTATAAGGTTTTAAACAAGTCGTAAAAATCTATATACATGGATTTTAGTGATCAAAATATTTAGTTAAAATAATAAAATTTAGTGCATGTTATAGTAAAGTTATATTTTTTTATGAATATAAGAATGAAATATAAATTAAACAGTTTTTAGGTAGTTCTACTCTTTATTTAAAATAGTATCGAACTGTCAAGTTCCTTCCTAAAACCGAACTCGATTTGAACGTTAAAATATTATATTATGATTTTATGCGATTAAGATTTTTTCATGATTAATGGTAAATTTAACGATTTTAAAAGAAACAAAATTTTATCTATTTCGAAGAAGAAATATTTTACAAGTGTTATGTGACATCTCTGACACGTATTTGGATACAAATACGGGAAAAGGGCTTTATAGTTTATATTTGATGAAACCGTCTAAACTTAGTCCAGACATTATTAACCATTACATTTGTCACTAAAATGACCTAAGATTAAAACTCAATAATTTTAATTGATACGAAAACAAAGTTCATGAACCAAATGCATCTATTTAGTATTACGCCAGAAATTTATTTTTGAAAATATTAATTTATGTTTTATATTAATAATTATCGATCAATAATAGTGTTTAAAACAAGGAAATATTTAATAATAATAGCGTCCTCAAAATAATTTATTTAATTGATAACACGTCTTGTCTAGGAAATAAAATAGGCTAGATAAAACTGTACTACGAAAATATGATTAATATATGAGACTTTAATTCTCTAAATATCAATTTGATTCTAAGGTCCTAAAGTATTTAAAGAGAATTAAAAAATTGATGAGCTAGAAAGTTCAATGTAATAGCTTTTGTACAATTAAAAAAAAGTAACTAGAGATAAGTTGGTGCAACGAATCCTCATCACGGATTTCGGCTCGTGCTTTGCCTTTCTCTATACCCGACACTTTCTCGTTTTTTGGGATAATTCAGACTTTATTTATTCAAGGAACTCAAGTTGAGATTTATACATGTTTTCCTTATGCTCGAGATGTTATTCCTCATGGCCTAGACGTCGCTTTGTATATTCTGAACTTTTTTTGTGAGTCGTTCTTGGCATACTTCTAATTTTTGCATTCTAACTTCTATTTGTCTCGTTTTGTGTGTATTGTGTGGGGGATTGATTTGATCTTCTTTAGATTCTAGTATAACTGTCATCGAACCTCTCATAAGTTATTTGTTCTTTCTTTTTTAAGGACAAATAGATAACTTTTACAACTCTCTATCTTTTCAATGGTTAAGATAGAACCAAAATCCTTTACAAAGGAAAAAGAGTGTAAACAAATAAACCTCTAGAAAGGAAGATGTTTAAAAACTAAAAGCTCACAAAACACAAATATTTACAACAGAGTTGAAAATAAGAATGAAAAACTCTTTTCTTGTGTTTGATTGCTTGGATAGGTGTTCTAACCCTTCTTCAAGTGTCTTGAACTTGTATTTATGTGTTGGAATGTTGTTGGGGCCGTTTCTAGCCTTTGGAGGTTGTTTGGAGCCGTTGAGGATCAATTTTCATGTAAAATAAAGTTTCCCAGATCAAGGGGTATCAGTACTCCTAAAGGGAGTATCGGTACTACCTTTGTTATATTTAAATCAACTAGCCGTTGGGGCCTTATGGTATCGATACTAAGCCTTTGGTATCGACACTACTATACAAAGTAGTATTGGTACTCCTTTAGATATCAATACCATTTTTGTATTCTGGAATCTGAGCAAAACTGGTAGTATCGGTACTACCTAATGAGTATCGATATTTCCCTTACCTTTGGTATCGGTACCATATGAACAGTATCGGTACTTGTTCAATTGTTATAGATACTTGAAGAAAAATATCGATACTACTTGTGAAAAAATTGTTTTGTGCTCAATTCCAAACATTTAAGGACTTTGAATTATTTTTGAAAACTTTGAATAAATTCAATTCAAGTCCAAAAACATTTAGCCTTAAATTGTTATTTCAAAATATAGTTCAATAATCTCCCCCTTTTTGATATAACAAAATATTTGAAAATTTGTTTTTGGCAAAACTCCCCTTTGTTAAAATGTTTAATGAAAAAGGTTCCAAAAGATGAAAAATATGTGAAAATGTTCAACTCCCCTTTTTCATTAAGAAATTGAACTTTTAAAACTAATACTTCTCCCCCTTTTTGTAAACCCATAGACCCTACCTATGCGTTTCGACTAAGTCTAACGGATCACAATTATGATTCTTAAATACATTTTCTTAAAAACATTATTCGGTAAATTAAAATCATGTTCCAAAAGACATTTACGAAATTATAATAATTTAACAATAAAAACCCCACTCATAAATATAAAACTAAAATAATAATAAATTAATTTAAAACATGTCGTAAAAATCCAAATCACGATAAACCGAATATTAGTAGCAAAAGAGTAATCATCATAAAATCCAATACTTTAAATTAAGGACCATGTTACAAAAATAAAGTCAACTTGAAAGATAAAATCATTTACAATCGGATATACTTCAAGAGATATGTTGATCCTCCAACTGCTTGATCCAAGGTATCTAACCAACTGTATCTGAAAGGGGAAAACATTTTCGAAAAGTGAGCTAGGCTTAGTGTGTCCCAACATTTTTATAAAATCATGATAGATACACTAAACAAGTCATAGTCTAGTAAATCTCATAAAATCATATTTCAGTAAATCTCATAAAATCATATTGCAGTAAATCTCATAAAAGAGTTAACCTAAGGGAACATCTTAGGGCTTGAGAGTCTACCCAAGAAATATTTCGGGGCCACGGGACCTACTTAAGAATACATCTTAGGGTCGCAGGGCCTAACCGAGAATGATTTCAGGGACGCAGAGCCTACCTAAGAGACACATTAGGTCCATAAAAATTTTCCAGCTTAATCAGAGATGCACTTTATAAATCAGTATCTCAAAACACAATTGCACCGTGACATAATTTTCATAAATCCTTAATCATTGTAATCATATACCAGTGCAAACCAAAAATCAAATAGCAGTCCTAATACATAATCCATCACATTAAGTCGATGCATCAATAAAACAATAACCATAGATTTTAGTGTACCACATGTTAAAACAATAAAACAAATAAAACAGTTCAGTAATATATAGGGAACACACCTCGATAAAAGGTTCAAACAGTAGATCTAGTGAGTACTGGCCTTGCCACGCTCTGTTACAGTTTTCGAACCTAATTCATAATAACACTATATTACTATTGGGTAACATAATTAATCTATGAAATCATAAGATTTATGGGCCATACGAGTGAATACTGGAACACATGGTTTAACTGATCTAGAGCAGTTGGGTTGAGCTGTCGAGCGATCAGGAGAGTCTCTTGTACCTTCAAACAATAATAATTTATCAGTCTCAAGTCTTACTTAATCATTCAAAGATAAAACTCTTAAGTACATATTCATTTTTCATGTTTGATTGTAAATTTGGAGGCTTTCGGCTTTGAATTTGGAAAAACGGACTGAGGAATCGAACGTAGAACATCGAAAAACATAAAATATGACTTTTCGAAAATTGACTTTTTAGCCAAAGTCAACGGGTTTGAATGATGATTTGGAGGCTTTCGGGGTTCAAATTTGTCCAAATAGACCCCAAAAACATATTCGAGACGTCGACAAATGTCAGGATATGTATACCTGAAAAAAGTCAATATCCGTTTAATGGTCGGTCAACGCCGATCAAAGTTATGGTCAACAATGGTCAATTGCGGTCAACTTTTACATACATATCACCCAAAGAGAAATCAATTACATATTAGGCACCATTTAAAAATATTTACAAAACTAGCACCCGAGTTTTTTACACATTTCACAAGTCAGGTCAACAGGTCAGGTCGGGCCAACGGGTCGGACCAGTCAGCACTGCCCAACCAGTTTCAAAGCTCCCCACGCGCATGGGGAGCGCGTGGGGGCACGTGAACAGTCCCTTGGTGTTCAAAAAATTCTGGAAAAATTTCTAAAAATTATTTTAAGCAATTTTGAGCCACTTACAAAGCTCGGTTCACAATATTGTACGGTGGAGAGTTAGATTTCACCAAATCTGAAACTTTGCCCACTTTACATCCCTCTCGCACCATTGCCGACGGAGACAAGGAGAACACCATAAGACTCGGAACGACACAAGGAACACGATGGTGCGGGTGGTTTCAAAAACGGAGCAATGATCGAAGATGAATTTAAGATTTTCTAGACGGTGGTGCTAAAAAAATTCGAAACTTTGACTCGAAATTCACGGCGTTTGACAGCGTTTCTCTTCAATTGTATTAAGGAGTTTGTTCATCGCTCGATGAGGAACACGATCATGGTTTCAAAACGATGATCAGAGGTCGGACGGCGTGGAGATCGGGTTTGAAAGGAATGGTGCGGGGGAGTAAAATTTGCAATTGTTTTTGGTATGAAACTAGAAAACACATTACACATATTTATGTTTAAAAGTTACCGAGAGTAATTGGAGTAATTCAGGGCTTGGTCCCTGAATTTTATTCACTTCTAAAATGGCCTATAAGTTTTGAAAACTTTTAAATAAACCCCCAAATTTCACCAATATAAATATTTTTTTTTCATTTTCCCGGGTTGTTACAACTCTCCCCCTCTACAAGAAATTTCATCCTCGAAATTTACCTTATGAAAATAGTTGAGGAAACTGAGCCTCCATTGACTCCAATGTCTCCCAAGTAGCTTCTGAGGGGCCTCAGTTACTCCATTGAACTTTGACCATTATGATACGCCTATTCCGAAGAACTTGCTCATCTCTTTCGAAGATCTGAATGGGCTCCTCCTCATATGATAAATTAGGTCTCATCTCTACCGCTTCCACCTAATGATGTGACCAGGATCTGGACGGTATCTCCTCAGCATAGATACATGAAAGACATCATGAATACGAGTGAGCTAGGGAGGCAACTCAAGCTGATATGCAATAGGTCCAACTCTCTTCAAGATACAAAATGGTCCAATAAATCTTGGACTCAATTTACCCTTACGCCCAAATCTACGTACTTTCTTCCAAGGGAATACTTTTAAATAGACTTGATCTCCAACCTCAAACTGGATATCTTTCCTCCTCTAATCAGCATAAGACTTTTGTCTATCAAATGCCTCATTCAGATGATCACGTATCAATCTGACTGTGTCCTCCATCTCGTGCACTAACTTAAGTCCCAAAGTCTTCCGATCTCGCAGCTCAGTCCAACAGATCGAAGTGCGACATCTACGCCCATAGAGTGCTTCGTAGGGCGCCTTACGAATGTTGGGCTAGTAACCGTTATTGTAAGCGAATTCAGCCAAAGGTAAAAAGTTCTCCCAGCTACCACGAAAATAAATTACGCAGCCCCGCAACATATCCTCCAGAATCTGAATCACTCTCTCAGATTGACCATCAGTTTGTGGGTGGAAGGATGTACTATAATCTAATCTCGTTCCCAAAGCCGTATGTAGCGCCTTCCAAAATCTCAAAGTAAATCTTAGATCTCGATAAAAAATAATAGACAATGGAACACTATGCAATCTAACAATCTCTGAAATATACAACCTCGCTATCTTATCCAACGTATAATTTACCCGCACAAGAATGAAGTGAGCTGACTTTGTATGTCTATCAACAATCACCCAAACTCAATCCTTTTTCGAAGGAGTCATAGGTAAGCTAGTAACAAAATCCATAGTAACACACTCTCATTTCCATTCAGGAATCTTGATAGGCTGTAACAAACCTGATGGATGTTTATGTTCTGCTTTAACCTGCTAACAAGTTAGACACCTAGCCACAAAATCCGAGATGTCCTTCTTCATGCCGACCCAATGATACCTCTCTCTCAAATTTCGGTACATCTTATCTCCACCGGGATGCATAGAATATGGGCTACTGTGAGCCTCATTAAGAATAATCTGCCTCAACTCAATATCATCCGACACACAATATTGAACCTTAAAGCATAAAACTTCATCTTGATCAAGGGTATAATATGAGATTGTCCCCTTCTCCACTTGCTCAAAAATAGAAAGCAAGGAGTTATTAAGAGGTTGCTTAGCTTTGATCTCATCAACCAAGGTCGGCTTAACTTGCAATTTCGCTAACAATGTGCCATCATCATATAAATTCATTATGGCCATTAAGGACCTCAACTCCGTTATCGCCTTTCAACTCAAACCATCTGCTACAATATTAGCTTTACTAGGGTGATAATCAATCACGCAGTCATAATCCTTTAGAAGCTCTAGCCAACGACGATGTCTCAAATTAAGCTTCTTTTGGGTCAGAAGATACTTTAAGCTCTTATGATCCGTAAAAATGTAACACTTCTCTCCATAAAGATAGTGTCTCCAGATCTTCAAGGAAAATATCACTGTTGTTAGCTCCAAATCATGGGTCAGATAATTACACTTATGAGGTCACAGCTGACGTGATACATAAGCCACCACCTTACCCTCTTGCATTAGAACACAGCCGAGTCCTGAGTGTGAAGCATCACTATACACTGTAAAATTTTTCCAATCTCAGGTTGAATCGGCACTGGTGTTTGAGTCAACACCGCTTTTAATTTCTCAAAGCTCTCCTGTTATGCCTCTCCCAGTCAAACAACACGTTCTTCCTTAACAGCTTTGTTAAAGGAGCAACAATGATTGAGAAGCCCTAGAAAAAACGTCGATAATATCCATACAAGCCCAAGAAACTACGGATCTTAGAGACGTTCTTGGATCGTTTCCAATTCACAATAGCCTCGATCTTGCTTGGATCGACCTGAATACCTCGCGCAGAAATAATATGCCCCAGAAATGACACTTCTTGAAGCCAAAACTCACACTTACTCAATTTGGCATATAGGCGATGCTCTCTCAAGGTCCGTAGAATGATCTTCAAATGCTCGTCATGCTCTGCTTTAGTCCCAGAATATACCAGAATATTATCAATGAAGATAACCACAAATTGATCCAAATATGGCTAAACACACGATTCATCAAATCCATGAAAGTTGTGGGACCGTTCGTTAGACCAAAAGTCATTACTAAGAATTCATAATAACCATATCTAGTGTGAATAGTCATTTTTGCAATATCATACCCTTTAACTTTCAATTGATAATACCCCGAACGAAGATCAATCATAGAGAATACAATAGCTCATCGTAATTGATCAAATAAGTCATCAATCCTAGGTAGTGGGTACTTATTCTTGACTGCCATCTTGTTCAACTTCCGATGGTCGATACATAGCCTTAACGACCCATTCATCTTTTTCACGAACAGAACTGGAGCTCCCCAAGGTAAGGAACTATTCTGAATAAATCCTCGATCGAATAATTCTTGCAATTGGACCTTCAACTCCTTAAGTTCATTTGGAGCCATGGAAATAGGTGCAGATCATGGATAAGTCTCAATCTTGAACTCTACCTCTCTATCAGGATGTAACCCAGGCAACTCATCCCGAAAGACATCAGGAAACTCGCTAACTGTACGAACCTCCTCAATCGTGAAAAAAGAACCTTTAGTGTTCAAAATGCAATAATTGAAAGCCTAATATCCCTTCCGGACCATACGATCAATTTCTATAGCTGAAACTATATTTGAGAGATAGTTGCGACGTTCAGCAATTAACACCACAATCCGACCATTAGAAGTCTTCATAGTAGCTCTCTTGTACTCGCAATCCAGATTTACCTTGTGTTTATTCAACTAATCCATCCCAAGAATTAAATCAAATTCCTTTAAATGAAGCTCCATAAGATCAGCGAGAAAAATTTCTCCCTGAACCTCCAGAGGACAACACCGAAATACTTTATTCACTAACACTGACTATCCTACTGGACTCATAACCGTAACAGTATTATCAGTGTCCTCTATCGGAATCTGAAGGTTTCGAGACACTGAACTCAATATATAAGAGTGGGTGGAGCCATTGTCCAGTAATACAATGTATGGGATAGAACAAATAGTAAATGTACCTGCAACAACCTCAGGCTCATCTCTGCTATCTCGACGTTTGGTGGCGTAAACCAAAGCTGGTTGTCTGGCCTCTAAAACTACAGGCTCTCGACTCTGTTGGGGTCGAGCTCTATTATCTGTTATGGATACTAATCTAGAAGGCTTTCCCTGATTATGACCTCTATTTGGGGTCTATACTGAAGCCTGAGAATGCATAGGAGTTTGGGTAGCGGTACGCTAAGATGAAGCTAGTTGTGGATAATTCCTCTGAAAATGACAACTGGATCCACAATAAAAACATGCGTCGGTCTTCCTATAACACTCTCATGTGTATCGTTTACCATAAAAGTCATAAGGAGACACTTGAAGTGGAACTGAAGAACTACCTCTACTAATAGATGAAGGTGAAGATGCTACAGGCCTGAAACGTGTATTGCTCCTCTGAGGGGCTGAAGTACGAGTTATCTTCCTGGATTTTGCATATGATTCAGTAGGGCCCGAAAATTTCTTAGATCACTCCTGATCGACATGCTCTCTTCCAGGAGCTAAAGTCTCCACCTTCTCATCATCCTTAGCTCTAGCCACCAGCACATCAAAACTCTTATCTTGGTGGGAAACAACTTGCCTATGTAGCTCATATCTCAGTGTAAGGGCAAATTTACGGCATCTATCTCTCTCAGTAGGCACCAGATGGAATCCATACTTTAGCAATTTCAAGAACTCGATCTCATACTCAGAAACAGTCATGTCACCCTGAACTAGGTCTTGAAACTGCTTTCGTCTCTGAGTTAAATAACGCTCTCCCAAAAAATGGCTCCTAAAGCGATCCTTAAAGAAATCCCAAGTCATACTATTAGCCGTAACACTATTGACCACTGACTCCGACCAAGTGTGGGCATTGCCATCTAACATTACTACTGCACCCAGATATCTCTTAGTTGGGTCCAAACCCAACTGATCCATGCATCTTTCAGTACCCTGGAGCCAATCTTCCGCTTCAGTAGGAGCTCCACCAATCTGTCCTCCAAAAGTTCTGACTTCATTGGCGATCAGAGTCTGAGAAATAGGCACCTCGGATACAACACCAGCAACTCTGACCGCTCCCTGTATAAACTGTAGAAATTGTCTACCAAAATTCACATCTAGTGCAACTCTGGTAAACTCAGTCTCAATATCAGTCGCTCCTCTAATAGGAGTAGTCATGCCAATACCAGCAACGGTAGGCAGATCTTTCGGGGTTGTAGGAGCAGGATCACCTATCAGAGGTGGGGGATCTACTCGAATCTCATTGATCGGGTCTACAAATCTAGCCACTCTACCTCTCCCACGGCTAGTTCGACGACCACGTCTATCACTCATCTTGGTGAATCTTAAGTTTACTACATAAGGCAAAACCTAGGGTTAGATAAGCAATTGGAGTCTCGAAGATAATTAAAATCGTAAAAACTTTGTGGCATGGCCTTAGTAACTTGTTTTGTAAAACATTTTAAAACATATTTTCAATTTGGACTCATACACAGTCCGAGGTTTAACAACTAAAAGCTCTGATACCAATTAAATGTAACCGCCTACCCAGCCTATGCGTTTCGACTAAGTCTGACAAATCACATTTATGATTCTTAAGACATTTTCCTAAAAACATTATTCGCTAAATTAAAATCATGTTCCAAAAGACATTTATGAAATTATAATAATTTAACAATAAAAACCCCACTCATAAACATAAAACTAAAAAAAATTAATGTAAAACATGTCGTAAAAATCCAAATCACGATAAACCAAATATTATTAGCAAAAGAGTAATTATCATAAAATGCAATACTTTAAATTAAGGCCCATGTTATTAAAATAAAGTCAACTTGAAAGATAAAATCATTTACAATCAGATATACTTCAAGAGATAGGTTGATCCTCCAAGTGCTTGATCCAATATATCTAACCAATAGTATCTGAAAGGGGAAAAACATTTTCGAAAAGTGAGCTAGGCTCAATGTGTCCCAATATTACTATAAAATCATGATAGGTACACTAAACAAGTCATAGTCCAGTAAATCTCATAAAATCATATTGCAGTAAATCTCATAAAATCATATTGCAGTAAATCTCATAAAAGAGTTAACCTAAGGGAACATCTTAGGGCCTGAGAGCCTACCCAAGAAAGATTTCGGGGCCACAGGGCCTACCTAAGAACACATCTTAAGGTCGTAGGGCTTACCCGAGAATGATCTCAGGGCCGCAGAGCCTACCTAAGAGTAACATTAGGTCCATAAAAATTTTCCGGCTTGATTAGAGCTGTGCTTTATAAATCAGTATCTCAAAATACAATTGCACCGTGACATAATTTCCATAAAACCTTAATCATTGTAATCATATACCAGTGTAAACCAAAAATCAAATAGTAGTCATAACACATAATCCATCACATTAAGTCAGTGCATCAATAGAACAGTAACCATAGATTTCACTGTACCACATGTTAAAACAATAAAACAAATAAAATAGTTCAGTAATATATAGGGAACACACCTCGATAATAGGTTCAAACAGTATATCTAGTGAGTACTGGCCTCTCCACGCTCTGCTATAGTTTTCGAACCTAATTCATAATAACACTATATTACTAGTGGGTAACATAATTAATCTATGAAATCATAAGATTTACGAGTCATACGAGTGAATACTGGCACACGCGATTTAACTGATATAGAGTAGCTGGGTTGAGTTGTCGAGCGATCAGGAGAGTCTGTTGTACCTTCAAACAATAATAATTTATCAGTCCCAAGTCTTACTTAATCATTCAAAGCTAAAACTCTTAAGTACACATGCATTTTTTGGGTTTGATTGTAAATTTAGAGGCTTTCGGCTTTGAATTTGGCAAAATGGACTGAGGAATCGAACTTAGAACGTCGAAAAACATAAAATATGACTTTTCAAAATTGACTTTTTAGCCAAAGTCAACTGGTTTGACTGATGATTTGGAGGCTTTCGGGGTTCAAATTTGTCCAAATAGACACCAAAAATAGATTCGAGATGTCGACAAATGTCAGGATATGTATACCCGAAAAAAGTCAACGACCGTTTAATGGTCGGTTAACGCTAGTCAAAGTTATGGTCAGCGGTGGTCAATAGTGGTCAACGGGCAACGGTCAACTTTTACACACATATCACCATAACAGAAATTAATTACATATTAGGCAACATTTTAAAAATATTTACAAAACTAGCACCCGAGTTTTTTACACATTTCACAAGTCGGGTTAACGGGTCCGGTGGAACCGATCAACACTGCCCAACCAATTTTGAAGCTCCCCCACATGCAGGGGTGGCGCGTGGGGGCGCATGAACAGTCCCCTGGTGTCCGAAAAAATCCAAAAAAATTGCTAAAATTTTTTTTAAGCGATTTTAAGGCATTTACAAAGCTCGATTCACAATTTTGAACGGTGGAGAGCTCGATTTCAACAAATCCGAAACTTTGACTGCTTCACCATCCTCACACGCCGCTATTGACGGAGACAAGGGGAACACCGACAGACTTGGAATGGCACAAGGAACACGATGGTGCCGGAGGTTTCGAAAACAGAGCAACGATCGGAGATGAATTTAAGATTTTCTCGGTGGTAGTGCTAAAAAAAAGTTAAGACTTTGACTCGAAAATCACAGCGTTTGACAGCGTTTCTCTTCAATTGTTTTAAGAAGTTTGTTCATCGCTCGATGACAAACACGATCGTGGTTTCAAAACGACGATCAGAGGTAAGACGGCGTCGAGATCGGGTTTGAAAAGAGGGGTGCGGGGGAGTAAAATTTTGTAATTGTTTCTGGTATGAAACCAGAAAACACATTGCACATATTTATGTTTAAAAGCTATCGACACTAATTGGAGTAATTCAGGGCTTGGTCCCTGAATTTTCTTCACTTCTAAAATGGCCTATAAGTTTTGAAAACTTTTAATTAAACTCCCAAATTTCACAAAAATTTCACCAATATATTTTTTTTCATTTTCTGGGTTGTTACATTTTTTGTTAAATAAAAAAGAATTCAACTTTAAAGTTCAAACATAACATTGGAGAGTAAGTGGTAATTTTTACATTAAAAACCATTTGAAAAAAAAATTCAAAGCTCCCCCTTCAAAAACTGCATTCCAAACAAAATTTAGCTTTAAAATCTTGACACTTAAACAAAATTGAATTTCAACAAATAGTAACAAAAAATGTTAGTAGCTCATGAAATTCAATATATCCAAGTCTAAAATACTTTATGCAATACCAATAGTTGAAATTAAGTACATTTACATAAAGTTTTTCAAAAATGTTATGCATTTGAAGAATTTGATATCAATATTTAGAGATATATCTTTAACATTTTAAAACACATGCATAAACATTTAATTTTAGGTCAAAATTTTTAAAATTTGTAAAATCAAAGTATTTGAAAAGTTGATATCAATTGTTAGAGATCTATCATTTGCATTGAAAATCAATTTTGACCAAAATTTATTATGATGAACTAGACATTATGAAAAATCATTAAAACTTTAAAATGTTCATCATAACATCTTTTTAACATACATGAGATGAAAAACATCAAATCGTTAAAGTCAAAACTCATGCATGCTTAAATCAAAATGAGCAACCAAATAATCAAAATCCAAAGCATTAAGCTTAGAGGTTACCCATTCATTTTTCAAGTGTGGCTAAAGCATTTGTATATCTTCACTTTCATAACCATTGCTCCTACACACCTACAAGAGATATTTATTTCAATTTTGGTATCCAAATTGCATTGGATCCTTGGACGTTAGGCTCAATGCCCCTTGTTCCCATAGGAACTCATACTTGTCTAATTTTAAAATGTTTTCCTTTCTTCAAAGGACAAGTATGTTCCAATTGACCATAAAAATGACAATGTGAGCATTTTACCATTTTCAAACATAATGAGTTGTTTTGAGAAATTAATTCTTTTTCCTTTGTTAATCTCTCAAGCTTAAATTTCAAATCAAAATTTTATTTTTCTAAATAATTGCTTTTGACTTTTGAAAACTCTAAATCATTTTTCAAAATTTCATTTTGATTTTCAAAATAAACTTTGGCTTTCAAAATCAAATCATTTCAACTTTAAATTTTGAAATTATTTTTTTATATTTGGAATTCATGGTCTCAAATTCCAAATACAACTCATTATAAGCATCTTGTAACTCATTAAAAGAATGTGAATTTAAATCATTTGAGTTAGAAGATACCTCATAATCATCTTCGATGGCCATGAGGCATAGGTTTGCTACTTCATCTTTATCATTGGAATCATCTTCATCACTCCAAGCTGCCATAAATCTTTTTTCTTTGAAGATCCTTTTTTTCTTTAGAAGTAGACATTCATACTTGACATGCCCATTTCTTTTACAATTGAAGCACACAAAGGGACCCTTCTTTTTGGTTGATTTGTGTTTAACTTCCTTGGAAGACATAAATCTTTTGAACTTTTTGAAGAGCTTGGGCATCTCTTTTTCTTCATCCACCTCTTCACCTAACTCTTGATAGCTCTTATTTGTGGACTTGAAGGCAATGCCTAGCTCCTTCTTCTTGTTGTTTTGCTTCTCTTCATCTTCTTCCTCTTCTTTCACCATCAACTCATGAGTGAGTAGGGAACCAATTAGCTCATCGAGAGTGAGAGAGTTTAGGTCTCTAGCTTCGATAATCATTGTCTTATTCGATTGCCAAGACTTTGGAAGAGAGTAGATCATCTTCCTCACTAACTTCTCATTGGAGATTACTTCTCCAAATCCTTTGAGACCATTAACAATCATGGAAAATCTATCTGTCATAGCTTTGATGTCTTCTTCGAGTTTCATCTTGAAATTCTCGTAGCTATTGTTGAGAAGACTTATCTTGGTTTTCCTCACTTCATCGGTTCCCTCATGAGTGACTTGGATCTTATCCCATATCTCCTTGGCATTGGAACAAGAAGAGACTCTTTCGTATTCATCCGGGCCTAATGCACAAAAGAAGATGCGCACTTGGCATTGAGCTGGAACTTCTTTTTCTCTCCATCACTCCTATCGTCCATCTCGTCGGTTGGAATAATGTATCCTTTAATGATCGAATTCCAAGATCCTAGATCATTGGCTTGAATAAAGAGCATCATCATATTCCTCCAATAGGCATAATTTGCTCCATTGAAGTACAGTGACTTGTTGACCGGTTGTGAATCTTCAACGTAGTATGCACCGGAGGTTGACACTATTTCTTCTCGATTGTGTTGGGAATTGGTAGAGATTATTCTAGGAATTTCTCAAGGTGGTTAAACCTTCAAAATAAATTAGACTCTAATACCAATTGTTAGGATTATTAAAGAGGCTTAATAGACAACCGAAAAAAGTGCAAAGGGGTTTATTTGATATAATTGAATTTAGGGAGTAAGGAGAACAAAAAGATAAGACAAATTGGTACAAGAAATTAAAATGGTGCGACTTATCAACCAAGTTTACATCCACTACCTTAACTCCTTACTAAGGATTTTCTAAAAAATTCACTAATTTGTTATTTCTTTTTCAAGGATGAAGAGATAACCTTTACAACTCCCTATCTTTCCAATGGATAAGATAGAACCAAAACCCTTTACAAAGGAAAAATAGTATAAATAAATAAACCTCTAGAAAAGAAGGTGTTTACAAAATAAAAGCTCACAAAAACACAAATATTTACAAGAGAGTTGAAAACAAGAATGAAAAACTCTTCTCTTGTGTTTGATTGTTTGGATAGGTGTTCTAACCCTTCTTCAAGTGTCTTGAACTTGTATTTATGTGTTGGAATGTTGTTGTGCCCATTTCTAGCCATTTGAGGTTGATTGGAGCCGTTGAGGATCAATTTTTGTGCAAAATATGTTGGCCAGACCAAGGGGTATCGGTATTCCTAAAGGGAGTATCGGTACTACCTTTGTTATATTTAAATCAACTAGTCGTCAGGGCCTTTTGGTATCGATACTATGCCTTTGGTATCGATACTACTATACAAAGTAGTATCAGTACTCCTTTGGGCATCGATATCATTTTTGTATTATGGAATATGAGCAAAGCTGGTAGTATCGGTTCTACCTAGTGAGTATTGATACTTCCCTTACTTTTGGTATCACTACAATATGAGCAATATCTATACTTGTTCAATTGGTATCGATACTGTAAGAACAATATTGATACTACTTGTACATAAAATTGTTTTGTGCTCAATTCCAAACTTTTAAGGACTTTGAATTATTTTTGAAAACTTTGAATAAATTCAATTCAAGTCCAAAAACATTTGACTTAAATTGTTATATCAAAAAATAGTTAAACACAGCTCATTTTGGATAATGTTGTATCCACCTTGTATTTCTTGTAAGTTTCGAGACAATGTGTCCACCTAGGCTTTGTTTGCTTTGAACTGACCCCACTAACGCTCAGCTTCTCATACTTGTTCATTAAATTCCCGTTCGCACACTTGTGATTTGTGTAAGTATTTATTTTTCAATTTTATTTGAAGCTTCTGGTAAGCAGCCTGAAAGTCTTTGAAATCTCTTCCTTGATTATCCACTACTGCAAAACAAGTCTTTTGCAGTGTTTTTTAGACATATAACATTGTTCTTAAGCATCAATAAAAATTCCCCCAACGCTAGTAAGAGAGTCGAAAGAAATGTCACTAAAACGAACACCACAATAGATTGTGAAGTTTGCGAGTTGTTAAAAACGTTTTGATGTTTTGATATAACAAATTAAATTAAAAGAATTTTAATTTTGAAAATAATTTTTCTAAAGCATATTCGATATATTAAATCGAATATTAAAATATTACTTAAAGTATTTCAAAGTTCATTTTAAATACTTACTCAAGTGTAAAATTAAGTTTTAATCTTAAAATAATTTCAAAACGATTATACAAAATATTTCGAACCATTTCAAAGCCAAAAATTCCAGATTGCTCAGGGGGCATCGATTCCCCCTGAATGGTTTGGCTCCGAGAATTCCAGTATGCTCAGAGGGAACCGATTCCCCCCACTGTTTAACGGTCGAAATATTTGAATTTTACACTTAGGGAACTGATTCCCCATCAGGGGTACCGATTCCCCCCACGCTCCAAGCAGAAATATTTATTGTTTTCACACTTAAACGGCTACAATAACTTCATTAATGATCCCCAACGTTCAGAAGTGATTCAAGGTGTATTTAAGCAAGCTTAGAAGCCATTGATCAACATTAAGAAACATCAAGCAACTAGAATCAAGAGAGAATCAAAGAGAAAGCATCAAACCTCAAGTTTGAGCATTTCAAGCCTATCTTTCATTCAATATTCATTTTGCTTTCAAGAACACTTATTGTGCTCAATTGTATTCATTCTTGAGTGTTCTTTTCTTTGTTCTAGAATTGTGCAAACAATCTACCTTGTGAGGATTTCCTTGTAAGTTTGTAAATTTGTTTGCCAAACGGTTCAGAAAAATGATGAGACCTTACCGAGAAAGAAAATTCAAACGTAATGAAGGCCTCAAAAATGAACCAAAAGAGAATGACCCAATCATTTGCTATGAATGCAAAAAGCCAGGGCATGTCAAAAATAATTGCCCACAATTGAAGAGAAAGGGTCAATCAAAGAATAAGCACAAGGCTCATGTGGCTACATGGAGCGATGAAGAAGGTTCCGATTAAGAGGAACAGGAAGTAGCAAACTTGTGCTTGATGGCATTCGGGGAAGATTCTAAGGTAACCTCTAACTCATATGATTTTGATGATTTATCCTATGATGAGTTATTAAAGGAATATAATAGGTTGGCTTTGGATTATGAGAAATTATTTTTAAAATATAAAAATGATATTTCAAAATTGAAAAATGAAAATAAACTCATATCCAAAACCAACAACGATCTTGAAAGTAAAATCAAAGATTTGCAAATCAAACTAGAAGAGTTTGAAAAGAAAATTTTGGATTTGCAAAATTTACTTTCAAAGGTCAATGATGATCATCAAAAGAAAATTGATGATCTTAAAGATTCTTTTGATAAAGTTGGAACAAAACGTTTTGAAAATGGAGAAAATTCAAAATCCAACTTTGTTAGAAAAAGTTTTAAAAACTAAAATCATAGAGGTCCCCAAAGAACCTCTAATGGAAAAATCGTTAGAAGTATACGGGTTCCTAAAGAGCTCATTACTACTAAATATAAGGATATCCTACACAAATGGATACCTAAGGGGACTAAGATTTTGGAAACTAATGAATATGGACCCAAAAGAATTTGGGTACCAAAAATCAAAAATTAATCTATGTTTCTAGGAAAAAGAGCATTGCTACAAGGCACGGGAAACAAATCTAAATTCATGGTACCTTGATAGTGGATGCTCGAGACACATGACCGGGGATAAAAACCGGTTCATAGAGCTTAATGCCAAAAATGGAGGAGAAGTGACTTTTGGTGATGATTCAAAAGGTCATATTGAAGGTATAGGTACAATAGGTAATACCTCTTCCATACAAATTAAAAATGTGTTATATGTGAATGGATTAAAGCATAATCTCTTGAGTATTAGTCAATTATGTGATAAGGGATTCAATGTCATATTTGAAACTAATAGTTGTAAAGTCATTGACATTGCATCTAATAGGATTATGCTTGTTGGTCATAGAATAGGAAACATATACATGGTGCATTTAGACTCTATAGAAATGACTAATTTATGCCTAGTTGCAAAGGATGAGCATGATAGTTGGTTATGGCATAGGAGACTAGGACATGCTAGCATGAGTGTTTTGCAACGGTTAGTTCAAGGAGAATTGGTTCGAGGGCTGCCTAAACTAAATTTGATAATGATAAAATCTGTGATGCTTGTGCTAAAGGAAAATAAAAGCGAGTTTCTTTTAAATCGATTAATGATGTGTCAACTAGTAGAGTATTACAAATATCCATATAGATCTTTTTGGGCCAACTAGGACTACTAGCTTGGGTGGAAAACAATATGCATTTGTCTTGGTAGATGACTATTCTAGATATACTTGGGTTCTATTCTTAAGTACTAAAGATGAAGCATTAGAAAATTTCATCACATTTTCAAAAGTAATCCAAAACGAAAAAAGTTACTGTATTACTAGTGTTAGAAGTGATCATGGAACTGAATTTGAAAATCTTGGATTTAATGAGTTTTGTAATTCTATGTTATTAGCCATAATTTTTCAGCACCTAGAACCCCTCAACAAAATGGAGTTGTTGAGAGGAAAAATCAAACTTTAGAAGAAATGGCTAGAACCATGCTTTGTGAAAATAATTTGGCAAAATATTTTTGGGCGGAAGCCACAAATACCGCTTGTTATGTTGTAAATCGAGTAATGATTAGGCCAATTTCAAAGAAAACTCCATATGAAATTTTCAAAAATAAAAAGCCTAACATTAGCTATTTTCATCCTTTTGGATGTAAATGTTTTGTTTTAAACAACGGTAAAGAAAACCTTGGCAAATTTGATGCTAAAAGTGATGAAGGAATTTTTCTGGGTTATTCCTTAAATTCTAAAGCTTATCGAGTATTTAATAAAAGAACTTTGGTTGTAGAAGAGTCTATACATGTTGTTTTCGATGATAATCTCCTTCCGAGGAAGGATTCTTATTTGAATGATGATGTAGGTATTATAAATACAAATGACGCTAGACATGACGTTGGAGAATCATCATCAAAAGAAGAAACGAAAGATGAGGAAACTCATGATCCTCTTGAGAAAGGAAAGTATCTTATCCAAGAGAGTACAACTATGTCAAGGATGGTGAGATTATAGGTGATCCATCCAAAGGGGTAACAACTCGATCTTCTCTTAGAAATATTTGTAATTATGTTGCATTTATTTCATGCATAGAGCCTAAGAATATTAAAGAAGTATTAAAAGATGAACATTGGATTATAGCTATTCAAGAAGAATTAAATCAATTTGAGAGAAGTAAAGTATGGACATTAGTTGAAAGGCCTAGTAATAAATCTACTGTAGGTACTAGATGGGTATTTAGGAATAAGCTTGATGAGAGTGGTAATATAGTGAGAAACAAGGCTAGACTTGTTGCTCAATGGTATACTCAAGAAGAGGGCATAGACTATGATGAAACAAACGCTCCCGTAGCTAGGATGGAAGCAATTAGAATGTTATTAGCATTTGCATGTTTTCATGAATTTAAACTATATCAAATGGATGTTAAAAGTGCATTTTTAAATGGTTTTATAAAAGAAGAAGTGTATGTGGAACAACCTCTAGGTTTTGAAGATTCAAAATTTCCGGATCATGTTCTTAAATTGACAAAAACACTTTATGGTTTAAAACAAGCTCCTAGAGCTTGGTATAAAAGACTGTCAAATTTTTTAATTGAAAAAGGTTTTTCAAAAGGGAAGGTTGACACTACATTATTTTTAAAGCATAAAGGTAAAGATTTATTAGTAGTTCAAATTTATGTTGATGATATAATATTTGGTTCTACTAATGATGTTCTTTGCCAAGAATTTTCTAAGCTAATGCAAAGCGAATTCGAAATGAGTATGATAGGGGAGCTCCCATTTTTCTTAGGACTCCAAATCAAGCAAAGAAAATATGGTATCTTCATCAATCAAGCTAAGTACGTCAAAGATATGCTCAAGAAGTTTGGACTGGAAAATGGGAAACCTCGTGACACTCCAATGAGCTCTTCTACAAAGCTTGACTTGGATGAAGGAGGTAAATGTGTAGATGTTAAATTATATAGGTCAATGATTGGATCTCTACTTTATCTAACTGCAAGTAGACCGGGCATTATGTTTAGTGTTTGCTTATATGCTAGATTTCAATCATGCCCTAAGGAATCACATTTACTAGCTGTTAAGAGAATCTTTAGATACCTTAAGGACACTTCTAGTTTAGGACTTTGGTATCCTAGAGACTCTAGCTTTAGCTTGCTTGCCTTTTCTGATGCGGATTATGGAGGATGCAAATTAGATAGGAAAAGCACCTCCGGTACTTGCCAATTCCTTGGAAATATGTTGATTTCTTGGTTTTCAAAGAAACAAAATTGTGTTGCATTATCAACCACTGAAGCCGAATATATTTCAGTTGGTAGTTGTTGTGCACAATTTTTATGGATGAAACAACAAATTTTTTATTATGAAATTGAAGTAGGTACCATTCCTATCAAGTGTGACAATACTAGTGCTATTTGTCTCACTAAAAATCACATCCAACACTCTAGAACTAAGCACATTGAAATAAGACATCACTTCATTAGAGACCATGTCACTAAGGAAGATGTAGTTCTAGAATTTGTTGATACTTTGCATCAATTAGCGGATATCTTTACAAAACCTTTAGACAAGGAACATTTTTGGACACTTAGGAGAGAATTAGGTTTAACTGACCTATCTTCACTTAGTGGTTAAAATAAATTTAGCACTTTTAAGAATAAATGAAAAATGCTTATAATAATTTTTTATTGCATTCTTTGCTATTAGTTAGGGGGAGTTTATGATTTTTTATGAAAAATTAACTTTATGTTCAAATGTAGTTTAAGGATTAATTTGATTGATTGAACATAATTATTTTTGATATATGAGTTGCCAATACCACTAGAAAAGAGTAATTTAGCATTTTGAGTGTTTAAAATACAGATTTTTTAATTATAAGGTAGAGGGAATCGATACCCCCTTAAAGGGGAACCGATTCCCCCTTTGAAGGGGAACCGATTTCCCCTAGGGGAATCGATACCCCCCTGGGTTCTGGTTTTATCGGGCAGAACCCTTGTTTTTTACTCAAACCCTCTTTTCTTATCTTCCTTACCGTCGTTTCCCCTCTCTACTCTCCTTATCTCCATTTTCGCCTCAAATCAACATTTTTAATCGGAATTCTCTTCAAATATCATCTCCTAAACCTGCTAGCATCATTAAAATCATGCAAACAACATCAAAATCCACTCAATCTCATCTTTCAAGGTAAATTTTTCTAAACTCTCTATTTCATTGATTTTGAACATATTGACTAGTTTTAATTAGTTCTAGATAGAAATAGTGATCGGACATTGATTGTTTAGTGATTAAAAACCTGATTTTACAACTAATTTCATCAAAAACACAAGAATTTTTCAAAATTCTTTGAAATTTTTGAAATAAAAAAAATTATTTTTCAAATTATTGTGTTTTGATTGAATTATGTTGTTGTGAAAACTATACATATATTGATTTTCAAAACCTTATTTTTCAATAATTTTCAAAAACTTTGCCCATTAGGATTGGTTTAGAGAACCTTGAAATATTGAGGACTCAATTGAGTTTTGGGATTGATTGAATTGCATACATGTGTTTTCTAAATTGTAGGTTCTCCATTCTATTCTGATTTCCTAAACCATGTCCAATCCTAAACGTGCTAGGTCATCATCTAGTCGCTCAAACCGCCAATCGAACCCACCTCCAAATCCTCATCCTATTCTTGAAATTCCTATTCCTAATCATGTTGATCCTAATATGACTATCCAAAACTCGTGTTTCAATCATCCATGTCCTAGAAATCATCATTTTTGGTATTATCAATATTTTGACTCTTACAAAATTATAGAAGAACGCATCCCTTCTCGTCAAGCTATGATAGATATCAATTTTAGATATCTTCCTCTTTTACAAGAGTGGAAATTTGATAAACTTTGTGACCTTGAACCTATAGTTTACCATCAACTTGTTCGCATATTCTATTCAAATGTCGTGTGTGTTAAAAACCGAGCTCAAACCAAAACCGTAGCAGTTCGTTCCTATCTCCTAGGACAATTCATCCATCTTGACTCGGCTTACATAGCTAATGAATTAGGATTAGATAATGATGGTATATCAAATGAAAAATAGCTTTTAGGTTCTCGTTATAAAAGAAGGGATAGTGCGAGTGTCTTAGATCTTCATGATCGTTTTCTTCATCTAATGATTTCTTGGTGGTTTCGACTATCCGGAGTTCGTTACTCTACTCTTCGTGCTTTAGATCTTTGGTGGTTACATTATTTCCAAAACAGTATTAAAATAAATCTTCCTGAGATTATTTTTGCTGAAATCATTGAAACCGTAAACTTAGTGCCAAATAAGAAACTTTGTTCCTCTCTAGTTTATGGTTTCATTCTAAGTAATCTATTTTCTAAAGCCGAGCTTAGAGTAGGTCTAGATGCCGTCTTTCCTCTCAAGAAACAAATTAATCTTCTTTCCTTAACGAGAGCAGGATGGATAAAGAATAAGGACACTGGTGAATGGGTTCGATCTTCTGAAGATACTCCGGGAGCTAGTTATTCACGAGCTCCTCCAGCAGATGACGATGATCCCGAACTTGAGCAATTAATGCAAGATATTGACGAAGATGACGATGAGCCGGAACAACACGAGGAACAAGCTCAGCAAGAATATCATGTGCCTCCATATTTTCAATCATTCATGGAGACATTTGATTTCCGTTATGCATCATTGGATTCTCGCTTCACTTCCATAGAATCTCACTACTCTACTATGGAAGCTCAACAATTGGAAATTCTCCGGGACATGCGTGCAAACAATGAGCCAACCAATGCTCGTATTAATGAACTCACTCATGAAATGGCAGCTATCCGAGCTCATTTCCCACCTCCCGATCCTCCTACTGATTCTTGAACTTTAATCTTTTCTTTGCTTGTTTGGATTGAACTTGGATATTTGAATTATTGTTAAAACATTTTGAATGCTTTTGGATTGTTTATTTTTTGTTGTTCGAACTTATGTTTAATACATTTGATTTGGATTTCGTGTTTATTTTGCATCTTTAGATATATATGACCAATTATCCATTACATGTTTATGAATATTGATTATGAAACTAATGACTAACCTCTATTTTAATTGTGTTCTTAGTAGTTTAAGCTATATATATTTATAATCAATTGGCTAAATAATTTCAAAACCTTGTTTAAAATCTTTTACGAGTCTTTTTGATTTAACAAAAAAGGGGAGATAAAAGCGTTTTTAAGGAGTAGTGTTAAAGTAAGGGGGAGTAGTATTTTTCAAAATCAAAATTCATTTTGAAATTATAAAATCTTAAAATGTTTTGTTATATCAAAAAGGGGGAGATTGTTGAAAACATTTTGATGTTTTGATATAACAAATTAAATTAAAAGAATTTTAATTTTGAAAATGATTTTTCTAAAGCATATTCGATATATTAAATCGAATATCAAAATATTACTCAAAGTATTTCAAAGTTCATTTTAAATCCTTACTCAAGTGTAAAATTAAGTTTTAATCTTAAAATAATTTCAAAACGATTTTACAAAATATTTCGAACCATTTCAAAGCCAAAAATTCCAGATTGCTCAGGGGGTACAGATTCCCCCTGCATGGTTTGGCTCCGAGAATTCCAATATCCTCGGAGGGAACCGATTCCCCCCATTGTTCAACGGTTGAAATATTTGAATTTTACACTTAGGGAACCGATTCCCCATCAGGGGTACCGATTCCCCCCACGCTCCAAGCAGAAAGTTTTATTGTTTTCACACTTAAACGGCTACAATAACTTCATTAATGATCCCCAACGTTCAGAAGTGATTCAAGATGTATTTAAGCAAGCTTAGAAGCCATTAATCAACAACAAGAAACATCAAGCAACTACAATCAAGAGAGAATCAAAGAGAAAGCATCAAACCTCATGTTTGAGCATTTCAAGCCTATCTTTCATTCAATATTCATTTTGCTTTCAAGAACACTTATTGTGCTCAATTGTATTCATTCTTGAGTGTTTTTTTCTTTGTTCTAGAATTGTGCAAACAATATACCTTGTGAGGATTTCCTTGTAAGTTTGCAAATTTGTATTGTTCTTTTTGGGAGAGAGTGTTCTCAAGAATTTGGGGTATAATTCTTGAGGGTTTGTAAGGTTACTCTTTGTCCTCAAAAGAAAGACAACTTAGTGAATTTGTGGAAAATCCTTAGTGTGGATAGCTAAGGTAGTGGACATAGACTTTGGTTGAGAAAGTCGAACCACTCTAAATCGTTGTGCAAATTTCTTTCAATTTTCTGCAAAAGCTTCCACCAAAATTTTAATTGCCAATTCACCCCCCTCTTGGCCATATTCGTCAATCGATTAACTCAACACGAGCATAAAGCGCCACAACTAGTTGAGACATTTAGTGGCATTTGGTCACCAAATCACTGCTAATAGTCATGATATATGGTGGTGTTTTTCACCGAAACATCACTAATAGTCATGATATATAGTGGCGTTTTCACCCAAATGTCGCTAATAGTGATGATATATAGTGGCATATTTCACCCAAACATTGTTATATATTATGATATGTAGTGGCATTTTTACTACAAGCACCGCTATTAAGAATGTATATAGTGGTGTTTACATAAAAAACGCCACAAATGTGTACTTTTATTATGTATTACTCAAATTGAACATCATGTACCATTATCCTATCACAATAAACTTTAAATTTAATTATGACACTAATTAAGTTGAAATACTTAACATAAAAGTTAATTAAAAATTTATCTAATAACAATAAACATTAAAGTGACATATAGTATAATTCAACATTGGTTACTAGAATAAACAAAATATGAACATAAGAAATTGTAGAAATCATAGTAATTCTCTGTATTTTCTTATTCTTTTCAATATGACAGATTACATATTTATATACAAATTATCTCTCTAAAGTAGGAAACTCTAAGAAAGGAAGATACTAATCCTAGGATATGATCCCTTAAAATAAGAAATTGTAGAAATCTATTTACAGAGTCCCTTAACTAAAGGAATGATAACAAATCATATTTCTATAATTCCTACACTCCCCCTCAAGATGGAGAATATACCTTGTATAATCCCAGCTTAAATAGGAATTTATTGAAAACAGGCTTTGGCAAAGCCTTAGTAAGAATGTCTGCAACTTGTTCTTCTGAAGGAATGTATGAAAGTGTGACTGTCTTTTTGTTAACTTGATCAACAATAAAATGCCTATCAATCTCAACATGCTTTGTCTAGTCATGTTTAACTGGGTTCTTGGCAATCTAAATTACAGATTGATTATCACACAAAACTTCAAAGTGATCCTCTTGATTAGTGACAAGTTCTTTCAGAAGTTTAAGTAGCCAAATTCCTTCGCATATTCCCAATGCTAGTTCTCTGAATTCAACTTCAGCACTACTTCTTGAAACGATAGATTGTTTCTTACTTCTCCAAGTTGCAAGGTTTCCCCAAACAAAGGTGCAGTAGCCACTAGTGTATCTCCTTTCAGTAAGGTCTTCGGCCCAACTAGAGTCTGTAAAGATCTTACTAGTTCTATCTTGTGTCTTCTTAAACATTAAATTATCTCCAGGATTTTTCTTCAAGTTCTTGAGAATTCTATTTGATACTGCCATATTTATTCAGTAGGATTAGTCATGTGTTGACTTATCACATTTACGGGAAAGACTATATTTGGCTTTGTCAAGGATAAATAAATTAGTTTCCCAACTAATCTCAGAAATTTCTCTTTGTCTACTAAGGACTCATCTTCTTTTCTAAATTTCAAGCTTGCCTCCATTGGTGTATCAATCGGCTTGCAACCAAGAAAACCAATTTCTTTGAGTAAATCAAGTACACATTTTCTTTGGTTGATCACAAGTCCTTCTTTTAACCTTTGCCACCTCCATTCCTAGGAAATACCTTAGGTTTCCCAAGTCCTTGGTTTCGAATTCCTTCTTTAACAAATTCTTTAAATTGTAAATCTCTTCTTCATCATCTCCGGTAAGAATTATTCCGTCCACGTACACAATAAGGATAGCTTTCTTATTTGTAGAAGTTACCTTGATGAAAAGAGTATGATCGGCGAGGGACTACTTGTAGTCGTTTTTCATAATGACTTTAGTGAACCTCTTGAACGAAGCTATGGGTGATTATTTTAATCTGTATAGAGACTTGTTGAGCTTGCAAACCTTTTTGCTTCCTTCAACAGACTTTAAGCTAGGTGGAAACTTCATATAGACTTCTTCTTCTAGCTTGCCATTAAGAAAAGAATTTTTTACATCAGGTTGGTGTAATTTCCAATCGCAATTTACAACCAAACTTAGGAGTACTCGAACAGTATTCAGCTTCTCCACAGGTGCAAAAGTTTCTATGAAATCTATCCCATATTTACGTAAAGCCTCTGGCCACTAGTCTAGCTTTGTATCATTGAATACTACCATTGGACTTATACTTTACAGTAAAGATCCATTTACAACCAACAACCTTTTTTCATTGAGGAAGGTCTTTAATGGTCCAAGTAGCATTTTTCTCTATTGCACAAATTTCTTCTTCAATAACCCTTCTCCCTTTAGAATCCTATAGAGCTTCAGCTATTCTTGTGGGAACCTGTTCTTTATCCAAGGTTGTTGTAAATGCTTGAAAAGACGGCATCAATGAATTATAACCAGAAAATTTTTCAATAGGATGCTTGGTGCACTATCTAACCCCTTTTCTAATAGCGATAGAGAAGTCATCTAGAGTAGGGGAAGTGAACTTACTGATTTCTTCTTCTATTTCGGCGGTTGGACCCAAATCCAATTCTCGGTAAGCATCAGATTGCAAAACAACCTCAGGAATATGTTTTTTCCTTATATAAACATGAAGTTGTTTGATTGGTGACGTTTGTGGAAGATTTTGAATGAGAGTATGTATATTTTCAGGAAGGTTGTTTAAAGTAGGTGTGGTTGAAGTGGTGATAGGTACTACAGATGAATCAATAGGAGTAGTTACAGGTGAAAAATCTCTAGGTAAATACAAAATTGGTGGCAATTCTGAAGGTTGAGAATGAAAAGTAGGAGGAGATACTTGATGTGGCTGAAAATCCTTCCATGTCTCCCCCTGAATTTCTGTCTGAGTGAAATAGGGATCCTGCCCATAAAATGTTATATACATAGTGGGAAAAATAGTTTAGAAGGAGGATGATAGCATTTATAACCCTTCTTAAGTGAAGAATACCCAACCAATACACACTTTAACGATTTAGGATCTAACTTGGACTTATTAAGAGCAACGTTTTGGATAAAAATAGTACCGCCAAATATTTTAAGAGGCAGAATGGATGAGATAGATTTAAAATGGGGAAAATATTACAAAAATATAGATTGAGGTGTTTGAAATTGTAAAACCATACTAGGCATTCGTTTGATTAAACATGTGGAAGTTAATAAGGCTTCCCCCCACAAATATTTTGGAACATTAGTGGTAAATAGAAGAGAACGCGTAACTTCAAGGAGGTGTCTATTTTTTCTTTCAGCAATGTCGTTTTGTTGTGGGGTTCCAACACAAGAAATAAGTTGAACTATGCCCTTTTCCCTGAAAAAAACACCCAAAGACTTAGCAAAAATTCACTGCCATTATCAGATTTAAAGAGATTAATTTTAGACCCAAATTGAGTGAGAACCATGTTATAAAATTGGGCAAAAACACCAGTAGTTTCAGATTTATCTTTTAGAAAATAAATCCAAGTTATCCTACTATGATCATCAATGAAAGTGATAAACCACTTACAATTATCAGCATTCTTCACCCGAGAAGGTCCCCAAATAACACTGTGGATCAAAGCAAAAGGGTGAGAAGACTTGTATGTAGAAGGAGAATAAGATAATTTAGTATGTTTGGCAAGAGAGCAAACTTTGCAATAAAAAGAATTTGGCCTTTTATGAATGAATAGAGGAGGAAATGTTTTTTCAAGATAGTGGAAAATAAGATGGAATAAAAGATAGTTCCATAACATAACATTATCAACTTTTTCTAAAGCGGTGAAAGATTTGAAGATTTCGATTTTAGTATAGACAGGAAGAATATAGAAATCATTCTGCACGCTGGCCTTACCAATCATTTTCTTCGAGTTCAGTGCCTGCAAAGTACAATCAATATCAGTAAAAATTGCATAGCAGTGCAAGTTGGTGGAAAGTTTACTAACTGAAACAAGATTACAAGCCAGATTTGGTACAAAGAGGACATTTTTAAGTACAATCTGTTCATTAAGAATAATAGTGTCATGTCCTTCTATTTTGCACAAGGAACCATTAGTCGTTTTGACAGTTTTACCAAAGTTTGGAAAAAATTGCAAAACAAATCCTTATTACCAGTCATATGATCTGTAGCACCAGAATCTAAGATCCAATTAAGGGTCAATTGGAGGAGAAAAAAAACTGTAGCATAAGGGTTACCTTCTGGTTCTTTCATGACCATATTACCTTCTGATTGAGCAGCAGAACCAGAAAAATTTTCTGGATTCGAAGTGATCTCAGGAGTAGGAGAAGAAGTGGTGGACATCGTCTAGGTTGGAAAGAAACTGTAACCTAATCTGATACCATGTTAAAATCAAAGTAATTCTCTGTATTTTCTTATTCTTTTCAATAGGACATATTACATGTTTATATACAATTTATCTCTCTAAAATAGGAAACTCTAAGAAATGAAAGATACTAATCCTAGGATATGATCTCTTAAAATAAGGAATTGTATAAATCTATTTACAGAATCCCTTAACTAAAGGAATGGTAACAAATCATATCTCTATAATTCCTACAGAAATCACATAAGATGGTGGATTCTGCACTAGGTTTTGTTGTATCATCTTCTTCATATTTTTAAGTTGATATTGGAAGTCTTCATATTTTTCCTAACATTTTGTTTCTCGCTACTTCTCTCTCTTCTGCTTCGGATTTCTTATCCTTAAACGTAAAAATTATGATTTTCTCTAAATGACAGCCTCATCTAGATTGGGAAGCATGAATCGGATTGAAATTACTCTAGCATTGGACACAACATAAGCATGAATCCTTAGCTGCTAGTGTAAATCAGAGCTGGGTAGAGAAAGTGCTTTTACCAACTCCATTTCCCTAGCAAAACTAGTATCATATGCTTAACAATAGCAGTGGTGGTGAGCAGGGATTCAAATAGCGGAACGCAATCGCAATATCAAACGCTATTTCGCGATAGCGTCGCCTTCCGAAACCAATTTTCAGAAAAATTACGGTGGATAGCGGAATCACGACAATAGCGTCTATAACGGGATGCTATACCCGTCATTCAACCGTGACTTAAAAAACAAAACAAGTAAAGAATGGCGGCAAAAGTTAATTGAAAATAAAGAAAAAAATCAAAGAATTTTTCAAAACTAGTACAAAAGAAAGAAATCCAAAGTTCCAAACAAAAATCTTGGTAAACTAAGAAAAACAGAGAGCAATCGAGCAAGCAAGACTCACCATTCACCAAGGTAAAGAACAAACCGGGAAGGGAACAAACCTAGAAGAAGTTGAGCAGGCCAAAAATGAAGCTTTGGCTTCCATTTGACAAGGTAATAAATCCCTAGATCTAAGTTTAGAAGAATTAGAAAAAATCATAGCGCAAAAAAAGGAAAAACAATAAGGCAGTAAGTTATAAATATAAGAAGAAAAAATAGAAATAGCATATGTAGATCAAATAGAAAACACAAAACGAAAGGAAAAAAACAAAACAGAGAAAAGAAAGGAATAATGAAAAGTGGAAGAAGGAAGATGGGGTTGAAGAGAAGACCGCCCCAAACCCACATCATGGTTAGATTTTTTAGAGTAAAAGAAAAAATTAATATAAAAAACTAAACTATATATGTCATACGTGTCAACAAAATAAAGAATTAGAGCTTTTTAATTATTTTAAACAATTTATAGGATATATTTTTAAGGAATGTGTTAATTTATCATCCTCCCACCTTTAAGAATTTATAATTTAATCCTTATTTTAGAATGTAAACTTTAGTTTTTATTTAATTTAATCCTAATTGGTGAAACTACTACTACCCCATTTCTAAGGTATGTGTTGTTTTTCTTGCTTATAGTGTTAGTATATATTATTTATATATATGTCATTTTTGCTTTGAAAACATTCTAAAAGTCATTAAAAATGACTCATTAACATTATAATTATTATGTTTAAGGATAAATTGTGTGAAAATTTAAAAAATTAATGACCGTGACACCCGCAGTGACTGCGATGGTATCTTTTATGTCTGTAACCGCGATAAACGCGACACGATGGAAAACACGACCGTGAATGCTATTTAAATCCCTGGTGGTGAGACTAAAGATTGATCGATGATTGAAAAGAAAACGACAAACACGAATGAAGGAGATAATCGACGTATGCGGTGGAGATAATAGCAGAAAAAGAAAAGTGACTTAGAGTTGAGAAACTTAAATTAGGGATCGGACAAGACATAGAATGGGATATGTAAATCTTATGGCGGCGTGTGCTAAATAAATGCTACTAATGCACATCATTTAGTGGCGTTTGTAAGATAAACGTCACTATTAGATATGGATATAGCAGTGTTTGTTATAAAAATGCTGCTAATGTATGTGTCTATAGCGACGCATTTATGAAAACACTATTAAATTTTTCATTTTATGGCATTTTACTTGAAAACGTCACAAGATGTACAAGATTAGTGGCGTTTTTTGAGTAAACGCCGCGAAAAACGTCTTTAAATATCAAATTTGCTGTAGTGACCTCTTTCTTTCTTGAATTTACTTAATTGGCCTTCTTGAATAATGAGGTTGTGTTCTAACTTTGACTTTTCTTCTTCTAACTTAGAGATTACTTTATAAAGTTCAACTTTCTATGCCTCACATTCTTATCGATCTATCTCAGCTTCTGTTGGAACTTCCTTTAAGAGTTCCTCTAGCGGTAAAGTTCCTCCCTGGCTAGGTGGTGGAAGATTATCATTCACCCTTTTAGTCCTACAAAGCACATATAGTCAGCTGTGAGCATTTTCTAAGTCGTTGCTACTTTTGTATGAAGTGGTTGACTCTAAGCATTTGTAAACTCTCAAATCTGCTTCTTATAATTATCCTCTTGGTATGAAAATTTTGTGTCAACTAATACCGACGTCACTAGAATAAATCGTCTTGCTCCATACTGCCTCAAAACAAACAATGGAGCATATAGAATTCCACCCCAAATTCTTCTTAAAGGCACCCAATCATAATTTCCACACTTGTACAAAATATGGATGTGAGATAACCAAGGGACCCGCCTTCTTAACTCATTGATTATGGTAATCCATTTCTCTTCTTGATATTTTTAGGCCATTCCTAGTTCAAGTATTCTTTTAATAGTAAATAGGCTTGAGAGAACACCCAAGCTAACACCTTCTCCACCTTCAAGAAATGACTTTAGATCCGTAGTGTAAGAAGCTAAGCGCATCCCTTAAATCATCCTCCACCATATTTTGACATGCACTCAATGAACGAAATGTTTCTACTAATATCATCGGTGTAGGATTGAGCTCTCTACCAAGCTCATCGAACAAATCAACAACTTCAACATCTGCATACCCTAAAGCTTTAGGAAAGATGATCAAACCATTAATAATCAGAGTGAAGATATTCACTTTCATTTTCTTTTCAGGATGCATGTAAATCAACTCATGTAAACCTATCCAATAAACCACATCACTACCTTCTTTGCGTTTGATTTGACTTGCAGCCCATTGTGCACCCATCTGGGTTAACTTCTCGAGCTTTCCTTTGAGGGAGACAAATTTATTAGACTTAGTGTAGATACAATCTATTTGGGCTTTCTCCAAATGGAGTAAAGTAATGTACTCCTCGATATTCGTTGTCATATCCTCCCGATCGAATGTGAAACAATTGTAGGAAGGGTTCCAAAACTGTGTAAGAGCTCGTTTCAAGCCCTCATCCACTGACACAGAGTAAATAAGATATATCACCATAATTTTGATGGAACAATTATCTCATCTTGAAATCCCACTTGTCCCATATCTCTCGTAACTCTTGTAGATCACTCCGCTTTGTATTGACATAGGTGTAGTCGGTCAAGTTTGACTCATAACACGGCCTTATGTTATCCTTCTATTTTTTCTAGGTTACCTTGGACCACTTTCTCACCTTAGGAATTTTATCAGCCTTGCTTTGATACCTTTTCTTCATGTCAAAAACACTTTATTTCTGAAATCAGTTTTGGACCAAAACCTTTATTATGCAGATGATGCATGTATGCATGATAAGAGAAAACAAGAAATAATTCAGTATAATGGAAAGTAAGTCGCAAACATATGGAATAAACAAGTAAACCTTATTGGTCACACCATCATTAGAATTTAACTTACCTCAGTTGCAAATACGTAAACCAATGAATTTTCATATTTACCAGGTAATCCCTAAGGTTTAAGGCCCTAATTGGGTTGGTTTCTATGGTTTATTCATGTTGTTTGGTTCTAAAAAGGTACCAAAGTTGTCCTTATTGTCGCCTATTAAGGCTAGTAATGCCTCTGATCCTCACCCACTATAGGCTCCATATGGATCAGGTTCAATCCGAGAGGATACATTTTCCTATTTTTGCACGGAGGGTTACTCACGAAGACGTAAGACATATGCACCCCGAAAGCAATTACTAGGCCTACATAGAGGGTTACTCAAGAAGGCGTAGTGTTTGCTCCCACTTAAAAGGGACGGAGCTTGGTTAGAAAGCTCATGTTTTGAAAATATAATCATAGTGAAACATTGACACGAGAAATAACTTTTGATAGAATGACCTTCACAATTTCTATATTATGAAAACCTGTTATTTTACAAGTCATACATTGGTCAAACGCCTCAAAAAAACTACCCATTTTATTTTAAAAACTTTTTTGGAAAATTTACAAAACATTTTTTTAAATGTGAAAATGAAATTAAAACTAAACTCAAATTCAAAATTCTTTGAAAAATGAACATCGTATTATTTTATTTGTGGTGTGACTCTCAAATATAAAAAGTCCCCAGCAGAGTCACCAAGCTGTTGAAACCAATTTTGGGTGGTTCGAAAATAGTTGTGGCAAAGATAAAAGTTTTTGAAAACGGCAGTCGTCATAGGTCGTTTTGGGCTAGGTACGACCGAATACCTTTAAATTGGATATGCGTTTAAAACTGGATTAAAAATGAGTTCAGAAGTTGTTTACGTATGGGGAAGGTTAGAACACCCCCACAACGCTAAAAAATTGGTACCTTTCGAAAATACACAATGTTCATTTTTACAAGAATTGCAAATACAAATTTAGCCTAATTTTAACCTCAAATATGAATGTAATTTTTAAAGAAATATAGTGGACCTCATTTGGAAGCAACAATTTATGTTTACGAAGCCCACATCATTTGAAGAGGATGTCACCCTGTTATATACAATTAAAAATGTCACAATCTAGCTATTTAGGACACTACCTCATTTAGCCCACATAACAAAATAACATTGCCTCAATTTTTAAAAGAAAAAAGTAATTTTCTTGAAATGAATTTTCAAAAAGATCAAGTACTACACGAAAATCACACGTCGTTAATATTCACGAGTTAAAGTAAAATAAAGATAAATAATTGATCGAACATGATGGTAACAAGGAAAAAATTATTAAATAAACTAATTAGTGATTTAAACCCAACATCAATCAATATTTGACTCAAACATACCCAATTTCAACAACATGCATCAACATTATTATTCAAGTTCTTAACTAAGGTCAAAAGACAGATAATTATCAAATCACCAAATTATTTTCCTAAGTCCAATTATGAATAAGGATAATTAATGAGAGTGTCTAGGTGTCAAAACTAAGGTCAATTAAAACCAATTAATGAATAATAAAATTTAGTAACACTAATTATTTAACTTAAATCCAATTAATTTATTAATAAATTATTTAAAAAAAACTAGTCGACTAAGGAAATCAAAACTCTAATTAAAAGATATATGCCAAAAAAACAGCTCCAGTCATGCCAATTAACAAAAATTGAATCAATTAATTTTTTAATTACAAATTAAAAAATTATGTTCAAAATATGGATCAAGACGTGAAATTCTAAAGCATGGCAGCTTCTATATTTTATTTTTTGGTAAATGAAGGAGAGTAAAACTAGACTAACTTAAACAATGTTGTCTTATATTCCTAATGTTGTCTTGGAGCTTTAGAATTGCCAGTCATGTAGGCTCGAGGAAAGTTGCTCCCTCAAAATCATTTTTTCCACCATTCTTGTTAATGCATCAGCTACTCTATTCGCTTCTCGTCGGGTTTGCGTAAAGGTTACTGTCCAGTTTCTCTTAATCAATTCTCTTATATATTGATTGATGGTCGGTGTCGACACCACTCGTATGCTTTATAAGCATAGTTTAAAAGATTCTGCACTGTCGATTTCCAGTAATACCTTTTTAACACCTAGTTGGAAATCAAAATTACAAACTACATGCCGAGAATAAATTAATTAACCAAAATAAATCTTTAACCAAGCCACTGAAATTTGATCAGCAATTATGCATAGTAATCACGTTAATCTCAAGTTGGCTAACCAAGGAAATAATTCATTAAGCCACGCATTTCAAAATCAAATTAAAAAAAGCATTAAAATCAATTTGATCGATACCACCATTAAAACATTGATCACAACAAGGGTCCTGATTAACTGAATTGAGCAATTAAAGCTACGCTCACTCAAACAAATTAGCCACGAATGAAAAAACATTAAACCTATCAATAATGCAAGACCCAAAACACGAGCAAATATACCAAGAAAATAGCTTTGATTCTGTTACCTTTTTCAAGTCTGAAAATTTGTTGTTGAACGTTACCTCATTCGAGACTTAAAAGTTCATTTTTCGTCTTGATGCTTTTGTTTTACCTTCCCGGATTTATAGAGCTCTTTCTTTTTCTTTTCACAAATTTCTCTTCTCCAAATTCTGTGCTTTTGTTGTTTTCTCTTCATAATTTTTTTCCCTTTGTAAGTTGTAGAGATGAGTTTAAATAGGGATGCATGAGAAAAAAATCTGATGATGAGAGTCAAAATTTTTGGGATTGTTGGAGAAGTTGAGTTATAGTGGGATATGTGATTTGATGGGATAAGGTGGTTTTTTTTTTAAAATGTGGCAGTGGCAAAGTCCTTCTAGGAGAGGAACTTTGCCAGCTACGGCTAGGGGTGGGGAATATGTTAGGGTTTTCATTTTTTTTAAAATAATAAACTAGGATTTTCCTTTGGGTTTTAGGTTGTGTAATTGATCTCTGTCTAAGTATTGGGTTCAGACAAAATTTGTAATTATAAACCCCACCGATTTTCTTCGATTTGAGTCGATCTTATTGCTCGTACACTGCACCGCCCTTATCATCTTAAGCGTCTCCCTATTCCGATCTTAGCCCACCCTTCCACTCAGCAAGTCGTCGTGTCGATCGTTGTGGAGAACACTCCAAAGTTTTTTTGAGGAGAACTTAATTTTTTTCTACCGTTTCCGATCATTTTTTCGTCGATCCAGGACTCGGTACTTGTGATTCTCCTAACCGTTTGTCAACTCGACTCAACCCCTCCTGATTCATTCAACAGCATGAGCCAGTGATTACCCATGCAAGCAAAATTGTATAGCGTAGCGAGGCCGATGCTTAGTAGACTTCTCGGATTGATATCTTGATTCCTGATTTACCGTTTATAAATTATGTTTTCCTTATACATGCTCTCTATTTACCGATTTTTTCTGAAAAATATAAATATGTTTGATTTCTAGAATCTTGATATTATTGTTTATTGCCTGAAACTGTTTTATTGGGATACTCTCTGGGATGTGTTATGGAGTTCTGTAGGTTCAGCTTCGATCAAGCTGACAATTTTTATTGGACCTAAGGCGACACTTGGGTAGTCTTCAAGGTACTCTCTTAGGTTGACTCCTATATCCAATGGGTATAAGGTAAGTCCTTATGGATACATTTCTTGGGGACTGCAATTCAATGTATGGGTGAAGAGAAGTTATGTGTTTTTAAATAAATCTCACTACTACTTTTATGATACTTCCCTAAACTACTTTTCCAAACTTTTCATTATATTTTATTTTGCACTTATTTGAACACACTGAGCTCCCTAACTCACTCTCTCATTTTTCCTTTCAGATACTTTTGGATATGCACCACGGGCTTGACAATTGGAGGATCGACACATTCAATACCATATATTTTGTTGTAATGTTTCCATCTACTAAACTACCTTTATTTTGGGTGACATGTACCTATATTTTGATACACTGGTTTTATGGCGTATTTTGTTTTACTCGAGATGTATGGATTATTACTATATTTAACGTTATCTATTTTTTCACTCATGGATATTTATGCTTTATATTACTAGATTTAACTTCATTATTATTACTCTAATTTAAAAATATTTTGGGAAATTTAATGCAATCCGTTAAATCTAGTTGTAATGTATAGGCTGGTTCTAAGGGATTACAAATACATTGTATAAGTGTTGATAACATGTATATATGTTACATGTATATGTTATATATAATATATCTTTTTAAAAATATTTTTAATAATATATATATATATATATATTCATTTTTTTAAAATTATTTTATAATAATTTTAATATTTTTATATGAATATTAATTTTTTGATAATTTAATTTTTATTAATTTCTAAATTTAATTTTTTTAATATTTTAATCATTTTATATTTATAATTTAAAATATTTTTAAAAAAATTAAATAAGTTTAAGATTTTTTTTAAAAAATAAATCAATTTGACTTTTGAATAAAAAACCAATTTAGCTCATTTGTCACGTCATCTACCATGTCATTAACTACAATGGACTCGTCAACACCATGAACTATTACGTAAACTTCGTGAACTATCACATTAATACTGTAACGTTCAATAAAGGAAAAACATTGGTAAAAAATACATTGAATTTGTATTTTGAGTTTAAATATTACAGTAAGAAAACAATAGTACGAAAGACACATTATATTCTTTAAGTAAGTGAGTTTGGGGTGTATTTTTACTTTTTTTCCCCAACTCCATAACTCTTTAGTTGGGTCAACTAAATTACTGCCGATGTTTCAAATTCAGTTTCACCATTAATTGAAGAACCTTTTCGCATTGATGTTCTCTAACGGATCCACCAGGACGTGTAGAAAGCGGATAAGCTAAATTCATCAATTTGATGAACATATTATAATTATAAAATAGAAATAAAATAAATATTATAATTATAATTATAAAATAGAACTGAAATGAGGATATGGTGTGGAATGGATCCTTCCATGCTTCTTGGGCTTGATGAAGATATCAGTTTTAGGATCCCCGTCCACATTACTTAACAAACATAATTATTTTCAAGACAATTTTTCAACATTTCTCTTTGAAATCCATGCAAATTATTTTATTGACGCTTTCTACGAAATTCTAATTTAAACTAAAGAGATGGTACAGAGGGTTTTTCTCTCCATTTTAATTTTTCCCTCTAGTTTCAAGGTTTAACCTTGATTAATCTAGACCGACCTGGATCGCACATATAATTTTGGTGGGTGAGTCTCAACGGGGATTTTCTACATACACGGACTCGAACCTGAGACCTTGCTTAAGCGATATCAAGTTGCTTATCACTTGAATCAACGATGTTAGTCTCTTCATTTTACATTTAATACAATAATTTGAAAAACAAAATGTTTTCTAAAAAAAACTCTTATTAAGACATTATCTACTCACAAACTAGATCTTAATTCAAATAGTTTAATTATTATTATAATTGAGGATAATCATAGAAGTTTAATCAAATCAAAGATACAAACTTAAGAAATTATATTAGAAATTTAAGAAGTGTAAAATTACAAATTTATAATGAATACAAGGTTAGATTATAAATAAAAAATATAAAGAAAATATCTAAATATATGAAAATTTAAAATTTCTAATTGTAGTATTTAAGAAAACATGAATTAAACGTATATTATTTTTTAAAATTTAAAGATTTAAAATATTTAAATAATTTAAACATTGTAGAAAATATTAATTATGTGAAATAAAAGGTGAAACCTCGCCAAGTCAAAGGAGCCTGACCCCCAAAAGTTTAGAAACTTAGCATTTAATCCCTCATAATTAGTTTTAATTTTTTTACATATAATTTTTTTAAAAAAATTATAATTTGGTACCTTAAAAAAATTTAAAATTTTAAGTAGACCCTTGAACTATATTACTAAGATCTGTGATTGATATGAATTATTAACCTTAAGATTAATAAGAAAACATATTAAATAGGTTTAAGCCTAGGATTCCTTAGTGATTACACGGGCAAAGGCCAAAGGCGTCTTACATTAATAAGCAGCAGTGATGTCCGTGAACGCAACGGAACGGAACGGAGCGCAACTCGCGGGCATTATGTTTTGGATATATACTTAGATATACCCAATAATAAGGCCTGAATAATAGAATGGTGCGTTTATAAGGAGGATTTTCAGCCACCGTGTTTGACCATTCACTCCTATTTTCCTCTCATTTTAATTTTTACTTCAAACTTTTTAAGGTAGCGTGAGAATCCCTTTGTATTATTTTATTTTTGGGTAAGGTACACAAATGGTCCCTCAACATAGAGTGTTGTTAAGTCCTTTGATTATTAAAAGTTATAAAATGTTCCCCTACTTAAGATTTTGCTTTTAAATATTACAAAATAGTCGCATGATTGTTCATATGTTCTAAACTCATCATTTTTTGTCAAAAATTGATGTTAGTCTTAGCTGGATGTTAATCTATTGACTGAGATATGATAGTTGTTTGAGATTTTATGATCATATTTTAATAAATAACAGTCAGTAGATTAACATCCAACTCAGATTGTCATCAATTTTTTAACATAAAGGGCGAATTCGGAACATATAAATAATCAGGTGATCATTTTATAACTTTTAATAATTGGGGACTTAACAAAACAACATCTTGTAATGACAATACTATTTCATAACTTTTAATAGATGAATGATTGAATAAAATAATATCACATGGTTGGGAGACCATTTATGTAATTTACCATATATTTTTTCAGTCAACCCATGAAGCAATTAGATCGTGTGCTACAATTTTCACACTAACCTAATTTACCTTCCAACATTTCTAATTACATTTATACCTAAGTTGGTTGGGTCCAATTGGGGTTCTAAATTTATTTAATATTTATGTATATAAATAAAGTTTTCATTATTTTATACATTGTTTAATTAAATTTAAATAAATCATTTAAGTAGAATAATTATCCATAAGAGTTTTGTTACAATTAATCAGTTACTACCGGGGCGAAACATAGTTATGATTAGCGGGGTCATGGCTCCCAAATTTTGAAAAATTAATTAGATTCTTAAAATTTTTAAAAAGTTTAATTTGGTCCTTACAAAACTTTTAAAAATTTAGATTAAGTTTTAAATTTTTATAATGTTCTTAATTGAACCCCTCTCATAATTTGGAAAAAATTCTCATTTAGTCTCTCAATTTTTTAAAAATTTTAATTAGACCCAACTTTTTTTATGAAGAAAATATAATTGAATCCATTAAATTTTTGAAAATTTTAATTTAAACCTCGAATTTTTTTAAAAGTTTTAAGTTGACTCCATAAACTCTATTACCAAGTTTTGTCACTGTTTACTTCATCATCCCAAAAAATGATGATAAACAATTTTTGACTTGGGATTGAAGTGAGATTAATCAATGATTAAACTCAAACTGGGATGCCTCATAGTCATAATTAGTAATTGGTTCATAGAGGTTAAATTGTAACAACCCTAAATATAATTAAAAATTAATTAAAAATTAAAAAGAATTAATTTAATCAAATTATTGACCAAGTTGCAAGTTTTCAAAATTTGCACGTCGTTTTAGAAAACTGTATGAAGTTCATGGACTTAACACTAAATTTCCCCATTTTATATTGACAGAGAAAAAAAAATAGAAAGAAATGGATTAGGTGCTACGGGGGTTTCAAACCCTTACTCCCGGGGATAAGGTCGCCCATTCCTAGCCATTTAGGTCAGGGTACTATTGATGATATTTTTATTAAATATATAATATATTTGTTTAAAACTAGGCTAAATTATATAATCCCCAAATTTCCCCAATTCCCTAACCCTAAACCGTACCCCGCCAGCCCTAAAAAAATCAACCATCGTCCGACCTCCATAGTCATCGCTACCACCTCCATTTGAACTGCCACCTCGCTCCGACCAAAAACCCTTTAACCCTCACCAGAATTGACCACCAATCTTCACGAAAAAATCGAAGAAGCTTCGCAGGAGAAACCCCTCTCGTCACATCGGTTAATTGCAAAATTCGGTAGCCACCATCGTCCATTCACCTCACCGCCACTGTAGCTCTGCTCGTCATCCCCAGACACTAAAAACCCAACAGACAAGCCATCGTGTCTTCTTCGTTTTTGACGCTAACCATTTTGGGAAAGTCTTTGTGATGTTTCAGAATATTTTGGTTTGGTTTTGGTTAATTTTGTTTTGAAATATGATTAATTGAAGTGTGTGGATGATCCAAGGAACACCGACCGGTCGAAATGAGCCCTGTCACCACTGCACGCACTGTCACATACCGGCAGGGCTCTCATGTCGGTCCAGGAATCTTCTGGAATCGGTCGAGTTAGACTGAACTAGTCCAGCCAGACCGAATCGGGTGAGCTGAGTCAACTCACTGAGTCAACTCGAACAGAGTCAACCTGTTGACTTTGACCATAGCAGACCGCTGACTATGACTTTGAACAAAAAGTCAAATTGTTTGAAAAGTCATATTTTATATTTTTAATGTCCTGAGTCTGAATTCAGAGTCTGTTTTGCCAAATTCAAATCCGAAGGCCTTCGAATTGACTCTCAAACCCGAGCATGCATATATACTTAAGTGTTTTATTTATGAATGATTAAATTAAGGTTAGAGAATGACCAAATACTGTTATTTGAAGGTACACGAGACTTTCTCGATCGTTCGAAAGCTCGACCTAACTCTTCTCGATCAATTTAACCTCGTGAGCCAGTGATTACTCATATGACACACGAACCTTATTAATACAGAGATTAAAATCATGATTCAATATTAACTTAGTAATTTATAAATTAGGCTCGAGTACTGCTGTAGACCATGGTGAATCAGGTGCACAGTAGACTCCCTAGCTGACCCCATTTTGCAAGGTGAGTTCCTTATGTGTCATATAATCGTTTTACCTACTTTTAAATTTTGATTTTATGAAATTATTAATTTACAGATTTACTGGACTAATGTTTATGAACTAAGATTGTTTGATATATGTTATCCGGTTACTTGTTTACACTGAAATATGATTATGATGATTATGGATTCATAGAAATTACTACTTACTATGTGAAATGTTTTATTGAGATATTATTTTGGCTAGGATACTGGAGTATAGAGGTTCAGCTCTGATCAAGCTGGTAATACCATACGGACCTAAGGAGACTCATAGGTATGCTCCGAGGCCTCGAGAATTTTCTTGGGTAGGCTCTCAGGCCCCAAGATACTCCCTTAGGATAACTCCTATACCCAATGGGCATAAGGTAGCCCTTATAGATAAAGTGCTAGGGGAACTATATTTTGGTGTACATTAGGAGGGTAACTATGAGTTTTAAATTCAACTTATCGATGACCTTTACAAAACTTTACTAAAACACTTATTGATTGTTTTATCTATTATGTTTTACTTGCACCATTGGAACATATTGAGCCCCTAGATCACCCTTTTCAAATTGTTTTCCCCATTTTCATATACTTTTGGATAGGCACCCAAACCAGGCACTTGACGATCGACACATTCTTACAGAACTTTTTGTTTTAATGTTTCTATCTTCTGAATTTCTTTTATTTATGATGACATGTGCCCTTATTTCGAAATACTTATGTTTATGATTTTCACTTTGATACAAATTACGATGTGTTTTATTTAATTTAGTCACTGACGGATTGATACTTACTCGATAGAATTTTTATCATTTTTAATTGTGTTCTTTTTGTTAGATATTGTTTATAATACGATTTTAAATTATCGAAAATGTTTTTGGAAATTTTATTGTAATCCGCTAGTTATAACATATAGGTTGGGTCTAGGGGTTACATTGAATTAGTATCAGAGCTTTTGGTTTTTAAATCCCATACTGTGAACGTGTCTTAAATAAATTAAAATAATATTTTGAAAAATGTTTTACAATTTTTTATAAGGTCAAGTCACCCGTTTTTACAAGTATAACTGTGTTCGGTACTTTGAGTGCCTAAATTGACCATAGGTTTAACTACTGTGTAGTAAGCCTTAAGGCCCTTTTCGATGAGTGTTAGACGATCGTCATCCTTGTCGCGGGTGAGGTTGATCTTCTAGGTTTATGGATCCTATAGACAATTCTAATATAGATTCACTGCCTGTTCTTGGAATTGATATGATGACACAGGTTAGGGAAGCACAAGTAGCGGTGTTGAGCCTACGAGAGTAGTGTTAGATGAGACTCTCGGTAGACAATTTCTGTAGCTGATTCATGATACGATTAGAGTTGCTGGTACCATACATGAAGTTCCTATTACACAAACCTTTATCGCCAATGGGGTCAAGACTTTTGGAGGTCTGACTGGAGGAGCTCCCACTAAAACTGAGGATTATCTCTATGATATGGAGAGACTTATGGATTAGCTGGAATTGGATTCATCGAAGAGGTACTTAGGAGCTATCTTAATGCTTGAAGTGAATGCCTATACTTGGTGGGAGTCAGTTGTGAGCATTGTTCCCATTGATCGTATGACGTGGGATTTCTTAAAATAGCGCTTCATAAAGTAGTTCCTTGGAGAGGGTTATTTAGCTAAGACACGCTAATAGTTTCAGGACTTGGTTTAGGGAGATATGTCAATCCCCGAGTATGAGATGGAAGTTTTAAAGCTGTTAAATTATGGTGCTAGCTTGGTTCCCACTAAGAGCGATAGATATCATAAGTTTACTTTAGGACTCAAATATGAGTTTTGTAGGCAGGTTATGACCCATCAGGAATAGATTTTCGATGTTTTGGTGGGTAAAATGAAGGATGCTGAGGAGGTGAAGACATTGGCTCTGGTCAGAAATTGAGTAGACCGAGAGCGACCTAGGAGGTCTTCCAGCCCGACCAAGTCTTCGGCATGTCCTGAGAAGATGACTCATACTTTGGGCCCCAATAGGAGTTTTACCAATTCTAGGCCTGCAACACTTCTACCCCAAAATGTTAGTTGAGTTGGTTAAGTGAGTTTGCTTCAGGTGCCCATTTATGACTTTTTTTGAAATCGACACAGAGAAGAGTGTCATAATAAGAAGAATGCTTACTTCCATTGTGGATGTTTGCCTCAGACCCCATCTAGAAGTTGTAGCAAGGGAAAGACTCCCAGAATAATGTCCAGGGCAGACAGTAGAGCATGATCCTAACATAATAGAGGGCCAGTTGTATCAGAGGCCAAACAGCCAGCTATGGTGTATGCTACCAGACGTCGGGATGATAGAGAGGAGCCAAAGGTTATTGCAAGTAAATTTACTATTTCTTATGTTTCATACTTTGCGTTACTAGACAATGGCTCCACCCACTCCTATGTTTCGAGTTTGGTATCCCGAGGCCTTCAAATTCTAATAGAGGACACTGAGAGTGATGTTACTATTATGACTCTAGTATGACAGTCACTGGTTGTGAATAAGGTATTCAAGCATTGTACTCTAAAGGTTCAAGGTGAAATTTTCCTCACCGATCTTATGGAGCTTCCTTTAAAGGAGTTCGATATGATCTTGGGGATGTTTTGGTTGAATGAACATCGGGTCAATCTGGATTGCGAGTTTAATAGATCTACTCTAAAGACTTTTTATGGCTGGACTATTGTGCTAGTTAGTGAGCAACGAGGCTATCTTTCTAATATAGATCGGCATTTACTGTTGATCGGGTGATCTAAAAGGGGTATGAGACTTTCATTGCATGTATCTTAAATAATAAAGGCTCTTTGTCCAAGATTAATGATATTCATACAGTTAGCGAATTTCCTGATATCTTTCATGAGGAGTTGCCAAGATTACCTCTGAATAGAGAGGTAGAGTTTGAGATTGAAACTTATCATGGTCCTGCACATGTTTTTATGGCACCATATCATATGGGCCCAAAGGAACTTAAGGAGTTGAAGGTCCAATTGTAGGAATTATTTTATCAAAGTTTCATCAGACAATACCTCATTTTGGGGAGCTCCGGTCATGTTCGTGAAAAAAAATAGATCACTTAGGCTTTGTATTGATTACCGAAAGTTGAATAAGTTGACGGTTAAGAATAAATACGCACTACCCTGGATTGATGAATTATTCGATCAATTGGGAGGAGCTACTGTAATTTCTAAGATTGATTTTCTCTTAGGGTACTATCAGTTAAAGGTCAAGGGTCATATGTTGAGAAGACTGTCATCCGCATTATATATGGGCATTATGAATTCCTGCTGATACCATTTGGTATGACAAATGCTTTCGCAACCTTTGTACATTTGATAAACCATGTGTTTTGACCCTATGTAGATCAGTTTGTAATGGTTTTCATTGATAATATTATAGTCTATTCCCGGAATGAGGCAGAGCATAATGAGCATCTAATGATCATTATACAGACTCTGAGAGATCATCGCTTGCATGCTAAGCTGAGAAAATGTGAATTCTGGCTTCGGGAGGTATATCGTTTCTTGGGTATATTGTTTTGGTGAAGGGTATTCAGGTCGATCAGAGTAACATCGAGGCCATTGTGAGTTGGAAGTGACCCGAGAATGTCCTTGAGATCCATAGTTTCTTGGGCTTAGCCGAGTATTATCGACGTTTTATCGAGGGCTTCTCGATCAGTATCATCCCTTTGACAAAACTATTGAGGAAGAATATTACGTTTGACTGGGGCGATGCACAATAGGAGACTTTAGATAAATTGAAGACGACTTTAACTCAAGCTCCAGTTTTGACTCAACCTGAGCTTGAGAAGGATTTTACGGTATATAGTGATGTTTCACACTCTGGATTTGATTGTGTTTTGATGCAGGAGGGGAAGCTAGTCACTTATGCATCCCGTGAGCTGAGGCCGCATGAGTGCAATTACCTAAACCATGATTCAAAGTTGGCAGTTGTAATATTTGCTTTAAAGATCTGGAGACACTATCTCAATGGAGAGAAGTGCTACATTTTTACTGATCACAATAGTTTCAATTGTTAGAGCTTTGAAGGATTATGATTGCGAGATTAACTATCATCCGTGTAAAGCTATTGTCGTTACAGATACTTTGAGCTAGAAGGCGATAGCTGATCTAAGGTCTTTATTTTCCAGGATGATGTTATATGACGATGGTATTCTATTGACAAAATTACAGGTTAAGCCGACCTTGGCCGAGGAGATCAAGGCCAAGCAACCTCTTGATAGCTCTTTACTCCCCATATTTGAGCAAGTTGAGAAGGGTACTACCTCAGATTATGCTTTTGACCATGATGGAGTTTTATGCTTCAAAGGTCGTTATTGTGTGCATAATGATGCAGAGTTGAGACAGGATATCCTCAGTCAGGCCTACAGTAGCCCTTATGCGATGCACCCCAAAGGAGATAAGATGTACCAAAATTTGAGAGAGAGGTATCATTAGGTTGGCATGAAAAATGATATCTCTAATTTTGTGGCTAGATGTTTGACTTGTCAGTAAGTTAAGGTAGAGACCAGTATCAATCATGTCTATTACAACCTATCAAGATTCCCGAATGGAAATGAGAGCGTATTACTATGGATTTTTTACTGGTATGCCTTTCACTCCTATAAAAAAGGACTCTATATGGGTGATTTTTTATAGACCTACAAAGTCAACTTATTTTATTCCGGTGCAGGTAATGTTTTCTTTAGACAAGCTAGTTAGATTGCATATCTAAAAAATTATCAGATTGCATGGTGTTCCACTATCTCTCATTTTCGATCGAGATCTAATATTTATTTCGAGATTCTGGGAAGCACTACATGAGGCTCTAGGTACTAAACTAAATTTCGATTCAACTTTCCACCCATAAACTAATGGTCAATATAAGTGAGTGATTCATGTTCTTAAGGATATGTTGCAAGTTGTGTTATTGACTTTCGGGTAGTTGAGAGAATTTTTTACCCTTGGCTGAGTTTGCCTATAATAACATCTATCAGGCTAGCATTCGTATGTCATCGTATGGAGCACTTTACAGGTGTAGATGTTGTACCCCAATTTTTTGGACTGAATTACGTGATAGAAAGTCTTTGGGACCTGAGTTAGTATGTGAGACTGAGGACACCTTCAGGTTGATCCGTAACCTCCTGAATGAGGCATTTGATAGGCAAAAGTCTTATTCTGACCAAAGAAAGAAAGACATCGAGTTTGAGGTTCGAGATCATGTATTTTTAAAGGTATCTCCATAGAAGAAAATGTTGAGATTTGGACGCAAAGGTAAATTGAGTATTAGATTTATTGAGTCATATCGTATCCTAAAGAGAGTAGGACCAGTTGCATATTAGCTCATCCGTATTCATGATGTCTTCATGTGTCCATGTTTAGGCTTTATCGTCCAGTCCCTAGCCATAATATTCAATTAGAGGATGTTAAGTTGAGGCTAGATCTATCCTATGAAGAAGAGTTTGTTCATATTTTGGATCGAGAAGAGAGAATGTTGAGGAGCAAGTATATTCCAATGGTAAAGGTTCAGTGGAATAACCGTGATCTTACAGAAGCCACCTGAGAGAGAAGAGAATCTATAAATACTTAATTCCCATATTTGTTTACCCTAGGTAAATTTCGAGGATGAAATTTCTTTTAGGGGAGAATTGTAACAACCCTAAATAATGATAAAAAAATTTAATTAAAAAATTAAAATAAAGAATTTAATGAAATTAGGGACCAAATTGCAAGTTTCTAGAACTTGCAGATATTTTAAAAAACTATAAGAAGTTTAGGGACTTAACCACAAATTTCCCCATTTTATGTCGACAGAGAAAAAATAAAAAGAAATGGATTAGGTGCTGCAAGTGATTTAAACCCCTGTCCTCTAGGGATAAAGTCAACCATGCCCTAACCATTTAGGCTAGGGTATTATTGATGATATTTTTATTAAATATATAATATATTGGTTCAAAATCGGGTTATTTTACCCAATCCCTAAATTTCCCTAAATCTCTAACCCCTAAATCGTACCCCGTCGGCACTCCCTAAATTCACCACCGTCCGACCTCCACACCCACCGCTTCCACCTTAATTTGAACTGCCACCTCGCTCCGACCAATCTTCACAAAAAATTCAAAGAAGCTTCGCTGGAGAAAGCCCTCTCATCGCCTCGGTTAATTTCAAAATCTAGTATCCACCATAGCTCTGCTCGTCGTCCCCGGGCGGTCGAAACCCAACTGGCGAGCCATCGTATCATCTTGTTTTTTACACTAACCATTTTGGGTAAGTCTCGGTAGTGTTTCAGATTATGTTAGCTTGGTTTTGGTCAATTTTGGGTTGAAATCTAATTAATTGGAGTGTATAGATGATCTAGGGAAATTCAGTCGGTCAAAATGAGCCCCATCGTCGCCGCACGCGCCACCACGCATCGGTAATGTGTGTGGGCCTCTCCTGCTAGTCCAGAAGTATTTTATAACCGGTCAAATACTATTATTTGAAGGTATACGAGGCTCTCCCGATCATTCGACAACTCAACCCATCTCCTCTCGATCAGTCCGACCTCGTGAGCTAGTGATTACTCGTATGACTCGCGAACCTTATGAATACCTAGATTGAAATCTTTCTTCGATATTAACTCGGTAATTTATGAATTAGGCTCGAGCACTACTGCAGAGCATAGTGGATTGGGTGCTTAGTAGACTCCCTGATCAACCCCATTTTGCGAGGTGTGTTCTTTATGTGTCATATAATTATTTTACCTGCTTTAAAAATGTGATTTTCTTAAATTACTGATTTACTAGACTATTGTTTATGAACTATGACTATTTGATATAAGTTATTTGGTTACTTGTTTACATTATAAATATGATTACGCTGATTATGGATTCATGGAAATTACTACTTACTATGTGAAATGTTCTACTGAGATATTGTTTTGGGTATGATATTGAGTATGGAGGTTCAACTTTGATCAAGCTGGTAATACCTTACGGACCTAAGGTAGCCCTTGGGTAGGCTCTGAGGCCCTGAGAACTTTCTTGGGTAGGCTCTTAATACCCAAGGTAGTCCCTTAGGATGACTCATATACCCAATAGGTATAAGGTAGCCCTTCTGGATGCAGTTCTAGGGGAACAACATTTTGGTGTATGGGGGGGGGGTAACTATGAGTTTTTAAATTCAACTTATCGATGACCTTTACGAAACCTTGCTGAAACACTTATTGATTGTTATATCTATTATGTTTTACTTGCACCAATGGAACACACTAAGCCCCCTAGCTCACCATTTTCAAATTGTTTTCCCCCTTTTCATATACTTTTGGATAGACACCCCAAACCAGACACTTGGAGGATCGACACATTCTTACAGAACTTTTGTTGTAATGTTTTTATCATCTGAATTGCTTTAATTTATGATGACATGTGCCCTTATTTTGACATACTTATGTTCATGGTTTTCAGAACCGGACCGATTAGCGAACCGGTCATGCTACCGGTTCACTGGTTCAACCGGTCGAACCGGTCTGATCGGTCGGAAGAACCGAACGACGTCATAATTATTTAAAAAATTAAATAAAAATACCAAAATATTTAATAAAAATAATTTTTTATATCACAAGTCATATTCAAAGCAAGTCATAACATATAAGTTAAAAACAATAAAATCAAGTGAAACAAAATGATTCAAATTAACTACAACATAATTTTAAGGTAAAACATATTAAATAATAAATATAATTATAACTATAATTAAAAATAAATTTGGGGCTAAAAAATCATAACAAAATGATATTTGTTTGGTTAATTTTTTTAAAAACAATCCCATGGCTAAGAAACATAGAAGAGCATCTCAAAAGTCTAAAGAGTAAAATATGAGAACAAAACATCCACATGGCTAAGAAATAGAAGAGCATCACAACTAACTTCTATAAATAATAGAGGTAATTTGGCATTCAAAATCATGGAGCCTTTTGGTGAGCATTGAGTAAATTATTCTTTCACTTCAATCAAGCTCGAATTTTAGGCTTCAATCTAGCTTCTAAATTTTTTTTGAGTTCAAGCCTTTTTGAGTTCAAGTTTCAATATTATATTTCGAGTTTGAGTTGAACTTGATAATTTTTAGCTCGTGAGTTTGAGTCGAGTTGAGCTTACTTTTAAAGTTTTCAAGTTCGAGTCGAGCTCAGCAATACTCGAGTTCGACTTGGCTCGTTTAACAAACGACGTCGTTTGGATGGAATTTACTCGATGGAAATTTTATCATTTTTAACTGTGTTCTTTTTTATTAGATATTGTTTATAATACGGTTTTAAATTATTAAAAATGTTTTCGGAAATTTTATTGTAATATACTAGATCTAGTCGTAACACATATGTCGGGTCTAGGGTTACACAAATAACAATGGATGGATGAGAAGTTAAAGTTAATCCCTAGTGATTATTGCAAAGTAATTAGTGAGTATGCCCATAAATTAGTATATTGATTTGTTTGATTTAATAACTCAAAAGGCTTATTCTGCGCCTTGCACTGAATTTCATGCCATGTGATATTTATAATCATAAAAATACATTCGAGGATTATACTTTTTAATTCCCTTAACCATGTATACACATAGGTCATAAAAGTACACAAATGAAAATGATTTATCTCTTTTACTTAAATACAATTATCTATATCTTAGCTAAATCAATATTTACATTAAAAATCAATAAGCATTGAATATTAATAATTGTTTTTAGTAAAAAGGGCTGTCAAATTGTGGAAGATAATTCTTTTCATTCCTCAACTTTGCTCATGGCAGGAATAGGTGAACTGTACGTACGTGCAAGTCCATTAAATAATATTAAGTAATGAATACTTAAATGTAATTGACAGTTGTGCAGATTTTACTCATTTTTATTAGGCGATTTTCAGGAATAAGGTCTCCCGTTCAACGGACATATGCCCAACCCTCTATTTCATGCTTCATGCTCGACTTTAATATATATAATATCTCATAATTCATTCTTAATTAGTACATATAAATGATGTGTTTTATTTAATTATTTGTCTTTATTCTGAACCAAGTCAAGCCAGCACATCCACGGTGGTCTCGTATTTTATCCACATTCTCATCCCTCTGTCTTAAAAGCCCTAACATCGTGCCCTTCAAGCTAAGAAATCTGCCTCCCCTCTTTCTCTCTCTCTTCGTTGCCTACCTCCTCCTCCTCCTCCTCCTCCTCCTTCTTCTTCTTCTTCTCTTTGTATTGTTTCGTTTGTACTGTTACCACTCAGTCATAGCCGAAAAAGAAGGTTCGCTTTTTTCTCCCCTTTGTCACTACAAATAGATATCCGTTTCAGCATGGAGATGGAATTCTTGACTGCATCGGCATGCATGCATGCGCTTGTACTTTACCCATTAGATTTTAGGGTTTGTTCGTTATTGTTCAGCTTCTTCATAATCTAGGGTTTAAACTTTTAACTAAGTCATTGGATGGTATAGAACTTTAAAAAAGGAACATAAATTGTCAACAGACAACAAAATGTGTGGCTTTTCATCTCTTGTCAGCAGTTCAAACCCTTTCGGTCTCAAAATTTTGATTTTCATAGGTAAATAAACTAGTTATGCATGTAGCAATGAGAGTTTTAATTGTGATGTAACAATATGCATACACATAAAGTTCAGAGTATGTTGTCTGTAGTTTTAATTATATATACATGTAATATGTTTGTATATATATATATTATATATATAGTTACTAACAATGAAGTTATTTTGTTGTAGAAGAAGAATCGTGGAAAATAAAATGATGGCAGGAAAAGGGCAGCTTTCAGTTCCGCCAGGTTTTAGATTCCACCCGACAGATGAAGAGCTTCTCTACTATTACCTGAGGAAGATGGTCTCGTATGAAGCTATCGACCTTGATGTTATAAGGGAAGTTGATCTCAACAAACTTGAGCCTTGGGATCTTAAAGGTAAGTTCATCTTATCAATCACCTCCATGGATGGACTAAAACTGAACTTATAGAATTTTAGATTATCAATAGAAAATACAAAGCAAATATCTAGAATATTTGAGAGACTGCTATCACACCCACCCCTTCGGTCCATCCCTGATCATCTCCAAATGATAACCTCTTAGACCAACCGACCTATGATTTATAATTGCTAATGTTTTGTTGTATGAATAGCAGATAAATGCAGAATCGGATCAGGACCTCAAAACGAGTGGTATTTCTTCAGCCACAAGGACAAGAAATACCCAACGGGGACTCGAACAAATAGGGCAACTACGGCTGGTTTTTGGAAGGCAACTGGGAGGGACAAGGCTATCCATCTCAGCAACTCCAAGAAAATCGGCATGAGGAAAACCCTAGTTTTCTACACGGGACGTGCCCCTCAAGGCCAGAAAACAGATTGGATCATGCATGAATATCGTTTAGACGAAGATGATTCTGATGTTCAGGTAAACGACTTCGATCACAGTCGATGATTCTAACTCTTTTTATGTATCCGTGACCAATAAATAACACTATATTATAAAGGCTTTGGTAGCAGGAAGATGGGTGGGTTGTTTGCAGGGTTTCTAAGAAGAAGAATCATATCAGAAGCAGTTTTCAGGCAGATTTCAGTGGTCAAGAAGAAAACTTTTGTCACATCAAGAGTGTTGCTTCTTCATCTCAAATGGATCCAAGGCATAACAATAATAATCATCATTTACATAAGATGTGTGATCAATATTCCTTTGACGCCTCCATGCATCTACCGCAGTTATTTAGCCCGGAATCATCGGCCATCGCTTCTTCCTTTATATCACCACTGTCTTTGAACTCCATGGATATAGAATGCTCTCAAAACTTTCTGAGGCTAACAACAAACGGCAGCGGTGGCGGTTGTGGACTGATGCAGCAAGATCAGATGAGGTACAATGGTGAATGGTCGTTCTTGGACAAACTTCTAACAACTCAGCCTCTCAGCATAGATCATCATCATCACCACCAAGCCAAATATATCTCTTCATCTCAACTTGATGTGGGAAGTTCTACGCAAAAATTCCCATTCTGAAATTTTCAAAGTAGCTAGATTCCAATTTCACATATAATGTTGCTTTTTTATCATCCTAAGCAGTGGCAAAGACATTCTTTGAAATCATTTTTAGTAATTGAAGTTCCTTCTTCCTTTTTAGTAATTGTATTAATTAGTAGTGGTCAGATTAATTCTTATAGCTGTGATATTAAAACCAACCGTAGGTTACTATTCCAACACCAAAATTTGAGGTGTTTAAAGTGAAAATTTTCCGAGTTTCAGTGAAATTCAGATGGACATCGAGGAGGATCATAAACAAAGAAGACGAACTGTTTTTCAATGAAAAAAAATTCAGAATTAAGAGGCATGAATGAGATTTTTGAGAATTTTTAGAGTTTAAAGATAATCCACGACTACATTTGGTGATGGCTTGTTAGTAATGATTTAGGGTTTTAGAATTTTTAGAGTAAAGAAATGGGATGTAGGATGAGAGAGAGTGAAGAAAGAAAAATGGGATTAAAAATTAAAAAAAATGTCTTTTTTATTTTTTATCTTAAACCTAATGTAACACCCTCTAATCAATGTAGGTGACCCGATCCGATCCGATGTGTCACATTAGGGCCACCGGAGCGACTGACAGTAAAAATCCCAGAAAAATTTAAAATTTCTGTTAAAATGTGTAAAATCATAAAACAAATTATAATTAAAATACAATTTCAGAAAACCAATCATATACTACAAACATAAATAAAATCATACATGTTTCAGACTCGGATATAAAAACAGAATACCACCTACATGCCCCCTAAGCACATGCACCGTACTCTGCAAATAACGTCGGTGGAACTCCAATACTGATGTAGATAGTTGTATTGGATCAATTTAACGTGAAATAGTGTGTAACAGAGTGAACTTTGGGAAGCTCAACAATATAAAACTACCAAGTGATGCTGAAGGACATGTAGATAATAGGCAAGCAAAAAGTTTCCTTATTGATTCAGACATCTACAGATTTTTGTTATGAGCTGAGGTCCCATTGATATTTCAGGTAGTAAAAGACATGATGCTTACAGTTCAGATGGAACGTTCAGAGAACTAGGTTCCAGAGATCAGAATCGGGTGTCTAGTGTGTTCCCACAAAACCATTGAAAAGGTACAGATCTTTTTAAAACATTAACAATTTAAAATGTATTTTTAAAACCATGGCAAAACCTTCCAACCGAACACCATTATGAAGTTCCCCAGAACTGCATCCATAAGGATTTACCCTTGGCCCATTGTGCTTAGGTGCTAATCTAAGGGAACACCTTGGGTCCATAACGTCTTACCCTAACCGAAGCGTAGGTGCCCACCTGAGGGGAGTGCTCTCATGTCCATAAGGACTTACCCAAAGCACATAGCAGAGGTGGCACCCTATGGAAGTACCTTAGGGTCTATAAGGTCTTACCACAAGGCCTAGGAGGTCACCCAAGGGTCACCTTAGATCCGTAAGGGATTACCAGCTCGATCGGTCTGAACATATATAAGGAATTACCAGTTTGACCAAGCTGAACCTGTAGAAACTTCATACCATATCCCAGAGTACCCCGAAGAAATCAGTTTCCAAGCAATATAATATGGCAGTAGAGAAATCAGAGTTCAGACATATCAATTCAGTAGTAACAGTATAAAGAGATCATGAATCAAACAGACAGACTTAAAACTTTAGTAACTCAGAAATCTCGGTAAAACACATTTCAGAACAGATAAAACAATTATATATAACATATAGGGAACACACTAGATGATCTAGTTATTTTATGAAGGTACTTGTTATTTATCAGGTAGGAGGGAGCCATGAAACTTCTGTAAACTTATTAAATTCACAAACGAGATCCCTATAAAAGGGTTTGATAGCTGACAGATTCATCAGTTATTAGAGACATGATTTATCAAGATCATATAGTATTCAGATATTTTTTCGGAGGCACTATGTAATCAGAAAGGTATTCAAAATCCTTTACGTAAGAGTTACTTGTGATTTCAGATATGACAAGAGTGATTCCATTATTCAGGAAATCAGGGCATTTTGGACATTAGGTTCTTGGAGAATTCTTAGTAATTTAATCTAATAAGGGAGAAACGACGATTCCTGGTATTTAAGATTTGTGTCGATTTATCAGGATATCAAGTTAACTCGAACTGAACAAATACCAATACTGTTGTAACTGTCAACTGGTCAAATCGTTGCAGTTCAAGGGTATTCACACTTTAATACTGACAACTCTTGTCGAAATGATATTCTTCAAAATCATCGCTGAATAGATCTTAGAGAGAAGAACATGTATTCCAATGGTATTTATTTCATTTCTATATTGTAATGATATCAAGAAATGTCGACGTGTTGATTCGTGGTTCAAAACCCTTATGAACGATCCAACATATAAGATCATCAGTGTTTCCATACTTATCCAAGTTATTGGCTTAATTCTTGGTCTTTGAAGGTACTTAGGTCATTTAGTAGTCAAGTTATTCCCGGTGACTTCGGAGTTTCCAGAGTAATTCATCCGTTTCCACAATTTAGATAAATACAATACTTCGACTTAGTTCAACTTGGTCATTTAATATAGTCATTTTAAACTTCAAGGGTATTTTGGTCATTTTACACTTTAAGGGCTAATCCCTAATTTCATAATTAGTTAATTTTAGTATTAAAGTTTTTAATGAGGATAAATAAAATTTAGAGATTTCGAGTTTATTTGCTTTTCCAAATAGCCGATGAACTTGAAATCATTTGCTTGTCGGTCTATTACTTTCTTGTACGAGTCATTTGAGTCTTATTCAAATCACTAACTTTTATCGCATTCGGATCAAGATTACAATTAATTAACTATACACATGTGACCAAACATAATCATTCACGCATTAACCAATACCAACATGTTCCACAAAGCATGCAAAAAGTAGTAATATATTACCTCGGTTTTCATGCTCCATTAATCAAACACTTAAACTCCATTCGATCACTCTTGAACTTTAATTCAACCTCCAATAATTTATCAGATACATAGAAAACGAATTTATGTTAGAAACTGAACTTAATCGAAAAAACAAATTTGATTCCGAAAATAAATCACTGAAAAACAACTTAATGAGAACAAATTTGGCAAAACGGACATCGGATTCAGACTTAGGATGTCGAAAAAAATTGATTAAGACTTTTCGAAAAATTTGACTTTTTTGGTCAAGGTCAACGATCAACAATCACAACGGTCAAAGTTAACTGTCAGACCGGTCAATGGTTAACAGGTCAAACCGGTCAACGGGTCAGACCGGTCAATAGGTCGAGTTGACTTAGTTCGGATCGGGTTGACTCAATTCGGGTCAAACAGACCTGGTTCAGACCGGGTTGGGTCAGTTCAGACTGGTCCATACCGACTGGACCGATTCTAGAAGAAACCATAGCTAGGGGAAAAGCCCCACACACATGCGGGGGTGAGTGATGAAGGTTACAAGTCGGGGGATGGCTACCAATTACTCCCTATTCAAGCACTCACCAAAATTCAACCAAAATATATCAAAACCCAGCCAAAAGACGGTGAATCGAACAAATTAATATGGCCAGAGCACTTACCATGGTGGACGGAAAACGAGCGACTGTGGAACGTTGAATCTGGTCAGGGTTTGATTGCACAGAGCTGGGGAACTCGATGGGAGGGATGGTGAGACGAGATGGTCGTCGGATCGGTCGAAATCGAGAAAAACTTGACGCGATGGGTGGGGTTCTCGACGAAACTTCTATTGTTCATTCCCAATGAACAATAACTCCTTTCGATGAATTGGTCAACTTGTTTCAGTCAGACTACAACAACGTCTTCACTGGGACAGGCGGTGACATGCACCGTCGGTCGGAGGAGGGAGAATCGAGGACTAAGGTGACACGAAAGGCTTAGGGATTTGGTGGGATTGGGAATTCAGGATTTCACCGGGAGATTTATTTTTCTCTAACAAGAAAAATGGTAAAATTTAGGGTTAAGTCCCTGAACTTTCCATAAGTTCCAAAATCAAGCTGTACTTTTACAAATTTAAAATTTGGTCATCAATTTTTCTCTTGTTACCACTTTAATTCGATACTATAAATTAATAAAATCTAGCCCCTAAATTAGGGTGTGACAATTCTCCTTCCCTTAAAAGAATTTTGTCCTCGAAATTCACTCAAGTCACATATAAATGTATAAGTGAAACTTTAAGCAATTCTTCATTATCTTCAGGTAGCTTTTATAGAAGTACGGGTCCTTTACTAATCCTTAATCAGCTGAATGTACATTCTTGTCAAAACTCTCCCTCATCCCAATAAAATTATTTGAACAGAATTATCCTTGTGAAATCAATTTGACCTTGGCTACGAGGTTAGGTTCATAAAGCGGTAATATATCCTAATTTCATTTATGGAGTCGGGCATAATTTCTCGAATGAGTAACTCTCACATTACTAGTGAGTCACTTTACATAATTTGGAAAAACATGATGCGATCCCAATCAGGCCTAACTTTCTTCTTGATCTGATTAAATCATTGAAGTTCATCAAGGCTGATTCAAAGGGAGTTGTACCTTACTTCATCCTATACCTGATCATTTATGCACTATATTTTATCATATGTTTGTATTTACCTCTTGGGATATGCTTATCATATGATATCATTCATTGCATGAATTTACATGAGTTTTATTAGTTGCATGACATTCATTGCATTTAATATGTGTGTTGTTCATTTAATCATGCATTTCATTTAAATCATATAGTTCATTGAATAAAGTTTGTTCATTAATTAAACTAGTTCATTCATCAAACTAGTTCATTTATTAAACTAACTCTTAATTGTTTCATGCATGTTTTCAATTAAAGTGAATAAAGTTCACCTTTGTGTCTAGGTGCATGAGAGAAGTTGAACGGTTTCAACAAATGCAAGTATATCAGTCAAACTTTCTTCTGATTCTGGATGCAATACAGACTTTTTAGGTCTACAAATCAATTTTACATTATTCATCTATCTCTTAGCTTTCCAACGCCTTTTGAATCACATCAATCAGATATCGGGAGCTTGAGATATGATCGATTTATTGAAGACAGCGCAGGCTGTAATTTTCATTACGAGAATTTTATACAAGGATGATTTGGATGAGTTTGAGCCAAGGAAGAGTCCTTTCATATTCTACCAAGAGACAAGCAATTGATGGTCATCTTAATTCACTAATTCAAGGCATTCAAGGTTGATGTTATCACCCATTGAAGGTCATTCATGTTCAAGCAAATGGACATGCAATAACCAACATTCAAAACTTAGCATTCAAGGCCTTTATCATCTTTTGAAGGCTGATTTTATTTCATTTAACCACTAAATTAGGTAATAAAATCAGAAAAGAGTTTGAAGAGACAAGCTGATTTGGACATGTAGGATGTCCACATTCATCCTATGACTTCATTTATCCTATTTTCTTCCATTTGCAAGCAAAGCAAGGCATCCCAAGAGTCACCCCTCCCTTTTGGACGAATTTAAGGCTAGAATTATCTCAAATTAAAGCTTAAGTCATCCATTTTCAATCTACATGGTCATCCATCAAAGTATAAGAAGAATGACAAGTCATTTAATTGAATTCAATTGCATTTAGGTGATTGCTTTATTTTAATTGTAAAAACTCTTCATACGGTGCCTATCAACACTATAAATAGGCACCTCCATGGTATTTTTACTTAGAACTTTTTTCACAATAAACTCTTTGAAAGGTTGCTTTCATTTTAGTTCTTGGATTAGAACTCTATCGGTTTCTTGTCAGTCTTGAAGCCTTCCTCCATTTCATTTTATTATAACGTTGGTTCCTAGCTCACCTATAGCTAGTGGGTCACGTTCCATCTACTTCCACTTCGATTCCATCTCTTTATATTTCTGGTTCCTAACTCCAAATAGTTAGAGGGTCACAATCCTTTTTTTTTTTCAATCTATATTACACATTCCACACCATTACCAACCCATACATTCACCATACTTCCATTCCATCCATACTACAACTTCCATCATCTTTCGTGCTTAACCAAATCCTAAAAATCATTTCCAAAGTAATCCTTCAACTTCAAATTCATCTGCATCCTTTTCAATTTAATTCTTTATTTGTTTATCTCATATTCATAACATTAATTTTGCACTTTCAGAATCATTTCAAGCGCTGCAGAGTTTCTTACTAGAATCATGATCAGGCAACAACGTATATGACTTGAAACACATAATCGAAATCATAGCAAAACGTTACTGGTATTATTTTATGCATAGGTCAAGCCCTAACTGATAGAAAACTTAGGTTAGCTTATTACAGAGAAGAGCTAGAATTTGGAGTTTCGAATTAAAGAAGTACAGTTATAGTTTAGGGGCATGTACTGACTAGGCATCCTATGACAGTTGACCGAGAGCTCTACCCAGAAAAAATTGACTCAACATAAGCTTTGATACCACTAAAAACAACACCCTCAGATCAATGTAGGTGACCCATTTTGATCTGAGGTGTCACATTAGGGCCACTGGAGCGACCCACAGTAAAAATCCCAGAAAAATTTAAAATTTCTGTTAAAACGTGTAAAATCATAAAACAAATTATAATTAAAATACAAGTTTAGAAAAGTATTCATATACTAAAAATAAAATTAAAATCATACAAATTTCAGACTCGGATATAAAAACAGAATACCACCTACATGCCCCCTAAACACATGCACCGTACTCCGCAAGTAACGTCGGTGAAACTCTAATACTGATGTCGATAGTTGTAATGGATCAATTTAACCTAAAATAGTGAATAACAAAATGATCTTTGGGAAGCTCAACAATACAAAACTACCAAGTGATATTGAAGGACATGTACATAATAGGCAAGCAAAATTTTCCTTATTAATTCAAACATCTACAGATTTTTGTGACAAGTTAAGGTCCCTTTGATATTTCAGGTAGTAAAAGATAATAAGCTTATAGTTTAGAAGGAACGTTCAGAGAATCAGATTCTAGAGATTAGAATAGGGTATCTACAGTGTTCCCACAAAACCAGTGAAAATGTACATATCTTTTTAAAACAGTAATAGTTTAAAATGTATTTTTAAAATCGTGGTAAAACCCTCCAACTGAACACCAATATACAGTTCCCTATAACTACATCCATAAGGACTTACCCTAGGCCCATTAGGCTTAGGTTCCAATCTAAGGGAACACCTTGGGTTCATAAGGTTTAAAACCAGTGAAAATGTACATATCTTTTTAAAACAGTATAGTTAAAATTTTTTAAAATCGTGGTAAAACCCTCCAATGAACAACCAATATACAGTTCCCTATAACTACATCCATAAGGACTTACCCTAGGCCCATTAGGCTTAGGTTCCAATCTAAGGGAACACCTTGGGTTCATAAGGTTTTACCCTAGTCGAAGCGTAGGTTCCCACCTGAGGGGAGTGCCCTCAGGTCCATAACGACTTACCTAAAGCTCATAGTAGATGTGTTACCATATGAGAGTACCTCTGGGTCTATAAGGTCTTATCACTAGGCCCATTAAGCCTAGGAGCCCACCCAAGGTTCACCTTAGATCCATAAGGGATTACCAGTTTGATCGGTCTAAATCTATATAAGGAATTACCAAATTAACCGAGCTGAACCTGCAAAAACTCCATACCAGATCCCAGAGTCCCCCAAAGAATTCAGTTTCCAGATAGTATATTACGGTAGTAGAGAAATCAGAGTTCAAACATATAAATTTAATAGTAACAGTATCCAGAGATCATGAATCAGACAGGCAGACTTAAAACTTCAATAACTCAGAAATCTCAGTAAACATATTTTAGAACATATAAAATAATCATATAACACATAGGGAACAAACTAGAGGATCTAGCTGTTTTCCAAAGGTACTTGGTATTTATCAGGTAGGGAGCCATGAAACTTCTATAAACTGATTTAATTTAGAAATGAGATCCCTATAAAAGGGTTTGATAGCTGAGGGATTCATCAGTTATTCAGGACGTGATTTATCAAGATCATATAGTATTCGAATATTTTTTTTCGGATGCACTATGTAATCAGAAAGGTATCAGAGAATTGATCATCTTCAAAATCATATTTGAATGGATCTTAGGGAGACGAACATGTATTCCCATGGTATTTATTTCATTTTGGTATTGCAACGATATCAAGAAATGTTAACGTGTTGATTTATGGTTCAAAACCCTTATGGACGATACAACATATAAGATCATCAATGTTTCCAGACTTATCCAAGTTATTCCCTTAATTCTAGGTCTTTGAGGGTACTTAGGTCATTTAGTAGTTAGGTTATACAGATCACTTTAGAGTTTTTAGAGTAATTCATTTGTTTACATAATTCAGATACATTAAGTACTTCGACTTAGTTCAACTTTGCCATTTAAAATAGTCATTTTAAACTTCAAGGATATTTTGGTCATTTTACACTTTAGGGGCTAATTCGTATTTTCATAATTAGTTAATTTTGGTATTACAGTTTTTAACGAGGATAAATAAATTTAGAGATTCTGAGGTTACTTACTTTTCCAGATAATCGCTGAACTTGAAATCATTTCCTTGTCGGTCTACTACTTTCTTGTATGAGTCATTCGAGTTTTATTCAAATTACTAACTTTTTATCGTATTCGGATCAAGTTTAGAATTAATTAACTATACAAATATGACCAAACATAATAATTCACGCATTAACCAATACCAACATGTTCTACAAAGCATGCAAAAAATACTAATATATTACCATGATTTTTGTGCTCCACTGATCCAACACATAAACTCCATTTGATAACTCTCGAACTCTAATTCAACATCCAATAATTTCTTGGATACATAGAAAACGAATTTACATTAGAAATTAAACTTTATCGAAAAACCAAATTTTATTCCAAAGATAAATCACTGAAAAATAGCTTACCGAGTTTGAATTTGGCAAAACATACTTCATATTCGGACTCAGAACATCAAAAAAACATAAAATATGACATTTCAAAAAATTTGATTTTTTTGTCAAAGTGAACAGTCAATGGTTAGGCCGGTCAAAGTTAACGGTCCACAATCAACGGGTTAAACTGATCAATAGTCAATGTATTAGATTGGTCAACGGGTCGGGTTGACTCAGTTCGGATCGTGTTGACTCAGTTCATGTCAAACAGACCCGGTACAGATCGGGTTGGGCTGGTTCGGACCGGTCCATACCGACTGGGTTCTAGAAGAAACCAAAGTTGGGGGACAAATCCCACGCACAAATAGCAGTGCGTGGTGGCGCGTGATAATGGTGATGGGTCGGGGGACGATTACTGATTACTCCTTGTTCAAGCACTCACCAAAATTCAGCCAAATCATATCAAAACCCAGATAAAACAAGGCGAATCAAATGAAATAAGATGGTTAGAGTACTTACCACGACGAACGAAGAACGAGTGACGATGGGGTGATGAATTTGGTCGGGGTTTGATCGCACGGAGCTAGAGAACTCGATGGGAGGGGCGATGAGCCGAGACAGCCGTCGAATCAGCCGGAATTGAGCAAAAATCAATGCGATGGGAGGTTTCTTGATGAAACTTCTACCATTCATTCCTGACGAACGATGGCTCCTTTCGACGAATTGATCTAGGGGTTTCAGTTAGGCAACAATAGCGTCTTCACTGGGATGGGTGATGATGTGCAACGTCGACCGGTGGAGTGAGAATCGAGGAGGAAGATGACGAGAAAGACTTAGGGATTTAGTGATTATGTTGGGAATTAGGAATTCGGGATTTTATCGGGGGTTTATTTTTCTCTGACAAAAAAATGGTAAAATTCAGGGCCAAGTCCCTGAACTTCCCACAAGTTCCAAAACTGACCTGTAACTTTTACAAATTTACAATTTGGTCTTCAACTTTTCCCTTGTTACGACTTTAATTCGATACTATAAATTAATAAAATCTAGCCCCTAAATTGGGGTGTGACAATTATTCTCCCCTTAAAAGAATCTCGTCATCGAAATTCACTCAAGTAACAAAAATGCATAAGTGAAGTTTTCAGCAATTCTTCATTATCTTTAGGTAACTTTTACAGAAGTGTGTTTCCTTTACTAATCCTTAACCAACTGAATGTAATTTTGTTTTTCAAAACTCTCTCTCATCCTAATAAAAGAATTTGAATAGAATTATCCTTGTGTAATCAATTTTGACCTTGGCTACGAGGTTAAGTTCATAAAGCGGTAATATATCCTAATTTCATTTATGGAGTCGGGTCAGAATTTGGACAAATGTTTCCATTATTTCTTTACGCATAGGTTGAACCCTAACAAATAGAAAATTTAGTTTAGCTTATTATAGAGAAGAGCTTGACTTTGGAGTTTCGGCTTAGAGAAGTACGGTTATAGTCTAGGGGCATGTTCTGACCAGACATCCCATGAAAGTTGATCAACCAGTTTACCTAGAAAAACTCGACTAAACATAAGCTCTGATACCACTAAATGTAACACCATCAAATCGATGTAGGTCACCCGATCCGATTTGAGGTGTCACATTAGGTCCACTGTAGTGACCCACAGTAAAAATCCCGAAAAAATTTAAAATTTCTATTAAAACATATAAAATCATAAAACAAATTATAATTAAAATACAAGTTCAAAAAACCATTCATATACTACAAACAGAATTAAAAATCATACACGTTTCAGACTCGAATATAAAAAATAGAATACCACCTACATACCCCCTAAACACATGCACCATACTCTGCAAGTAACACCGATGGAACTCCAATACTGATGTCGATAGATATGCTGGATCAATTTAACCTAAACTAGTGAGTAGCAGAGTGATCTTTGGGAATCTCATTAATACAGAACTACCAAGTGATGCTGAAGGACATGTAAATAGGCAAGCAAAATTTTCCTTATTGATTCATACATCTACAGATTTTTGCGATGAGATGAGGTCACATTGATATTTTAGGTAGTAAAAGACATAAAGCTTACAATTCGGAGGGAACGTTCAGAGAACCAGGTTTCGGAGATCAGAATAGGGTGTCCAGTGTGTTCCCACAAAACCAATGAAAAGGTAAAGATCTTTTTAAAACAATAACATTTTAAAATATATTTTTAAAATAATGGTTAAACCCTTAAACCGTACACCAATATGCAGTTTCCTAAAACTATATCAATAAGGACTTACCCTAGACCCATTGTGCTTAGGTGCCAATCTAAGGGAACAGCTTGGGTCTATAAGGTCTTACCCTAGCCGAAGCGTAGGTGCCCACCTGAGGGGAGTGCCCTCAGGTCCATAAGGACTTACCCAAAGCACATGGCATAGGTTAAACCCTATGGAAGTACCTTAGGGTCCATAAGATCTTACCACTAGGCCCATTAGGCCTAGAAGATAGCCCAAGGCTCACCTTAGATCTGTAAGGGATTACCAGCTCGATCTGTCTAAACCTATGTAAGGAATTACCAGTTTAACCGAGATAAACATCCATAAACTTCATACCATATACCAAAGTACTCCGAAGAAATCAGTTTCTAGATAATATATTATGGTATCAGAGAAATCAGAGTTCAGACATATCAATTCAGTAGTAACAGTATCTAGAGATAATCAGACATGCAGACTTAAAACTTCAGTAATTCATAAATGTATTTATATTTTTTTTTCGGAGGCACTATGTAATCAGAAAGGTATTCAGAATCCTTTACATCAGAGTTACTTGTGAGTTCAGATATGACAAGACTGATTCCATTATTCAGCAAATTAGGGCATTTTTGATATTAGGTTTTTGGAGAATTATTAGTAATTTGTTCTAATAAGGGAGAAACAATGATTCATGGTATTTAAGATTTATGTAGATTTATGAGGATATCAAGTTAACTCAAACTGAACAAATACCAACACTGTGAAACATGTCAACCGGTCAAATCGTTGACTTTAAGTGTATTCACACTTTAATACTGACAACTCTTGTCGAAATAATCATCTTCAAAATCATCGCTGAATGGATCTTAGGGAGATGTATAGGTATTCCAATGATATTTATTTCATTTCTGTATTGCAACGATATCAAGAAATGTTAACATATTGATTCGTGGTTCAAAACCCTTATGGACGATACAACATATAAGATGATCAGTTCTTCCAGACTTATCCAAGTGTCAACACACCTTTTCGTCCTACTAGGATTCAAACTCCTAAAAATAGGATAAAATTTTGCTAGGATTTAAACTCCTAAAAATAGGATAGAATTCTACTATTATTTAAACTCCTAAAGATAGGATCCACAAGCATTATAAATAGTTATTGTAACTCACTATTGTAACACATTCAGAGGAAGATATACGAAATACCAAGCAAAAAATTACAAGCAACTCGTAGCCATTTTTCGAAGCATTTATATTTTGAATGGTAAAGTTCATACCTTCGCATGTTATTTTTCCTTACCCGTTATTTTTCCTTACCCTTGCTGTGTTTTGATTTCGAAAAAAACTGAGAGAAGTGTTTTGGTCGATGAACGGGGCGTTTTCGAGATTATTTTGTAGATCTAGTCCCCGAGGCTTGTGTTTTTGAAAAAACTATTCGGATTTTATAAAAGGGTCGTATGAATCCGCATGTTTTGTCATTTTTTTCTTCGATTGGCTTTAATTTTGACCTATAATTCATTTTTATTTTAATTAACCCTTATTATTATATGTATATGTATATTAATTATATTTATTTATTATTATTATAATTTTTTCATTTTTCTTTGCGTTCTATATTATTTTCCTATTATATATATATATATTATATTATTATTTTTATCTATGTTTACTTATTACTATGTTTTTTTACTATATTTTCCTAACGTTTATATATATATATTCTTACTTATTTTATTTTATATTTCTATGATTATTTTTTTTAGTTAATATTATATGTATATTTATTTTGATTTATTATTATTATATATTTAGTATTTATTATATTATACATACATTTTATATTTTTATATATATTTTTTATTATTTTATTTTACTATTTATTATTTCATTATTTTTAGTTTCTTTGCTCTTATTATTATTTTCTTTTAAAAAACACTTTACCTTTTTATTCTTTTTGTATATATATTTTATCTTCATTATTTATTTATTCAATTTCATTTTTTCATCCAATTATTTATGTTTATTATTATTGGTTTCATTTATTTCCTTGGTTTACTCTTTAGTTTTGTTACTTTCTTTTATTATTATTATTTCTTTTAAAATCTATTTTTAAGGGTATTTCTGTAAACTCATTAAGGGTAAGTAATTCGGATCAAATTTTACCTTTTTAATTTAACTTGCAATTTTCTTAATCAAAGACAACTGGAAATTACGTAGTACCGAAAGGACGGTTCAAGGGTGCTAATCCTTCCTTGACCGTAACCGACTCCCGAACCCGACACATCTTTGGAAAGACGTAGATCAGGTAAGAAATAGGGTATCCGATCAACCCATTTGTTTTAAATAAATGATCAGTGGCGACTCCAATCCACATTTTTCAAGTCGAAGCCCAATTCCGGGGCCCAACCGAAAGACGATTGTAACAGCTTGGCGACTCCACTGGGGACACAAGTAAGTGAGTCAGGCTAAGGTAATTTCCAGTTGTCTTTTTAATGAAAAGGGTAAGTTTAAATTTTAAGGTAACATTTCGATCTTTATTACTTACTTTTGATTATATTTTCGAGTAAATAGTTGTACTGACCATTTTTTAATGATTTCAGCCCTTAAAGATTTTTCATCCAAAGGCTCTATACCCGAGCTCCGAACCCGTTTTAAGTGGAGGTGAAAGCGACGTCTTTGTGTGAATTTATTCATCGTATGGGCCTAGCAAGTAACCTTCGGGATTCATATACCTTATGTCGTCGTGTGAATTTATTCTCCGTATGGGCGGGCATAAGAGAATATTTCCTCTTGAGTTTAACTTAGTCCACACAAGCCTGTGATGGGTTTAGGACTAAGGGTCTGGTAAGCCTAGGCGGGTACCGGCAAAGAGAATTCGAGTACCTTTTTTTAGAACCTAAACCCGGAGACTATAAGGAGTTAGGGCCCACCCCAAAACCTCATTTTAAACCCTAGGATGCCAAAATTATTTTCTGCTTTACTTTCTGTTCAAAACATGTGAACTAGAAATTTATGCGGTTAGGACTTGTTCAAAATCAACTTGCGGGATAGAGATCATGTCCGGGTAGGAATAATAAGTATGTGGGGTAGGACTTTTATTTTCATGATTGCTTTGATTATTATCTTTACCATACTAACTCTTTTTATTTTTTTCCTCTCTTTTATTTTACTTCCATCATATGTATCATTCAAAAGAGGTGTTGATCCACCAAAAAAACATGTTCGTTAACCATAAATAATCTGCATTAATGGACAAAGGTGTTGTAATACAAGAGATTAAAAACCCCGAGGTACGACTATGGTCCGAGAAGACTCAGAAAGAAAAGGGAGACAGTCTTCAAGGAAGTTATGTGTCAGAGCCTTGTTAGCTATGCCTCTATCAGCCTAAAACAGAACAATGTGCAAGAACTTCGAGACATCTGGGACAGTTGGAAGAATGATCGAAAACAGAAGTTCAGTCAGCGGTATGGTGACATTGCACTTTTGTTTCATGTTAAGACCGGTGAGCCCTTAATCAGAGCCTTGGTTCAATTCTGGAACCCGGGATACAGTTGCTTCACTTTTAACCAAGAGGACATGGTACCTACCATCGAGGAGTATACTACACTATTGCACTGTGAAAGCATTAAACTGGAGCAAGCCTACATCAAACACATCAAGAGTCAGCCTTTCAAGAACTGATTGGCTAAGATTGCAGGAGTTGATGAAAAGTGGGTGACTGACTAACTCCGAAAAAAAGGTAACGGGCAAGGAATTCAGTGGATCCACAGAAGGAAACTAATGAATGATCACCCTGATGAATGGAAGACTATAGACCTTTTTTGCACTAGGTCTGTATGGCTTGATCATCTTTCCGAAGATTTTGGGATGCATTGACGCAGCCGTGGTGGAACTGTTTGAGCAACTTCCGAAACGAGTCAACCCAAAACCAACCATCTTAGCCGAGACCTTTCGGTCTCTCAATCGAAGAGCTGACGGAGGTAGATTCATTAGATGTGTTCAGCTCCTTCAAGTCTGGATTCACAGCCACTTCTGGAAGACTAATTGGGTTGCCTACCGCCGATTTAGCACTACGTATTCACCTTTGAGAGAGTTCATCACCATGAAATGGCATGAAGGAACTTCAAAAGAGAAGTGGATGAAAGTCTTCACTCATCTATCAAGACCGAGATATTACTTGGAGAGCCCCCTGGTTGTTCCTCAGTGACGTTCTTTTCCAATGTGGGGACTCTGACACTATGACCTTACCTGAACTTTGGGATGTAGTTGGGTATGTTCTATTGTTAGCACTTAGACATTATGGGGCACGTTATTTTGTTCCAGCAACATGCAGACTAGCTAAATCAGAGTTTGAGTATCACGGTGAAAACTATAAGAAGATGATCAAGGAAGCAGTCGATTCATGGAAGAAAGTATTCCGGATGGATGTGGTAACTACCAGAAACATGCTTGCTCCGGACTATGTGGAGTGGCGAAGATTGAGGAAAAATGACAATATTCTGGTACCAGACTGTGAGGACACACGGACCATAGAGGAACAACTCAGGCTCGTCCCTTCTGGAATTGAGATAGCCAAAATAGAGTTTGAAGCTGTGAACAATGAGCTGGGGAAGAGGATAAAGGAACTTGAGGTTGAGCGCTATCAGTGGAATCTAGAAGCCGACTCTTAGAAAGATCGAGCAGACAAACTAGAATGAGAATAAAAAAGAGTCTGTTTAGAGCTCGAAGACTTGAGAAAGGGGTATCAAGATAAAGTCAAGAAATAACTCCAAGTTGAAAGTGGCTTCTAAATACTAGAATGAGAGAGCTTGGAAGGAACAGATGAAGACTGCCCAGAGGCACTTAGCAGGCAGTCAGCATCAAAACCAATGCTTGAGAATCTGGATGGATGATCTGGAGAAACAATATGAGAGAGATGGCAAAACAATAGCTTATTTAGAAGCTATTGTAGATGGGTTCAAGAAGTAAGAAAGCAAACTTCAGATAGTGCCCTTCGACGGATGTTTATAGTGGCGTTTCCGTTGGGAGCAAGCACAACAAAGGGTGAAGGCCAGAGACGCAGTCATCTGAGACTTTCTGGATCAAGTACAGAAGGCAGCTCGCCATCTACACGGCCTGGCAAGGGAAGTTGGAGTGGTCCAACAAGGCATACAACCAATGACAGATAAAAATAGAAGACTTGTCAACCTGCTGGAAGCTGTTCGGGGTCTAGAGGATTTAGTCTGAATGTACCTTTGATTGTTTTTATGTCTTTTACAAGATAAAACATTTTTGTCGAAATAAGGATTATTTATAATAATGGACACTTTTCTGGATCAATGCCTCGAACATTTCATGCATTTTTTTCAATTTGCGTTGTGCATCTACATTTCATTTTTAAGCATTTTCATAAACATGAAATTTCTTCATGGAGGATTCGATGAAGTGGTTTTAACCACATGAGACCACGTGGAAGCAAGATTGTAACATCAAAAGAAAAAAACTAAAAACAATACAGTGGGAGCCTGATCAGCTGATTGTAGGACAAAGCCTGCCATGATGATCTAAGAAAAGAATCCCCATATCCTAAGGGCTACGATGTTGAAGCTGTTAGCTCTTACCACATAAGAAGCCCCAAACATTCCTTTGAAAACTGTAAGGCGTTTGCCGAAGAAGGGGGTATGGCATATACCATTTGCACTTAGAGGATTGTTTTGTTTGAACACGTCTTTGATATTTCATGTTTGCTTAATCTTTTAAATGATTGAATTTATGCTTCTTTCTAAGGTGGAGCAATTGAACAAATTTTAATCTTTAGTTCTTCGAATATTAAATGAATTAATGATTCTTTTAATTCTTCAAGAATTATAGATTTTTTTACATATGGAAAGATTAGACCTTTCTTACCCTGTCTCAAACCCCAGAATAAAATACCTTGTTTCTTTGCCCAAAACAACTCGTGGTCATTATCAAAAGACAAAATTTTGACATTACCTCCTTTTGAAATTCTTGAACATTGGCTTTATCTTTTTTGATACACTCATACCTTTGTTTGAGTCAATAAGATCACACCACTGTCTTTTTTAGACTCAAAAATAACCTTTCTTAGCATTAAAACCCAAGGCATTGAGTTGTTCATTTTAACATGAGCATTCTTCTAAAGAACCAACTTGGGGCATCTCGCGGGGAGCCTGAACATTGAGACATCTGGGAAAAAGAAGAAGAATTCATTCGAAATAATTCTATCATACATTAATTACACTGTTTTTATGTGAATAGAATTAATCTTGAAAATCTATCCCCCTGGGGATACCTCTTCTGTGAAGATTTACATGTATGAAATTATGAACGGCTTTCTTTCTTTATCCCTTCACAACAGGAGAAAAAATATATCCCTTGTGTCCCCTTTTGAGCCTGTAGTATTTTTCTTCTAATTCAACCCTAACCAAGGATCACCCTCTACACTGGGGGGCAAGGTGGAAGAAATATGCTCACATGAGCGAAGACATTGATTTAGATGAGATACCAAAAGGTGAACCAAATGCCAAGTGCGAAGATTCAATCGGAACAAAAAGGGCAAAAACAAAAAAGAAAAGAAGCAAAAAAGAAGAACAAAAAAGAAAGAACAAAAATCAAAAAGAAAAATGGACAAAAAAGCACATGCAAAGATTCCCTAAAGACAACTGGTACATCAAGCTTCAAACTATGAGATTGATCAAGCACAATCATTCCCGAATCACTGAATCACTACACTCAAAGATCATAAAGTATCAAGAGAGAGAAACATTTTGAGCAAGATTGAAGGCATCAGAATGAATTGATCCTTGGTTCAACACCCTCAAACACTTGTTTGGGCCCATTTATCCTTTTCTTTCATAACCATGAACCCTAGCCTACATTACGTGCCTTAAAAGTCCCTTCTAATCATACATGTATTTCTAAACAGAAGAGAATATCTTCAGATTTCATCCCGTCTATCAGGATTAATCTTTGTTTGCAAAAAACAATGTAATTAATGCATGGTAGAGAAAAATAATAAAGGGGGGGTTCAAGACGTAAATCATGAATAACGTCTTGAAACCAAAGGAGGATTTGAGTTGAAAACCTGAAAAGGCGGCTCGAATATAAAAATTGTTCAACTGAGGCGATCACACAAATTCCTTGATAAAGCATCGCACAATCCAAATGTGACTATGAAAGCTAAGAGTCGGAGAACACTTCCAGTAGAGGAGCATGCAAGCTACCCCATCAAACCTTTGAGCATCAAATGCCAAACCTTTGAGCATCAAATGCCAAACCTTTGACCAAATACAATAACCTGAGACCTTTTTATCCTTTCCTTACTTAACCATTTCCCAAAGATAGCTTTGATCTTGGCACGTGTCAAATAGCTATAATTTATTGAAGGATTAACATTGTAATTAAACATTTGATATCCAATGAACTCTAGTTTTATGATTCGTCTCAATTGTAAAACCGTGAAAGAGACAATATTTTCAAAACTTTTGATTAAACATTTTTCGAAACTCTTTATTGATATTTTCAGAACTTTGAAAATAAAATAGAAAGAAAAATATTTTTTTTCAAACAAGACAATCTCTCTAGAGTGGATCTTGGTAAATGACATGTGACTCTTAGACACAAAACTCATGCTCAGAATCAATGCTGAAGCAAGAAATGAGGAACATTTGGGGCATCTTTGGAGAACATCAAATATTGGGGCATTTTTGGATATTGGGGCATCATTTGGGGATTCAACATCCTAATGCAAATTATCATACCTTTTTCAGGAGATAAAATATAACCAATTCATGTTATATGCATCTTATGCATACATTTTAGAGCATCATATTTATCATTTTCCACATACATAATTTTTTGCAGCTTTTAGAGTCAAGTTTCAACTTCAAGACGAAGGATACTTGATTCAAAAGCACCTTTAAAGATTCATGTTGGTTGCTTAACTCAGCAGCAAGAAGCTACACTTCGACCAACTCGACAGATTGAAAGTTTCTCTCAAAACAACACAATTTGTTCGAGAGTGGATTTCAACTTCACGACGAAGGATATCTAGCTCGAAGTCAAACTTTACAATAAAGGGGTCTCCACGGTTTCAACTTCATGGCGAAGGGAATTGTGTTCACCCGCAACATACAATACTTGGATTTCAACTTCACGACGAAGGATATTCAAGTCAAGGCTCAACTTCACAACGAAGTGGCCATTCGTGATTTTAACTCCACGACGGAGGATATCGTGCCACTCGAGACAACACAAGTTCAACTTCACAACGAAGGGACGGCTGGTTGTCAACAAACAACTTCCCAATTTCAGAGCCAATTTCAACTTCACAGCGAAGGATATTGGACTCCATACAACGCAAGTTCAACTTCACGACGAAGGGACCGCTGGTTGTCAACAAACAACTTCTCAATTTCAGATCCAATTTCAACTTCCCGACGAAGGATATTGGACTCCAGACAACGCAAGTTCAACTTCACGATGAAGGGACCGCTGGTTGTCAGTAAACAATTTCCCAATTTCAGAGCCAATTTCAACTTCACAGCGAAGGATATTGGACTCAAGACAACGCAAGTTCAACTTCATGACGAAGGGACCGTTGGTTGTCAATAAACAACTTTCCAATTTCAGAGCCAATTTCAACTTCACAACGAAGGATATTGGACACCAGACAACGCAAGTTCAACTTCACGACGAAGGGACCGCTGGTTGTCAACAAACAACTTCTCAATTTCAGAGCCAATTTCAACTTCACAACGAAGGATATTGGACTCCAGACAACGCAAGTTCAACTTCACGACGAAGGGACCGCTGGTTGTCAACAAACAACTTCCCAATTTCACAGCCAATTTAAACTTCACAGCGAAGGATATTGGACTCGAGACAATGCAAGTTCAACTTCATGACGAAGGGACCGCTGGTTGTCAACAAAAAATTTCCTAATTTCGGAGCCAATTTCAACTTCACAGCGAAAGATATTGTACTCCAAACAACGCAAGTTCAACTTCACGATGAAGGGACCGCTGGTTGTCAACAAACAATTTCCCAATTTCGGAGCCAATTTCAACTTCACGTCGAAGGATATTAGACTCCAGATAATGCAAGTTCAACTTCACAACGAAGGGACCTCTGGTTGTCAACAAACAACTTCTCAATTTCAGAGCCAATTTCAACTTCACAACGAAGGATATTGGACTCCAGACAACGCAAGTTCAACTTCACGACGAAGGGACCACTGGTTGTCAACAAACAACTTCCCAATTTCAGAGCCAATTTCAACTTCGCAGCGAAGGATATTGGACTCAAGACAACGCAAGTTCAACTTTACGATGAAGGGACCGCTGGTTGTCAACAAACAATTTCCCAATTTCGGAGCCAATTTCAACTTCACAACAAAGAATATTGGACTCGAGACAACACAAGTTCAACTTCACAATGAAGGGAATGCTGGTTGTCAACAAACAATTTCCTGATTCCAGAGCCAATTTCAAGTTCACGACGGAGGATATTGGACTCGGAACAATGCTACTTACTTGGATTTCAACTTCACGATGAAGGATATCCAATTCCAGGCTCAACTTCACGATGAATGGGTCACCCGCGGTTTCGACTTCACGACGAAGGGAATCGTGCACACAAGCATCATCCATCTTTAGATTGGTTTTCAACTTCACGACGAGGGATATCCAACTCAAAGAATGATTATCTGTCAACAAAGACCTTCGAGTTCGACTACGCTCAACTCCAAGGTACATCATTTACAGTATAACTCAAGGCTAGAAGGGTTATCTGCCATCAAAATTATCGAGTTCGATTCCATTAAGCATGATGACACATCAATCGCATTACTTTTCGGTTGCAGTCGAGGTTTTCAAGTCGATAAGAGGACGTGGGTTAGCCGTGCCTGAGTGACAAGCAACCATTTTCAAGCAGCATAGCTTAAGTCAAGAAAAAGCTATCTGTCAATGAAGATTTTTGAGTTCGATTCCGATCCAAGGTCTTTAAACCGAGAAGAAGACCGAAGGGCAACGGGAAGCCACGTGCTGATTCAAATTCCGAACTACGGCTTCAATTTCATATCATTTCCAGATGAACTCGACTTCACGATGGAGGAGTCATCCGTAACTCAATTCGATAGGGAGTTATTGAAACATCAGAGTCAATTTTCAACTCCACTGAACGAAAAGTGTGTCTTTTAATCTTTGTCCTATCCTCGTTACATGACTATGGGCAAAGAGGGGCAGCTGTCAACACACCTTTTTGTCCTACTAGGATTCAAACTCCTAAAAATATGATAAAATTTTTCTAGGATTCAAACTCCTAAAAATAGGATAGAGTTCTACTATTATTTAAACTCCTAAAGATAGGATCCACAAGCATTATAAATAGTCATTGTAACTCACTATTGTAACACATTCGGAGGAGGATATACGAAATACCAAGCAAAAAATTACAAGCAACTCGTAGCCATTTTTCGAAGCATTTATTTTGAAAGGTAAAGTTCATACCTTCGCATGTTATTTTTCCTTACCCTTGCTGTGTTTTGATTTCGAAACAAAACTGAGAGAAGTGTTTTTGGCCGATGAACGGGGGCGTTTTCGAGATCTATTTTTGTAGATCTAGTCCCCGAGGCTTGTGTTTTTGAAAAACTATTCGGATTTTTATAAACGGGTTGTGTGAATCCGCGTGTTTTGCCGTTTTTTTTTTCGATTGGCTTTTAATTTTGACCTCTAATTCATTTTTTATTTTAATTTAACCCTTATTATTTATATGCTCTACCAATAGGGGACAAGCTTCAAAGTGCCGGGTTGATACATGGGAAATGCCCCCTCTTCAATTCATACATTGAATCGGCTATCCATGCCATAAAAAACTGCCCAATAACCCGCGTTATTCTTCTGTTTTCAGGATTGCAGGTTTCGATAGTGGACTGGCAAAGAACTTCATGCAAAGAATGGCTGGTCTTCACTCGATCACGAGGGTTTCACAGGACTTCTGGTATTACTCTAGAATGTCTGGAATAGGCGAAACAAGTGGATTCATGATGAGGAACTCCAACCTGAGAGAGAGGTGGTTAATAGGACATGAGGACTCCAATCAGATTTTTTGGACACTTTCTCAATCGGAGTGATTAGGAAGAAGAGGAGCAGGAATGATCGTGCAAAAAAAAATGGACGAGACCGCAGACGGGGTTTATAAAGATTAATATGGACAGGACTTTTTTGCCCAATTCAAAAGAGGCGGGAATTGGAGTTGTAGCGAGGGATCACCATGGCATGGTTTTGGGAGGAATGACATGCAAGCTCGAAGCACCCCAAACTGCTGAATCAACCGAAGCTTGGGCATTCATTTTTGGGATTCGAATTGCTATTGAAAATGAATGAAACAGGTTACTTATAAGGCGACGCAATCCACCTTACTGACCGATGAGAGGACATCTTTGTCATTGGATTACCGCTCAACGAGGCTCATGCAAACAACTCGGATTTTAAAGTCTTCTATCTTAACTGGGAGGCTAATAGAGTCGCTCATTCACTTGTTCATTGTACCTTGTGGAGGTCTAATCTATTTTAGTTTTATTGTGATGAATCTGATTGTATTAAATACCTTGTTCTTCTTGATCCAATTGAAAGTTGACTCTTTCGTTTTCAAAAATAAAAAATATGGCACGCTTTATTAATGTAGAACCATAATCGAAATGTATATAAAAATCAGATTTATTTATATAGAAATCATGCATATGGTTGAATCATGCAATTCAGAATACATACCACAGTAGCACATAGACACACTAGGATTCGAATACATTACCTTAACATCGATCAATCCTTAAACAAAATCAAGGTTAACAAATTAAATAATTTAAACAACATTCATTAAAAGTATCGAGTTAATTATAACACAATAATGCACACACACCTAAGGTAGTACAACGATAGAATCACCCAATCAGATCTTTTCCTCTGACGATGGATGAATTGATCATTAAAAGTATCGAGTTAATTGTATTTTATTTATTTATTTATTATAATTTTTTTTCATTTTTCTTTGCGTTATATTATATTATTTTCCTATTATTATATATATATATATTATATTATTATTTTTTATCTATGTTTACTTATTTACTATGTTTTTTTACTATATTTTCCTAATATTATATATATATATTCTTACTTTATTTTATTTTATATTTCTATGATTACTATTTTTTTAGTTAATATTATATGTATATTTTTCATTTATTATTATTATTATTACTATTTAGTATTTTATTATATTATACATATATTTTTATATTTTATATTTTTATATATTTTTTTTATTATTTTATTTATACTATTTATTTATTTTCATTATTTTTAGTTTCTTTGCTCTTATTATTATTTTCTTTTTAAAAAACACTTTACCTTTTTTATTCTTTTTGTATATATTTATCTTCATTTATTTTATTTTATTCAATTTCATTTTTTTGTCATCCAATTATTTTATGTTTATTATTATTGGTTTCATTATTTTCTTGGTTTACTCTTTAGTTTGGAAGACGCAGATCAAGTAAGAAATAGGGTATCCGATCAACCCATTTGTTTTAAATAAATGATCAGTGGCGACTCCAATCCACTTTTTTCAAGTCGAAGCCCAATTCCGGGGCCCAACCGAAAGACGGTTGCGACACCAAGTTATTCGCTTAATTCTATGTCTTTGAGGGTACTTGGGTCATTTAGTAGTCAAGTTATCCTGGTAACTTTGGAGTTTCCAGAGTAATTCAGTCGTTTCCACAATTCAGACACATACAATACTTCGACTTAGTTAAACTTGGTCATTTAATATAGTCATTTTACACTTCAAGGGTATTTTGGTAATTTTACACTTTAGGGAAAAGCCGTAATTTCATAATTAGGTAATTTCAGTACTAAATTTTTTCATGAGGATAAATAAAATTGAGAGATTCTGAGGTTATTTGCTTTTCCAGATAATAGCTGAGCTTGAAATTATTTTCTTGTCGATCTACTAGTTTCTTGTACGAGTCATTCAATTCTAATTCAAATTACTAACTTTTTATCGCATTCAGATCAAGTTTAGAATTAATTAACTATACACATGTGACCAAACATAATCATTCATGCATTAACCAATACCAACATGTTCCATAAAGCATGCAAAAAAGTAGTAATGTATTACCTCAATTTCCGTGCTCCACTGATCGAACACTTAAACTCCATTCAACCACTCTCGAACTTGAATTCAATGTCAAATAATTTCTCATATACACAACAAACGAATTTACGTCAGAATATGAACTTAATCAGAAAACCAAATTTGTTTTCGAAGATAAATCATTGAAAAATGGCTCACCAAGTGCAAATTTCGCAAAACGGACTTTAGATTCGGACTCAGGATGTCGAAAAACATAAAATAGGACTTTTCAAAAAATTTGACTTGTTTTGGTCAAAGTCAACGGTCAACGATCATACCGTTCAAAATAATTAATCAGACTAGTCAATGGGGTCAAACCGAACATCGATCAATGAATTAAACCGATCAACAGGTCGAGTTAACTTGGTTCAGATCAGGTTGACTCGGTTCAGGTCAAATAGACCTGGTTCAGACATGGTTGGATCAGTTCAGACCGGTCCAAACTAACTGGACTGATTCTATAAGAAACCATAGCTGGGGGACAAGCCCCCACTCGCACCTGGTGGCACGTGGTGGCGCATGATGACAGTGATGGGTCGGGGGACGACTATCGATTACTCCCTATTCAAGAACTCTCTAAAATTCAACCTAAACATATCAAAACCCAACTAAAACATAGTGAATCGAACGGAATATGATGGCCAGAGCACTTACCACAGTGGATGGCGAACATGTAACGATGGGGCGATGAATCTGGTCGAGGTTTAATTGCACGAAGCTGGGGAACTTGATGAGAGGGGCGGTGAGATGAGACGGTCGTCGGATCGGCTGAAATCGTGCAAAAACTGACGCAATGGGGGGTTTCTCGACGAAACTTCTACCATTCATTCCTTGCGAACGATGGCTCCTTTCGATGAATTGGTCGAGGGGTTTCAGTCGGATAACAACAACATCTTCATTAGGACGGGTTGTGTGTGCATAGCCGACCAGAGGATGGAGAATCGAAGAGGAAGGTGACGGTAAAGGCTTAGGGATTTAGGGATGGAGGAATTAGGAATTCAGGATTTCACCGGGGTTTTATTTTTCTCTGACCAGAAAAATGGTAAAATTCAGCGTTAATTCTCTAAACTTCCCACAATTTCAAAATCGAGCTACAAATTTCACAAAATTACAATTTGGTTCTCACCTTTTCTCTTATTACGACTTTAATTTGATACTATAAACTAATAAAATCTAGCACCTAAATTGGGCTGTGACACCTAATTTCGACTAGAATCTAATTATCCCTCTCCAAAAACTTGACTTGCTTATATCCAAACTTGATTTTTAAGAAAAAATCAGATCGGATTGAATCAAAACTCGTCTAATCCAAGTTCTATATCCATCCTACGTGTATGTGGACAAGGTTATAATCACAAGTAAGAACATGCAACTGAAGTCGATCAGTTATAATGCAGTCTTTCATTATTGGTGTGAGAATAAGGTGATAAGCTGGTCTAATTTCGGTAGTATCAAAGGCGCAAATGGTGGGACGATGGAATTATTAGCAGGTTCATGTTGTTTGAGTAACAAAGTTCCTGATGATGGCACAAAAATGTTTCCTAGAGATTCCATAATGCAACTTCTTTTTTATTTTTCATATTTGATGATTGTGATTATTTTTCTGAATGATTTTACTATAAAGTTTGAATATATATTAATCTTTTAAAAGTGTAATATATTTTATTATTGTATTCAAATCTTATTTATTATATTAAAATTTGAAATGCAATTATTTATGTAACCCCTCAGACCGATACGGGTAACCCGATCCGATCTCGAGTGTCACATTAGGGCCATCAGAGCGACCCACTATAAAAATCTCAAAAAATTTAAAACTTTTGTCAAAACATGTAACTCGGAAAATGATTTATCAGTATGCAGAAATAAAACAGATTTTCAGACTCAGATATAAAACAAAATACAATTACATGCCCCCTAATCACATGTACCATACTCTGCAAACAACGCCGGAAGAACTCCCCTACTGATGTCGATAGATGCACTAGTACAATTCTTTTAACCTGAAAAGGTGAGTAAAAGAGTGAGCTTTGGAAAGCTCAGTAATACAGAACTACCAGATGATGCTGAAGAACGTGCAGATACAGATAAACATATATTTCCTTATTGGTTCAGATATACACAGATTTTTATGTTGAATGGAAATCCTACTGATATTTCAGGTAGTAACAGATAGTGAACTTTTAGTTCAGAGAAATATTTCATTTGACTGGGTTCAGGAGATCAGAATAGGTTATCTAGTGTATTCCCGTAAAACCAGTGAAAAGATACAGATCTTTTTAAAACATATTTATTTTTTTATTCAAAAGTCCTAATAATCCCTCCAACCGCTACACATCATAATGTGTGGTTCCCCAGAACCATACACCCAACCGCACAGCCAGTAAGGCCCTGAGCACAAAGCAGGAACATACAGATATATTTCCCCAACAATAAACCCCCCATAAAAATTTCTTCATCGATAAACGGAGATTTCATAAATCAAAACAGAATTCAAATCAGATATCATAACAGAATCCAGATCAAATATCATAACAGAATCTAGATCAGAAATCATAACAGAATTCAGGTCATGTATCAGGACAGAATTCAAATCGAAAATCAGATAAAATATTCATGTGAGTAGGGAACACACTTGAGTTTCCAGATATTATTCAGAGATATTGAATATTCTTATCGGGAAGAGAAACATGAATCTTCAGTTTACCGATAGAATGTTGGAAGTTAGAATCATTATTGGAAGTGTTCATTAACTGACATAATCATCAGTTATTCAAAATATGATTTATCAGGATCATCTTATTCAGACATTTTTTGGAAGCTCTACATAATCATAAGGGTATTCAGAATTCTTTACATCTGAGTTACTTGTGTTTTCAGATATGCCCAGAGTGGTTTGAGCTGATAAGGGAGAACGAAGATTTAGAACCTTTACAATCTATATCAATTGATTGGATTATCGAACAACTCCAGATGAATAACTCCCAGAACTAATGCTTGTCGACTGGTCAATTCATTATTCTTCCAGGGTATTTACTCTTAAATACCACAAATTCTTGTCCATAGATCATCTTCAGAATCATCACTGAATAGATCTTCCAATGTCTTTATTTCATTTACACGCTTCCACAATATCATGAAATGTTGACGTGGTTGATTTGTAGTTCATGACCCAGAAGAATAGTACATCATGTAATTTCATTAGCACTCCCAGACTCATTCAAATCACTTATTTAATCCTTAGTCATTGAGCTTACTTAGTTCACTTAGTAGACAAGTCTATCCCATTTACTTCAGAGTTTTTCCAAAGTAATTCAGACGTTTCTGAATTTCGATAAATATTGTACTTCTGTTCAGTTCAATTTGGTTTTCGTGGTTGATTTGTCTAACGAATATCCACTTCTTAGTAACGAATATGATCTAGAGTTGAGTTGAGCTGAGTACTTACAAAATTATCATCGATCCAAACTTGAGAAGTCGAACACACATTCAAGTGATATCTATGTCATTCAGGTACTAACATGTCATTAATGCTGATCGATTTACTTAAGTTGTGTTCCATAAATTTTAATGGGAATACAACACTCTTTTTTATTTGGATTCCTTAATTAATCCAAAACATCTACTTAGTCTATGCCATAAGGGTATTTTGGTTATTCTGGTGCTTAATTTTATTCCATTAATTTTAGAGCTTGAAGATATCTAATCAATCATGAGTTTGGTGATATTCTTGGACATTTTACAGATACAATATATTTCAATCTTTTCCTTCTGTCCGATCTTATTATTTAATCCGCCCTTATCATCTATTTCAGCCCTTTTCAACCAATTCTGACAAAGGAGCACCTTCGATAAATTATACTTCACGTATTTACTCATAACTCGGAGATTTACGGATTATCAGAAATTTTCTGAATAAAAGTATGATCTTAATAATTTAAATTAATAATTCAAAGATGGAAGCATAACTTCCCGGGTACTTTCTCATTCCAGGTCAACTGGGGATACTTTTACCTCTCAAGGGTAATTTCGTAATTTCTTAACAAAATAATTTCAGTATTAACTCCTAACGAGTATAATTATAATTTAGAGATTCTGGGGTTAATAAGTTTCCAGTATAATCTCTAAACTCTATATTATTCCTTAACAAAACTTCTAATATATTGTACAAGCCATCTTGGATTTAAAAATCGGTTATCCATATTTCCTAAGCAAAACCAGTATTTTCTGCACACATCAGTAGTTTCATCATATCAATATGTCTTTAAAAATTCTTATCCAACTTCCAGAGTCAATTATTGTCCTTATTACAACATAAGGTATTTTTTTAATTTTACCTAATCAAAGTATTCTCATAATTTATCATCCAAGTACCTTTAATGAGAGATATTATAATTTACCTATTCAGGACTGATTCCTTTATCATTCAATCACATAACTTGTAATTCAATAGAGTCTTAACTAATTTATCACTTAATCCGTATTCGGTTCGAATCCATCCATAATCAAACAGGCATAATAGACCAACCATATACATTCATGCATTTATTCATTATCAACATGTTTCATAAAGCATAAAGAGGTAGTAATGTATTACCTCGATTTTTGTGCAATACTAATTGACCACTTAAACTTCATTCGAATGTCCTTGATCTTGAAATCAAATTCCAATAATTCCTCAAATACATATCAACAGAAATTTCATAAAAAACGGAGCTTAATTACGTAAAACGGATCGAATCTGGGGATAAATCAGTGAAAACCAGCTTACCGAGTTTAAATTTGACGAAACAGACTTCGGATTCAGGACGTCGAAAAACATAAAATATGACTTTTCAAAAAATTTGACTTTTTGGCCAAAGTCAAAGTCAATGGGTTTGACTGACAATTTCAAGGCTTTCATGTCCGAATTTGGCAAAACGGACTGCGGAATCAAACTCATGACGTCGAAAAACATTAGGATAAGTATACCCGGAAAAAGTCAATGGTCAGTCAACGCCCGGTCAACGCCGGTTTATGGTCCGGTCAATGGTGGTCAACGTTCAACAGTCAACAATGATCAACAGTAAACGGTTCGGTCTAGGCGGCTCGGCTCAAACGGCTCCCTAGGCTTCCAGACGAAGCCCACTCTTAAGTGGTGACGCGTGCAACGCGTGAACAGTGCTACGGTTTCCAAAAAGTTCTCGAACAATTTCTAAAAAATATTTTATGGCATTTTGAGACACTTACTAAGCTCGGTTCACAATTTAGAATGGTGGAGAGCTCGATTCCGAAACATCAAAAATTTTAACTTTCTCACCCCTCCATGCGCCGGCGACGACGGAGACACGGAGGACTCTGGTGGACTCAGAACGATGCAAGGAAACGATGGTGCGGGAGGTGTTGAAAATGGGTGGCTGGATCGACGTGAATCGACGATTAAAAAAGATTAAATCATATTCTAACTTTTTAATTTTACAATTTGATCCTCAATTTCTTCCAAAATACCAATTAAATCCACCACTTTATAATTCTAAAATTTAACCCCTAAATTGGGGTGTTACAATTTAACTTTCATTTTACGTTGTTTTGATCTTATACTCGTATAGTATTTTTAATAGGCTGAAATTGATGACACTAATAATACTATTATCAATTAGAGTTATTAAATTTGAACTTAGTAAAAGATTAAAAAAGAAGTAAACCGTTGATTTCAAATGACTCCTTAACAAAACACGACCACATTGCTAGAACTGTTTGGCATACCATAGTGGTGTAAAAAGGTTTCCGGTTTGCAGTTAAAGTCAAGTCCATGATGTCTGCTAATCACAGTGCCACAAAATTGAAGGAAGTTGGGTGTTATTCATTTCATTAGTAAGCTAATCCAACCCACCATAACGTTGATACCTTTGAAAATGCCACCACCAATTTTTCTCTTTCAAGGGAAGCTGAAATGAAATGGAAAAGTGAGAGATATTATACTATTTGATACATTGAATAGAATAGAATATAAGTGTAATAGTATATATTGTTTTATTATCTCACACCAGCGACAAAAAAAAATGATCATAATAATGTTACTTGTCATATTTAATGTTTATGGTTATAAATTTTAAAATTTAAAAAGATTTGGAATTTAGAGATCAAGTTTGGTTAGTTGGTCAAATTATTCATAATTATTTATATTTGTCCTTTCTTATTATCTTAAGTCGTGAGTTCTAGATTTACTAAGAGCATTCATCTTCTTTCTCTTAGAGTCTCTCATTCTTCTCATTCTCCTCTTATCTGGATAAGTTTTAGATTAGATTTAGAATTTATAAAAATTTTAATTTTTGAAATTTAGAAATTTAACTTTAAAATCATATTGTATAACACCTGACATCTAAGTTTAAATATTCATGATTCTTTTATTTTGGTTAGCCGAACTGAAATTAAGATGGCACATATGTTCTCCCAATTGAGGTGTTATACTTCTAGTTCTAGTTTTTTTGTTCTATTTATATTTACAAAATGATATTATGATATTGTTATAAAAATACTTTGATTTTTTATAATGGGGAAGATTTGAATTCTAAACAAAGAGGTGTTGATATCATTTAAAACTGGATCAGGGACTTTTTTTACATGTATTGATTATTAATTTATAAAATATTAAAATTTATTAAAAAAAAAAATTTCATGAAAGTCTTTCCAAAAAAAATTAAAGTTGTAAACCCTAATGAGTGAAACCAACCTCCCTCCTAACGACCAACATCACCCTAAAAAATAACACTGGTGAGAAGAGGATTCGTTTAACTCCTCTACTTCGACAATCGTTGATCGACATTCCGGTATGGACCATGACCAACCCCTACCGGACTCAGGCCGTCTTTACAAAAAATATGATTCTTGACAATATGCAAATTGAAGAAAAAGAATATTTGTTCCCAATTGATGATGATGATATAGAACTGGTTGATGAAGACATTGATGTTGGGGAGAATGACAAGATTCCCTTGATAAATTTCTCTGATCGTGTTCAATTTCTCGTCATGAAAAGTATGAATCTCATGTTTTTTGTCCAGATCTTAGGGAGAAGGGTAACATATGGTACTCTTCAAAACATAATTCTTAGTATTTGGAAACCCTAACATCCTATTAAACTCATCGATATTGAAAACGATTTATTTCTTATAAAATTTTCGACAAGAAGCATGTAACATCTCAAAGTTGGGATTAAATCGAGTTTTTTTTTAAATCTTTCATGCGTGTTTGGGAATTCTCATTAGTGTGAGGACCACTGTTGTCGTTCGCCCGATTCCCTTACCACTGCCGTTAGCGTTGAGTGAGAGAGTTTAGTTTCGAATTTTCAAGAAAATTCAATTCTGCCACTTCAACTGCAAATCGACCTGGTAAGTGAATTCCCGTGCTTGGAATTATTTTTTTGGTGGAAATTTTCGTGCAAAACCTGCCTCGGGACGGCGTCTCACGTGCTGTCATGCATGTGTGGGACTGCTCTAGGCGATTTTAAATTACAAACCAACATAACTGGTTTATTTTTAAATCGAACCAACTGGACTGGTTGACCGATCCGTTCCCCGAAACAACCCGTTGATTGACTCGACCCGTTAACTGACCCAACCCATTAATCGTTGACTGTTAACTTTGATCGTTGATCGATGACTTTTTTAAGACCCCTACCTTTATGTTTTTCAATGTTTTGATTCTGTTTTACCAAATTCTAATCCAAAAGACTTGTTTTACGTCATTTATCGCTTAAAATCCTAGTTATGTTAAGTTAATTATGAGATTTTAGACTCACTTTTTTTGGTATTATTTTCTGAAGGTACTCTCGTGTCTCTGGATCGCTCTCTAGTAGACCTTGTTCACTCTCGTCCAATTCAATTCGATTTCGGTCGCTCATCTCGAGATACTGTAAGTATTATTTAGTGACTTTATAGTATATTTTTGTTTATTTGTTTGGCATTCATATTCATAGAAGGGTGTTGTTTTAGGTTCTCGTTCCATAAGACCTACTACTACTGACTGTGGGAAGTGTAAGACTTAGCCGATATTGATTATCTTCTATATGTGTGTTCTCTAGACTTGTTCGATACTTTCGATGTATTATGCTATTGTGTTATATGTTATTGTTTAAAAGCATGTTAATAATCTGAGTACAATTATTTGTGGTATTTCTAATTTTTGAATAACGTTGCATAACTCATGATCTGCATATTGATGCATTCCTAATTCTGCATGGGATTACATCACGTCCTATTTCTGCATTGGATTATCTCCTCGTCGTGTTTCTGTTTGGGATCCTCATTTGAGGGATAAATCCCCATACTGATTTTTGCTTCTGACTAGGATCCTCTTCGGAGGGAATGTCTTCATCTTGTTTATTCGCGACAAAAGGTACAATTACATGTTAATGATGCTACACTTTGACAAATAAATCTTGGTGTTAATATTTACGTATGATTTGTGTTGTTATATATATTTATTGTTATATGTTTTACTATAGAGGACACATTGGGCTTTTTAGCTCAATCTTTTAGTTTTTATCTTTTCAGATCCTCTCGACCTTAGGATTACCACTGATATTGGAGGGTCATTTACTAGCACATTTTCCTTATAGTCATAGTATGGACGATTTTCAGACTTTATCTATTTACTTTATGCCAATTTTATATACACTTATATGGAAATTTGGGATATTAAATTATTTTTGTCTAAATTGGATTTTGAACTCGTATTGTAGTATTTATTTTAAACTTATACTCCTTTTTATAAATTTATACCCATTTCCGATGATGCATTTTTCTATCTGAAAAATTTCCTGATTTCTTTTAAACTAATTTTTTGTTTTTGTCTCTGAGATTTGGTCGTATTGTCCAGGCCATGCTTAAGGGTTACATTTAGTGTAGAACTAAGGTTTAACTCTAGGACTGTGTTACCCGTCAAATTTATAATATTCTATAAAATAATTGTTTCATGCATCAGAAATTTTAGGTATGAGAAATATTTTCTAAAATTCATTTTGACTATAAATGTTTTCTAATTGATTTTAAACTTGTCTGCTTTCAAATTTGAATATTCTGTTTTGAGATTCCAGATCTGACTTTAGTTTATGTGTACTCTTCTTTTTTAGTCATCACATAGTAGATAATATGCCACATCGTAGGAGTAAACGTCATTATGTACCATTCTGTAGATATGGGAGCGCTCGAGGCCATGGAGGCCAAGCGACTGGTTCTGATAGAGGTCCACCAGTTCCTAAGATTGAGTCGTTTAAGGGACATACTTGAGAATCTAATTCTTTTGATCCGACTGAGAATATTGACCTTACTGAGCATACATTGGAGGTAGATCTGTGGATGATTTAAAGGATTTTGTTGTGGGTCGAGTAATATTGTGTTTATTTCAGAGATCTATTGGGGTTCATCCATAGGACACTTCCATTACTGTTTCATCGATGATTTTACGTAATGGGGTAGAGTATTTCAAAGGGTTTACTCGAGCATCCCATCTGTTGGGGAGTATTGGATTAGGATACTAAGCGTCTACTAGATGAGATAGATTATCCATTAATCAGAGTTGTTGTTTCACTGTTGAAAGATGATGCATGAATTGGTGGAATTTATTAAAGATGACTACTCCGAGAGATCAGTTAACCTATGAGGTTTTGTATAGTACTTTTCAGAGTTGGTTTATAGTTAATCACTATCTGAAAGAGCGAAAATAAGAGTTTATGGATTTGAAAACGGGGTGATTTGACAGTTTAGGATTATGAGTTGGAGTTTCTTTGTCTAAGTAAGTATATAACTGGACTTTAAGTAAGTATATAACTGGACTTTAAGTAAGTATATAACTGGACTTTAAGTAAGTATATAACTGGACTTACCACTACCAAGTACGTATGCTACTTTTTAACAAGTGTTTATCGAGTAGCAGGATTGCTACCCATCATGAGAGGGTATTTGTTAAACTCCTGGATCGAGATAAGACTAGTGAGGAGATGGAAGATCTTAGTAGGGAGAATAAAATCAAAAAAGGAAGCTATTAGGTTCTAAGGGTCCTTTTATTTCTTATACTTATCCTTTGAAACACTTAAAGGATAATACTTCGAGGTTTGATTCTATGTATAGACATGTTGCTTCTTCTGGTCGGTATAAGAGTAAAGGTGTTTCTTCTGTACAGTAGGTTGTTCCTACTTGTACTTTTTGTAGTATGCAATATGATGGGGAGTGCTGCAATAAGTTAGGAGCATGTTTCAGGTGTGGTTCCACTTAGCATTTTCTGAGAGATTGTCCACAACCTGCTTTGACATATTAGACTCTTGCCCGTTCTTAGGGATCGTCTCAAACTTTGAGGGGTTATAGTTAGAGTCGACTTGCCTCATCTATTAATGCACTGGGTTCTTCAGGTAGGGGGTGACCTACCCCGATTAGAGGTTCTGTGAGGTTTGAGTCTAGACAACCTACTCTTGTTTAAGTTATGAGACATCATGAGGATCATGACGAGCCATATATTATTGCAAGTACTTTTACCATTTATTTAGTTCATTATTTTTCTTGGCTTAATGGCAGGTCCACCATTTGTATATTGTGAGTTATGTATCATATAATCTTGACATTCTAGTTGAACCCATTACTTGTCTTGTTATTGTTCAATCTCTTATTGGTTAGTCCGTTGTGGTTGACAAAATTTATCAAAAATATCCTCTCGAGCTCTGTGGAGAGACCATTCCAGTGAATCTTATAGAACTCTCATTGAAAGAATTCAATCTTATTCTGGGTACCAATTGGTTGAAGGAACATCGATTTATTATGAATTATGAATACAAGATGGTGATTATGAAGACTTTTGATGATAGGAAAATTGTTCTAAATGGTAAGCGTCGGGGTTATCTGTCTAATGTTATATCAGCCTTGGCAGCTGAGAGATTGATTCGAAATGGTGTTGTAGCACCCCTTACTTATATTCTGGATTTAAAAAAGTCTTATTTTGGAATTGAACAGATTTGTACTATGAGAGACTTTCTAAAGGTATTTCCAGAAGAGTTACCAAGCGTATATCGCCTAAGAGAGAAGTAGAGTTTGAAATTGAATTGTATTCGGGTACTACACTGGTGTCCATGGCTCCTTATGGCATGGAACCTAAGGAATTGAGAGAGCTAAAGGTTCAATTACAGGAGTTGTTATATCCAAGGTTTATTCAGCTCAGTACCTCACCTTGGGGAGCTCCCATGCTCTTTCTTAAAAAGAAGGATGATACTTTACGTTTGTGCATCAATTATCGGAAGTTGAATAAGCTTACGATTAAGAATAAATATTTGTTACCGTGCATCAATAATTTGTTTGATCAGTTAGATGGTGCAATTGTTTTCTCCAAGATTAATCTTCAGTCTAACTATTATCATCTTAAAGTGAAAGATTCTGACATCTTAAAATGGCTTTCCATACTCGTTATGGTCTCTATGAGTTTTTACTGATGCCATCTGGGTTGACTAATGCCCATGCTGCTTTTATGGATATGATGAATCGAGAATCATATTTGGATCAATTTTTTGTTGTTTTTTATCAATAATATCTTATTTACTCAAAGTTTGAGTCTAAGCACGATTAGCATTTGAGGGTTATTTTGTAAACTTTGAAGGAAAAACAACTCTATGTGAAGTTCAGTAAGTGTGAATTTTGGCTTAGCTAGGTAATATTCTTGGGTCACATTATTTCTTCTAAGTGTATTTATGTTGATAAAAAAAATATTGAGGCTATTCTAGACTGGAAACAACCTAGGAATGTGGCTAAGGTTTGTAGTTTTCTGGGTCTGACAAGTTATTACCGAAGGTTTGTAGAGGGTTTTTTATGATTGCAACTCATTTGATGAAACTTCTGAGGAAGAATATGACTTTATCTGAAGTGAAGCTCAACATTCGGGTTTTGAGTAGTTGATAATTGTTTTAACTCAAGCATCGATTTTAATCCAACCCGAGTCTAGGAATGATTATACCGTTTTACAGTGATGATTCACATACAGGGTCGAGTTATATTCTGATACAAGATGGTAGAGTAGTAGCTTATATGTCTTTTCAGTTGAAATCGCATGAGTATAACTACCTTACTCATGATCTCTAGTTTGTTGTGGTGGTTTTTGCACTAAAAATCTGGAGGCGCTATCTTTATGGGGAGAAGTGCTATATTTATACCGATCATAAAAGTCTGAAGTATCTGTTGACTCAAAAGGATCTTAATTTGAGACAAATTCGATGATTAGATTTTCTGAAGGATTATGACTTCGAGATTGAGTATCATCATGGAAAAGCTAATGTAGTTGTTGATTCTTTGAGCCGTAGAGAAACTATTGATTTGAGGGTGATGTTTACCAGCCTGAGTTTATATGATGATGGTACTTTGTTAGCTGAACTCCGGATTAAGCCTACATTGGCGAATGAGATTAAGTCAAAGCAATCCCTTAATGCATCCTTATATTATAAAACGAACTGAGTAGGGTTATGATTCTTAGTAAACCTGACAAGCATTGTAATTGTCAAATGAATAAGTATTTTTTTCTCAAATAAATAAGCTAAGAACATATTATAGAGAAGAAAGGGTCGATCCACATGAATTTAGGAATTTCCAATGTCGATTTGGATTGATCTTTAACCAAGAAATTTGCAAGAAAAATAAAGGAGATTTAAAAAAATAAACTAAATAATTTGAAAATGAATAAATAAGTAAAGAAAAACAAGAATAATAAAAGATTGAAAATAATCATGATGGTAGATAGCCTCAAGCTTCGCTTCGTCTCAATTTGTCTCAATCACTAAAATAGATTTTACTTCGGATTATTGTCGGTTACAATCTACAAGGTCCAACCCTTGTAACTTGTTCTTTTCTCTAGTAAACTAATTTCCAAACCCAATCCTTGGAATTTAATCCTTATTTGGATCAACAACGACTATTAATATTAATGTCAATTCTTTCTTTAGTGCTGGAAAAGTCTGTGCCCGGATTATGGTGTCTCGATGAGAATCGAACCTGATCTTGATTTCCCTTAGCGAACTGACACTAAGTTTGTTATTAGGGAATTAAATTTTCTACAAGCCGATTCTTCTCCCCAAAGGTAGGTTACAATGTTGATAAAGTCAATGAGCGCTCTTTGGATTAATGGCGTCGAGATGCTTGAAGGAAAAGCCGATTGTCAATCCAATGCTGCCGAAAATCAAGAAAAAAAATCTGAAGATATGAAGCGCTCTCGCAATTCTCACGAAATAGATTGAGTCTTCACTCTTCTATTGACTAAATAGAAGCTTAGCTAAGCATGATGGAAATCATACTTAGCATGTGGAACAAAGAAAAATAAATAAAGATGAAAAAGAAAAATAATCTTTATAAAATCCCAAAGCTAATTAAAGACAAAAAATAGTACATTTGTCAAGCTTCACCCTGATGGGGGTATTTATAGCGTGAGAATACCTAATAGCTTAAAATCCTAAGTAATAGCAAACTAAAATCCTAATTAATTAAATAATAAATTCCAAGTGTTTGAATTTAATTACAACTCTCAAATCCAATAGAATTTTCATCTACCCGACATTGATTTCGCTGACTGGATTGTCTTCTAGAAGTTATCGTTGCCTTGTCGAAATCATCATGCTCAGAGTCATGCCCATGTGTCCAACCTTGATTCTAGAAAATAAAAAAAAATACAGAACGTCGTCCTTTAATTGTTGATTTTTGGAAAATAGTCCCACACAGAATTGAACGTAAACAACCTAAATTGGCAATATCAAATAGATAACACAGAGTAATTAGAAAAGAAATAGTAACCAAATAAAATACTCATGAAATTCCAATAGTGAAATAGAAGCATAGAGGTCGACGGACAACATATGTAAAAATCACAATGATCCGACAACGGACAGCAGTGGATTAGGGACAAATAAGTTGAACAGTTTTCGTTCATTTAGTGGCCATCAAAGTATTTTTAAAAAGGAAAATAACCCTAGATCCGAGCTCAAAAGACCAAGATGATCTTATTTCTGGTGAAATTTGGTATCCATCAGCGATAGACGATGGTGGCATAAGACAACAATGACGATTGTAACACTCTAGACCAGTACAACACACAATCGACTGATTTAAGGTGCTACATGGAACCACCGAAGTGGCCGACCAACTTTTTCTTACTTTCTTTAAATATAAAACAACTGTAAAATAAACTGAAGAATAAATAAAATCTTTACATTGAGGAGCTCCAAATTAAAATATTTACTCTTTACAAAAATAATACAGACCGCTCTACTGAAACTACGACTCAACTAGACAATAAAGTTTACAAATATACATGTCATTTCAAAAATGCTGAGACGTACTCTGAATATGAACTGGTCTGAATTGGGTTTTGCTCTATCTACTGCTGCTCACCTGGTGGATCTAATGACCTGCCCACAGAAACAATCTGAAGGCTCAGGTAACTAGCTTAGCGACACACTAATAACTAAAACATACTAACTGCATATCCTTGAAAGGCTAGCTATCAAATCTACTGTTATTATCTACTTAATGAATATCCTTCTAATATTCACTCTCTACGCTACTATAGACATCATGGTGCGGCTGAGGGATTACTATATCTCGGAGCTCACGCACCCCTCTAGTCTACTGTGATATGGCCCCGAAATTCTACATCGGACACCATATCCCTAACTAACCCACCCCTTGTGAGTGTTAGACCTCGGCCTTAGTTAGTCGATTTTAAGGGCCTTGCCCCCTTCCTAAGGATATATTCAGACTACATCTATACTTTTGACTCCACTAGCTTTTCTAAAGGAACTCAAATGTCCGAATCATTTCTGGAGCATCAAATAAGGCTTGTCTTATTTGTCCTTAATTATTTGGTTTCTGCATTTGATTTAAACATTAATATTGTGCCACTTGCAGTCTTATTTGATGATATAATGAAGTGTTGGGGTACCTCATGTCTAAATCCCTCAAAGGCTTACCTTTATGCTCAAAACAAACTGAAAGTATCAATACCAGTCAAGAGTATCGATACTCCTGCAAAAGTTTCAATACTTTTTATAAGTATTAATACTTTTAAACATTCTATTCTACCTAGTTTCGAAACTTTTTGGGAGTTTCAAAACTATGACCTAAAGTTTTGATACTTTTACCCGGAAAACAAGATTTTACCCAGAAACGAAGAACAAGTAACGATACTAACCCAATAATATCAATACTCTAACTATAAAAGTCATAAAACAAGCACGGAAAACTCTATTTTTCAATCCCAAAGACCCTAGTGGGGTTCTCAAACATTCTTAAAGTCTTATGTGATATTAAGGGAGAATAAATAAGACTTAGAAACATGTTGAAAATATTAAACATAAAATCTACCATGGAAAGCTACTAAACATGTTTTATCTCGACTTTCTAGCTAAAACTCCTTTCCAATGATTCTACAACTGGTATGGAAAATCTAATAGTGTGTTACCTGGATTCTTTGGATACTAAAACCTCTCTCAACAACTAGGAATTCACCTTTCTTTTACCCTTGACTTTTGAACTATCTTTAACCTCTTTAACTAACAAGGTATAAAATGAGTTATTTACTCAACTAGAGACTGGATAAAACTTAAATACATTCTTATAACTATTCTTTGGATACTAAAACCTCTCTCAACAACTAGGAATTCACCTTTCTTTTACCCTTGACTTTTGAACTATCTTTAACCTCTTTCACTAACAAGGTATAAAAATGAGTTATTTACTCAACTAGAGACTGGATAAAACTTAAATACATTCCTTATAACTCAAATCCTTTCCTAAAATGGCTTGAATCACTTGATTCCTTAAAATCCATAAAAACCCATTTCAAAAATATTAACCAAAACCTAAGATTAATAGCTTGAAATGAAACTTGAGAGAAGAAGAATAAGACTCTTACCTTGGTGGATTCAAACTAAGCTTGAAATTCCTTAAAACTTAATATTGGCTAAGGAGAACAAATGAAGAAGAAGAGTCTGTAGAAGAAGAAAATTGGAAGATATTTTTACGGAATGACTCACGTGAAAAATAAGGGAGATAAGGGGTTCTTAACCTTTAAAACAAGCTACAGGTAAACTACACTTTTAGTCATTCTCCTTTTAACTCACTTTTAAAAACACCAATATCGTTTAACTATTAGGCCAACCTAAGGCCAATACCCTTTTTGAACTGGTCCAACTATCTTAAGAGGTAGAACTTGTTTGACTTATGGGTTTCGAGTTGACTCAAACTACTGATCCGGGTTTCGGGGCAATACAACGGTGAACAGCGTCTGCTCTCTGCGAACGACCATCAACCGTGGTGGTTCTTTAGAGAGAGAACTCTCTCTAAAAACATTTTAGAGAGCGGAAAAAGAATGAACAAGCCAAAATGGCTTCTGTAAGAATGAAATCAAAATAAATTCACGTGGTTATGAACTTTGGGGTAAACTATTCCCACACTCCTTCAAGTATTATAGGTAAATGCTTGTCATGGTCCCCCTATTTTTGATGGATTATTCAATTTAGTACATTTTCATCGTAGTTTTGATACTTAATTCTGATTTTTATTATTTTAGTTCCTGATTTATTTTTGTTCATAACTTACAGATTATATTCATTTCATTTCGATCCTCTTTGATTTTATTATTTATTTTACTTTTATTTTCATTTTATGTTATTGTTTTAATTTTACTAACATTTTTATTTTTTCAGGTTCTTTCCGTATTAATTTTTTCAATTGGTTTATTTATTTGTGTAATCTATTATTTATTTAACTTTTTATATCTTTGTTTTATTCATTCTGTCACTAAAATTATTTTATCTTTTTAGTTTAATAAATCTTACTTAGGGTCTAATTTGCATAAAAGTTTAGACTAACTTTTTACTTTCTTATTCTCATATTCTCAGGTTTTTTAGGACTCCATATATTTTATTATTTTAATTTAGTTAGTTTCAAATTAATTTATTCGGAAAATATTTATTTTGTTATCTATTTATTATTTCATTCTGGATGTTTGTTTTATTTTAAGATTGATTTATTAACTAATTTTTTGACATTTATTATCATTTATTTATTTATTTATTTTACTAATATATTTATTTTATTTTTTCAAGATATATATAAAAGAGATTAATTTCCTCTTAAGGGATAGTTAATTAAGTTTGCTAGTAAATTCTTGGTTCTTGTTTTTAATTTGTTTGATCAATTCTTTTTTTTTTTTTTTTCACTTCGAATTTTTGTTTTGCAGAGACTGATTCATTATTTCAATTTTAAGATTTATATTTGTCATCTTATTTCTACTAACATGATCGCCTTTTTTATTCTTCCTTACTCTAAATTAAATTGATTCTTAGTTTTATATTGTTGTTTTGTTTATTTATAATATTTTACTATTCACTATCAAATCTTATTTTCATTTTTTTCACAGAAATTTTCTTTTCTATTCGTTCTTAAGGGTTTTGAAGAGAGGTGACAGCATATTTTATTTCTAAGAGATCAGTAATTAAATTGAATTTGAATTTCTTTGAAGGCAACAACGTAATTGATTAGGTACTGAAAAGGCATTGTGGGGTGCTAATACTTTCCTACATGTAATCGCCCGGATTCATTTTTCTGGTAAGCATACTGACTTTTTTATTTTTATTTTGTTAAACTATCAAGTATTTTTTGGAGTTCCAGTCATACCTTAAAATGATTGGCGGTAACTCCATCTAACCACAATTCAATATTATTCTAAGCGAAACTTTAAAGCGAGGATCTGCTTGCCAGCCTTAAAGACGTTTCGAAATCATTAATATGTGTTCCACATGGAGTCTTATTTATGGAGATGACACTATAGCAAAATAGGTTTTTAGCGACGTTTTTTCAGTTATATAGCGACGTTTTTAAGTGCCACTGAAACAAATGCAGCAAAATGTAGCGACGTTTGTGAACGATTATGTTTTTTAGCAGTTTTTTTTTTACAAAAGCCACTGAAGGTAATAATATTTAGCAGCGTTTTTTACAAACGCCGCTAAAGGTTATGATATTTAGAAGTGTTTCTTCCAAACGCAACTATTTATCTTTTATTTTGTGGGGTTGTCTCAAAAATGCCGCTAAATATTTTGACATATAATGGCGTTTGTTCCCAAAAATACCGCTAAGTGTTATGTCATATAATGGTGTTTGTAAATGTAAAAATTGACTACGTATATAGTGGTGTTTTCTGTATAAATGCCGCAAAAGATCTCGAACTTTAGTGCATTTTTCAAAAACGTTGCTATGGACTATTAGTTAGTGGTGTTTTTTATACAAACGCCGCGAATTAAAATTAATTTTTTAAATGTTGTTTTCTACTCTTTTGTTAGCTACATTTAACCTATAACATTATTCAATAAACTTGACATCCCTAACAAGAAACTTGAAATCCATAATAATAAATCAAAGTTTACATATACATAAAATATAATGTAGTTCAATACTGTTAACTAGAATAAACAATAATAACACCTAAGATGGTGGACTCTGGGGTTGATTTTGTCGTATCATCTGCATCATAGCTTGAAGTTGATTTTGAAAGTCTTCACATTTTTTCTGATATGTTGTTTCTCTCTGCTTCAATTTCGACTCCATTTCGATATTCGTCGCTTACCCTTGACAAATCTATCAAACTCTTATCCATTTCGTATTTATGGATTATCAATTTCAAATGTTAATTGCTAATATTATAGAGAAAGTAAGCAACTAAACATAAGCATTACATTTAATTTCACAATTGAGAACATATCACAACAAACTAAAACTCACAACCAATATATCAAATAATTATCAAATAGATTATCTGGGTTAACAGTTAACTTGGAATGATAATGCATCTTAGAAACCTCTCGAGCATTCTCTCAGGATTTCAATAAATGGTCATCAATCTCATTCAAAGCCAACATCAAATTCACACTAGAAACGACCCTCACCACTCTCCTTTCACATCATGCATCTCCATAGCTATTGCCATTGTCATCGCTTATAAAGATTTATTATAAATCGATAACATTAATGATCAAATCGTTAGTTTTGAAATATCAATGAAGAAAAGAAAAACATTAATGACTATTTATTTAGTTTATCAAAGATTTCTTATAAATTGAGCATATACTGGAATAGGAACTGAAAATGGTTGTAATCATATGAAGTGATATGCAAGACTTCATCCATGAGGGAAACTGTTTTATTAACTCCGATTACCTCGTTCCTTTTGCAATGCTCAAGGGTAACCTCCTCGACTGCGACAGAGAGTTTTGCATTGATCTTTTCCATTTCATCCAGCTCTTTCAATAGAGGCTAAAAGGGGGAATCAAAATGTCAGCAAAGCACGTGAATTTTATCATGCAAAAGAAAGGCCGAGTAATGAGGCTATGATAATTAACAGAATCATTGTTCAAGTGGAAATGAAGGGAAAAATCGACACGGCTTTGCACATATAGTTGGACATACCCGAAGTGTCAATATTGGTTGTGTAGTTGTTGAAGATGCAAATAATAGTTGCTGCAAACTTTGACTCAGAGTGCACCTGCCACAATAAGGAAATACCAGATGCTCAAAATTCATCAAACACAAATCTAACTCAGAAAGTATTTTAAATGTGTTTCGAATAGTAATGTTGAAGAAAATTTCTAAAATACAAGCAAAATCTCATTTTAATCATGATTAAAATTTTATTTGGACAAGATAATATGAAGCAAAAACACAAGTAGTTGGAGAAAGTATCCAGTATTATAACCAATTTCCATCATCTTATTGAACTCTGCAATGAACCCATGTTCTCAACCATTCAATTCCACTAAATAAAATAAAATAAAAAACATAAAATCTCCTGTTTTGGTTTCTCCAAATCATGAATTATGTTTGTAAAGCTTCTTCCTATATTCTGCAGAATCCAGAAACATAAAACAACAATCAGACACATAAAACATTCAAAAATTGAAGCTATTATATTCAAACGAAAACAAAGGTACCTTCTTGATTGCTCGGAAGCTATGCTGCTTGGGTGTTCAAAGGTGAGCTGATGTTTGGTTCTGCATTTAAACAAAACCCCTCAAATCTCATACTAAAAATTCTAATTTTTTAAAGAAGAAGAAGCCAAAATAAATACCTCCGAGGAGACTTTGGATAGATAGCAGTATGGTTCTTACATCACAAGAAGATGACCATTTATCCTACAAACACAAACAATTATGCATCAAGGATTATTTATTTGTTTCCCCTGTAAACAAGAGACAGAAGATTGTTTCTAGTTTACCTGAAAAATTTCCAAGCAAATGTTGACATAGACATCGACATTCGGATGGAAACAGGCGGTCTCGAACTTAACCTTTGGGGGTTTAAAAGGGTATTCATTAGGGAATGCAAGAGATCGTTTGTATTCTTTTCCTTCAAAAACTGTGTCTTTGCTTCCTTTAATTGTTCCTTTCCAGCAAAATATGTTGTCCTCTACTGGGACTGTTGATATTCTAGGATCCCCACCCATCTATCATACATTAAAAAAATTTAGAACTAATTTCTTTTGTTTCGAAGAAGCAAAACATCAAACAGATTCAAGGCAGTATTAGAGTTCAATTCTTACCATCAAAGCCATCAATTCGGTTTGCAACCTGTTGACACCCAAAAAAAATAGAAAGAAAATCAAATCCACAAAATTAACTTCGATTTGACCTAGTTTAGAAACAAAATCCAATGCAAAGTAGTAAAAAAAAGAATTGGGAAAAACCTTTTAAGAATAGATTGAGAATCAACAGTCCTGGCGGTGGAGGTAAGCTGTTTTGATCCAGTGGTAGAGGGCACTAGTGTGTTTCCTGTGTACGCATTTGTCGTTGCCATTCTCTTCTCTTGCTTTACGAAGAATAACAAGAAAACAAGTCCACAAAGGGTTTTTTGAAAGAATCAAAATCAAAGGGCGAAATTCAATGGCTTCTCCTCAAACGAAGGAAAAATCTCATATTCTCCGCTTGGGTTAGCTGTATCGAATAACCCATTTTTGGAAGCAGACTTAGAAACTATAAACTTGAGGCGTTTGTAAACTCAAAAGCCACTAATATAATGAGAAATTGCGGCCTTTATTCAAAAAACACTATTAATGTATGAGTCTATAGTGGCGTTTGTTTAAAAGCGCTACTAAAATACATGTCTTTAGCGGTGTTTATCTAAAAAAACGCCACTAGCGTATGAGTATATAGTGGCGTTTGTCCAAAAACTCCATGCAGTACGAGTCTACAGCGGCGTTTGTCTAAAAACGCCACTAAAGTAATAGTCTATAGCGACGTTTTTCTAAAAACGCCACTAAAGTACGAGTCTATAACATCGTTTATCTAAAAATGCCACTAAAGTACTAGTCGTTAGCGGTGTTTGTTTAAAAACGCACTAAAGTATGATTTACCTATTTTTTTATATGAGCGCCACTAAAGTACGAGTCTATAGCGGTGTTTGCATAAAAACACCACTAAAGTACAGTCTTTATCGGCGTTTATATAAAAACGTAGCGGTATTTGTTAAAAAAAGTCGCTAAAAATGCCACTATAAACCCACTTTGCTATAGTGTGAGAAGGATCTCTTACCCTACTCAAGACGAGGGTATCAATACTGGCCTTATAATATCGATACTGATCTCTGGGGTATTAGTACCGATTCAGTATCGATACCGAAAAATAGCTTCGATTTTTTAAAATTAGTTGAGTATTAATACCCTTATTTAGGGTATCGATACACCCTTGAGTATCGATACCAAAATAGGCTACTAGAATTCTAAATCTGAAAACGGTATTAATACCACCTTGTAAGTATACCCGCAATATCGATACTCTGTGGATGAGTATCGATGCTTACCCTTCAAAAACTCCATTATTTCAAGCTAGTCGATGAACAATATTGGTACTGTTCTTTCAGTACTGATACTCAAACCCAAAAATGCAATGTTTTGGGCAGAAAAATGCAATCTAATCTTATATATTTACCCCCTTAAGGCCATTAGTTGATGTTAAGTCTTATGTATGTGTATAGGGGTCCCAAGAAGTCATTTTTCATGCTTAAAAACATAATACACTATGGACATGTTCAATATTTCATAAACTTATACTAACTAAGAAAATGTACTCAATGACCCAAAAATGGTATAGGAAGATTACAAATGTGTTACCTTGATGTTAAGATATAGAAAAAATGTCCCCAAATCAACCAAGGGTATCTTTTCCTTTGGTTTTGAAACCTTCTCCAATCTATCTCACTAACATGACATGGGAAAATAAGTTATTAACTTGATTAAAAGACCAAAATAAGTCTAAGAACACTTTCCTAAACTCTTCTTACCCAAAAAAATGAGCTAGAATACCTACATTTCTAACCCCTCATTAAACCTCCATCTATGGCTATTATGACTAAACCTTTAGATTGATGGCTTAAATGAAATCTTGAGGTGAGGAGATCATGATTCTTACTTTGTAAAATATGATATGTGGGTAAGAGTCTACAAGCTTCCACCTTTGGACAAAGTTTGGAAGACGAAAAATTATGAGAATGGTGAAGATGATGGTAGGGGACAAAGGAGGCTAAAATGAGGAAAAAGAAGAGCGGGTAAGTCACATTACATCGTCCCATTTATAAAAAACAAATTTTTGTTTAAAATAGGGTATAATATCCCTTTTAATCCTCCAACTTCCATTTAGATTTTAAAATGGACCTTATTTTTACCAATTGGGCCTAACACAAGCCTACTTCCACTCTTGACTTGGTCCAAGCTATTCTATAAGTCTATTGGGGACATTTTATTATTTTCAAGTTATCCCGAAATTACTAATTCAAGATTCGGGGCGTTACAATCCTTTGAATGTTCAAGCCTTCCTTGCATGTGTTTCCCGTAATGAAATTCCAGCATGCATTGTCTTTAGTTAAATTATCATATATCAATCTCCCGGTATCAGATTGATGTGATTCAAAAGGCGTTGGAAAGCTAAGAGATAGATAAATAACATCCAATTGATTTCAAGACCCAAATATATCTATATCACATCCAAAAATAGAAGACAAACTGGCTGGTATTCTTGATCGTTTTTCCATGCTTGGATTTGATATGATCATTCATCTCCCTTCATGCACCTAACCACAATAGTAGCAAATGTTCATGCTTGAATAAAATTAAGAAATAAGCATGCCATGTAAGCTTTAACCAATTCAAATTAACGAACTAGTTTAATTAATGAACTAGCTTATTGTATGAAAAAGCATTCTTAAATGAAGTAGCTTGCTTAAAGGAACTATATGCTAAATGAAGTACATACTTTGAATGAAGTAACATGTTTATTTATTCATGCAAATTTATGTCATGCAATCTATTAATACTCATGCAAATTCATGCACAATTAAAAGATGGAATAAGGAAGAACTCCCTTAGAATTAGCCTTGAAGATCTTCGATGACGGTGGAGGTTCTTTCTTCGGGTTGAAATACACCTTTATTGATTCGAACTTGCTTTGCTCACCTAGGATTAAACTAGGATGAGTTCTTTGAGATCTCTAAGAGGCTATCAATTTGTCTCAATCAAATGATATCGAAAAAGCTACTGAAAACTTAACAAGGTTTGTAGCCGTGCTCACATCAATCTTTGTCTCAACTTTTGGTCTGCCTCCTTTTGGTTTGCTTAAAATTTAATTAGAGATATTTTTGTCCCCCTTATAGATGCATAAAAACTGATGTACTGTTTATTGTCTCCTTTACCATTCAAAATAAATGTAGACAATGGGAAGAAATCATTTTCTTATCACTAACCCTTGAAGCCTTGTTTGTTACACCATAAATTATCAAATACAATTAATCATTTCCTTATTATCATGTAGAAGTAAAAAACAAATTTAATGTCTTTGTAGTTTGTACACACTATTATTTTTTGTCTATTAAAATTGTCTTTTTAATTTTTAATAATTAATATTTTTTTAAAATTTTGATTATAATTATTTTAAATAATAAAATTCTTTAAAATATATATTTAAAAACTATCTAATAAGGCTTTTGAATTATATTCTGATACACTTTTAGTAATAATAAATTTAAATAATAATAAGTTAAAATTAAAAAATTATCTTAAAATAGTCAATAAAGAATAATTTCAATGGGATAGAAGTGTTTAAACATACACAATATTATTATCTAAAAATACAACCAATTAACTTATCAAAATGTATACACAATCTAATTTAGATGGAAAAACGAAATTACACACGATGTTGTTATTTTTTATACATTGTTGAACTATTAAGATTTCACTCTACTTTAACCTAAACATTCACAGATTTACTATCTAAAATACAACCAACTTATCAAAAAATATGTATAGACATTTAGATGAAAAGCAAATTGACCGGAATTAATCCAATAAATTTCATGAACATGAGTAGTAAAAGTTGCACTAAATATCTGTAGTGCATAAGCTTGGAAAGATGCAAGTGTATTTAACAATGTGCACATAAAGTAGGCCTAAAAGTTCCATCCGAAATCATCCATGGAGCTCAAATCACGATACATTGCTGCCGACATGAGTGTGGATTCAAGAAGGCCAAGGTCTAAGCTATCACTCACCAATGAGGCATCCATCTCGTTTTCTATCACGCAAATCTTCTCCTTCTCTTGTTGCTGTTGTTGTCGTGCTTGTAGACCTTCAATTCTTGGTTCTTCAAATGTTTCAACGATGGCGTTAGCATCCCAAACGAAAGGATTTTCATACATGTTACCAAGACCAGGTAACTGATGAATTGACGAAGGAGATGAAGGAGAAACAAATATAGAATCCAATGATGAGCCATAAGGGTACATGGCGGACTCATTAAGATTCTGGGCGTAAGAAGCATTAGGGTTTTGGGGTTCAGAGCTCGGAATCTGCATTGCCATGGTTTGATTATTAGAAAATGTAGGAACAGGTATGTTCATCATCACCGTGCTGTTGGTATCTCTAGCCTGCGAATTGATGTTGAAAACAGTGAAGGAACTTTGATGTGATTGGGACGATGATGGATATCTGCATGCAACTTTGTTAGAGGCTCTTTGACGTAAAGAGAGAAGATTGTGTGTTTTGGGGTCCAAGCCTTGGGAAATCAGTTTTTTCTTAATGCAAGAGTTCCAGAAGTTCTTCACTTCATTGTCTGTTCTTCCAGGAAGATGCTTGGCTATCTGAGCCCATCTGTTCACAAAATGTTTTTAAAGGGTCAAAATTTGACGTATTCAAAGGCATAAACGAATCCCTAGGTACCTGTTGCCTAAAATTCTATGAACATCAATGATTATCTGCTCTTCATCAGCAGTGAAGGAGCCCCTCTTCAAGTCTGGTTGCAAGTAGTTAATCCATCTCAATCTGCAGCTCTTCCCACACCTGCGCAAGCCTGCAAAATAACAACCCTTATGCATTATCGATGTCTAAAAAAGATTATGAATAGATACTAACTCGAGATTACACCATACTATTTAAAAAAAAACACCTAAAAGTTGAATGAATTGACAACCATTTTCACATGTTAAAATTTGAATGATTCCTTGAGAAGAATATATACCAGCAAGTTTAGGCACAGAGCTCCAACTTCCATGGCCATGTTGAGTGATGTGTTTGACGAGCTTGTCGTCTTCTTCAGGAGACCATAAACCTCTTTTAATCTTGAGTTTGGTGCAGCAGCGATGGCCCATAACCTTTGCCTGAAATCAACTCATCAGCCTTGCACTCCAATTAAGAGGGTTCCGATTACTATTTAAAGGGACACCTTTTCTCATAGAGAGAAGGAGATTAGTAATGTGGAAAGGTATATGAGAAAAGGTCCTCTCAAGTATGGAAAGGTCTATGGAATTGGTCTCTGTTGTTGAAGATAATTAACATCGTGACATGATTAAGGGACTCATACGGTCCCACCTCGTTGATATATTAAACCCGAAACAATGTTTGGAGTATAAAACTGGGTCACTTATTCCCCTCCCTTTTTTTCTTTTGGCGATATTGACACTCCTTACTTCACTTGTTCCTCACTCTTTGTTCTTAAAACATAATCATCTCAAGCGTTAAGAGTTTTTTTAAGGGAGGAGAATGGATGGATCCATATACCTATTAATTTAAATTAGATATTATAAAGTTTGATTAGAATAATTTATATACTTAATTTATTTCATTCATAATTAATTTGAACACATAAATTAACTAATTTAATTTTACATTTGAATATAAATATATTTTTATTAATTTTAATCTACGATACTTTTAAAAAATAAAAACAGTTTATATGAGTTTTTATCCATACATTGCACAACCTAAGGAGTTAAGTCATTATAATATTATCATTGTTATATCGGTCTAAATAAAAATAAAAATTTTCATTTGACACCTCTTTTCTCACTTAAATTGTGAGTTTAATACCTATTAAAACTGAATTTTTTTTTCTCCTTTCTCTAAATAAGAATTGTTCAAGAACAATTTTGCTGGTAAATTGATATGAAATTAAAAAATAACAGTTTATATTAAAAATTTATGGTTATCTGTTTCAATGATAGTATATTTCAGATTTGAATATGAAACTAATTAAAGAATTGTCTTAAAATTATACTTTTACATTTTAAATATTATTTTTTTTATTTTCGGGTTTTTTTTTAATTTCCTGATTAGTCTATTAGAGATGTTTGTATGGCAACTGAAGTTGGATTCTATTTTTTTCTTAGGTTAGGTGGGTAAATAGTCTACTATGTTAGTGATTTTTATTAAGGCATATCATTGATGATAGTAAATTCATTAAGTGGTTTTAGTGGTAAAAAAATATTATTTTTTAAAGATTTTGAATTCGAACAGTTATGTGAGTGTGTGTACGTTGTCAATTGACTATAAAAATCTAAATAAATACTATCTTATAATCATCCCAGACTATTAAAAGAACATTGATAATAATAAAAAGTTTAAAAATAATATAAGAAGGAAGACTATAATTTAACAAGTATATAAAACTTAATACAACCGAAAAAGTTTCCCCCAATCGTCAAATAGAAAATAAAGTGTAAGAGGAATTATTTTTGCCAATATAGTTTTTTAGTGTATCGGAATTGGGTAATCCATCGTCCATCTGAACTTCCAAAATGGGTAAAACAACAGAAGTCCGACAAACCGACAATCATAGAAAAGAAATGTGCTGTAATTTTAACTTAAGGTTCACTCACCTAAATAATTATAAATGGGGCAAGTAATTTAGTCATACATACCATAAATTAATAATTAAATATTGTCTTAAAGTTAAGAAATTTGGCCAAAAAAGTAAAACATAATTATTTTTTACAAGAAAACTATAATAGTTTTTTATTGAGTGATATTTTACTGCAAGATGAATCATAAAACCCCTAAAGACTTAGTTTTTCTCTCATTCGTATGTCGCTCATCTCTTTTCTTTTTCATCTTTGTTGACCTGTGGCTGCATTAATTTTAATGTTGATTGTTGACTGCCGATATTCTTTATTTTTTTTTTCTATATCATATCTTTATTTTCTTTTGTTTTTAGATTTTCAATAAGTTTACCTATGTTGCAAGTTTTCATCGACCTTTATGACACGTTTCTTATGTTTGTTTTTGCATTTATTCAGTTTTTTGGCCGTTTTTATTTATCTCTTTTCTAAGTGTTGATTTGGCATCGTCACTACTGATCAAGATGGTGCTTATCTTATATCTTTTGATCTTCTCTGCTTTGAACCCTCAAATTAGATTTAGATGCCTGATTTGCGTTCGTGACTAGCTTTCCACTTCGCTTGAGTCTGATTTGCGATTTGTCGGTGGTCTTTCAATAGTTTGATCATCTTTTGTGGTTTATTTGCCAATGCGATCAGATATGTTTGTATCTATTTTTGTTTGAGATTCTTGGTTAGATTTAATCTTTCCTTGTATGGTCCTTATGTGATATTAAGTTACTAGTTTTGTTTCAATGATTATATAAAAGTTTCCTAATTATGTGCTTAATTTACAATTGTGGTTGTAAATCTTTATTATAATTTCAGATATTTCCTATTTTGAATAAAATTAGTTGTTTCTATAAAAAAAGCTAAAAAGTGATGTTATTATGTTAGTTAATTTTTTCATATTTTATTTCCATTTACAGATAAAATCATAAAGTTCAGTTTCTGTAATTGAGGGTTATCTCTATTTACTTTATTGAATTAATTTTATATTATGAATTTCATTTTAAGTTAGCATAATATAACATAATCTAATAATCTCTTCATTATATGTTAAGAGAACAAAGCAAGAAGACATGAAATTATTTGTTTAAGATCAAAGGGTGAAAGGGCTGAAGTTGGACCTGGTCATACTCGACTAATCTTTTAAGTGCTCTATCTTAGATTTATAAATTTGTTGGTTCTGGTTGATTTCAAATGGGAATTAATCTGTAAATAGTCAATTTGTTCATTTTATGTTATTTTTTTGGGTTAACTTTTTATTTAGATTATTTTGAATTATTAAATCATCTATATTTTGAATCGTTTGAGTTTAAGATTACATTTTTTTAAATTGAGTCATTTCGGGTTCTAATTAATTTAGGTTAAGTTTATTTTGAGTTAATTTGTTTGAGTCATTCGAATTTGAATTATTTTGTGTTTGAGTTATTTTGATTCAGGTAATTCCATGATCGATTTGTTTCAAATTCAATTTAATTTGAGATGAATCGATTCATGTTTAAATCATTAACATTTTACAATCAAATCGAGTAGAGTTGAATGTAAAGTTAGATAGGATAAATCAAATTTTGAAATTCAAGTTAGACTTAATGAACTCAACCTATAAATTTATTTCCCTTATTTTGTAACGTTAATTGTTTGTTATCAACGATTTTTATCTACGTAGAGATCTTTTACCCAGAAATGAAACATTGAAATGAAACATCAGAAGCTAAAATAAGTCCAAGAAAATAAAAGTTAAACTATTTATTTTGGTAAATATTGAAGGTTAATTTTAGTATTATGTCTAAATTTTATCCTATTAAACTTTCAAGTGGGCTAATAAATATTAGTTATAAATTTTATTATTAAAAAGGAAAGGGAAAAATGACTAATTGGAAGTCCATCAAATCAAAACAAGTATCATTTACAATTGATTTCATGATAAGTACGAGGAGAGTACAGAAGAAGTTGAAGAAAATTAGAGGACGTTTGTGGCATTCGATAAGGGTAAGTGATGGGGTGGGGCAATTTCTTATGCTCGTTATTTCTTCGAGTTTGGAATAACTTATTGACAATAAGTTAAGATGATAGTTATAAGAAAGAAACTAACAACATTAACAAAATCCACATTACTTGTTTCATCAATTCCTTTCTGTACTTTAACCCACTAATCACTTATATTTTTCCTTGAGCAACCGCTCAGGGCCTATTTTTTTATAGGGTCTTTAATTTTTTTATTATATTTTTATTTTTATAATTGAATTCTTTCTTTAATTTTATTTTTTTTCTTTATAATTGGGGGCTCTCATTTTTTTAATCATACTTTTTATTTTTATAATTGAGGGCTCTCTTTTTTGTAATCCTATTTTTTATCTTTATAATTGAGACCCTTAATTTTTTCAATCCTACTTTTTTATGTTTATAACTGATGGCCCTAATTTTTTCAATCTCACTTTATACATTTATAATTGAGCTCATATGCTTTTCAATCTCACTTTATATCTTTATAATTGAGCCCTAATTTTTTCAATCTAACTTTTTACCTTTAAAATTGGGATTCTTATTTTTTTAATTTCACTTTTCACCTTTATAATTGAGGTCCCTAATTTTTTCAATCATACTTTTTCACTTTTATAGTTTAAGTCCCTAATTTAATAATTTTTCTACGATTTATTAAAGTAATATTAAATTAATTGTTCAAAGTAATAGAAAATACTTTCATTTTATAAAAGCCTGGATTTTAATTTCGTCCAATGCCCAAAAATATTCTAGACAACTCTGAATATATCGTGATATGTGTTTAAAAACTCAATTATTTGACAATAAACATTCACACTCCTTACATTCGCGATGTTCGAACCCAAAATCTTACGGAATAACAACAAGTCTCTTAACTACTAATGTCGCTTGATTCGTGCTCCTGTTTCTATATGTTTAATACCAATGAATTGAGCAATCTTACCCATGCTTACTTGTTTTATTTCTTCCATTTTATTTTATTGATAATTTGATCCCACTAAATTTGAATATCGTTCAAATTAAGTTTTATACTTAAATCAATTTTTATATTTAAATACCGAGTAATTTCGATCTTAAAAATTCCATTTAAATTAAATCCTATAATGAGACCTAAATTTGAATCTCCAAAGATCATAAAGATTTTTTTACTACTAAAAGAAAGCCCCGTTATGGTAACTGTCGCAACCGTCTTTCGGTTGGGCCCCGAAATTGGGCTTCGACTTGAAAAATGTGGATTGGAGTCGCCACCGATCATTTATTTAAAGATAAATGGGTTGATCGGATACCCTCTTTCTTACCTGATCTGCGTCTTACCAGAAATATGTCGGGCTCGGGAGTCGGTTACGGTCAAGGAAGGATTAGCACTCTTGAACCGCCCTTTCGGTACTACGTAATTTCCAGTTGTCTTAATTAAGAAAAATAACAAGTTAAATTAAAAGATAAAATAATGATCCAAAATTACTTACCTTTGACGGATTTACAAATATACCCTTTAAAAGTCAAAATATGGGTTAGAAGAGATGAATAAATGATAAATAAAGTAAAAAAAATAAAATAAGGAGATTAAGTAAGAAATAAAGTAAATATAAAATGAATAGAATATATAAAATAAAAAACAATAACACTAATATATGCACAACAAACAACTAAATAAAAATAAAATGATAATGCAAATAAATAAAACAAGTAAAAGAATATAAAAACATAAAATATAGGATAAATATAAAAATAGATAAATAAATGAGTAAAATATATAAAAAAGTAAAAGCATATATATATATATAAGTAAAATAATAATAATAAAAAAAAGAAAATCAAAAGTAATATACGTATATATACATGCAAAATAGGAAATATATAAATATATATATATATATATATATATATAATAACACTAATAAAAAAACATATATACATATATAATAAAATTAATAGAAAGTAATATGCATATATAACAAGAATAATAAAGTAGGAAAAAATGATTTAGGGGGGAGAATTAAATATTTTAAAAAAATGAACACGCCTCGGGGGTGGATCTAGGTTCGAAACTTCGAAATCCCACCATTTTTTAGTCATCGGCGCAACCCACGTTTTGGGTTATTCGAACCAAATCTCAAGAAAAATAACGTGCACATGCGAGAAATGAACGAACCAATGTAAAAAAAGATGCTACCTTTTTTTTCCTTTTCAAATCGTTTACAACAACTTTGCCTTTGTATTTTCCGTGCCTTCCTATGTGTTTTGTGTGTAAATCCTGTCTTCAAATGGTGAGTTACAATGGCTATTTATAGTGCTTGTGGATCCTATCTTTAGGAGTTTAAATCATAAAATTCTATCATATTTTTTGAATCCTAGCAAAATTCTATCATATCTTTAGGAGTTTGAATCCTAAAATTCTATCCTATTTTTAGGAGTTTGAATCCTAGTAGGACGAAAAATGTGTGTTGACAGCTGCCCCTCTTTGCCCATAGTCGTGTAACGGGGATAGGGCAAAGATTAAAAGACACACTTTTCGTTCAGTGGAGTTGAAAATTAACTCTGATGTTTCAATAACTCCCTGTCGAATTGAGTTACGGATGACTCCTTCATCGTGAAGTCGAGTTCATCTTGAAATGATATGAAATTAAAGCCGTAGTTCGGAATTTGAATCAGCACGTGGCTTCCCGTTACCCTTCGGTCTTCTTCTCGGTTTAAAGACCTTGGATCGGAATAGAACTGAGAAATCTTCATTGACAGATAGCTTTTTCTTGACTTAAGATATGCTGTTTGAAAATGTTTGCTTATCACTAAGGCACGGCTAACCCAGGTCCTCTCCTCGACTTGAAAACCTCGACTGCAACCGGAAAGTAGTGCGATTGATGTGTCATCGAGCTGAATGGAGTCGAACTCGATAATTTTGATGGCAAATAATCCTTCTTTGAGTTGGATATCCTTCGTCGTGAAGTTGAAATCCAAGTAAGTAGCATTGTTCCAAGTCTAATATCCTCCGTCGTGAAGTTGAAATTGGCTCTGGAACCGGGAAATTGTTTGTTGACAACCAGTCGTCCCTTCGTTGTGAAGTTGAACTTGTGTTGTCTCGAGTCCAATATCCTTCGTTGTGAAGTTGAAATTGAATCTGAATGAAATTTTGTTGACAAGCAGCGGTCCCTTCGTCGTGAAGTTGAACTTGCGTTGTCTGGAATCCAATATCCTTCGTTGTGAAATTGAAATTGGCTCTGAGATTGGGAAGTTGTTGTTGACAAGCAGCGGTCCCTTCGTCGTGAAGTTGAACTTGCATTGTATGAAGTCCAATATCCTTCGTTGTGAAGTTGAAATTGGCTCTGAGATTGGGAAGTTGTTGTTGACAAGCAGCGGTCCCTTCGTCGTGAAGTTGAACTTGCGTTGTCTGAAGTCCAATATCATTTGTTGTGAAGTTGAAATTGGCTCTGAAATTAAGAGGTTGTTGTTGACAAGCAGCGGTCCCTTCATCGTGAAGTTGAACTTGCGTTGTCTGGAGTCCAATATCCTTCGTTGTGAAGTTGAAATTGGCTCTGAAATTGAGAAGTTGTTGTTGACAGGCAGCGGTCCCTTCGCCGTGAAGTTGAACTTGCGTTGTCTGGAGTCCAATATTCTTCGTTGTGAAGTTGAAATTGGCTCTGAAATTGAGAAGTTTTTTGTTGACAACCAGTCGTCCCTTCGTTGTGAAGTTGAACTTGTGTTGTCTCGAGTGCCACGATATCCTCCGTCGTGGAGTTGAAATCGCAGATGGCCCCTTCGTTGTGAAATTGAGCCTTGACTTGAATATCCTTCGTCGTGAAGTTGAAATCCAAGTATTGTATGTTGCGGGTGGACACAATTCCCTTCGCCGTGAAGTTGAAACCGTGGAGACCCCTTTATTGTGAAGTTTGGCTTCGAGCTAGATATCCTTCGTCGTGAAGTTGAAATCCACTCTCGAGCAAATTGTGTCGCTTTGAGTTCAATATCATTCGCCGCGAAGTTGAAATTGACTCTATCTAAAACCTGAAAAAGTTATGCATATATGTGATGCTATGGATGCAATGCTCTTAGGTGTGCCTAAAATGCATATGCAACATATGTTATCTTGGGGCTCTGGAGAGAAATCTCGATCTCTAGTTGCCTGTCTGGAATCTTGATTCTTGAATCTTCAAATTTTGATCCCTGATCTTGAATTCTTCAAATGTTCAAATTTGATGTGCACATTCTATTTTTGATTTGAGAAATGCTTCTCGACCATCTCAAGTATGTGCCTGAGCTGAGTGTAACGGTTCAGATGATGCTTCAAGAGAAATTGTCTCAAAAGAGACAGAACTTGTTTCAAGGGAAACGATCTCAAAGATATTTGTTGTTTCATGAGAAACGGTCTCAAGGGAAACAAAATTATGTTTTAAGGGAAATAAATTTGAAGATTTTGTGTTTCAAGAGTAACTGTCTCAAAGGAGACAAAATTTTTTTTAGGGGAAATAAATTCAAAGGTTTTGTTTCAAGGGAAACTGTCTCAAGATAGACGAAAATTGTTTCAAGAGAAACTGTCTCAAGAGAGACAAAACTTAGTTCCAAAAGAAACTGTCTCAAGGGAGACGGAATTTGTTTCAAAGAAAACATATTCAAATATTTTGTTTTAAGGGAAACTGTCTCAAGAGAGACAAAATTTATTTCCAGGGAAACTGTCTCAAGATAGACGAAATTTGTTTCAAGAGAAACTGTCTCAAGAGAGACAAAATTTGTTTCAAGGGAAACTGTCTCAAAGAGACAAAACTCTTCTAGTGAAAACGGTCTCAAGCGAGACAAATCTTGTTTTAAGAAAAACAATCATGTGTGAAATAAATCTTCTTTCGAGTAAAACAGTCCCAAGTGAGACAAAGTCTGTTTTAAAAAAACAATCTCAAGTGAGATAATCATCTGCATTAAATGAGACTGTCTCAAGCGAGACAGAATTTATATTGGAAATGTCGAATCTGAAAATGAATGTCGATCTTTCTATCTATCGAGTTGATTAAAGTGTAGCTTCTTGCTGCTGAGCTAAGCAACCAACATCAATCTGTAAAGGTGCTTTTGAATCGAGTATCCTTCGTCTTGAAGTCGAACTTGACTCTAAAGCTGTAAAAATTATGTACGTGGAAAGAAAATGATAGATATGACGCTCTAAAATGTATGCATTAGATGCATGTAACATGAATTGGTTATATTTTATCTCCTGAAAAAGGTCTGATAATTCATATTAGGATGTTGAATCCCCAAAGATGCCTCAATATCCAAAAATGCCCCAATATTTGATGTTGAATCTTCAAAGATACCCCAAATGTTCCTCATTTCTTGCTTCATCATTGATTCTAAGCATGAGCTTTGTGTTTGAGAGTCACATGCCATTTACCAAGATCCACTCTAGAGAGACTGTCTTGTTTGAAAAAAAATGTTTTTCTTTCTCTTTTATTTTCAAAGTCATGAAAATATCAATTAAAAGAGTTTCAAAAAATGTTTAATCTCAAGTTTTAAAAATATTGCCCCTATCACGGGTTTACAATTGAGACGAATCATAAAACTAGAGTTCATTGGATATCAAAGAATTAATTACAATGTTAATCCTTCAATAAATTATAGCTATTTGACAACTGCCAAGATCCAAGCTATCTTTGGGAGATAGTCAAGTAAGGAAAGGATAAAAAGTCTCAGGTTATTGTGTTTGGTCAAAGGTTTGGCATTTGATGCTCAAAGGTTTGACATTGGATGCTCAAAAGATTGATGGGGTAGCTTGCATGCTCCTCTGCTGGAAGTGTTCCCTGACTCCCAACCTTTGTTGTCATACTCGGATTGTGCGATGCCTTATCAAGAAATTTACGTGATCGCCTCAGTTGCATAATTTTTATATTCGAGCCGCCTTTTCAGGTTTTCAACTCGAACCCTCCTTTGGTTTCAAGACATTATTCAGGATTTACGTCTTGAACCCCCCTTTGTTATTTTTTCTACCATGCATTAATTACATTGTTTTTTTGCAAACAAAGATTAATCCTGATGGGCGGGATAAAATCTGAAGATAGTCTCTTCTGTTTAGAAATCCATGTATGATTAGAAGAGACTTTTAAGGCACGTAATGTAGGCCAAGGCTCATGGTTATGAAAGAAAAGGATAAATAGGCCCAAACAAGTGTTTCAGGGTGTTGAACCAAGGATCAATTCATTCTGATGCCTTCAATTCTGTCTTGCTCAATTTGGATCTGCTCATATGTGTTTCTCTGGATTTTCTCTGGATGTTCCATGATCTTCGAGTGAAGTGATTCAGAGATTCGGGAATGATTGTGCTTGATCAATCTCATAGTTTGAAGCTTGATGTGCCATTTGTCTTTAGGGAATCTTTGCATGTGCTTTTTGTCCCTTTTTCTTTTTGATTTTTGCTCTTTTTTCCTTTTGTTCTTGTTTCTCTTTTTCTTTGTGTGTTTTTTTGCTTTTTTGCTTCTTTTCTTTTTTGTTCTTGATTGGATCTTCGCACTTGCCATTTGGTCCACCTTTTGGTGTCTCCTTTTAATTGATGTCTTCACTCATGTGAGCAGATTTCTTCTACCTTGCCCCCCAAAGTGGAGGGTGATCCTTGGTTAGGGTTGAATCAGAAGAAAAATACTACAGGCTCAAAAGGGGACACAAGGGATATATATTTTCTCATGTTGTAAAGGGATAAAGAAAGAAAGTTGTTCATCATTTCATACATGGAAGTCCTCACATAAGAGGTATCCCCAGGGGGATAGATTTTCAGGATTAATTTTCTTCACATGAAAACAGTGTAGTTAATGCGTGATAGAATTATTTCGAATGGATTATTTTTTTGCTCCTTGCTCCCAACATATCTCAATGTTCAGGCTCCCGGCGAGATGCCCCAAATTGTGTCTTAGAAGAATGCTCATGTTCAAATGAACAACTCAATGCCTTGGGTATTAAAATGTCAATTTTGAGTATAAAAAGACAATGGTGTGACTTTATTTGACTAAAAGAAAGGTATGGGTGTATCAAAAAGATAAAGACAATGTTCAAGAATTTCAAAGGGAAGTTATGTCAAAATTTGGTCTTTTTGGTAATGATCAAGGTATTTCATTTTGGGGTTTGAGACATGATAAGAAAGGTCTAATCTTGTCATATGTCAAAAATCTATAATTCTTGAAGAGTTAAAAGAATCCTTAATTCATTTAATATTCGAAGAACTAAAGATTAAAATTTGTTCAATTGCTCCACCTTAGAAAGTAGCATAAATTCAATCGTTTAAAAGATTAAGCAAACATGAAATATCAGTGACGTGTTCAAACAAAACAATCCTCTAGGTGCAAATGGTATATGCCATGCCCCCTTCTTCGGCTGTCAATGCCCCTGAATCCATCAGGTTTTGGATCTTGCGCTTCAGCGCCTTATAGTTCTCAGAGGAATGTTTGGAGCTTCTTATGTGGTAACAGTTAATAGCTTCAACATTGTAGTCCTTAGGATATGAGGATTCTTTTCTTAGATCATCTTAGCCGGCTTTGTCCTATCATCAGCTGATTAGGCTCTTTAATGTTACAATCTTGCTTCCATGTGGTTAAATTCGCTTCATCGAGTCCTTCACGACTTAATTTCATGTTTTTGAAAATGCTTAAAATGTAGATGAAAATGCAAAGAGGCAAAAATGCAAAATGCAAGAATGCACGAAATGTTCGAGGCATTGATCCAGAAAAGTGTCCATTATTATAAATAATCCTTATTCAGACAAAAATGTTTTATCTTGTAAGAGATATAAAAACAATAAAAGGTATGTTCGGACTAAATCTTCTAGACATCCATCCGAGATACTTTATTCCATGACTCGACTGCTTCTTTGATCATCTTCTTATAACTATCACTGTGATACATAAACTCTGATATAGATAATCCATATGTTGTTGGGACAAACTGATGTGCCCCATACTATCTAAGTGCCAACAACAGAGCATACCCAACTGCACCTCAAAGTCCAAATAGGGTCATAGTGTCAGAATTCCCACACTTGAAAAGAACATCACTGAGGAACAACCAGGGGGCTATCCAGGTAATATCCCGGTCCTGAAGATGAGTGAAGACTTTAATCCATTTCTCTTTTGAAGCGCCTTCATGTCATGTCATGGTGATGAACTCTCTCAAAGGTGAATACGTAGTGATAAATCTACAGTAGGCAACCCCATTAGTCTTTCAGAAGTGGATGTGAATCCAGAAGTGGATGTGAATCCAGACTTGAAGGAAGTGAACACATCCAATGAATCTACCTCCACCAGCTCTTCGGTAATGGTTGAGAGACCAAAAGGTATCGGCTGAGATGGTCGGTGCTGGGTTGACTCGTTTCGAAAGTTGCTCAAACAGTTCCACCACGGCTGCGTCAATGCATCCCAAAACCTTTGGAAAGATGATCAAGCCATCCAGACCTAGTGCAAAAAGGTTTATAGTCTTCCATTCATCACGGTGGTCCTTCATTAGTTCCCTTATGTGGATCCACTCAATTCCTTGCCCGTTACCTTTGTTTCGGAGTCGGTCAGTCACCCATTTTTCATCAACTCCTGCAATCTTAGCCAGTCCGTTCTTGAAAGGTTGACTCTTGATGTGTTTGATGTAGGCTCGCTCCAGTTTAATGCTTTCACAGTGTAATAGTATAGTATACTCCTCGATGGTAGGTACCATGTCCTCCTGGTTAAAAGTGAAGCAACTGTATCCCAGGTTCAAAAATTGAACCAAGACTCTGATTAAGGGCTCATCGGTCTTAACATGAAGCAAAAATGCAATGTCACCATACCGCTGACTGAACTTCTATTTCCGATCATTCTTCCAACTATCTCAGATGTCTCGAAGTTCTTGCACATTATTCTGTTTTAGGTTGATAGAGGCGTAGCTAACCAGCACTGACACATAGCTTCCTTGAAGACTGTCTCCCTTTTCCTTCTAAGTCTTCTCGGACCATAGTCGTACCTCGGGGTTTTTAATCTCTTGTATTACAACACCTTTGTCCATGGATTCAGATTATTTGAGTTTTAACAAACACGTTTTAGTGGATCAATGACCTCTTTTATGATGCAAGTGATGAAAATAAAATAAAAGAAAGATGAAAAGAGTTAGTGAGGTGAAAAAAAAAATAAAAAACGATCATAAAAATGAAAGTCCTACCCACATGATATCTACCCCACATGCTTATTATTCCTACCCGGACATGATCTCTATCCCGCATGCTACTTTCAAACAAATCCTAACCGCATATTTGTCTAGTTCGCATGCTTTGAAAAGAAACTAAAGCAGGAAACAAAGCAGCCTAGGGTTTGGAATGAGATTTTGGGGTGGGCTCTAATTCTCCATGGTCTCCCGGTTTAGGTGCTAAAAAAATGGTACCCGAGTTCTCCTTGCTGGTGCCCCATTGGGCTTGCCAGACCCTTAGTCCTAAACCCATCACAGGCTTGTGTGGACTAAGTTAAACTCGAGAGGAAACATTCCTTTATGCCAATACGGAGAATAAATTCACACGAAGGCATAAGGTATATGAATCCCGAAGGTTACTTGCTAGGCCCATACGGTGAATAAATTCACACGAAGGCGTCGCTTTCACCCCCACTTAAATAGGGTTCGGAGCTCGGGTATAGAGCCTTAGATGAAAAAAAGACTTTAAGGGCTGAAATCATTGAGAAAACGGTTAGTACAACTATTTACTCGAAAAAATATAATCAAAAGTAAGCAATAAGGATCGAAAGGTTACCTTAAAATTTAAACTTACCCTTTTCGTTAAAAAGACAACTGGAAATTACCTTAGCCTGACTCACTTACTTGAATCCCCAGCAGAGTCGCCAAGCTGTCGCAACCGTCTTTCGGTTGGGCCCCGAAATTGGGCTTCAACTTGAAAAATGTGGATTGGAGTCGCCACCGATCATTTATTTAAAGATAAATGGGTTGATCGGATACCCTATTTCTTACCTGATCTGCGTCTTACCAGAAATATGTCGGGCTCGGGAGTCGGTTACGGTCAAGGAAGGATTAGCACTCTTGAACCGCCCTTTCGGTACTACGTAATTTCCAGTTGTCTTAATTAAGAAAAATAACAAGTTAAATTAAAAGATAAAATAATGATCCAAAATTACTTACCTTTGACGGATTTACAAATATACCCTTTAAAAGTCAAAATATGGGTTAGAAGAGATGAATAAATGATAAATAAAGTAAAACAAATAAAATAAGGAGATTAAGTAAGAAATAAAGTAAATATAAAATGAATAGAATATATAAAATAAAAAACAATAACACTAATATATGCACAACAAACAACTAAATAAAAATAAAATGATAATGCAAATAAATAAAACAAGTAAAAGGATATAAAAACATAAAATATAGGATAAATATAAAAATAGATAAATAAATGAGTAAAATATATAAAAAAGTAAAAGCATATATATATATAAGTAAAATAATAATAATAAAAAAAATAAAATCAAATACGTATATATATGCAAAATAGGTATATATATATATATATATATATATATATATATATATATATATATAACACTAATAAAAAAACATATATACATATATAATAAAATTAATAGAAAGTAATATGCATATATAACAAGAATAATAAAGTAGGAAAAAAATGATTTAGGGGGGAGAATTAAATATTTTAAAAAAATGAACACGCCTCGGGGGTGGATCTAGGTTCGAAACTTCGAAATCCCACCATTTTTTAGTCATCGGCGCAACCCACGTTTTGGGTTATTCGAACCAAATCTCAAGAAAAAATAACGTGCACATGCGAGAAATGAACGAACCAATGTAAAAAAAGATGCTACCTTTTTTTTCCTTTTCAAATCGTTTACAACAACTTTGCCTTTGTATTTTCCGTGCCTTCCTATGTGTTTTGTGTGTAAATCCTGTCTTCAAATGGTGAGTTACAATGGCTATTTATAGTGCTTGTGGATCCTATCTTTAGGAGTTTAAATCATAAAATTCTATCATATTTTTTGAATCCTAGCAAAATTCTATCATATCTTTAGGAGTTTGAATCCTAAAATTCTATCCTATTTTTAGGAGTTTGAATCCTAGTAGGACGAAAAATGTGTGTTGACAGTAACATTGTTGTTGTCAAATAATAAATACATATAAAAAGGGAGAAACAAATTTTTTGTACTATATGACTAAACTTTTTTTTTTTAAAACATTACTGTATGAATAAAATAATTAGAGGAAATAATAATGGTCGTCACTTATTGCTACTATATAATTATTTATTAGATAATAGTGGCTAGTGAACATAAATCAATTTATCATTAATAATAGTTGGCAACATCAATGACAGACAAAATATAGTTGTCATTAGCATTGATCAATGTTTACAAAAATAAAAACATTGTTTAGTTACACTAACTACCAGCATAGCATTTTCAATAATAAAGAAAACCCATAACTACATTAACATTTCATCACCTAAATGTTTTATTATACTCGACTTAATATTAGTCATAGGTGTAATAATAGACATTTTTTAATTATTTATTAACATAATATTTAAGATAAATAATGATTTTATTAAATACATATAGATTATTATATTAAAAATAATGCTCAAATTAACATTTTTACGGCTAAAGTACATAAATGGTCCCCGACTATAGGATATTTTATTGAGTTCTCTGAATATTAAAAATTATAAAATGATCTTTTGAGTATAGGGAGCTACTTTGTTGAGTCCCCTAACTATTAAAGTTATAAAATGGTCATCCGACTATTCATATGTTTTAAACTCATCATTTTACGTTAAAAAATTGACGTTAACTTGTTGACCAGGATATGATAAAATCTGATATCATAATTGTTTTAGCTGTATCTTGTGGATTGACTATCCGTTTACATTATGTCGTCGAACCAGTGCTTGAAAGCAACGACGATGCCAGTAGATATCATTAAAATATTATTTTATCATATCTCAATCATTAGGTTAACATCCGGCTTAGACAATCGTCAATTTTTTAATGGAAAATGGCGAGTTTGGATTATATGAATAGTCAAGTTACCATTTTATAACTTTTAATAGTGGAGAGACGCAACAAAATAATACCCTATAAGCGATGAACCATTTTATAACTTTTAATAGTCGGAGAACTCAACAAAACAACACCTTATAATTGGGGTATTATTTGTATACTTTACTCTATTTTTATTTAAAAAATAATTTAACTCTTCTGATAACATATATAAGATCATATTTCACTTCAGCTTAGATATATAGTACATTCTTCAAATGAATTTAATTAATTAATAATTAAACATAAATTAAATGAAATATGTACATTTTATTTATTGATTCAAAACATTGAAGAAAAGCATAGGATATAATATTTTATATAATACAAACTGCCCACCAATTTTTAATTTTTTTAAATGTGGTTGATTGAATCTAATATAATTGATATCATTAGTAGTGTAATACTCAAGATGATGTAAGATAAATGTTTAGTATTTTTAAATTCAATAGTGATACGAAATTAAAACAATCTTAACATGATATATAAAAAACTTTATAAAATGTGTGACTAATTGATATTAGCTTACATAAACAAATAATTTTGCTTAGACCAAATGGAAAACCATACTTCTAGTAACTCATCATATAATATATAATATTCTATTTTGTTTATAATAATTAATTAATCCGAGACTTTACTTCCTGAAATATATTCTTGTGCTAATAATTTACCTATGTTTCAAGAAAACTTCAAAACGAAAACATCAATAGTATATTAAGTGAAAGTATTTTATTCCTTATTATGATGATTTTTAAAGTTTATAAATTAAATTATGTTTAGAGCAAGACCAATAACAGATTTTCAACTGCGGTGAAGGAAAAACAACACGTAATGGAGTGGATAATCAAAGTCTGCACTTCCTAACACAACATGAATCCCTTCAATTTTTTTATTTTATTTTATATAACATAAAAAATAGCAAATTAAGGTCGTCTGAATTTGATTTTCTAATATCTTTCTGAAATTCTTTAATATCTTATAATTGTCGTGGTTATTTTTTGTCGTCGTTATAATATTTTAGGTGTAATTTAGGGTGAATTTAGAAAATAGTTTTATAATTGGATTTTGGTATAATTACGTGTAATTATATGAGGAAAATTCTACAACGCTCGACGACCATTGTTGAATACCATTAATTTAATTTATAAAATTTTAAATAACTTAACGTATAATTATAAATTAATTAAAAATATAAAGGTAAATTATCTAAATAAGAAAATAATATTTAGGGTTTTTTAATTTACGGGTTGGTATTCAATCCAATTATTGTTAAAAAATTATAGAAAATAATGTAATTAATATTTTATTTTAAATAAATAATCTTTAAATTGTTAACTAATTTATAATTATACATTGAGTGATTTAGAATTTTAATTTTTTATAAATTAAATTAATGATAGTCAGCGGTACTCTTCGAGCGTGGCAGACTCATCCATTATATAAATATTACATGTTTGATTAATTAATGTAATTTATGAATTTAACTGGATTTCTTTTTTACATTTTACAATATTTTTTTAATTAATTATTTTTTTAATTTTGTATAATTTTCTTATTTCTTCAATTCTTATTTCATTTTAAGTATATTTTTTTATCAAATTTAAATCACAAACTCTTATACTACTATAAAATACTTATTTAACTTTAATTTATCTTTTTGATAGTTATTTTTTTAATTTAACCTTTCAACTTTTCAGTTTATTTATGTTTATCCTCTATTGCAATTCTTTATTAAAAAAAGGTATCCTAATCAATTCATTGACTCATTTATACTCTACTCCTATCAATACTTTTTCTCAAAAATATATTCTCCAAAAAATAACATTATAAATATATTATATAATTTTGGATGATATTTAATTTATTAAATAATATTACAAAAACTTGAACAAATGCATTTTATTCGACTCGACTAAAAAAAAATTAAATAAACTTTAAATGATAATATGATACTCATAAACTCAACTAACTCAATTTTTTTTAGTAAACTAAGACTGAAAAAAAAAACTATCGCCTAATCAGCGTCTAAAGAGTCGAGATTCAAAAAGGGGAGGGCTTCATTTGGTGGATTAAAGTAGACTAGAAATTCAGTTGTTCCCACGTTTGCTTGTTTGGATAAAATATTAGCTGACCTGTTCGTTTCACATGGAACATGGTGGATCCAGGACGACTATTCCCTGTCTAATATCTCAGTTATCCTGCTTATGATTGACCCCTTGTGTAATGCGAGTTCTTTGCTTGTGCCTTCCGTGCCACTTCTAGGTTGTCCACTTCCGCTATGACCTTCTTCTCTCTTAATCCTCATGCTTGTTTTAATACTTCATAGACGTCCCATAATCCTGCTTCCACTACCGTGCATATACATAGTGATTTCGTGAATCCAACACGTCATGTAACACCCAAGATCGATACGGGTGACTCGATTCGATCCGATGTGTCATATTAGGGCCACCTGAACGGCCACAATAAAAATTCGGAGAAATTTTAAATTTTCATAAACCATTTAAAAATTGTAAAATAATTTATAAAATAAATTTTACAAGTTTAGAAAACATTTATCGATCAAAAATAAATTCAAATAGCTTCAAAGTAAGTTGCAGACTCAATATAAAAACAAAAATGACCTACATGCTCCCTAATTATATGGGTACCGTACTCTGCAAGCGATGCCGAAGAAACTCCCATACTAATGTTGATACTGCACATGATCGATTCTTTAATCTGAAATGGTGAGCAACAAAATGAACTTGGGGAAAACTCAATAATACAATACTGACAAAAGATGCTAAAGGTCAACAGATATATGATGCAACATGAAGATTCCCTTAACTATCCAGGCATAAACAGGTCATGGTAATGTCGGAACGATCCTTAAGCTTTCTAGGTCTTTGGCTAGGAGAGATCCAACTTAATTTTGGAAACGATTGATTTTTTTTAAAAATAAATACACAAATAAACAAATTTGGAGTCGCCATTGACCTTTGAGTTAGGTAGGTCGAATACCTAAAAGTACCTTTTCAAATAATTTTAAGAAAAATAATTTTTAAAGATAAAAAATATATGTGTGTGGAGAGGGATTAGCACCCCTACAACACCCGAAATCGGTACCTAAGCGATTATACGTCATCTAAATATTGAAATTGGCAAGTTCGAATATATATTTAAATTATGATCTTTTTTAGAAAAATATAAGGGGCATTATTTGCACAAACAATTCTCGAAAATACATTCCTTGTCAGTTAAAGGGGGCATTTCCATGGATTCTCCATACAAAATAATATTGCCCAAAAATACATATATTAATTATATAAAAAACAATTCATTCGAATATATAAAATGTATTATTTTGTTCGAACAATTCTTGGAAACACACTCCTAGTCAGTTAAGGCGCGTTTCTATAAATTCCTCGAGTAAAAAAATATTTGACAATATTACAACTAGCAAATAATTAACAAATATATAAACAATGGATCAAAATAATAAAGATAGTGACTTAAGGGATTAAAATATACAACCAACAAAAAATAAAGGCACCAATGCAAATATTTCACAATCGAAATACTACATTCGCAAATAAACCAACTTCAATCATTCAGGACCAAAATAAAATAAATCAGAAACTAAAAAGACCTCAAAATAATTCCACCTAATAATATTCATGCATCAACAGTGACTAAAATGCAAGATTTGAACAATATTATTACCAGAGTCAAACGTCAATAAAGAATGGCATAACCCATGGGATGGTGATTTAAATGTGAATCTTTAAATACAAATGCTCAAAACAGAATAACAGAAAGTTTCATTAATGACTAAAAAGGAAGCGTTGCAAACTTGGAGGGATCTAACTGCTATTATACCATTTTCTCTCACACACGCAACCCTCCACTTTGAAACTACGCCATTTCATACGTGATCTAAGGGAAAAAAACAAGGCCTAACCGGCCATACCTTCTCATTATCCGTCCTTCCCCTTTTTTCTTTTAAAACCCTAAACAAAAAGTTCTTCCCTCTTCTCCTTACCTACCGCCGAATGAAAATAATAATGCTACAGTTTCCACAAATCGACAACAAAGAAAAGGAAAACTGACTCCTTTCATCCAAAAACAATCTATTTTCCCTGAAAATAGCCTATTCCGAACCTAAAATGCCCAAAACAAACACTCTCCCATCCTTTCCTTCCTCTAAAACTCATCCCATAAGGTAAAGATGCTAACTTTTGGTAACCCGAAGTGTTCCTCCACTCCGACAAACGAACGGTGGCCTTATTTGGCAATTAGAAAGTAACCATTTTCTTTTCTTTTTCCCTCTTGGTTGGCTAGTTAATATTGTGCTCAAAAAATGGTTCCTCTTTCTCCCTTTTTTAGTTCGAATCCCCCTATTTTCTTCTTTATTTTCAACCCCAATCCTCCTCTGTGTTTTGTTCTCTGGTTTTATGCTTGATGTGCTTAACCAAAAGTTAGAATTGAGGGGAATGATTTTCCCTACATCTCCATTAAATTACCCCAAATATTTGGGATTTTTTTGAATTTTTAAATGGGTTTGTTGATTTGTTGATTTGGTTGTCATTGTTGGCTGAAATGATGACGTCCGGACAATGGAATGGCAACTGTCAGGTGACAAGATTGAACAGCCGGGACAATGGCGGTGGCACGGCTCCTCTCATGCTGGTAGTCGGTAGAAGACATGGAGACTTAGGGTTTTAAACCCTAAATATTTATACTAGGCTAGAGTTTTGTAATTGGGCTTGGTTCTACTGGGTTTGTTGTTGGGCCCAATTTGTTGGACTGGAATATAATTTTTTGGGCTTCAGGTTGGGCTAGTAATTTTGAGCCCGGTTAGACCGGTTGTGAAGGCCTGTAAAAAAATAAAAATAAAATAATAATAATAATAATAATAATACATATTAATAATAACCCAGAAAAAAACGAGTATCTACAACTGCCCCTCTTTGCCCATGCTTGTGTTAACAAGAATATGGCAAAGATAAAAAGAGTACACGTTTTTGTCTGGTTCTGTCCCGACGCTGTCTCAAATGAGACCGACAAATAACCCGAAGGATTTAATCATTATGCTCGAAAGACTTACTGATTGCACAAAGGACTTACTAATTTTGGAAATAATTTACTATGTAAGAAACTTTGGAAATCGCTTTCTTACTTTTCAAAAATTTAATTTTCTAAAAACATTAAATGAGAAACTTTGGAAATCGCTTTCTCATTTTTCAAATTCATACGAAAACATCCTACATGAAGGTCTTATGAATGGCCCAAAGGACTTATCATCTTGCTCGAAAGAATTATAGATGACCTGAAAGATTTAATCACCATGCTTTAAAGACTAATTGATGGCCCGAAGGACTAACCAATTTGGGAAATAGTTTACTGGGTAAGAAGCTTTAGAAATCACTTTCTTACTTTTCAAAAATTTCATTTTCTGAAAATACTATATGAGAAACTTTGGAAATCGCTTTCTCATTTTTCAAATTCATGTGGAAACATCCTACCCGAAGGTCTTACAGATGGCATGAAGGACTTATCATCTTGCTCGAAAGGCTTACAGATAACACGAAGGATTTAGTCATCATGCTCGAAAGACTTACTGATGGCCCGAAGGACTTACCAATTCAAAAAATAGTTTACTGGGTAAGAAACTTTGGAAATCGCTTTCTTACTTTTCAAAAATTTCATTTTCTAAAAATACTAAATGAGAAACTTTTGGAAATCGCTTTCTTATTTTTCAAATTCATGTGAAAACATCCTACCGGAAGGTCTTATGGATTGCTCGAAGAACTTATCATCTTGCTCGAAAGACTTACATATGACCCGAAGGATTTAATCATCATGCTCGAAAGACTTACTGATGGCCCAAAGGACTTACCAATTTGGGAAATAGTTTACTGGGTAAGAAACTTTGGAAATCACTTTCTTACTTTTTAAAAATTTCATTTTCTGATAATATTAAATGAGAAACTTTGGAAATCTCTTTCTCATTTTTCAAATTCATGTGAAAACATCCTACCCGAAGGTCTTATGGATGGCCCGAAGGACTTATCATATTGCTTGAAAGACTGACAGATGACCCGAAAGATTTAATCATCATGCTCGAAAGACTTACTGATGACCCGAAGAACTTACCAATTTGGGAAATAGTTTATTGGGTAAGAAACTTTGGAATTCACTTTCTTACTTTTCAAAAATTTCATTTTATGAAAATACTAAATGAGAAACTTTGGAAATCGCTTCTCATTTTTCAAATTCACGTGAAAACATCCTACCAAAAGTTCTTACGGATGGCACGAAGGACTTATCTTCTTGCTCAAAATACTTACAGATGACCCGAAGGATTTAATCAGCATGCTCGAAATACTTACTGATGGCCCGAAGGACTTATTAATTTTGAAAATAATTTACTGGGTAAGAAACTTTGGAAATCGCTTTCTTACTTTTCAAAAAATTCATTTTATGGAAACATTAAATGAGAAACTTTGGAAATCACTTTCTCATTTTTCAAAATAACTTAATGGTTGGGTATCATGCCCATCTTCAAAGTAATGATTCTTCTATGGATTAGCCCCCATGTTCTTTAGGTTCTGCCTCTCTAAACATGATTCCTTATATTTTAGGTTTCAATTCTACCTTCCACTTGTTAGGATCATGAATATGTTCTTTTCACATTAAGATCTGTAAAAACCATGTATTTATATGTGAAATACAAATGCAACTAAATGTATCAATGTAACACATTTTATTTTATGCAAATGATTTTCGCATGAATGCATAAATGTTGATTCAATCTTCATTTGACTCCAAAGTGGAGAACTCGATCTTCTTCCACTTGATTACTCCTCTCCAGAGTTTACTCAGATATCAATGTAGCAACTTGTAATTTTAAGCTTGCATCTTTGAAGAGACATATGATCATCTTATGTCTTTGAGTTATCTTTTCCTCTTATCTTCATTAAAATCTCAGACGAAATGTTTCCTGAATTCTTGGTGTAGTCAGTAATATGATCTCGATGCCCCTTTATATCCCTAACTCAATTACGCTATCAGAGATTTTTTTCCAGGACCCTACAGCTAATTGACACTCGACTAATTTACTCTGCAAAGTATGTTCTTCTCAAATTCATGGTCTATCCCTGACACTTCAAGTTGTGAGGCTCATTCTCAATGTCTTTTCGGTCTGAACCTTATTATCCCAACATAATCTAGACTTTTGGTCATGCCCCAATGTAGGTACTTTCATGACTGATTCCTATTTGTGTGCAAAAATTTCATCCTTGACTGGTCTCACACTTGCATCACTAAACAACAATGTTATGATGCCACATACACTTAAGAAGTGATCAAATTTTAGTAATAGAAATGTATTTCATTTTTTCTATGAGCTGAGATATGTGCCCCTTTCAAATAGGGTAATCATCTGCATCTCGACGGGTTACTGACAACGTCACAAAGAAGTGCTACATGTTCATCCTCCTAGACTGTTTGCTTTCAAGATTATGGAATGATTCATTATTTTGGCATCGCTTATTCTTTTCTCCAATAGAGGCAGAATAGGCATCACATGCTTCAAAGACCTTTCGCATTTGAGACTGTACTGTTTGAAAATGTTTTCTTTATTCTTTTATTTTATAAATCAAAGAATGAAATAATTTTGTAAAGTATTACTTCTTAATTTAGGCCCACAATTGAAGCAAATCATGAACACGAGTTTAATGAATATTAAACAAGTCAACTACTATTTTCATCTTTCAAAAAATCATAGCCCATTGGCAAGTGTCAAAATTACTGAAAAACTTAAGGTGTAGGTTGATTCTGAAAAGGTAAGTCTTTGAGGTTAGCTTTTTTATTACAACATATATATCTCTTTGGGCGTCTACTGACTTGAACAAGTGGTTGTTATGCTCATCTTCTAGAGATACTTATTGGTTCCAAACTCTCAGGAACACCCTTAGGATGTGCGATACTTCATCAAGAGCTTTGTAAGACCTTCTCTTATGTTGTCGTTGCATAATTTAATATTCGAGCCGCCCTTTTAGGTTTTCAACTTGAATCCTCCTTTGGCTTCAAGATGTTATTCAAAATTTTACGTCTTGAACCCTCCTTTATTATTTTTCCTATCATGCATTAAATATTTTAGAAAACCAATTTTTTGCAAATAAAAATTAATCATGGAAGTGGAATGAAATATGAAGATAATCTCTTTTACTTAGTAATCCATGTATGATTAGAATGGACTTTTCGGGAAAGTAACATAGGCCAGGGCTCACGGTTACGAAAGAAATGGATAAATAGGCCCAAACAAGTGTTTAAGGGTAATTGAACCAATGATCAATTCAGTCTGAAGCCTTCAATCTTGCATTGATTGGCTTGAATCTTCTTGCAACCTATTTTTATCTTGTTTTTCTTTTTCTGGATCCCTCTAGATTGTCCATTTTTGGGTTTTTACCCTAGAGTTCATCTCCATTTTCTTATATCTTCAGTATTTCTCGTTCTTCTTGTTGAATCTGAATCTTTGAGACTATTGCACTTATTCAACCTTGCGGCTTGAGGCTCAATGAGTCACTCATCTTGAAATACTTGATTTATTTTCTCTCTCTTTTTCTTTTTCCTCTTTTTCCTTTTTTTTTTCTTTTCTCTTTTCCTTCTTTTTTTTTCTATATTTTCTTTTTTTCCTTTTAATCTTTTTTCTTTTAATCTTTTTTCTTTTAATCTTTTTTCTTTTTTTCCTTCTCTCTCCTCTTTATCTCTATATTTTTATGTATTTATTGGACGAGTATAGGACTCCAATTACTTTAAGCAACTTCTTTTCCTATTTGTTTCCTGTATTTGGAACTTCTTTCATTGCTTTCGACTGGATTTAATCTCTGAACACTTTGCATTTGATCTACCTTGCGGCTCCTTGTTATTCCTTTTTATTTCATGGAGACTTGCCTCTGTAATAAAATTAGATTGACGACTTTTACTCATGCGAGTAGATATCCTTCACCTTGCCCCCAATGTGGAAGGTGATCCTTGGTTAGGATTGAATCCGAAGAAAAATAATTCAGGCTCAAACGGGGACAACAAGGGATATATTTTTCTCCATTTTTGAAAGGATAAATGAAATAATGTCGTTCATTATTTCATACACATGAGTCCTTGTAAAAAGAGGTATCCCCAGGGGATGAATATTCAAGATTAATTTTTATTTACATGAAAACAATGTAATTAATACATGATAGAATTATTTAAGTCATTCCCTTTATTTCATTTTCTTCTTGCTTTGATCATGCCCTAATTATTCTAGCTTCTCTTCAAAAGGTTGATCCATAATGCCCCATCCCGTCTCTTCTCACAAGAAGATTCACGAACCAATGAAAACTTTATACTTGAAGCCTTTCGATTTCACTGGTATAAAAAAATGAGGGTTTTGTATTTGAAAAGGCAAAGGAGTGACTTTGAAGTTGTGTATATGAGGGAAAGTAGTGTTATAAAAACATCAACTCTTCATGGGAAGGTAAAAGTATGGATTTGGTGTCTCAAAAAAGATAAAGATATGACTTTGGAGTCTCAAATAAATGTAGTGTCAAAATTTGGTTTTGGTAATGACCAAGAATTATTTAATGGTAAAAAAAGATCGAGTAATTGTATTTTTGGCTTTGGACGGGATATGGAAGGTCTAATTTTACCACTTTCCAAAGATCTATAACTATTGAAAAATTAAAAGAATATTTAATTCACTTGGTACTTAAAGAACTTCAAGATTAAAATTTTGATTCATTGCTCATAGCCTTAAAAGTAGCACAAGTTCAATCATCAAACATTTTTACAAAATATTTAGTAAATAAAGAAAGGAAAAAAAAACTCAAACAAGACCCAGTAAATGAAATGGAGCTTCATGATGAACGAAATGATCTTTTCCTAATTAGGATGCCCCAATACTAAAAAGAAATGTGGGTGCTTGGGTCGATCTTCAAGATTATTACAATCTAATGCCCAACTTGCTCATTAAAAAACATGCTCCTGAATCAATCAGATTTTGTAACTTGCTCATCGGTACCCCACAGTTTTTAATGGCATGGCCCAAGCTTAATATCCATGGCTTTCAAACCTTCTTTATGTACAAACGGGGTAGCTTCAATTTACCTTCAACATATCTGTCACAAGATTCTCCGTGAGTTACCACCAGGATTCGTGATTAATGTATGCTAAGATGCAACATATATTATGCAATGTATGATGTATAGATGTGAATGTAAAGATGCAAAAATGCATATACGGAAATATAAAAATGGGAATGCAAAATGTGCAATGCAAATGCATGTATGCAAGAGGTGTCATTCTAGAGTGACCATCTTAAAACAATTTTCACTGAACACAAGGGTTTCGGTATGGCAAACAAAATTTATGTAGAAGGGATAGCTTTAACTCCTAACTTCTTTATTTCTTTCAAAAGATAAGTTAACTTCCACTCATAATCGGGTGCTGAGTTGTCAATCTACTTAAATTTTCTTATAAAGCCAGCTAAATTAATCAACTTGTGAGCCACATTGTTTGCTTGGATCATAGCTTCTTTCATGTCGTCGTCCTTTTCTTCCATGATGATTAATGTATGTAAGAGGTAACATATATTATGCAATGTATGATGTATATATATGAATGTAAAGATGTAAAAATGCATATACGAAAATACAAAAATGGGAATGCAAAATTGCAATGCAAATGCATGTATGCAAGAGGTGTCATTCCAAAGTGACCATCTTAAAACAATTTGCATTGAACACAAGGGTTTTGGTACGGTAAACAAAATTTACGTAGAAGGGATAGCTTTAACTCCTAACTTCTTTATTTCTTTCAAAAGACAAGTTAACTTCCACTCATAATCGGGTGCTGAGTTGTTAATCTACTTAAATTTTCTTGCAAAGCCAGCTAAATTAATCAACTTGTGAGCCACATTGCTTGCTTGGATAATAGCTTCTTTCATGTTGTCATCCTTTTCTTCCATCTTATATGAAAGGTCTCAGAGTAATAAACAAATTCATTCCTTTTTTCCTCGTAAGAAAGTCTTTGTTATGAAGTTCTCATGTAATATTTTCAAAATTATCTACAATCCTTATCAATCTCTTGTTCTTGTTTCTAGTAGCTTCTAGCTCAGCATCAATATCATGCTTGTGACGCTGATATGAAGCTTCAATGTTGGCTATGGACATATCCAACATCTGATTCTCGACTTGGTATCTTTCCAAAACATCCATGGTTGTATTGCGTCTTCTTTCTGCAACCTGTAAAACATGAAATGACTTCTTGGCTCAACCTTCATGTATCTTGCTATTCTTTCTCCATTCAACATCGTTTTCAGTTCAGTGACCCCTGTTGTCTACTCCTCAAGGGACACATTTGAGCTTCATACCTTAACAAACCTTATCCTTCCGAATGCCCCCACTGATATCCTTACCTTTGAATGCTTTTGGCTCAAACCTAACAGGACAATCAATTACCAAACTACATCAACCTTTCTTCTCATACTCCACGATCTAAAAGGTGTTGGACTTAATGCTTGAAGGTGGTATAATTCTCAATGGAATGTCCTTAAGCTCTGGCATGGTATTCACAACAAACATTGACATCATACCAATTTGGATACGGAGGTTGCCAATGTTTCACATAATGTGGGGCCACCTCCCAAGCTTCTAAAAGCGTACCATATAACTACTTATATGATACATGGATATGATTAAAATGAGGGCCACCTCTTGGCTTAGATTGAACTAGAGTCTTCAGGTTTATTTCTCCTAATGTTGTAAGTAGACTCTCAAATGCCCACGAGTTCTGATGGCATGGCTTCTTTTCATATTTCTGAACTTCTACAGTTGTCACCATTTTTTTGGTGTCTTTAGACAACTTGTTGATACGAATGGTGACTGTGCGTGATTTCTCAGATTTGTAAATATTAGTGGTCCCTCATACATTTGACATCGTAGGATTGTTTTCATCGATCTCTTTCTTTTCTTTTGCAAAAGTATCTTTTTCTTTGCCAAAGCCACAATTCTATCCATCATCTTTGACATTTGCTCTCTTATCTCCTTTTTCTCTTCATCGGAGACATGATCCTCGGGTACATAGCTCTCCACTATTCTCGAAGTTTCCTCAGAATGACATTCCTCAACTGTTTTATAGTCCATTTGATTGTGAAACCCTTTGTCCATCATGAAAACCTTTTACTCTAATGACTACTCACAAATCGACACCTTGATTATGTCATGATCATATGATGCAAGCATAAAGAAAAGCAACATAAAAGCAAGTTACTACAAATAAGATAACAAAGTGACAAGAATTATTATATCAACAATAATATCAAAATACATAGATTAATGAGCTAATATAAAACAAGAATGCAAATGTAAATGTAAATGCACAATGTGTTAATTCTAAAAGTGACCACCATAGAACAACCTTCATCAGACCAAAAGTTTTCCTTACACTAGACAAACAAGCTTCATTTTCTTTATTTACTTGGTCTAGGCCTTTCTCACGATTTGATATTGTCTTCGTAGTCGTTGTTGGACCTCTAGACCTCAATTTCTGTGGGATTCTCCACGAGGAAAACAACCTTGATATCTCGTGAAGAATCTTCTCATTCTTGACTCAACTAGAATCTGACTATCTGGTACCATCTTGATCTTCTTTCATTTAATAGGAGTCATCGATCGACTTTAAGCTCTTCTTTCATAAATCAACTTTGTTTGTAAGTTGTCGCCCTTATGAATTCAACTACCTAGTTATGGAATTCTTATGTCGATATGAAAACCTTCTAATTTAATCACCCACTTGTGAATTAACACCTGGTTTGGTTATAATGTGAAAATGCAAATGCAAACAAAAGATAGAGAAAAATAAGATAAAAAAAGGAAATGGTTAGTACCACTCAACCAAAAAATAGAAAAAATATTTACGAAAAGAAAAGATCCTACCCAACATGGTATTTACCCTGACATGCTTTTATAACAGTTCTACCCAAACATGTTTTCTAACCCCATAAATCCTAACACCATGCCATCTAGTTCGCATGCTTGTTTAGAAAAAATGAACCTAACCGCATACTCTTCTAATTCTTATGCTTTTGAAAAATAAATAAATAAATTCAAGAAGAAGGTTAAAGGTGAGTTTCCCCTTTGTAGCTTTTGAAGAATCACATACATAATTTCGGACGCTCGTAAACATGAAGCATATGTACCCCATAAGTTACTTGCTAAAGCCCATGCACAGAAAAATAATTTTTCACACTTAACCGTAGCGTTCACCCCTACATAACGAGACAAAGAACAATTAGAAGGCTCTAAATACTCAAACATTTAGTGGGAACTAACAAACTATTGCCTCAATCCAAAAACAAACCAAGTTAAACAATGTCAGAAATCTAAAACACTAGAAATCACATATTAGTGCAACTAATAAATAAATAAAAGATGTACGATGCGATGCACACAAAACATGAGGATCAACATTTAAATATCATTCAAATTTACCATTCTCAATGAAAAAGATGGCGTATAATCGATTACAGCCTGACTCTTTAATGTCTCCAGCAGAGTCGCCAAGTTGTCGGAATGATCCTTAAGCTTTTTAGGGCTTTGGCGGGGAGCTATCCAACTTAATTTTGGAAACAATTGATTTTTTAAATAAACAAATTTGGAGTCGCAATCGACCTTTGGGTTATATAGGTTGAATACCTAAAAATACTTTTTAAAATAATTTTAAGAAAAATAATTTTAAAAGATAAAAAAGATATGTGTTTAACTAGAAATTCGTTTTGAAAAAGGGATCAGGAGTCGATTACGTGTGGAGAAGGATTAGCACCACTACAATGCCCGAAATCGATACCTAAATGATTATACATCATCGAAATATTGAAATTGGAAAATTTGAATATACATTTAAATTATGATCCTTTTTAGAAAAATATAAGGGGCACTATTGCATGAACAATTCTCGAAAATACCTTCCTTTTCAGTTAAGGGGGCAATTCCATGGATTCCCCATACAAAATAATATTACCCAAAAATACATATATTAATTATATAAAAATCAATTCATTCGAAAATATAAAATATATTATTTTGTTTGAACAATTCTTGGAAACACACTCCTTCTCAGTTAAGGCGCGTTTCTATAAATTTCTCAAATAAAATAATATTTAAAAATAATACAACTAGGGAGTAATTAAAAAATATATAAATGATGAATAAAAATAATAAAGATAGTGACTTTAGGGATTAAAATATACAACCAACAAAAAATAAAGGCAATCATTGCAAATATTTCACAATCTAAGCACTACAATCGTAAATAAACCAACTTCAATCATTCAGGACCAAAATAAAATAAATCAGAAACTAAAAAGACCTCAGAATAATTCCACCTAATAATATTCTTGCATCAACAGTGACTAAAATGCAAGATTTTCAAAATATTATTACTTGAGTCAAATGTCAATAAAGAACGTCATAACCCATGGGATGGTGACTTAAATGTGAATCTTGAAAGAAAAATGCTTAAAATAGATTAACAGAAAGTTTCATTAATGACTAAAAAGGAAGAGTTACAAACTTGGAGGGATCTAACTGCTACTATACCATTTTCTCTAACACACGCAACCCACCCTTTAAAACTATGTCATTTCACACGTGATATAATGGGAAAAACAAGGCCTAACCAACTATACCTTCTCATTATCCCTCTTTCCGTTTTTTTAAAACCCTAAACAAAAAGTTCTCCCTTCTTCTCCTTACCCGCCTCCGAATAAAACCAAGAACTTCTTCGGTTGCCATAAATCGACATTAGAGAAAAGGAAACCCATCTCTTTTCACCTGAAAACAACCTCATTTCCCTGAAAATAGCCTATTTCGAACCTAAAATGCCCAAAACAAACACTATCCCATCATTTCCTTCCTCTAAAACTCATCCCATAAGGTAAATATGCTACGTTTTAGTAACTCGAAGTGATCCTTTACTCCGACAAATGAACGGTGACCTTATTTGGTGATTAGAAGGTAATTGTTATCTTTTTCTCTCTCTTGGTTGGCTGGTTAATATTGTGCTTGAAAAATGGTTCCCATTTCTCCCTTTTTTAGTTCGAATCCCCCATTTTTTCTTCTATTTTTTTCAACCCCAATGCTCCTCGGTGTTTTGTCCTCTGGTTTTATGCTTGATGTGCTTAGCCAAATGCTAGAATTGAGGGGAATGATTTCCCCCACATCTCCATTAAATTACCCCAATTTTTTGGGATTTGTTTTGAATTTTTAAATGGGTTTGTTGATTTAGTTGTCACCGATGCATGATATTATGACTTTCAGGTGGTGTAATGGTGGTTGTTGGATGACGAGATCAAGCGGTTGAAATAGTGGCGGTGGCACGGGTTCTCCCATACCGGCGACGGTATAAGATATAGAGAGTTAGGGTTTTAAACCCTAAATATTTCTACTAGGCTAGAGTTTTGTAATGGGTCATTGGGTTGGGCCTAGTTCTACTGGGTTTGTTGTTGGGCCTAATTTGTTGGGTTGAAACGTAATTTTTTGGGCTTCGGGTTGGGCTAGTAATTTTGAGCTCGATTGGGCCTGTTGTAAAGGCTGTAAAAAGAAATAAAATAATAATAATAATAATAATAATAATACATATTAATAATAACCTGGACAAAAACAGGTATTTATAGGTAATGAATTGAGGTTTCACTAATTAATTCTGCAAATAATAGTTAGGAAACTTACAGTTCAGAGGGAACGTTTAGAGAGTCAGAGTCAAAATATGAAGTTGAGGATTCTAGTGTGTTCCAATAAAACCAAAAATAATAGTTTATTTTAGTAAACCATATTTTTAAAAACACAACAATACCCTCCACCCAAAGATTCCTTATGCAATTTCTTAGAACTGCATCTATAAGGACTTACCCTAGGCCCATTGGGTGTAGGAGCCAACCTAAGGGAACACCATGTGTCCATAAGGACTTACCCTAGCCGAAGCGTATGAGCCACTTGAGGGGAATTACCTCAGGTCCATAAAAACTTACCCTAAACATAAAGCATATAAGAAACCCTAAAGTAGTGCCTTAGCATCCATAAGGTCTTACTACTATTGGGCCTATGAGCCCATCCATGGGTCGTCTTTGGTTCATAAGGATTTAACAGCCTGATCGAGGCTAAACATGTAGAACTCTATAACACATCCCAAAAGTACCCTAGTAAAACAGTTTCAGACAATTTTAGTAATATGAGAATCATGACAAAATGTATATTGTATCTGAAACCAAAGATTAGAATCCACAGATCATAATCTAGATATCAGAAAACATGTTTTTATTTCAAATATCATAGTATACTTTTAAAATCAGAGAAAATATGTATGTGCATAAGGAACACACTAAAAGATTCAAATATTTTTCAAAGACACGCAGTAATTATCAGGAGCGGAAAACATGAACTTCTTAAAGTTGATATGTTTTTGAATACGAGATTCCTATCGAAAGGGTTTGATTACTAGTAGATCTAATCAGACATTTAGAAATTAATACTTGAGGACCATTTGGAATTTGATTGCATCATGAAGGAATTTGTGAACCTTTGCTTTAGATTATTTGATATTCAAATATAACCAGAGTGATTCTAGTACTGCGATACTTACCAATCATTCAGATCGAGATACTCCATGAATATTCACCTCTTAATGCTGACTACACTAGTAGAACTAACCACCCTTTAATATCATCATTGGTCAGATCTCGAAGAGACGAACAAACATTTTGTTGGTATTTATTTTATTGATATATTATGATAGTATCCAAAATGATCGACGTGCTTGGCTCATGCTCCAAACCTTAAGGGGCGGTAAAACACTTAGGTTTATCGGTGCTTCCTAAATTATCCGAAGACATTCACTTATTCAAAGCCCTAATAGCATTTAGGTCATTTCAGTCCTTTCATTCGATTCAGTCTTCCCATATCATTCAATCATTTGAACAATTCAGATGCAAAGGTTACTTTCAATAATTTAATCTCCAGGTATTTTCTCAAGGACCAAAATTTCTAGGTCTTGTGCCTTCTCAGAGATTAGAAATTGACTATCAGGAATTTTTGAACAGATTAGTTATTTTACCAATGAATAAGTAGTTCTATGGGGTTAAGTATAGCTTTCAAGGTTATTTCCATCTCCAGGGACAATTCTTGTCATTTTACATTGTAAGGGTAATTTTACAATTTCTTATCCAAACATTTTCGACATTAAAACCTTATAGACGATTTATCTAAATTTTTTTAATCTACTACCTTTTATCGTATAGAGTACAAGTTTCAAAATAATCATCACTAAGCACAAGGCCAATCTTTTTATTCATGCATTTACCAACTATCAATAAGTACCATAACATTCAAATGTAGTAAAATAGTACATCAATTTTTAGCCATATCGATCAATAATTTAGACTTCATATGATTGCCTTTGAACTTGAACTCAATGTCTATAAAGTCTCGGATGCATAGCAAAATAATGTACATTAGAAATGGAACTTAAAAGTGAAAATCAAATCAAATTAGGAGATAAAATGTTGGAAAACATCTTACCAGGTTTGAATTTGGTTGAACAAACTTCAGATTCGGACTTAGGACGTTGAACAACATAAAATATGACTTTTCATAAAATTTGACTTTTGGGTCAAAGTGAAACTTGATCAAAGAAAACTCTGGTCAAAGTCAACGGGTCAGACCAGTTTGAGTTGACTTAGCACGAGTTGACTCAACTTGACCTAGTACAGAAACATACCAGTTTGGTCTAGGGTAAAGTTGTCTGATCTGGTTTAGTCTAACTAGATTAGCACAAATGGTTTTTAGCCAACCGAGAAGCCCACACATAACGATGGACGTGGAAGGACGTGGAAGTACGTGCAGTGGTGACAATATATGGGTAAGGTGGTTGATTAAACCACATATGATCATTCATCAAAATCAACCCAAATGAGTCTAGAAATCAACCTAAAGCTCGAAGAAATAATTAGAAAAAGGGAATAAATACTTATCCATGGAGATGATGAAGAAAATTTCAGTGGTGATGGACCATTATGTTTGGGTTTTGGTAGGATTTGATCAAAAAACTAAACGAGGTAGGCGGCGTGGTCACTTGATGCAAAAATCAACACGAAAAATGAAAGAAATCGGTGGTGGCAGGTGGGTTTTGACGAAATTTTGAATGTTGATTCATGATGAATAACGAGACTTTATGATAACCAATCAACTACGTTTTGGTCAGATCAACAGTTAAGGTGGTGTAGAACACGGAGGCCGGAGACAACGACAATCAGCAATGAAAAGGGAGATAATGTAAGCTTAAGGAATTTAGGAATTTTTTAGGGTTTTCTCGATCAATTGGGAAGATAATTTTGGATTTAAAATCCTGATTAAGTTACCATAACATATATTTTTAATAAAATAATTACAAACAGTAGCATAGGTTAGTTGGTAGAGGCATTGTTAGCCATGCCCTAGGTCACAGGTTCAGGGTTTGTCAGCCTCACCTTCTATCTCTCTCTTCTTTTTTACAAAGATAGGGTGGTTAAATTCAAGGTTGAATTCTTAAACTTATGGGAAATTTAAAAGTTAACCTCAAGTCTTCAAAATCATTTAATTTGTCCTTTTAAAATTTCAAATAATTAATAAATTAAATTAAATGATCCTTCACTGATTCCTCTGTCTCATTTGTAGCTTCTGTGGAACCACAGTTACTCCATTGAACCTTATCCATTAGAAATCACTTACTTCACAAAACCCTCTTATCAAAATCCAGAATCTGAACAGGATCTTCTTTAAAGTACAAATGAGATCTTAATTCAATATCCTTTATAAAAATAACATGAATAGGGAGCCAGAACGATATCATATCATCGTATCAATATAAAAGAAATACATAATGCTTTCAGGTTTCAGAATCAACTTAATGCATTTATAAATCTAAGTATCTCTGACTCAATTTTTCCTTTAAGTCTAACCCTTATACCTTCTTCCATGAAGATACTTAGAAAAAACCATATCTTTAACAATAAACTTTATACCACAATCCTCAAACATAATCAAAAATTTAGGTAGATATAACTTACTTACCTTTAGTATATCTTACAAACATGACTATTTTCTTTTAGACGTAATAGAATAACTCGATATTTCCACTTTTACTAAGCTCACAAATGCTTTCCTTTAATCTCATATCGATCAAATCATTGAGGTACGAGGCCCAACACTTATCGAGTTTCAATATCATAAATTTGGAATAAGGAAATTTCTTAAAACTCTTCAATTCAGTTCATCAATGCAGAACTTATGGGGAAAACACTTTGTCAAAACTTGGACCAGATACCTTAAATTTCAATTAACTTGGGTAGTTCTACTAAATCTCGAACTTCACTTCTAAATTTTAGCTACGAGCTTATCATCATAGAACATTTGGGTAATATAACTCAAATTTAAGTAAAAAGTCGGGTCAGAATTTTTGAACAAGTATCATGTACGTTACTCGTGATGTGACATTCAAGAATTGAAATTAATGCTGACAATATTTTTTTGCACAGATTTAGTCATAATGGACAAGGTATATGTATACCTATTATAGATAGAGGATTAGACAATGGAGTTTCAGCTCAGAAGTGTACGCTTATAATCTAAGGGCATGTACTAACCAAACACCCTTAGACAGTTGATCGACTGATCTACCCAAAAACCTCGACTCAACCTAACCTCTAATGCCACTAAATGTAACACCCCATATTGATATGGTGATCCGATTCGATATGAGGTGTCACATTAGGGCCATCGGAGTAACTAACTGTAAAATTTCAAAGAAATTTAAAATTTTATTAAACCATTAAAAATGTAAAATAATTTATAAATAAATTGTACAAGTTTAGAAAACATTTACCAATCAATATATAATTTAAATATACATAGCATCAAAGAAAGTTGCAGACTCAATATAAAAAGGCTTAAGTATACAAAAGGTGTCCAACCTGTGCCCGTTTTTCCAATTTAGTACCTAACATTTATTTCATTTCAGTTTGGAGCCTAACATTTCATTTCGTTAATCAAAATGGGTCAAGCCATAATTGACTATTTATTTAGGTCGTTAACCCATTAAAATGCCACCTGGAATATTTTTTAATATTGAAAAATGATTTCTAAAAATAAAAAATTATTTTATTCCAGTTTGGTGTCTAATGTTTCTTTCCATCTCTTCCTCTTCTCCGCCATTAATCTAGAATCGGTAGCACCAGTTTGGAGTTCACCTAGTGAGTTTTTCGATGGGTTTTCAATTGCTATGTTGTTTAAAATTCCGTTCACTATTGATGCGAGTTAATATGTTGTGCTAATTAATGACATTTTTATGAATAGAAAGAGGAAGAGTCGAGGCTTATTTTGATGGTTGGTTGGTTTTTATGCTACATTTTGATGGGTTTCAAAAAGAAGATATTCAAATAGTGAAACCTAGTAAAGGAACCAAAACATTTTCCTTCATATCCAAGAAATGTGTCATGGTTGCTGCTGATTCTAGACCTATCATGGGTGTGTATATATATGTATGTGCAAGACTGATTTAGGGTTTTTGAATTCAATTTCAGTAAAACGGTGAAGAACGGGAAGAGAGTGAAAGAAAGTTGGGCACCAAACTAGAAAAAAATAATTTTTTCTTTTTAAAAATCTTTTTTAATATTAAAAAATATGTAGGTGTCTTTTTTTAATATGTTAAAAGCCAAACTTAACGACCCGTCACAGCTAGACCTAATACACCCTAATTAACGAAATAAATTTTAGGCACTAAACTGAAAAAACGGGCATAAGTTGAGCACCTTTTGTATACTTAAGCCATATAAAAACAAATATGACCTACATGCCCCCAAATTATATGGGTACCATACTCTGTAAATAACACCGAAGGAACTTCTATACTGATGTCGATACTGCACAGGATAAATTCTTTAACCTGAAATGGTGAGTAATAGAGTGAGCTTTGGGAAATATCAGTAATATAATACTACCAAAAGATGCTAAAGGCCAATAGATATAATGTGCAAAAAGAATATTCCCTTAGCTATCCAGGTATAAACATGTCATGGTAATGAGTTGAGGTTTCACTAATTAACTCTTTATGTAACATTCAGGAAGCTTACAGTTCAATGGGCACGTTCAGAGAGACAGAATCAGAAGATAGAGTTCAGGAGTCTAGTGTGTTCCAATAAAAATAGAAATAATAGTTTACTTCAATGAAAGAAATTTTTAAAAACACATCAATACCCTCAACCCGAACACTTCTTATGAAGTTTCCTAAAACTACATCTATAAGGACTTACCCTGGGCCCACGAGTGTAGGAGCCAACCTAAGGGAACACCTTGGGTCTATAAGGACTTACCCTAGCGGTAGCGTATGAGCCACCTGAGGGGAGTTCCCTCAGGTCCATAAGGACTTACCCTAAGCACAAAGCAAAGAAGCCACCCTAACAGAGTGACTTGGGATCTATAATGTCTTAACATTAGGTCCATTGGGCCTAAAAGCCCACCTAAGGGTCACCTCAGGTCCATAAGGATTTACCATCCTGATCGGGGCTGAACCTGCAAAACTCCATAACACATCCTAGAAGTACCCCAATAAAACAATTTCTGACAGCTTCAGTAAAATCAAAATCAGGGGTAAAATGTATCTTGAATAGGAAACCAACGATCAGAAACCAAAGATCAAAATTTAGAGATAAAATTTATAGATCAGAAAATATGTTTTTATTTTAAATATCAGAGTATACTATCAGAGAAAATATTTATGTACCTAAGGAACACACTGGAAGATTCAAATATTTTTCAGAAGCTCACATTAATTATCAGGAGGGTAAAACATGAACTTCTTCAAGTTAATCGATTTTGAATATGAGATTCCTATTAAAAAGGTTTGATTACTAATGGATCTAATCAGACATTTGGAAATTGATACTTTATGACCATTTGGAATCCGAGTGTATTGGGAAGGAATTTGTGAACCTTTACATTAGAATTAATTGAGATTCAAATATAAACGGAATGATTCCAACATTACTATACTTGTAAATTATTCAAATCGAGATACTCTATGAATATTCACCTATTAATCTTGACTACACTACTATAATTAACCACCCTTTAAAATAATCATTAATCGGATCTCAAAGAGACAAACATGCATTATGTTGGTAATTATTTTATTGATATTGTAACACCCAATTTCCCATATATGTTTCCGTACACGATTCATAGATGTCACATCACTTTTAAAACTTTCCACTTTGAAGAAGAACCAGTAAATTTTTGTTTACAATCATAAAACATTTTTGAGTTAATAAACTAAAACATTAATTTACTTAGAATATGTAAATAGATCTTAAAAGTTCGAACATCTTTAAACTGTTTACATCATCATAGTTCCAAATACTTTTCAGAGCATTATAATAAATCTATTACATGCCAGCTAACAACATCAAAAGTGAACATAGTTGTCGTATAGCTACTGATGAGGAGACCCTGGAATGACAATGTCAGATGCACTCCTTACTCTGCTCGCTAAAACCTACGCTTGAAATAAACACACGCTAAATATTTACTTAATGAGGCAATAACACTAACGAGGTGAAATCAATACATCAGTATATCATAACTATCAAAATACGAATTTATTGTTTTCAAATCATCATAAGTTCTTTGGGGTGCATACGTAGTGTCGATACAGTCATTCATAAACTTATTATGAATTCCGTGAGTTGTACACTTAGTGCCAATACGGCCGTTCATAAACTTATTATCAATTATGTGAGTTGCACACTTAGTGTCGATTCGGTTGTTCATAAACTTATTATGAATTCCATGAGTATCACACTTTGTACCGATACTATCGTTCATAAACTTATTATGAATTCTGCGGGTTGCACACTTAGTGCTGATACAGTCGTTCTTAAACTTAATATGAATTCCGTGGGTTACACACTTAGTTTCGATATGGTCGTTCATGAACTTATTATGAATTCTGTGGGTTGCACACTTAGTGTCGATACGATCGTTCATAAACTTATTATGAATTTCGTGAGTTGCACATTTAGTGCCAATAGTACACATAGTACTATTATAACAATGCAACAAATGCATTTAACCACATGCCACTATAACTTTTAATACATATAATAAATGCACTCACCAGATATGCCTCACTAGTATGTTGTAATGATGTCTGACTATTCGACAACTTTATCCTTACCATTTTGTTTACTTGACTCGGGAGCTTGATTACGATCTACATAAGCATCCATTATTACACATACCATACAAATGTTAGTATACTCTTTAACATTTATACTTTAATAATACTCAAAAGTATTATTATATTCAATTTCTATTAAAAATTCACCCTATCAAGAATTTCCAGACTCGATAGTATCGGTACATCTACTATGGTATCGATACTTCTATATTATGGTATTGATACTCCTTTCAGTATCAATATCATTTCTGCATTCTGGAATCCATGGTATCGATACATTCATATTAGTATCGATACTAATTGCATCAGTATCGATATTGCTCATCCTATTTCCCCAAATTTAAACATATAATATCGGTACTGTTCTTCCAGTACCGACACCCTTACCCAAATTTTCCATTTTTCAGCTTGATTTTTACCCAAAATTCATTTAAATTTCATATTTTTACTTCCAACAATACTATTAAACTCATCATTACTTAACCCTACTATCTTTCCTTCATTAATCTTCCTATAACATCCAAATTCTCTAAAGAACACTTCAAACCAAGAATCACACTACTTTTTCATACAGGTTTTTAATCACATCCAATGCTTCTAATATCTTATTTACTTCTTTGACAAGTCAAATTTACTTGTAAACCTCAATAAAAACTCATATTTCAACATATCACTCAAAAACCCATTTTCTTCAATATCAAATAAATCATCCATCTCTTAGTTTTAATCTTCTTTAAACCTTCCTTAAGCTTCCACATCACTTAAGGTTTCAAGAATAAACCAAAAACGAAAGAAAAAACTAGTTGATGAAACCATACCTTTGGCTATCGCGAGAGCACGGCAACGGAGAAGAAGAAAAATAACTTAGCTTTTTTAACTTTTCAACTTTTATCTCTCTTAAATCCCAATTAAAATGAATTTTAAATGAATTTTAAATAAATTTCCCTCTAAACGACCAAAATTCCCTTTCATTCTTCTATTCTTACTAATTAGTCTCAAATACAATTTCCTAAACCATTCTTTATACTTTTCAAATATAATCAATTTAACCCTCCACATTTAAATTATTTCACTATGGTCACCTATCCGATATTTGGGGTATCACAATTCTCCCTTTAAGAAAATTTGTCCTCAAATTTAAAGAATTACCTATTATGAGGAGGTGTGGAAATTGCTTCCTCATGTCATCCTCTCTTTCCCAAATAGCTTCTTCTGATTTGTTGTTTTGCCAAAGCACTTTGACTAAAGGAATCTTCTTGTTCGCATTTCCTTGTTTTCTTTAGCCAAGATTCGCACTGGTTCTTTCTCATAAGTTAAATATGGTCGGTTATCTATTTCTTCAGGAGCGATGACATGGGATGGATCTGATCGGTACTTTCTAAGCATCGACAATGGAAAAAATTATGGATCTTGTTCATATCAAGAGGCAAAGTTAACTGATAAGCTACTGGTCCTATCCTTTTCAAAATCTCATAAGGTCCAACGAATCTCGGACTAAGCTTTCCTTTGCACCCAAACCACAATACTTTCTTCGAGGGCGATACTTTCAGAAATACCTTGTCTCCTACTTAAATTCAATCTCTTTTCTCTTTAGATCAACATAAGATTTCTATCGCTCAGAGGCTATCTTCATATTATTTTGGATAATTTTCACCTTCTCCTCTATTTCTTTCATCAAATCCAGGCCAACTAAGTCTCGATCTTTTAGCTCAAACCAATTTAAGGGAATATTGCACTTCCTCCCATACAAGGCTTCGTACGGAGCCATCTTAATACTCGATTGGTAACTGTTATTATAAACAAATTTTTCTAAAGGCAAGTACCTTTCCAATGATCCTTTAAACTCAATCACACATGCCCTTAGCATATCCTCCAATACTTGAATAGTTCGTTCTGATTGGCTATCTATCTGCGGATGAAAAACTGTGCTAAAATTCAATCGAGTACCCAATGCCCCATGTAAATACTTCCAAAATCTTGAAGTAAACCTTGGGTCTCGATCATACACTATCGATATGACCACTCTATGCAGTCTAACTATCTCCTCTATACATAACTCCACATACTTATCCATTAAGTAATCTACCTGAACTGGAATAAAGTGAGTTGTCTTCGTAAATCTATCTACAATTACCCATATCGAGTCCTTTTTACTTGGTGAAAAGAGTAGCCTCGAAACAAAATCCATGATAACTCATTACCACTTTCACTCAGGAATGGATATTGGTTGTAGCAATCTATATGGAACTAGATGTCCAGTTTTCACTTGCTGACATGTCAGGCATCTCGCAACAAACTCTGATACAAATCTTTTCATGCCTAGCCACAAATAATGACTCTTTATATCCTGATACATTTTATTCCCAACTGGATGCATAGTCAAAGGATTATAGTGTGCCTCGGAAAGAATATCTTTCTTCGGTTCATCATTACAGGGAATGCAAAGTCTCTCACGATAATATAAATATCCATCACTCCTCATTTCGAATTCTTTTGCCTCTTCTTTTTCTACTTGCGAAATTCTTGGAAAGCATTTCCCATCTTGACTTTGCATCTCTTTTACCCAATCCAAAAGCATAGGCTTTAACTTAAGTTCAGAAATCAAGGCACCATATTCCTTTAAAGACATATGCGCATCCAAAGCTCGTAGAGCGGTAAAAGTCTTTTGATTAAGTACATCCTCTACCATATTAGCCTTCCCGGGATGATAATCGATTATCAAATCATAATATTTTAAAAGCTCGATCCATCTTCTTTGCCTCAAGTTCAGTTCTTTTTGAGTTAGCAAGTACTTTAAACTCTTGTGATCCGTATAAATGTGGCAGCACTCACCGTACATATAGTAACGCCAATTTTTCAAACCAAACACGATCACTGCCAATTCTAAATCATGTGTTGGGTAATTTCTCTCATGAGTGTTCAACTGTCTTGAGTAATAGGCCACAACTTTCCCTTTTAGCATCAACACACATCCTAATCCATTATGGGATGCATCACTAAAAACAACATAGTCTTTACCCGACTCAGGTTGTACAAGCATTGGTGCCTCTATTACAATCCTCTTTATCATTTCAAAACTTTCCTGACATTTATCCGACCAAACAAAAGGAACGTCTTTTCTCAACAATTTAGTTAAAGACAAAGCCAATATTGAAAAGTTCATCACAATCCGCCAATAATAACTAGCAAGGCCCAAGAAACTCCAAACTTCAGCCAAATTCTTTGGGGGTTGCCAATCCACTATAGCTTGAATCTTTTTGGGATATACTTTTATGCATTCTGCGGAGACTATATGGCCAAGGAAAGCAACCTCAGCTAACCAGAACTCACACTTGGATAATTTGGCATACAGTTTCTTCTCTCGAATAGTCTGAAGAACCACCCGAAGATAAGCATCATGCTTGACTCTTGACTATGAATATACCAAAATATCATCGATAAATACCACCACAAATGGATCCAGATAAGGTTGGAATACTCGGTTCATCAAATCCATAAATGCTATATGAGCATTAGTCAATCCGAATAGCATCTCCACAAATTCATAATGTCCATACCGAGTCTGAAAGGCTTTCTTTGGAATATCATCCTCTTTAATCTTTAATTGGTGGTACCCCGACCTCATGTCTATCTTAGATAACACCAATGCACCTTTTAGTTGATCGAACAAATCATCAATCCTCTGAAGTGGATACTTGTTCTTTATCAATACTTTATTTAACTGATGACAGTAGATACATAACCGCATATGCCTATTCTTCTTTTTCACAAATAGCACGATGCTCCCCAAGGAGAAACACTGGGTTTGATAAATCCCATATCCAGTAAATCTTGCAATTGGACTTTTAATTCACTTAACTCCATTGGATCCATTCAATATGGAGCCATAGAAACAGGTGCAGTGCCCGAGCAAACTTCAATCTGGAATTCCACCTCGTGGTTTGGAGGTAACCACGGTAACTCCTCGGGAAAAACATCCAGAAACTACCTAACCATGGGAATATCATTTACTCTCACTTTCGATACTCGAGTGTCTACCACGTTAGCTAAGAAAGCTATACACCCTTTTGACATCATTTTATTTACAGTCATGGCTGATATTACATCAGATGGTGATTTCGCTTTTTCATCGATCATTACTAATTCGAAGCCTTCTGCATCCTTAAAAAATAATCGTTTCTTGCGACAATCAACCCATACATTATGTGGAGATAACTAATCCATCTCCAAAATGATTTAAAACTCATCGAAGGGCAAATCCACCTGGTTTGCTAGGAACACAACCCATTGAATCTTTATCGGGTATTTTCTACACACGCGAATTACCCTTGCACTATGACCAATAGGGTTTACCGCTATCGTTTTACTAAAAATTGGTTCTAAATGAATTCTTCTAGTTCTAACCAACTTTGTACTAATGTACGAGTGAGTATAACCAAGGTCAATCAAAACAAATACAGGTTCATCAAAAAGATGGAATGTACCTCTTAAAATCTCCGGGTCCTCTCGATCTTCATTAGTCTTAATATTATAAATTTGGGCCACTCCCTGTGTAATACCCCCAACCCGTACCCGATCTGAGTACGAATCTGAGGTGTCATATTTGACTTTTCAAAACTTGACTCTTATAAAAATATGAAAATCTAAGCTTTCATTAAATAAAATTCTTAATTTACATAAGTTAGACCAAAATAATACAAAATCGATCAGAGCATGTATAATTCACAAATTGTTTACATGCCAACACACTTAATACAACAAAATACATACTTTACAAATTACTTCTGATCTAATATACTAGTAAAGGTATATTGTCCTTACAACTCCTAATTCTGGTCCTCCTATTTTTTGGTACCTACGTGTAAACCACTTACACGCTAAGTCACGGACTAAGTGAGGCATAAAAAAACATGTACTACTATTATTCTATTATATCATTCTAATTTACATATATTTATTAATCTGTAATACATATGATCATAATATGTACAAATGAAATTTAACTTCTTATGAGAGTTTTAGTTTAATTTATCTTCGAATGCCCATGTACATTATTGAAAACAGGAGGTACATGAGTACAATGAGGTTCTACACAAATGTTGTCATCATAGCTTGAATAAATTCCCACAAGGGGCACTGAAAATTTGTCCCGAAGGACCACTATGTCCCGAATGACCACTTATAATCCCTCGACTCTTGGCATGCCAATTATACCTACAACTCTCTATTATATAACATGGGCTTAAATATAAATACATTTCACATTTCCATATCTCTTTTATCACTTCTCATATAAACATATCATTCACTTCACATGCATACATATACTCACTTTACTTATTACACATACTTGGATTTGTTCTCTTATGATTACATATGTTACATATTATATCATATGGAAGCATTTAAAAGTTATACAAATACTCCTTATAATCATAACATATTCATGTATATGAAAAAGGAAATTATAAAATCAAATAGAGGAAATACACTTATCACAAGTCTTATTTCCATAAAAGAATATATATACTAACTATGATATGCACTCACCTTAGTCTTATTTAATCCCAAATTCACTTTTATAATTCTATCTATTTGGATCGATCTTGACTCTGTGACCATTCCGAAACTTGTTTGTGCTCAGTATCTACACGAATATAATCTAATGAATATAGCAATTTGAAATACTCAAAAATTATTCATACTAACTTAGACTAACTAAAATGCTAATATCAATTTTTCCAACTTAAGGGGTATTGGTACTACAAGAGCAATACCGATACCTCTACCCTAGGGTACCCATAACCTACAGAGATACCGATACCAAAATTAGCTTCGATGTTCCATGGTATCGATACCCTCCACATGGGTATCGATAGCCCTTCCATATGCTATCGATATTGTTCATACAGGTATCGATACCTCTTGAATGCCTTCCCTATTTTTCTCTTGATGTATCGGTACTTGATGAAGCAGTACTGATACCCCTTGCCCATATTTTCCTTTTTAAGCCCGAAAATTCACTCAAATCAGCTTAAATTCTTCATGTTTCATTCCATTTCATACTCTTAACTAACATATACATACTTAAACCCATTTGTACTCATTTATCACATCTTTATCTTCAAAATTCTATCCTATACATGGAATTCAAGAATCATACCAAATTTTCAACATGTTGTAATTCCAATTCTAACACTTCATACTTCTTAATTAGGGTGATGAAAAGTCAATTCTAGTTTCAAACTTTATTCGCTAACCCTATTCCAAGATTTCACTTATTCCCCTCTTATCTTTATTCCTTCCTAACTTCCTTATCTTTGACTTTTAAGGTAACTTAAGCTTTCCATAAGCTTAAGTATCATCTAAAGAACATAAACCTAACTTAAATTCAAGAAATAATCACTTAACAAGAACCTTACCTTTCCCAATGGCTTTCACGTAGAAAGAAGGAAGGAGAAGAAGAAAACTCTGGAAACCAAATTTTTGCCTCCCTCTCATTTCAACGTGGGATAAATATAACCATGAAATAATTTAATTATTTCCCCTTACTAAATGACCATTTTGTCCTTTAATTCCTTATTCTTTAATAGTCAATCCTACACAACATTTCCCATATTAGTCCTTGAACTATTCAATTATTCTACTTTAATCACCAAATTCTGAAACAATTTAGTCACTAACCCAGTATTTAGGATGTTACAAATCTCCCCCTTTAAGAAAATTCGTCCTCGAAATTTCACTATGCAAATAGATGGGGGTATTGATTCCTCATGTCCTCTACATGTTCTCACGTTGCTTCCTCTAACTTGTGATTCCTTCACAAGACTTCGACCAATGGAATAGTCTTATTCCTTAGTTTCTTAACCTCGTGACCTAAAATTTGAATCGGTTCTTCTTCATTTGTCAAGTTAGGTTGAACCTTGATCTCTTATGGTTTCATGATATGGGAGGGATCAGATATATATTTCTGAAGCATTGAAACATGAAAGACATCGTGTATCTTTTTCATTTCAGGTGGCAAAGCTAATTGATAGGCCACTGGTCCGACTCTCTTAACAATCTTATAGGGTCCAATGAACCTGGGACTAAGCTTTCCCTTGCCTCAAAACCTCAAAACATTATTCCAAGATGATACTTTTATAAACACTTTGTCTCTAATTTGATATTCTATCTCATTCCTCTTTAGATCTGCATATGATTTATGTCTATCAGCTGCTGCTTTGAGATTATTCTGAATTACTTAAACCTTTTCTTCCACTTCCTGAATCAACTAAGGATTGATAACTTCGGTATCTTTAAGCTCGAACCAATTCAAGGGCATACGTCATCTCCTTCCATAAAGAGCTTCATAGGAAGCCATTTTGATTCTTGACTGATAACTTTTTGTTGTAAGCAAATTCAGCAAGTGGTAAGTATTTTTCCCATGATCCCTTGAATTCTATTACACAGGCTCTCAGCATATCCTCCAAAATTTGTATAGTTCGCTCAGACTGTCCATCTGTCTGAGGATGAAATGCTATGCTGAAATTCAATCAAGTTCTTAACGCTCCATACAAAGTCTTCCAAAACAGCGATGTGAATCTAGGATCTCGATCAAAAATAATGGAAACATGTACACCATGTAATCATATAATCTCTCATATATACAATTCGACATATTTATCCATGGAGAAATCAGCTCGTACCAGAATGAAATGGGCTGACTTAGTTAATCTATCTACAATTATCCAGGTTGAATCTCTTTTATTCGAAGTTAAAGACAACACCGTCATAAAATCCATCGCTACATTCTCCCATTTCCACTGAGGAATAAACACTTGTTGCAATAATCCTGATGGAACTTGATGCTCCGCTTTGAATTGCTGGCAAGTCAAACACTTGGATATAAATTCAGTAATATTTCTCTTCATTCTAGGCCATCAATATCGACTCTGGAGGTCCATATACATTTTGTTTCCTCTAGGATGCATCATCATTGGACTACAATGAGCTTACGATAATAATTCCTTCTTTAACTCATCATCATCCGGAATTACAAATCTCCCTCGATAATACAAGTTCCCATCAGACTTGATCTCATAATATTTTATCACATCATTCTCTATTTGTTGCACTTCTTCAGACACTTTTTATCTTTTGCTTGCAATTCCTTAATTCGATCTAACCCTGATGGCTTGAGAGTCAATTCCGCACATATTGCACCTTCTCCACTTAATGATAATCTGGCATCTAAAGCTCGTAAGGCTGAAAACATCTTTTGGGTTAAGGTATCCACTACCATATTTTCTTTTCCCAGATGGAAATTAATTACCACATCATAACCCTTTAAGAATTTTACCCATCTCCTATGTCTTAAATTCAACTCTTTCTGAGTCATCAAATACTTCAAACTTTTATGATCGGTATATAAGTAGCAATGTTCACCATACAAGTAGTGATACTAAATCTTAAGAGCGAACACTATTGCAACCATCTCCATATCATTCATCGGATAATTCTTCTCCTGCGGTTTTAATTCTCTCGACGCATAAGCTACTACTTTTCCTTCTTGCATCGATACACATTCCAATTCATTATGGGACACATCACTATAAACTACGAAATTCTTGCCAGACTCGGGTTGAACTAATACTGAAGATTCTGTCAAAATCTTCTTTAACATTTTAAAACTCTCTTGACATTCTGGAGTCCAAGCAAATTTTACATCTTTCCTCATCAATCTAGTTAAGGTTAAATCTATCATCGAAAAGTTTTTAATGAATCTTCGATAATAACCGACTAACCCCAGAAAACTATGAACTTCTGACACATTATTTGGAACTTCCCACTCCAGAATGGCTTTAATCTTTTGAGGATCCACTTGAATTCCTTCTACATAAATTACATGTCCAAGAAATGTCACTTCATTCAACCAGAATTCATATTTAGATAATTTAGCAAATAGCTTCTTATCTCGTAAAATCTGCAGAACTATCTTCAGATGAGTACTATGCTCTTCTTATGACTTCGAATGTACCAATATGCCATCAATGAATACCACTACGAGTTGGTCTAAATAGGGTTAAAATATTTTGTTCATCAGATCCATGAAAGCAGCCGGTGCATTCGTAACTCTAAATGACATCACAACAAACCCATAGTGTCCATACCTCGTTCTAAATGTCGTCTTTGGAATATCTTTGTCTTGAATCTTCAATTGATGATATCCCGATCGTAAATCAATCTTGGAGAATACTGAATCTCCCTTCAACTGATCAAACAAATCGTCAATTATAGGGAGGGAATACTTATTTTTGATAGTCACCTTATTGAGTTGTCTATAATAAATGCAAAGACGCAGGAAACCATCTTTCTTCTTAACAAACAAAACTGGAGCTCCCCAAGGTGATACATTTGGTCTAATAAACCCTTTGTCTAACAGTTCCTGTAATTGAATCTTTAATTCATGTAACTCTTTTGGAGCCATTCTGTATGGTGCCACTGCAATGGGTGCTGCTTCCGACATTATCTCAATATGAAATTCTACCTTTCTGTCCGGAGGTAAGCCTGGAAACTCTGCAGGAAATACATCGAGGAACTCTTTGACTATGGGAATTTCTTCAATTCCTCTCTCATTGGTTCTAACATCCAGCACATTAGCAAAGAAACCTTGACATCCCTGTAGGATTAACTTCTTTTTCTTCATCACCGAGATTACATTTGCCAATGGATTCCATCCTTCACTAAATATAATAACTTCAACACCTTCTAAACTTAGCAACATTTCCCTTTTCACTCTACAATCGACATTAGCATGGTAATGATATAACCAATCCATTCTCAGTATCACCTCGAATTCGTCAAAAGGTAATTCCATCAGATTAGCAGGGAATTCAATTCCCTGAATCCGTATGGAAAACCCTTGACACACTCTATTTACCCAAGCATTGTGCCATAACGGATTCATTACTATCACCTCATTGCTAGTAACTTCTAACTGAATGTTCAATTCTCTCACTAACTTACTACTAATGTAAGAATAGGTAAAACCCGAATCCATCAGTACTAAAACGCTCTTGTCATACAATTAAAAAATACATGTTATATTCTCAGGGTCATCTGGATCCTCATTGGTCTTAAGATTATACACTCGAGCAGTTGAGCGTATCTCTTATTGAATAAAGGACTCTGGCTGAATTCTTCCTCTACCTCTACCTTTTCCCTTCTGAGTCGTAGAAGCAGACATCTCTGGTTGTGTAGACTCCCCAGCTATCATAGGACAATCTTGGATAAAATGTCTCGTGTCCCCACATTTGAAACAAGCTCCAGAAATCATTCTATATATTCCTGAATGATTTCTTCCAGAATATGGACACTGTCTGACTTGGCCCTGGTTAGATCTCCCAGTTACAAATCCCACAGACTAAGTTTGTCTGACTCTCATCAGATTTAATCCTCTAGCAGAGGATGCCACTGACTCCAATCTAGCTTGGGGTCGAGAACCAGCGTCTCTGCCCCTTTTTTATGGTGTAGAACTCGAAAAAGCATCCATTCATTTAGATGTCTGAGCTCTTGGATCTCCAAACCTCTCGTCCTGAGCTCTTTCAATAGCTTTGGCACAATTCACCACTTCTTGAAATAAGGACAAGTTCAACACAATCATCACTTCTTTTAATCTCGGACGTAAGCCTTTCATGAACTATTCACAAGCATCCTTCTCTGTCGAAATAAGTTTGGTAGCAAAGCGGCTCAATTTGTTGAACTCATACTCATATTCATACATTGTACGATTCCATTGCTTCAAATTCATGAACTCTTGCTTCATCTGTCGGATGAACTGATCTCCTATATACTTATGCTTGAATTCCTCTAAAAACAAGGACCAAGTTATCTGATCGCTAGACTTTCTCAGTGTAACATTAGTCCACCAAATTCTCGCTTGCCCTCAAAGCAAGGAGACCACTCCATCCAGTTTCTCCAAAACATAACAATGAAGTCCTTCAAGCATGATTTTAACATCATTGAGCCTAAGGTCCACATCAATAAGACCTTCTTCGGCTTCACCTCTAAATTCTGGAGCTCCTAAACCCTTCAACTCCTTTGCAGCATTCATTCTCTAAGTTGAAATAGCAGGAGGTTGGAAACACGCCAATACAATGTCCAACATCCGAAAGAAAACATCTTGATTACTCACAGGCACTCCAGAAGGTGCTTGTTCTTCACATTGCATGGCCAGGGCAGGTGAATTACTACTCTCAGTGGGCCTATCGTCTACCTCTTCACTCCGAGAACTATAATGTACGGGCATCTAATAAGATATAACCATATCATTCTATTTGCAAAACAACATACTCACTATGCTATCAATATACAAATCTGAGGTGTCACATTTGACTTTTCAAAACTTGACTCTTATAAAAATCATGAAAATCTAAGCTTTCATTAAATAACATTCATTAATTTACATAAGTTAGACCAAAATAATACAAAATCGATCAGAGCATGTGTAATTCACAACTTATTTACATGCCAACACACTTAATACAACAAAATACATACTTTCCAAATTACTTCTGATCTGATATGCTATTAAATGTATGTTGTCCTTGCAACTCCTAATTCTGGTCCTCTTGTTTCTTGGTACCTATGTCTAAACCACTTACACGCTAAGTCACATACTAAGTGAGGTATAAAAGAACATATACTACTATTATTCTATCATAACATTCTAATTTGCATATATTTATTAAACTATAATACATATGATCATAATATGTACAAATGAAATTTAACTTCTTATGAGAGTTTTAGTTTAATTTATCTTCGAATGCCCATGTACATTATTGAGAATATGAAGTACATGAGTGCACTGAGTTTGTGCACAAATATTATTACCACAGTTCGAATAAATTCCCACTAGGGGCACTGAAAATTTGTCCCGTATGACCACTTTGTCCCGAAGGACCACTATGTCCCGAAGGACCACTTATAATCCCTCGACTCTTGGCATGCCCATTATACCTACAGCTCTCATATTATATAACATGGCTTAAATATAAATACATTTCACATTTTCATCTCTTTTATCACTTCTCATATAAACATATCATTCACTTCACATGCATATATATGCTCACTTTACTTATTACACATACTTGGATTTGTTCTCTTATGATTACATATGTTACATATTATATCATATGGTAGAATTTAAAAGTTATGCAAATACTCATTATAATCATAACATATGCATGTATATGAGAAAGGAAATTATAAAATCAAATAGAGAAAATAGATTTATCACAAGTCTTATTTCCATAAAACAATATATATACTAACTATGATATGCACTCACCTTAGTCTTGTTTAATCCCAAATTCAATTTTATAATTCTATCTCTTTGGATCGATCCAGACTCTGTAACCGTTCCGGAACTTGTTTGTGCTCAGTATATACACGAATATAATCTTATGACTATCAGAATTTGAAATACTAAAAAATGATTCATACTAACTAAAATGACAATATCAATTTTTCCAACTTAAGGGGTATCGGTACTACAAGCACAGTACCGATACCTCTACCCTAGGGTACTGATACCCTATACAGGTATCGATACCAAAATTAGCTTTGATGTTCCCTGGTACCGATACCCTCCAAATAGGTATCGATACCCCTATATATGCTATCGATATTGTTCATACAGGTATCGATACCTCTTGAATACCTTCCCTATTTTGCTCTTGAGGTATCGGTACCTGATGAAACAGTACTGATACCCCTTGCCCAGATTTTTCTTTTTAAGCCTGAAAATTCACTCAAATCAACTTAAATTCTTCATAACTTAAATTCTTCATGTTTCATTCTCTTTCATACTTTTAACTAACATACACATACCTAAACCCATTTGTACTCAATAATCATATCTTTATCTTCAAAAATTCTATCTTATACAGAATTCAATAATCATACCAAATTTTCAACATGTTCTAATTCCAATTCTAACAGTTCATACTTTTTAATTAGGGTGATATGAAATCAATTCCAGTTTCAAACTTTATTCACTAACCCTTTTCCAAGTTTTCACGTATTCCTCGGTTATCTTTAATCCTTCATAACTTCCTTATCTTTGACGTTTAAGCTAACTTAAGCTTTCCTTAAGCTTAAGTATCATCTAAAGAACATAAACTAACTTAAATTTAAGAAATAATCACTTAACAAGAACCTTACCTTTCGCAATGGCTCTCACGTAAAAAGAAGGAATGAGAAGAAGAGAACTCTAGAAACCAAATTTTTGCCTCCCTTCCATTTCTACGTGGGCTAAATATAACCATAACATAATTTAATTATTTCCCCTTACTAAATGACCATTTTGTCCTTCAATTCTTTCTTCTTTACAATTCAATCCTACACAAAATTTCCATATAATTCCTTGAACTATTCAATTATTATACTTTAATCACTAAATTTTAAACTTTAACAATTTAGTCACTAACCCGATATTGAGGATGTTACACCCCGATTCTTTTGTCGCTGGTTCGACTCAAATTGACCGTCGAATCTTCCTCTTCCTCTGTTTCTACTAGATGTTGCTACTGATATCTCAGTTTGCACTGATCTATCTCCGAATCTCTGTGGAAAATTTCGAGCATAATGACCAGTTTCTCCACAATGAAAACAAGTTACAGAGTGTAATATACACACTCCCTGGTGAAATTTGCCACATGTATGACATGGTTAGTTCTTTCTCATATGCTCTACCCGAGCAAGCAATAAAAGATTGTTTAGTTTTTTGAGAAGCTGCAGCAGAATTAACTTTATCAGTATATCAGGAACTCGAGCCCTTGCCTCTCTTAGCACGATGGGAAGTTGAAGATATTCGAACCCCTTTTCCCATCTGCATACTCTATTCTGTTGCTAGAGTCTCCTATTGAGCTCTTTCAATAGCCTTAGCTCGGTTAATAACTTCTTGCAAACTAGGCAAATTTAAAGCCAACATCATATCTTTAAACTTAAGCCTCAAACCCTCAATGAACCAATCACGTCAGGCTTTATCATTGGGAACTACCTTAGTAGCATAACGACTAAGCTTGTTGTACTCAGCCTCATACTCATACATTGCTCGATCGCCTTGTTTCAAATTAAGAAACTTTAGCAGCAATGACCATATAAATTGCTCCTCAATGTACTTGTTCTTAAACTCGTCTTGAAAGAATTACTAGGTCACTTGTTCAGGTGATGCATACATCGTATTATTTGACATCCACACTCGAGCTGGTAAATTAGCATCTGAGCATTGATGACTTTGTAACATCACCATCACATCGTTTACCCATAAATCAACATCCACCAGACCTTCATCCTTTTCTCAACTCTTTTGGGATTAACATCCACAATGTTGGAGGAGCGGGGGAGGCATAGGAGGTTAGAACCGAGTCAAAATGGCATCAAGAGCTTGTATAAAGGCTCCAAACTCTAGCACATGCATACCCTAATGTGCCGACGCACTAGCATTTTCAGATGGGATCAGAAGCTCACTATTAGCTTCATAGTTCTTGCTACCCAACCCTTTTCTAAATTCTTGACCAGACGCTCTTCGTGAATTCGTAGTATCCAACATCTAATATAACATACATAAGGATAATACTTAAGTTAGTAAGGAGTGGCATCAATCATATTCTAACTACACCCTATAAGAAACCTTGACATCTTAGTAGCATGTAAACCCTTTTTACAGTAAAATACACTCGGTTTCGGCCGAGAATCGACTAAAACAGCCAATTTCCCGTATAAGTTTTCGTACACAAGTCATAGATGTCACATCACTTTTAAAACTTTCCACTCTGAAGAAGAACAAACAAATATTTGTTTCCAATCATAAAACATTTTTGAGTTAATAAACTAAAACATTAACTTACTTATAATATGTAAATAGATCTTAAACGCTTGAACATCTTTAAAATTTTTATATCATCATAGTTAAAAATACTTTTCAGAGCATTCTAATAAATCTATTACATGACAGCTAACAACATCAAAAGTGGACATAGTTGTCGTACAGTTATTGATGAGGCGACCCTTAAATGACAATGTCAGATGCACTCCTTACTCAGCTCACTAAAACCTACGTGTGAAATAAACACACGTTAAGTATTTACTTAGTGAGACAATAACACTAATGAGGTGAAATCAATACATCAGTATATCATAACTATCAAAATATGAATTTATTGTTTTCAAATCATTATAAGTTCTTTGGGGTGCTCACGTAGCTCCGATACAGTCATTCATAAACTTATTATGAATTTCGTGAGTTGCACACTTAGTGCTGATACGGTCATTCATAAACTTATTATGAATTTCGTGGGTTACACACTTAGTGTCGATACAGTCGTTTATAAACTTATTATGAATTTTGTGGGTTGTACACTTTTTGCCAATACAGTCGTTCATTAACTTATTATGAATTTTGTAGGTTGCACACTTAGTGCCGATGCGTTCGTTCATAAACTTATTATGAATTCTGTAAGTTGCACACATACTACCGATATGGTCGTTCATAAACTTATTATGAATTCTGTGAGTTGCACACTTAGTGTTGATATTACACATAGTATTGATATAACAATGCAACATATGCATTTAACCACATGCCACTATAAATGTTAATGTACATAATAAATGCACTCGCCTGATATGCCTCACTAGTATGTTGTAATGATGTCTGACTATTCGGAAACTTTATCCTTGACTTTTTATTTTCTTAACTCTAGATCTTGATTACGATCTGCATAAGCATCCATTATTACACATACCATACAAATGCTAGTATACTCTCTAACATTTATACTTTAATGATACTCAAAAGTACTAATATATTCAATTTCTATTAAAAATTCACCCTATCAAGAATTTCTAGAATCAATAGTATCTATACCTATACTATGGTATCGATATTTCTATACTATGGTACCAATACTCCTTTTAGTATCGATATCATTTTTGCATTCTGGAATCCATGGTATCGATACCTTCCTATTAGTATCGATACCCACAGCATTATCAATACTAATTGCATTAGTATCGATATTGATCATCCTATTTCCTCATATTTAAACATATAGTATCGGTACTATTCTTCCAGTACCAATACCCTTACCCATATTTTCCATTTTCAGCTCGATTTTTACCCAAATTTCGTTTAAATTTCTTACTTTTACTTCCAACAATATTATTAAACTCATCATTACTTAACCCTACTAACTTTCCTTCATTAATCTTCCTATAACATCTAAATTCTCTAAAGAACAGTTCAAACCAAGAATCACACTACTTTTTCATACATGTTTTTAATCACATCCAATGCTTCTAATCTCTTATTTACTTCTTTGGCAAGTCAAATTTACTTGTAAATGTCAATAAAAACTCATATTTTAACATATTACTCAAAAACCCATTTTCTCAATCTCAAATAAATCATCCATCTCTTGGTTTTAATCCTCTTTAAACCTTCCGTAAGCTTCCACATCACTTAAGGTTTCAAGAACAAACAAAAAACAAAAGGAAAAACCAGCTAGATGAAGCCTTACCTTTGGCTATGGAGAAAACACGACAATGGGGAAGAATAAGGAGAAGAAGAAAAATAACTTAGCTTTTTAACTTTTCCCCTTTTCTCTCTCTTAAATCCCAATTAAAATGAATTGTTAATCTATTTCCCTCTAAAGAACCAAAATACCCTTTCATTCTTTCATTCTTACTAATTAGTCTCAAGCACAATTTCCTAAATCATTCCTTGTACTTTTTAATTTAATCAATTTAACCCACCACATTTAAATTATTTCACTATGGTCACATATCCGATATTTGGGGTATTATAGAAATATTATGATAGTATCCAAAATGAACGACTTTCTTGGCTCATGCTCCAAAATTTAAGGGGCAGTATAACACTTAGGTTTATTGATGCTTCCTGAATTATCCAAAGACACTCACTTATTCTAAGCCCTGATGGTATTTAGGTCATTTCAGTACCCAAATATCTTTCAGTCCTTTCATTTCATTCACTCTTCACAAATCATTCAGTTAATTTAAACAATTCAGGCGTAAATGTTACTTTCAGTAACTTGATCTTCAGGTGTTTTCTTAGGGACTAGAATTTCTAGGTCTTGTGCCTTCTAAGAGATTAGAAATTGACTATTAGGAATTTTACCGATGAATCAGTGGTTCTATCGGGCTAGGTATAGCTTCCAAGGTTATTTCCATCTTCATGGACAATTCTTATCGTTTTCCATTGTAAGGGAAATTTCATAATTTCTTATCCAAACATTTTCGATATTAGAAACTTTAATGAATAAAATTAGAATTAAAGGATCCTGAGGTTAATTGAATTACCAATTAATCACTGATCTTAAAATTATTTATTATCGGTATTCCAGTTTCCTTAAACGAGTTATCTCAATCTTATCAGTTTACTGCATTTTATCTTATAAAGTACTAGTTATTTCATAATAATCATCGAAAAGCACATGACCAATCATTTTCATTCATGCATTTACCAACTATCAATGAGTACTATAAATCATTCAAAGGTAGTAAAATAACCCCTCTATTTCTGAGCTATATCAATCGACCATTTAGACTTCATATGGCTGCCCTTGAACTTGAACTCCACGTCTATAAAGTCTCAGATACATAGAAAAACAATTTACGTTAGAAAACAGAACATAAATGTGAAAATCAGATCAAATCAGGAGATAAAATGCTGAAAAATAGCTTACCATGTTTGAATTTGGTGAAAAAACTTCGGATTTGGACTCGGAACGTCGAAAAACATTAAAATAACTTTTCATAAAAAAAATTATTTTGGTTAAAGTCAAACCTGTCAAAGTAAACGAGTCAAACCAGTTTGAGTGCACGAGTTGACTTAGCTTGACCCGGTTCAGAAACAAACTGGTTGGTCTATGGTAAAACGATCCGATCTAGTCCGGTCTAACTACATCGATTCAAAGGGTTTCTAACTAGTCGAGAAGCCCATGAGCGACAATGGTGCGTAGCGACACGTGTGGTGGTGACAAAGGGCGGGGAAGATAGCTGATTGAACCACAGATGATCATTTATCAAAATTAACCCAATCAGTCCAGAAATCAACCTAAAACATGATAGAATAATAAGAAAAAGGGAACAAATCCTTACCCACGGTGGTGAAAGAGAAAACTACAGCGGGTGAGGAACCATGATGGTTGCGGTTTGATCAGATATGCTCGAAGAACTCAACTACATAGGTGGTGTGGTCACCGGACGTCGAAATTGACGCAAAAATGAAAGAATTTAGTGGCGGTTGGTGGGTTTTAAAGAAACTCCAAATGTTGATTCACGAAGAACGATGAGCCTTTACGATGATCGGTTGACTAGGTTTTGGTTGAACGATGACTACGGCCTTAACGGTGAAGGCGGTGTATAACACAACGGCCGGAGGCGGTGATCGACGATGAAAAGGGCGACGGTGTAAACTTAAGTGGGAATAAATTTGGGGATTTAAATCCCGACTAAGTTACCATAACATGTATTTTTAATAAAATAATTACAAACAGTGGCTTATAAGGTAAAGGCAATGGTTGCCATACCTTTAGGTCTTGGGTTTAAGGCATGTCAACCTTATATTCTCCTTTCTTTTTTATTTTTTTTAATAGATAGGGTGGTTAAATTCAAGGTTGAATCCTTGAACTTATAGGAAATTCAAAAGTTGGCCTCAAGTCTCAAGAATCATTTAATTTGGTCCATCAAAATTTCAATTAATTAATAAATTAGTAATAAATTAAATTAGACTAACTAAAAAATTAGGGGTATGACAGGTCATGTACTGTTCTCCATTCGGATAATGCATCCACACGATACAAATCCCATTCTTTCATCGTGAGCTCATCTTTGTTCAATTTACACTACCACGTGGTGTCTTCCATTTATCCTTGCCCTGTTGTCGTGGCCCTTTATTCCACACAGTCGATTTCTCAACTTAATTCATTAACCACCTTTCTCTCTATAGTCTTCGGCTTCTTTCTAGAATGGTTTTCAACCTTAAAATATCAAGATCTAAGATCTAAGCATTCCGATTTTGCCACAATGTATATAGAATATCATCGAATAATGAGTCCTAACTTTCCTCTTCTTTCGTGAAGTAGGTTGTACCTTGCAAGTTCATCCTTATCCAATCTTTTAAGTTCATGTTCATAAACTCATGGCATTTTTTTATCTTTAATTAGGCTTATCCATACGATGTTAGTTTTCATATACTTTTTGAGTACATGATCCGTTGTTTGTGATGTGGCTCCGTATGCATCGTAGCCAGCTTGGGTTGTCATGTGCCTCCTGGCTCGTTCGCTGTTGGTGAGGATTTGCTCACCAGTTGCTAACCATAGGAATGTTTTAACCCTTTGCAACCCCCGATATTTAGCTATTACTTGTTAGACATAGCTGAGCTGCTCGAGTAGTTGTAACTGAAGTGATTCTTAGTGTTAGTTAGTAATTGAGGTTGGTAATGTTGTTAGGCTGTTATACGATTTTGTTAGCTTAGTTAGCAACAGCTAGTTAAGTTGTGCAAGCTGTATAAAACAGCGTACAAGATCATGTAAATGTAAGCTTGTGTATTCATTGTGTAATTCATGAAGATTGATGATATTCCAACATGGTATCAATTGCCGGAGATCCTAGTGATATTTTCTTGAGTTTTGAGGTGTGATCATGTCACTTAGTGAAGCAGATTCCTTTCCCTCCAGCATAATCAAGATGTTTACAAATAAAAATATCAACGTGGTGCTCGATGAAGGGAACTTCTTACTATGGAAACAACAAGTATTAATTACCGTTCGCAGTCATCGACTTGAACGACTACTCACTAGTGCATTGAAGCCTCCACCTGAGATGGTGGCTGATGAATATGGTGCCATGGTCCCGAATGAAGAATACGAGGACTTTGTGGCCCAAGATAACGCGTTGGCTTCTTGGCTATTGTCAACAATTAGAAATCATTTGTTGTCTCAGTTTGTTGGAGTAGAGACCGCTTCTGCGGTATGAAATATTGTTTTACAATTTTTTGCTACAAGATCATTAACACTAGTGATGAATATGTATTGCAAGCTGCAGTCCCATAAAAAGGGTGAAGAGAATATGCGGGTGTATTTGTCACGAGTTAAAGAAACGTACGATGCTTTGGCATGTGGTAGTATTGTCCCCATCGTCGGTCAGGTGGCAAGCATTCTAAAAGGTTTACCTAGGGAGTATCGACCCTTCATGGCTGTGATCACCACCAGTGGAGAATCTATGTCTTTAGAAAAAGTTTACACAATTCTTATTGATGATGAAACACAGTTAGCAGGATTCGCTGCTCAAGAAGAGGTAGTGTTGGCAAGTGCAAATATTGCTCGTGGTTTTGAGTCTACAAAGGATGGCTCTAATACATATTCGCATAATCATCGATCGCATCAGCCTGCGTATTCTAGTGGGAGATCTAATGGTTGGAATGGTCGTGGACGTGGACGGTCTTGAGTTCAATGTCAGCTGTGTGGGAAACCAGACCATCTGGTTGATCGATGTTGGCATCGAATGATTAGAACTTTCAAATTGTGTCATCTAATGCAAGTCAGCCACAGTTTACAACTGACTCAGCCAGGGCTAATACTGTATCTTATGACAATGTTGCCTGTGAATGTTGTTCAAATAAGTCTCGATCTCAGTTGATGACAGAGGGTACTTCTCGTGAACATGGTTTCTACATCCTTTCAAGATGATTGGATAGTGGATTCGGGTACCACTCATCATGTGACACCAAAGGCAGGTAATATTACTAATTGGGTAGAGCGTGGTGGTCCAGAAAAGCTAATGGTTGGTGATGGTCTCTCTTTACGCGTTAATATGACTAGTGATGCTACATTAGAAACATCAACCATGTCATTGTTGTTAAATGGTTTGCTTCTTGTACCTCAAATAACGTAAAATCTTCTCTCGGTGTCTAAGTTTGCTAGGGATAATGGGGTGTTCTTTGAATTCCATGCCCAGGGATGTTGTGTTCGTGATGTTGTTACTAAGGGTATTCTGCTGCATGGACGTGTTCAGGATGGTTTGTACGTTTTCTTAGGAGATCGAGTTGCAGGTGTTTGTCAAAATGTTGCTTCCCATACTGTTGTTGCTACAAATAGCTTAGAACTTTGGCACTGTCGATTAGGACACGCAACGTATAATACTGTTGATCGTGTTTGTAAAACACTTGATGTACTACTTTCTAAAGATATAAATAACATGTGTGAAGCGTGTTGCATTGGAAAAAGCCATAAATTACCATTTCTTGACTCTACTACTGTTTACACTGCACCATTTTAACTTGTGTTCACTGACATTTGGGGACCAGCGCATGTAATGTCCAATGGTTATCGTTATTACTTGTCATTTTTAGATGCATATTCAAGGCACTCTTGGGTATATTTCCTAAAGGATCGGTCACAAGTTGTGGTTGTCTTTAAACAGTTTCAAAAAATGGTATTGACTCAATTTGGTGTGCCTATCAAAATTGTCCAAAGTGATTGGGTGGTGAGTATAGGAGCCTCTCTTCTGTTTTAGCTAAGAAAGGTGTTCTTCATCGCGTAGGTTGCCCTCATACCTCTAAACAGAATGGAGTAGTTGAGAGGAAGAACAGACATATTGTGGAATTGGCTTTGGTACTTCTGGATCAAGCTAGAATGACATTGTATTTCTGGTACTATATTGTTGTCACCGCCCTGTACATCATCAATCGATTGCCAACAAAAGTATTGGATGGTGTGTCTCCTCTTGAGAAGTTATGGGAAAGAAGCCATAGTACGAGCTGATGAGAGTGTTTGGGTGCAGGTGCTATCCTCACTTGAGGATGTTTTAGAATCACAAGCTGAATTTCAGGTCACAATCATGCACATATTTTTGGTATAACCCACAACACAAAGGGTACATATGTCTAGCTACTGATGGAAGAATTTACATATCCAGGCATGTAATTTTTGATGAGTACTCTTGCCTCTTCTGCAACACCTACTGCTGTGAGTTCAAAGTCAAGCTCACTTGAGCTTGTTGCTGATGTTGGCAGATTAAGAGCTGGTGGTGTTACGGTAAGTATTGAATCGATAACTTCCACTTCAAGGGAAAATTTAGCACGTGAAGATACGGTTGGGTTAGCTGAGAATGAAGTTTCGAATTTAAATAGTGAGGGTGGTCAAAATAGTGAAGCTAACAGTGGTGATGTTGAGCAAGGTGGCGATGAGCTAAGTGCACATGGTGAGTCTGATGCAGAGGCAAGTAGAGCTGTTGAGACTGTCATAAATCACCATCCCATGCTCACAAGAAGCAAATATGGTGTTTTCAAGCCTAAAGTACTTTCTGTTGTTGGTAACTCAATGGACCCAGTGAATGTTCATGAGGCTCTTTAGTCATCATATTGGAGGAATGTCGTGCATGCAGAACTTGCAGCCTTGAAGGATAATAGCACATGGTCGTTGGTTCCACTGCCTGAAGGGAGGTCTGTGGTTGGTTGCAAGTGGTTGTTCAAGGTAAACAAAATCCAGATGGGTCTATTAGTCGATACAAGGCTCGACTTGTAGCAAGGGGATATTCTCAGCTAGGCTATGACTTTAATGAAACCTTTAGTCATGTTGTCAAATTTTCTACACTCAAAATAATATTGTCTTTGGATGTAACAAGGGGCTGGAAACTTCGACAGGTTGATGTAAACAATGCTTTCCTGCACGGTGATTTACATGAAGAGGTATTCATGCAGCAGCCACCCAAATTTAAGCAAACGACTGTTGATGTTACTATGCTGGTATGTAAGCTTCAAAAGGCCCTGTATGGCTTGAAACAAGCCCCGCATAGCTGGCATCAAAGTTGAAGGAGTGTTTTCTATAAATTGGCTTTAAAGAATCCAAGGCAGACACATCATTGTTTATACGTTGTGTTCAAGGGATACGTGTATATATGTTAGTTTATGTCGATGACATAGTCGTAACAGGCGAGTCAAGTGCTCAGATTGAAGAGGTTGTTAGATTGTTGAGTGATAAGTTTGCTCTAAAAGACCTTGGAGAACTCAGTTTTTTTCTTGGCATTGAGGTTAAACGATGCGGTGAGACTTTGATTCTTAGTCAACATAAGTTTATATTAGAATTGTTAATGAAAACTAAGATGCAGGATGCGGGTGCTGTAGCTACACCTATGCTGGTTACATCGAAGCTTGCACAGGATGTTGGTGAGTTGTTGTCTGATGCATATGAATATCGTAGTGTGGTAGGTGCATTACTGTATGCTTGTCATACACATCTAGATATTTCGTTTAGTGTTAATAAGGTGGCACAATATATGCATTAGCCTAGACATGAACACTTTGGGGCTGTTAAGCAAATTTTAAGATACTTGGTAGGTATGCTTAATCATGGACTCGTCATAGCACCAGCAGTTGCAGGGCTTTATGTTGTAGCCTTTGCGGATGCCAATTAGGGTGGTAATACAAAAGATAGAAAGTCCATCACAGGCAATTGTATCTTTTTTGGAGATAATTTAGTTATGTGGAGTTCCAAGAAGCAAAAATTGGTGTCTCGGTCCACTATGGAGGCTGAGTATAGGAGTGTTGCTGATGCTACTGCTGAAACAACATGGGTGAGTGCACTGCTTGCAGATATAGGGGTTTAATAGTTGAAGACTCCTGTGGTTTGGTGTGACAATAACATTGTTTTTGCCATAATAGCAAATTCAGTGTATCATGCAAAGACAAAATATGTGGAACTTGATATTCACTTTGTAAGAGAAAAGGTTGCAGCTAAGCATGTACTGATAAACTACGTGCCTGCTAGTCATCAAGTAGCTGATGGTTTCACCAAGCCTTTGTTAACATCACAATTTGAGATGTTTCGCGCAAAGCTTAATGTTCAGTCGTTTCTTGGGGGAGAAGAAAAAAGTAGGGGGAATGTTAGGCATAGCTGAGCTGCTCGAGTAGTTGTAACTGAAGTGATTCTTAGTGTTAGTTAGTAGTTGAGGTTGGTAAAGCTGTTAGGCTGTTATACGATTCTGTTAGCTTAGTTAGCAGCAGTTAGTGAAGTCTTGCAAGCTGTATAAAACAGCGTACAAGATCATGTAAATGTAAGCTTGTGTATTCATTGTGTAATTCATGAAGATTGATGATATTACAACATTACTTCCCACGTTTAATTTGGACCACCACTGGAACTAAGGTATGTCTCTTCGGTCCATCGTTCGTATGTTGTTTTGACAATGAAGGCTCTATATGCTCTCCATTTCCATCAAGGGCTATCCACGACTAGAGCTTGAGAAGGGGACATTGTGGTTGTCAATATTAGTAATATTCTTTATGGTAGTAAGTCCCTTAACATGGTCCAATTCCATTTTCTCCATTCATCAACTATTTCAGCAACTGATACGATGAAAATATGTTGCACCCTGTTTTGGTCAATTACCTCCGTATGTAATGGTCCCACGTCACTTAGCCACGAGTTTCTCCAAAAATCATCTTTGGATCCATCATTGATGTTTAAAACGATACCTTCTCGAACGTCCTTCCAGATGAGGCTTATTTCTTTCCAAAGTCTTGAACAGTTTCGTATAGTTTTCCATATGCCTTCTATCCACTTGTACTTTGTTCAGAAAATTCTTACCCATAACTGATCCTGTTTGTGGATCAGATTAACTCTAACTTTTGATAGGAACACAACATTTTGATGTTCCAGAATCTTAAGTCCAAGGCCGCTATTCTGGATCGGTCTACATAGGTTATTCCAGTTTACAAGATGAATCTCACCCATTTTCTCTGAATTACCCTAAATGATGTTTCGGTTTAACTTTTCAATTTCTTCGCATGTTCTTTTCGAGAGCAAGGTAGATTGCATGGAATAGTAAGGAATGTTAGAGAGAGAAAAAGAAAGTGATAAGCATCGTGCTTTCCATATGGTGAGTTTATCACGTACCTTCTGAGTCAAATATTGGTATGAAGCTTTGGTATCTCGACTGTGTAGTAAAGTAACTCCCAAATACTTTCCTAAATCAAGAATTTTAAAGTCGAACTAAGAGCTGATCAATGGTGTAGGGATGAGCAAAATTCGATTCAACTTGAAAAATCAATTTTTTAACTCGACTCAACTCGAGTTAATTTTAAGTTATAATTTCATAAACTCTACTCAACTCGAAAAAAAATTCAGTTGAAGTTTGATTAATTCGAGTCCATCAATTTTGTATGATATATATAAATCACATATGAAAAAATATGTATGTATTGTATATGATTATAAAATATTATTTAAATTAGAATAAAATAATGTCATAATATTGTAAATATTCACAATTAAATTTAAATAGAAACTCTTCCGTTTATAAAATAGAACTCATCAACTTGAATAACTTAGAATTTTTTGACTCAATTCAACTTGATTTGATCGAACGTTCTCCCCCTAGTCGCATGTTGCTTTCCACGTTCTTTGAAAAGAAAATCGTTATTTTTTCAGTACTTACCTTATGTCCATATACTTGGCAAAATTCTTCCGTAACTTTCCTGATAGTTGTGAGTTGCTCCATGGATACTTTAGCAAATAAAGCCATGTCGTGCGAAGAACAAATGAGAGATCGAAGGGATATCTCTTGCTAACTGAACCAGCTTCCATTCTCCGTCGCTTACCTTGCATTGGATTGCTTGTGCTGGCCTTTCCATTCATAGTACAAACAGGTACGGGGAGAGGAGTCGCCTTGCTGTATACTACTAGATGGTTTAAAGGTATTTGTGACCGATCCATTATAAAAAAACTTGAGTTGATTTTGATGAGTCACATTTCATTATAAGCTTGCGCATTGTGTTTGGTATACCAATATCTTGAAGTGCGTCATACATGAATGATCATTTGAGTCGATCGTATTCCCTCTCGAGGTCTATTTTAATCATCCTTCATATATGTTTATCTTTTATCGATTCATCGAATGAATAACCTCTTGGACGATTACTATGTTGTCGGTTATTGAGCGACCAAGAACGAAACTTATTTGGTTACTGGAGACCTAGTTGGTTATCAATGGCTTCAGCCGATTAATAATTATTTCTTTTGCAACCTTGTATAGCATTGAACAAAGACTAATTGATCGAAATTGATTTGATGTGTTCAGGATGTTTAATTTTCGGTATTAATACTAGCAATGTTCTGCTTAAAAATTCATCAAACTCGCTGCCACTGAATATATCTTTGATCAGTCGACACATTATTTCCCACCACCGCCTAGTTGCATTGATAAAAAATTACATGTAAACCATCCACCCCGGATACTTTTAGAGCATTCATATCGAAGATCACTCCCTTGATTTCCTCATCCGTGACAGACCGACAAAGTTCTTACATGGTAGTTGGATTCACATTCATGAATAGCACACAGATGGAGTAGTTTTGGCCTTCCTCACCTGAGCTCTTAAAGAGGTCTAAAAGTTTACTGCCATTTCCTCGAGTACTTCTTGGTTCGAGCACCAACTTCCGCCATTTTTTAAGAGCCATGACTCGATTAGCTTTTTTCCTTTGCATTTTACACGAGTGAAAGAAGCTGGTGTTTCAATCCCCTTTTTTAATCCATTGATTGTTTGATTTCTGGTACCATAAGCTCTCTTCACAGTTCAAGACATCATCTATTCCTCCCTCAATTGTCTTCATAATTCCACCAAGTAGTCCAAGTTGTCATTCCTTTTAGCTTTGTCGATATCGAGCGAGTAACTCATTTTTCTTCTAATCGATGTGTCCAAATACCTCTTTATTCCACTATTATACTTTGCTTTTGAAGGATTCGATGTTCGTTGTTATATTGTCTTCCTCATTCCATACATTATTTAGAAATTCTACAAATCGAGGGTGATCCTGCCAGCCTGTTATAAATCGAAAGGGTTTTGGCCTTTCACTTTTCTCTTGGATTTGGAATAATAGAGGAAAATGATCTGACCTTACTCTTTCAAGGTGTAACACTATGGAGTTATTGAATTAACTGAGCCATTGATTGTTCACTAGACAAATGTCTAGTCTTTTGTGTAAGGTTCCCCTCCGCCAAGTAAAATCAGCTTCTCGATAGTCGACTTCCAGAAGTCCCTTATTGAAGATAAACTCGTTAAAGAGATTACTAACCCCATTTCCTCAGATGGTCTTTCCTTCCTAGTCTTCCATTCTTAGTATTGCATTAAAGTCTCTCCCCGATAGTTAAGCCTCATCTTTTGCTGGCTATAAGTAAGAGAGCTGCCCCCAAAGAGGTTTGCGTTTGGCATAGTTAGAGCTAGCATAAATCATTGTGAGGTAAAGCCACTTAAGTGAGCCCTCCTCCTGAATTTTCTAAAGATGATCTGATTTGATAAGCTGAGAATTTCAACATTTAGTTCATCTTTTCATAGCTACCATATGTCTCCACTGAAGCCATACGCGTATACTCTAAAACAATTTGGATAGCTGAATTTTCAAATGATTTTATCGATGTTATTACCACTTATGCGAGTTTCAAATAAATTGATAATTCTTGAACAATGTAGCCTATTGAACTCATTTAGATGTCGTCTAAATCTTGGCCTTGCCTCCTTGGTAGTTCTAAAACATGATTTTGTTGGTCATCAAGATCTAATGGTACGAATCTACTAACTTGGCTGTGGGTTATCACCACAAGTCAACTTAGTTACCACTACTCTATCTATACTTTTCTCGAAGTCTCCTGATGCCATGTTATCCCCTTCTAAATCGGAATTGGGCACCACTATTTGAGGCTCCCCCAGTTGGATTTTACTTCTTTAGTTCTAAGATTTATCGTGGTATCACCATTTTCTTTAACAGATTGACCCATTCCGAGAGTATTACCTTAGCTGGTAGTTTGACCCCCTTGTCCCTTTTCACTCGAAGCCCTTTGCGAACTCCATCAATGTAGGATTTTTGCACGTTGATTTGGCCAGCTTTTCCTTGTTAACTTTGTTGCTCCTCCTCAATAATGATTTTAGCCAAGTGGTTTCCAGTAGATGTTTTTGGTTTGTGAGTAATGGCTTGTGTCTTCTATCCGTCCACCTTTGCTACTACTTTAATGTTTCCCATTCTAGTAGGTTCCTCTTCCACGATCCTTCTATTCCCCATGGCCTTAGCAACTTTAGCCCCTTGGATTCTGGTTCTTTGGTTTTGCTCAAGTGATTTCGCTGTATTTTCCCCAGGCGTAGGTACCTGAGTCTTTTCCATCTTCTAAGTTTGTTCTCACTTCATCGTTTGTTTCCTTTGTTTGGGGATCTTTATTCAGAGCTTTAAAAGCGTTTCTATTAAGGTTCTTGGTCCTCCCTTCCATTATTCTTCTCTTATTTAATGCCACCATCAGGGGTCCAAACATCAAATCTTCCTTTCTCGGTGATGCCATCTTAGCACTCTTGGTATTGTCCGCCTTATCTTGTTCAGTTCTAGTCGAACAAGTGTCCAAGCCATGGCTTTCTTTTGCATGAGCATACACACTGCATCTAAAACAACTTTTTTGTAGACCCTCCTCCAATTTCTGGATAAATCCATCGATTTTGAGACAGGGTATCAATGGTTTATTTAGATTAACCATAACGGTAAGTCTTGCTAACTGTTCTCTCTTATCTGCATGTGCATTATAATCAATTTTGATCACCTTCTCAGTTACTCCCATGATGTGTCTGAAGAGTGCTTTTGAGTAGCATATGTATGGAAGCCTTGGAAAGCGGACCCAAACTATAACTTTGGATGGGTGGCTTTCCGATTTTGAGAATTTCTTACTCCATGGTTGTACGGTAAGGTAACTTACATATATGGTCCATGGTGCTTCTGTTAAGATGCAAACATAATATTCCCCTCTTTCGAATTTGACGATCTAGCAGTTGTTGAGATAGTTCATGCACGTGCTTAATAGGGATGCTAACTGTAGTTTGTTAGTCTGTTGTAAAACGGTTTTGAAGCTGTTAAGATTTCTGTTACAGCTAAGCTATAAGTAACAGTACATTGTAAATGGAAAGCATATACACAATGAATTTCTTTTACTCATTGTTTGTTTCTGCTAAATTTAATAGTAGCCATTCTCCAAATCCACCACCTGGAAGTTTTCTTGCGGTTTCCACAACAGCTGGATTCTATCATGAGAAGCATTTTATATCCAACTGTTCCGCCCAAGAGTCTCACTATGGCCGACCTCTGCATGGTATTATATATCTTTTCATGCGCTTCCTCATTGAATTGAATGAATGGATATGGATTGCTGAAGTCAATCTTGAAGTCTCCCTCGGTGATTTCTACTTCCTCCATGGTCTGTAGGGTTACCGCGTCGGTTTTCTTGGAAGAACCCCTGACCGCTCTCGCATACAATTGTTTTAACTTCTTGTTGTCATCTTCAATGATCATGGTTTCTTTTTGTATCCTATATTTTTCTTATTTATCTTCAGTCATCCGTACGTTCCCTTCGACAAGGTTCTCTTCCATCGTTAAACTAACCACCTCGTTGTTCTTAACTTTCTTTGTTGCATGTTGTTCCTGTCGTAACCGTCTTTCGGTTGGGCTCCGGAATTGGACATCGACGTGGATTAAATGAATTGAGAGTCGCCACCGATCATTTACTTTACGAAAAGTGGGTTGATCCGATACCTTATTTCTTATCTGATCTGCGTTTTACCAGAGATATGCCGCATTTGGGAGTCGGTTACAGTCAAGGAAGGGTTAGCACTCTTAAACTGCCCTTTCGGTACTACGTAATTTGCAGTCGTCATTAAGTAAAAAAATTGAAAGTTTAACTCAAAAGGTAAAATTACGATCCAAAATTACTTACCCTAATTCGATTTGAAAATATCCCTTTTAAAAAAAGGCGAGAAATAATTTAGAGGAAAAAGACAATGAAAGTAAATAAATAAAACAAAGAAAACACATAAATAACACGAATAAACAAAATGAGATAAAAAATGAGAAAATAAAAGAAGTAAAAGTAAAAATTAACAAGAAAAAAAAAGAATGAAGTAACGAATCTAATAATAATAAAACAACAATAAAAATAATGAAAAAAATACAAAGAAAATAGAAAAAAATGAAAAAAAAATACAATCACATAAAATAAAGAAAAAAATAAAAAAAATACAAGTTAAAAGTAAAATAGTAATAACAATTATAATGATAATTATAAAAATATAAATATATACGTTAATAGCAAAAATAAATAGTAATAATACTAGTTATATGAGTATATATATATATATATATATATATATATATAATAACTTATAAACGATGTATAAAAAAATAGTAATAATAAGTATTAAAATAAAAAAATAATAAAAGTAATAAAAAAAAATAAAAGAAATTATAATGAATATGAAAATGAAAATGAAAATGAAAATGGAAATATAACTAAATCAGAATATAATATATATATATATATATATATATAAATTATAAATGAAATAAAAAATAATAATAATGGAAATATATGTAAACATATATGAGATTAGTAGGGGATTAAATTGAAATAAAAGCTAAATCAGTGGGCAAATGTCAAAGAACATTGAAGATTAAAATCGGCAAAAATAAAAAAGTTTTCATTTTTTAATAGATTTTCGCACCCTCATTCCAAAAATATAATTTATTTTTGCGAAATAACCTCTAGGGAGCGTAGATCTGAAATCAAAGTTTCGAAAAACTCCCTTCAGGTCATCGACCAAAACATTTGTCTTTGGGAATCTCAAGCAAAGAAAACGCGATTAACAACGCATGCAAGTGAAGAGTAAAGAGAAACAAACGAAAGGTAAAAAGCTTTCACCTTTCTTACTTCGAATCGTTTACAATAGCCTCGAAATCACTTTTTCTTTGCTCGTATTTTTCTGGCGTTCCTTTTGTGTAACTCCTATGTTCTGGTGTGTTAATTACAAGGCTTATTTATAGTACTAAAACCCCTATTTTAAACTAGTATTTGAGTCCTAATCCAACTCTTCTTTGTTGGTTACGTGAAGACTCCTCGGTTGGCAGGACAAAATCTGGTGTCTTCAGCTACCCCTCTTTGCTCATTATCGTGTAACGAAAAATGGAGCAAAGATTACAAGACAAAAATTTTGTCCATATCGAATATCCTCTGTCGTAGAGTTGAAATCTGATATTGAAACTGATTTGTCAATCACAAAATAACTCCATCATTGTGAGGTTGAGTCAAAATAGGAAAATTCTGAGCACGAAATCCTTCGTCGTGAAGCTGAAAATGAACTCAAAGCTTTTGACAAGTGGCCTCTGAATCATCTTCTGGCTCAAGATACTTCGTCGTGAAGGTGGAACTTGACCTGAAGACTTTGGTGTTCTGATGTTACAGGTGACCCCTTCGTCGTGAAGTTGAGTCAATCCGTTGGGGTATGATACCCTTCGTTGTAAAGTTTTATATGTATATGGCCCCTTCGTAGTGAAGTTGAGCCTGAGAATTGGATATCCTTCGTCGTGAAATTGAAATCCAATGTAAGTTGTGTTGCTGCTTGTGTGCACGATTCCCTTCGTCGTGAAGTTGAAACCGCGAGTGGTCCCTCCGTCGTGAAGTTGAGCCTGGTAATTGGATATCCTTCGTCGTGAAGTTGAAATCCAAGTAAGTTGTATTGCTCTGAGTCCAATATCCTCCATCGTGAAGTTGAAATTGGCTCTGGAACTGGGAAATTATTTGTTGACAGTCAGCCGCCCCTTCGCTGTGAAGTTGAGCTTGTGCTGTCTCGAGTCTAATATCCTTCGCTGTGAAGGTTAAATTGACTCTGAAATTGGGAAGTTGTTTGTTGACAACCAGTCGTCCCTTCGTTGTGAAGTTGAACTTGTGTTGTCTTAAGTGTTGAGTCAGGTAATTGGATATCCTTCGTCGTGAAGTTGAAATCCAAGTAAGTTGTATTGCTCCGAGTCCAATATCCTCCGTCGTGAAGTTGAAATTGGCTCTGGAACTGGGAAATTGTTTGTTACCAGTCAGCCGCCCCTTCACCGTGAAGTTGAGCTTGTGCTGTCTTGAGTCTAATATCCTTCATTGTGAAGTTGAAATTAACTCTGAAAGTTTTTTGTTGACAATCAGCCGTCCCTTCGCTGTGAAGTTGAACTTGTGTTGTCTCGAGTCCAATATCCTTCGTTGTGAAGTTGAAATTGGCACGATATCCTCCGTCGTGGAGTTAAAATCGTGGATGTGTGGGTACGATATCCTCCGTCGTAGAGTTGAAATCGCGGATGGCCTTTTTGTCGTGAAGTTGAGCCTTGAATTGAATATCCTTCGCCGTGAAGTTTAAATCCAAGTATTGAACGTTGCGGGTGGACACGATTTCCTTCGCCGTGAAGTTGAAAACGTGGATGACCCCTTTATTGTGAAGTTTGGCTTCGAGTTAGATATCCTTCGTCGTGAAGTTGAAATATATTCTAGAACAAATTGTGTCGCTTCGAGTTCAATATCCTTCGCTGCGAAAATGAAATTGGCTCTAGCTAAAACCTTCAAAGTGATGCATATATGCGATGAATGCAATTCCCTTAGGTATGCCTAAAATGCATATGCAACATATGTTATTTTGGGTTCTGGAGAAAAATCTCGATCTCCGATTGCATGTCTGGAATCTTGACTCTGGAATCTTGAAGTTCTGATCCCTGATCTCGAATTCTTCAGATATTCAAATATGATGTGCACATTCTATTTGTTTCTTGATTTTGGAAATGTTTCTCAACCAATCTCAAGTATGAGCCTTGACCGTCTTCAGAGTACCTGTACTTTTCAATGAATCTTTGTACAGTAATCTACGAATATCTTTTGCATAAGTAAATAAATCATTAAGTTTAAGCTCAATCCAAGATGCTCAAAAGGAATTGGTGTAGGGAAAAAATATTGTCTTTTATTCATTAGGGAAAAAGAACAAATAGTACATGACAAACATTTTGGAAGATGAAGACATGATGAGGTGAAAATGAATGTCTTAGATTTCAATAATGTGGGCACTTCCGAGCTGAAAAGCCATTAGGTGACCTTGAATACAACCTTTGCCAAAGGATCTTCGAGTATGCGACAACATTCAGGAGAGTGCAACCTTTCTCCGACTCGTTGAGTCTGTGGAAAATTCAGATGCCAGGGAGTTTCAACTGTCTGGATTTCTTGAATTATCCAAATCGCCCTTTAAGATTTTCAACTTGAACCCATCCTTGGTTGCAAGATGCCCTTTGCGGGATTTCATCTTGAACCCACCTTATTTTTGTTCTTTCTATTTTTTCTTTTGTTCTCTTTTTCAATATTTTCAATTTAGGGTGCCCTTTCGGGTTTTCACCCTAAATGTTTTTTTCATTTTTTTTGTTCTTTTTTCCTTTTTCCTTTTTTTTGACTTAGGACGCCCTTTCGGGTTTTCATCCTAAGCGAAGTATTTCTTGACTGCATCCGAATTGATGGGATGCGGCAATTCGGGTCCGTCCATTTCAGCCAGGACAAGGGCTCCTCCATAGAATGCATTTTTCACGACATAAGGTCCTTCCTAATTTGGCGTCCATTTTCCTCGGAAATCTTTCTGGACTGGCAAAACTCTCCTTAGCACCAGATATCCTTCACGGAATATTCTCGGGCGTACCTTCTTGTCATGTGCTCGAATCATTCGTTTCTGATAGATTTGACCATGGTGAATGGCTTTCAGTCTCTTTTCATCTTTCAGGTTAAGCTGATCGTATCTGGACTGCACCCATTCTGCGTCATCCAGTTTAACTTCTGTCAAGACCCGTAATGACAGAATTTCTACTTCAATGGGCAGTACTGCTTCCATTCCATAAGCTAATGAGAATGAAGTTACCCTAGTCGAGGTTCGTACTGAGGTTCGGTAAGCAAACAAAGCGAAAGGCAACTTCTCATGCCATTCTTTGTAGGTCTCGGTCTTCTTCTCCACTATCATTTTAATGTTTTTGTTTGCTGCTTCTGCTGCGTCGTTCATCTTTGGCCTGTAGGTAGTAGAATTGTGATGCTTTATGTTGAATTTCTCACAAGTATCTTTCATCATTTTATTGTTCAAGATTGTAGCATTATCGGTAATGATCCTTTCAGGTAAACCATACCGACATATGATCTCTTTTTTTAAAAACTTGCAAATAACGGATTGAGTGACACTGACATAGGAAGCAACCTCTACCCACTTGGTGAAATAATCGATGGTTTCAAGGATGAAACGATGACCATTCAAAGCCTTCGGATGAATTTGCCCAATAACATCCATGCCCCACATAGAGAAAGGCCATGGTGACGTCATGACATGAAGTGAATGAGGTGGAATATTTATTTATCTCCGTAAATCTGACATTTATGACATTTTCTAGCATAGTTGATGCAATCACTTTCTAGTGTAGAACATAAATATTCGTATCTCATTATTTGTCTCGACATCCATTTGCATGTGCTCCACAAACTCCGTCATGTACTTCTTCCATTATCATTTTTGCCTCTTCAGTATCGATTCACCTTAATAGAACTTGATTATGGATTTTCTTTTACAAGACCTCCCCATCAAGGATGTATCTAGCTGACATCCTTCTAATGGTTCTTTTATCGGTTTCAGTGGCTTCCTCTGGATACCTTCGATGCTTGATATACTGTAAAATGTCGTACTACCAAGGCTTAGTGTCTTTTACTTCTTCAATCTGGTAGCAATGAGCTGGGTACTCATACGACTACATGTTAATTGGTATCATTTCAGACTCCGCGCCAACTTTGAATGCGGCTGCCAAGGTAGCCAAAGCATCAGCCATTTGATTTTCTTCTCTCGGCACATAGTGGAAGGTAACTTCGTCGAATTCTTCGAGCAGGTTCAGTATTAACTTCCGATATTCTATCAGTTTTGCATCTTTGGTTTCCCATTCTCCACGGAGATGATAGATTACTAATGTCGAATCTCTATATATCCGCAAGGTCTTTATATTTTGCCTCAATGCAGCTCGAATTCCCAAGACATAGGCTTCATATTCTGCCATGTTATTGGTACAATCGAAGTTCAATCTGCTGGTAAATGGGTAGTGACTCCCTTCTGGAGATATCAGTATTACCCCGATGCCATGTCCTAATGCATTGGATGCCCCATCGAAGTACATTCTCTAGGAACTGTCTGTTGAAGTACCTGTTTCTTCTAAAGATAAAGCCATTAGTTCTTCGTCTGGGAAATCAAAGTCTAATGGCTCATAATTCTCATCGGTTCTGTTTTCCAAGAAATCTGATATGGCACTTCCTTTTATGGATTTTTGGCTCACGTACTCGATGTCGAATTCAGACAATAACATTTGCCATCAGGCTAACCTTCCAGATAGAGCAGGTACACCCATCACGTATTTTAGTGGATATAGCTTGGAAATCAGCCAAGTGGTATGATACAACATATATTGTCGAAGTCTTTTTGTAGCCCAGACTAAAGCACAACAAACCTTCTCAATAGGAGGATATCTGGCCTCACAATCGGTGAACTTCTTGCTCAAATAGTAGATGACTCTTTCTTTTCTTCCAGATTCGTCATGTTGACCTAGGACACACCCCATTGAGTTCTTAAATATGGATAAATACAAGAACAGAGGTTTTCCCGGGATGAGGGACATTAAGTTAGGAGTATGAGACAGGTACTCTTTCACCTTCTCGAATGCAATCTGACAGTTTTCATCCCACGTTCCAGGGTTGTTCTTTCGGAGAAGGCGAAAGATTGGATCACACTTTTCGGTTAACTGAGATATGAAACGAGCTATGTAATTCAATCTGCCTAGAAAACCTCAGACTTCTTTTTGTGTTCGAGGTGGAGGTAGATTCTAGATAGCCTTAACTTTGTCAGGATCAACCTCAATGCCTTTTTGGCTGACCACGAAGCCTAACAGTTTCCCGGATGTCACCCCGAAAGTGCACTTACTAGGGTTCAGTCGTAGCTGGAACTTCCTCAATCTCTGAAAGAGCTTTCTCAAATGTTCAATATGTTCATTCTTGGTCAGTGCCTTGACAATCATGTCGTCGACATAAACCTCGATTTCTTTGTGCATCATGTCATGGAACAGGGTCACCATAGCTCTCTGGTATGTGGCCCCAGCATTCTTTAATCCGAAAGGCATCCCTTTGTAACATAAAGTACCCCACATTGTGATAAAAGTGGTCTTCTCCATGTCTTCAGGATGCATCTTGATCTGATTGTACCCCGAAAATCCATCCATAAATGAAAAGTAGTTGTTCCAAGTTGTATTGTCCACCAGAGTGTCTATGTATGGCAGAGGAAAATTGTCTTTAGGACTTGCCTTGTTAAGTTCCCGGTAATCGACACACATGTGTACTTTCCCGTCTTTCTTCGGCACAGACACTATGTTGGCCACCCACTCCGGATATTTGGCCACTTGAAGAAAACCGGCATCAAATTGTTTCTTGACTTCTTCCTTGATCTTAAGGATCATTTCTGGTCGTATTCTTCTCAGATTCTGCTGCACGGGTTTGCATTCTGGTTTGATAGGCAGTTTGTTGACTACTATATCTGTGTCTAATCCTGGCATGTCTTGATACGACTAGGAGAACACCTCTCTGTACTCCTGAAGTAAGGCTATCAGGTTTTGTCTTGCTTCAGTCGAAAGAGTTGCGCCGATTTTAACCTCCTTTCGATCTTCCTCAGTACCTAGATTCAAGATTTCGATCGTCTCTTTATGGGGCAATATTTGTTTATCTTCTCTTTTTACCATTCTCAATAATTTGGTAGGCAAGTTGCACTCCTCTTCAGTGTCGCATTCATCAAATTCCCCGAGACAAATGGCTGATTCAAAATCCACCTCCGGATCAGGATCATTAGTCCCTACATTATTTTTATCTGGGGATCTGAAAGAAGGGGAAATGTTCATGTGTGAGAGGAATATATCCCACACGAAATAGTCAAGAATTAAATTTGAGAGAAAGTGGAAATGAAGTACCAAAATATAGAAGATAGACAATGAATTCAAAATGGAAATAAAGGAAAATTTTGTTTGCCATGAAAAGAGAAAAGAAGGTGCATCTTTTATTAAACTTAAACATAATGTTTATTAACCCTTACAAAAGATCACCTATTGCCCCAGGTATAGGTAAATAGGGATAGTTTGAATATTACTCTGAAAGACTCTTGTAAACCACAGGTAGTTCTTCGACCGACCAACGGCTAGGCACGAACCCAAGTGGCAGAGGGCATATCCCAGATCTAACTGTGTCATCAGCATTTCCAGTGGTTATGGCATTGATGCTCAGATCTTTCAAAGACGCGCCTAAATGGTCTCATATACGTAACCACCATTTGAATGTGTGGCAAAGAGGCAGGAATGTTATGGGTTCCCATTGAAGTTCACTTCCATTTAGTCTGGCCAATATTTTCTCTCGGTTCTTCTAAACTTCCTTTCTTTTTTCATGGTAATTGGACTGAAAGCTGAGCCCAAATCAGTCTGGCTTTGAAATATGAAGGACTGGAGCAATCCTTCCTTGCAGAAATCTCCCGAACCATCTTCCAATCTTTGCACCTCGTCCTAATGTTTGCATGATCTCCATTCTGGTACACTTGGAAAGCTGGGGTATGGGGATCGTTCTTCCTTCTTCCACAAAGGTGGCATTCACAAATTCCAGGGAACGGAATGAACACTCCACTGCTTCCTCGTCCACTTCGATGTATGGGGCCTCCGTGGTCACACTTGCCACAATATCTTCCTCAGTATTGATATTATTAAGGCCCCGTCAATAACAAATTTAACTTTTTGGTGCAGTGTGGATGGTACTGCACCAGCTTGATGAATCCATGGCCTTCCCAAAAGATAATTATAAGAAGGCATGATATCCATCACCAGAAACTCGATATCATATGTGGCAGGTCCGATGGTTAAGGGCACCTCAATCTTGCCAATAACCTCTCTCTTGGTCCCATCAAATGCTCAGACCACATTCTGACAGACTCTCATATGAGAGGTATCTATTAGAAACCACTTCATTATCACCAAGGACATCACATTCAAGGCTGAGTCATAATCGATCAACACACTCGGTAGGGCATGCCCCTTATAATAGGTAGTGATGTGTAATGCCTTAGTTCGGCCTCTTCCTCCAGATAGAATCTCATCATCTGAGAATGAGATGAGATTATTAGCTTGAATATTATTTAACAGTCGATCCATCTTGCTGACTGGTATGTCTTGTGGCACGAACGTTTGATTTAGGACCTTCAACAGTGCCTCCCGATGTGCTTCGGAGCTTAGTAAAAGTGCCAACATTGAAGTGCACGTTGGCAAGCTGTGGAGATGTTCTACAATACTGTACTCACTATGCTTCAAAAATTTGAGGAATTCTTTAGCTTCTTCCTCTTTTATAGGTTCATTGATAGCCAACACATCTTCCTTGAAGGGCTCTAGTGGTCTTTGCCCCACCTTGTTGTCACATTCTTTGGAAGTGCTCACCTGGTATTCGTACTTCCAAGGCACTTGCCGACTATCCTTATATTGAAAAGGTCGAGGTGCCGTGATCACTACCTTTGCTTGCGGAGTTGCTATTATCATCTTTTCTTTACGGTTAATAACCAAAGGACTACCCCTACCGAGTCTTTTGTCTGATGATTCTCCGGTAGCGTAAACATCTACTTCCACGGAATCCTGAACTTCTTCGTAAAAATTCATCTCTTTCTGGTTCATCATGAGTTGGACTAATATCCTGAATTCAGAGCATTCTTGCACTTTATTCCCCTCTTCGTTGTGATAACAACAATAGTTACCCCCTTCACACTTTACTGCACCTGATTGCGGTGTAAGAAGCCCTGCTTTTACCATTTGGCTCCATACCCAAGCCAAAGGACCTTTGACTTCTGAAACACTGGTTTTAATTCTCCTGCCGTTTTCGGTGGTGATTGCATTAATTTCGATCTCTAGATGATTAGGTAAGGGATTCTGGGCGACGTTTAGTGTTTCAGAGTCGAAAGTGATCCAATTCTTGTTCCACATTCGTTGTACAAGCCTCTTGAATGCGAGACAACCTTCGATTGAATGCCCCTGCACACCACCATGATATTCGCAGTGAGCGTTCTCATTATACCATCTCGGATACGGGGCCTTCATCGGATCTATTGGGTAAGGCGACACTACATGAGTGTTGAAGAGTTGTTGATATAACTCTTTATATATTATGGGAATGGGATCGATCTTCTCACTTTCCGTTTCTTTGCTTGGTTCTCTCTAAGCCTGGTTTGAAGTACCAGATAGTATAGTTGCAGTGGTTTTTGAGGTTGAGACCGTAATACACTTGTTGACGTTGTAAGTGTTGACATTGTTGATCTCTCGGTCTTTGTTCTTCGTGGGAGGCTTTTTACTGGAGTCTCCTCCCTCGATTTTTCCTTGTTTAATGGCCAACTCGATCATTTCACCGGCCATGACTAGGTTTGAAAAACCTCCAGACGTAATTTCCACTAGGTGCCCGAAGTAAGGTGTCTTCAGGGTTTATACAAACAACTTTCTAGTCTCCTTTTCATCCAAGGGTGGTTAAACCTGCACAGACAAATCCCTCCAACGCTGTGCATATTGTCGGAAACTCTCGTTGTGCTTCTTTTCCAGGCCTTGTAGCATAACTCGATCTGGTCTCATATCATTAATATGTTTGTATTGCTCCAGGAAAGACTTGGCTAGGTCTTTCCATGTCTTGATATGAGTTTGGCTGAGTTGGTTGTACTACCGGATAGTTGAACCAGACAGGCTCTTCTGAAAGCAATGGATCAAGAGTTGGCCATTCTCCCCATATCATGTCATCTTCCGACAGAACATAATGATATGGGCTGATGGGTAGGTGTTCCCATCGAACTTCTCAAACTCAGGAGGTTTAAACTTTGGTGGAAGCACCAAATCTGGAACCAGACTCAGCTCCCTTGCGTCCACTCCATAATAATCATGGTCTCCTTAGACCATCTTCATTTGATCTTCTATCATCCTGATCATCTCTTCCATCTTTCTTGCTTTGTAATCTTCATTGAAATCCGGGATATTGTAATCATCCGGACGGTTATCAGGATTAGTTGTGGAGGTTTGCACCTTCATAGCATATGATGCTTTTCCTTTTACAGCAAGATGATCTTTCTTGTTGTTTGGGTAAGATCCCGGGTGAAATAACCACCTGTGGGGTTGGTGATATGGTTACCCCTTCAGAGGGACTTCCCCCTACTGCACTAGCTTATTGTAAACCCTATAACTTGGCCACGATTTGGTCGACCAAGGACTCCTGGTTTTTCTTGATGGACTTCAGAGTGCTCTGACTGTTTTGAGCCATCTTATCTTCCAGTTCTTTTTGTAGTCTTGCCATGTTCTCCTCGAGCTTTTCCATTCTGGCCTCCATTTGTCTTTTCTTTGCTCAAGTATTGTGTGGGTGATGCGTATTTAGTGCTTGCGGTAGTAGACTTGGTGTTTGCTCTTTCTCTTTCTGAGACATGTTCTGTTTGTTAATATGAATGTAAAAACATGGAAAATATAAAAATAAACATTAAGTATAAAATGCAAAGTATGCAATGCATGATGTATGCAATTCAGAGGCATTGATCCAGAAAAGTGTCCATTACTATAAATAATCCTTATTTAGACAAAAATGTTTTATCTTGTAAGAGACATAAAAAACAATTAAATGTACGTATAGACTAAATCCTCTAGACCCCAAACAATTTCTAGTAGATTGACAAGTCTTCTGCCTTCATCTGTCACTGGTTGAATGCCTCGTCGAACGACTCTAGATTCCCTTGCTATGCCGTGAAGATGACAGGCTACCTTCTGTACTTGATCTAGGAAATCTCGGATGACTGTGTCTTTAGCTTTTACCCTTTGTTGTGCTTGCTCCATATGGAAACGCCACTGTAAACCCCCATCGAATGGTACTATCTGAAGCTCGACTGCTTGCTTCTTGAATCCATCCACAATAACTTCTAACTCAGCTATTGCTTTTCCATCTCCCTCATGTTGTTTTTCTAGGTCAGCCATCTGGATTCTCGAGCATTGGTTTTGATGTTGACTGTCTGCTAAGCGCCTCTGAGCAGTTTTCAACTGTTCCTTTCAAGCTCTTTCATCAGACCCCTCAAACTTTCTTTTCAGGCTATGAACTTCATCTTTCCAATATTCAGAGGTTACTTTCAACTTGGAGTTATCCTTGACCTTATCTTGATACCCCTTTCTCAAATCTTCGAGCTCAAAACAAACTCTTTTTTGTTCTCTTTCCAGTTTGTTTGCTCTATCTTTCTGAGAGTCGGCATCTAGCTTCCATTGATAACGTTCAGTTTCAAGTTCCTTAATCCTCTACTTCAGCTCGTTATTCACAGGTTCAAACTCTGCCATGGCTATCTCAAGTTTAGAAGGGACAAGCCTGAGATGTTCCTCTATAGTCCAGGTGTCTTCACAGTCTGGCACCGGGATGTTATCATTCTTTCTCAATCTTCGCCACTCCATACAATCCGGAGTAAGCATATCTCTAGCAGCGACGACATCCAACCGGGATACGTTTTTCCATGACTCGGCTGCTTCATTGATCATCTTCTTATAATTGTCACTGCTATACACAAACTCTGATTTAATTATTTTGTATATTGCGGGGACAAACTGACGTGCCCCATACTGTCTCAGTGCCAACAACGGAGCATACCCAACTATACCCCAAAGTCCAAGCAAGGTTATAGTATCAGAATCCCCACACCGGAAAAGAACGTCACCGAGGAACAACCAGGGGGCTCTCCAGGTAATATCCCGATCCTGAAGATTTGTAAAAACTTTCATCTACTTTTCCTTTGAAGCACCTTCATGCCATTTCATTGTCATGAACTCTCCCAAAGGTGAATATGTCGTGCTAAATCGACAATAGGCAACCCCGTTAGTCTTCTAGAAGTGGTTGTGAATCCAGACTTGAAGGAGCTGGACACACCCAACGAACCTTCCTCCGCCAGATCTTCGAAAATGGTTGAGAGATCGAAAGGTTTCGGCTAAGATGGCTGGTGCTGGGTTAACCCGTTTCGGAAGTTGCTCGAACAATTCCACCACGGTTGTGTCAATGTAACCCAAAGCCTTCGGAAAAATAATCAACCCGTACAGACCTAGTGCAAAAAGGTTTATAGTCTTCCACTCATCAGGGTGGTTCTTCATTAATTGCCTTATGTGGACCCACTCAATTCCTTCTCCACTGCCTCTGCGCTGAGTCCAGTCAATTACCCATTTTTTCGTCAACCCCAGCAAACTTGGCTAGTGCATTCTTGAAAGGTTGGCTCTAGATGTGTTTAAGGTAGGCCCTATTTAATATGACACTTTCACAGTGCAATAGTGTAGTGTACTCTTCAATGGTGGGCACCATGTCCTCCCAATTAAAAGTGAAGCAATTGTATCCTGGGTTCTAGAATTGAACCAGGCTCTGATTAAAGGCTCATCAGTCTTAACTTGGAGTAAAAGTGCAATGTCATCGTACTATTGACTGAACTTCTGTTTCAGATCATTCTTCTAACTGTCCCAGATGTCTCGAAGCTCTTGCACATTGTTCTGTTTTAGGCTAATAGAGGCGTAGCTAACCAGCTCTGACACATAGCTCCCTTGAAGATTGTCTCCCTTTTCCTTCCGAGTCTTCTCGAACCATAGTCGTACCTCAGGGTTTTTAATCTCTTGCATTACAACACCTTTGTCCATTCATTCAGATTATTTTGTGTATAACAAACACCTTTTTAGGGATCAATGGCCTATTGTTATGATGCAAATGCTAAGAAAACAAACACAAAGGCAAACATGTTAGTAAAATGAAAATACATAAATAAATAAGAAATGACGAAAGAAAAATAAAAATAAAAAGAGTAAGAAGGAAAAAAATAGGGTTAGGGAAAAAATGTCCTAGGGTTTGAAATGGGGTTTTGGGGTAAGCTCTATTTCTCCATAGTCTCCCGGTTTAGGTTCTAAAAACGGTACCCGAGTTCTCCTTGTCGGTGCCCCCTTGGTCTTACCAGACCCTTAGTCCTAAACCCATCACAGGCTTGTGTGTACTAAGTTAAACTCGAGAGGACACATTCCCTTATGCCCATACGGAGAATAAATTCACATGAAGGCAAAAGATATGTGAATTCCGAAGGCTACTTGCTAGGCCCATACGGTGAATAAATTCACACGAAGGCGTCGCTTTCACCCCCACTTAAAACGGGTTTGGAGCTCGGGTTTAGAGCCTTAGATGAAAAAATATTTAAGGGCTGAAATCATGAGAAAATGATTAGTACAACTATTTACCCGAAAATATAATCAAAAGTAAGTAAAAAAGGATCGAAATATTACCTTAAAATTTAAACTTACCCTTTTCGTTAAAAAGACAACTAGAAATTACCTTAGCCTGACTCACTTACCTGTCCCCCGCGGAGTCGCCAAGCTGTCGTAACCATCTTTCGGTTGGGCCCCAGAATTGGGCTTCGGCGTGGATTAAATGAATTGGGAGTCGCCACCGATCATAACTGTGTTCTGGTATAACTCCTGTGTTCTGGTGTGGTAATTACAAGGCTTATTTATAATACTAAAAAACTCTATTTTAGACTATTATTTGAGTCCTTATACAACTCTTCTTTGTTAGTTACATGAAGACTCCTCGGTTGGCAGGACAAAATCTAGTGTCTTCAGTTCCTCCAACGGAGTTGGCGAATCTGGTCTTTCCTAGCTTTGCAGAACCTTCAACTACAGCTCTTTCCAACTTGTGTCAACGTTGTGACTGTCCTCGGTCGGCTCTTCCGGTGAAGGCCTTGCCCGGATTCCACCAATCAAGTTTGAGGAACTTTTCCTTCTCTGTGACGCTACCATTAGTGTTTTTTTGGGTGTTATACAAAATTAGGAATTTAAGAGAAATTGCAAGCATCTTTTAACTTAATTTTTTATTACTCAACTTGATTGAATACTCACCCCTCATATTATATACAAATAAATAAATTAATATATATATATATATATATATATATAAATATATTAAAATCTTATGTCCTTAAAATATCTAATTTTACATGTCATAACGATTTTGAAGGCATCGTACTTGTTGACAAAAATAAAATGTAATTTAAAAATTAACGAGAATCGTCACCAATATTTTTTGGTTTAGATCTCATTGGACCACTTAGAAGATATGTTGTTTTAATAAAAATTTTAAATTTTTTACTAAAATGATAAATTTAATATATAAAATAAAAAATCAGGTCTAGAAATGTAATTAAGTGTGAAGAAAAGTTAACACACTCACAATACTCGTTAATAAAATAATATCATTTAACAACGTGTTATCCTTAATTCGAATTAGCAATAACAAAGTTTATATTTGAATATAGTCAGTGGTGTTCAAAATATCGGTTAATCGATAAAACCGTCCAAACCAATTTTTTTTGTTAATCGGTCTGTTAATTTTAGGTTCTGGAGGTTAACGGTTAATAATTTTTTAAAGTTCAGTTATTGATTAATTCGATTCTCGAAATCAGTTGATTAATTGAATTAACTGAATTTTTTACATATTTAATATATTATTTATATATTAGTAGCTTTAGGAGTGTTTAAATTTCAGTTTTAGCTCAATTAATAGACTGGATTAAACGAATTAGCCGAAAATATTAAATATTTAATGTAACATCCTAAAATCAGGGTTAGTGACTAAAATAGAAGTTTTGAAAATTTTGTATTAAATTTTGGAAAATTGAAAAGTTTGGGGATTTAATGGAAAATTTTAGTGAATGATTTTTTAGTAAATATTGATTAAACTAAGGGCAAAATGGTCTCTTTATAGGAAAGAGAAAGTATCCAGATTCTTTTTCTTCATCTTTCTTCTTCCACTCTACCGTAAGGTGAGTTCTTGGTAAGCTGGTTAATTCTTGAGTTTTTAAGTTGGGTTTTATTCTTAGAATGATAAGAAAGCTTAAGGGAAACTTAAGGTGGTTTAAAACTCAAAGATTAATAAGTTATTAGAGATTGAAGATAAGAGGTTTCAAAATGAAATTGTTGAAAAGAGTTAGTAAATAAAGTTTGAGACTAAAATTTATTTGTCATCAACTTAATTAAGAAGAATGAAGTGTTAGAATTGAAAGTAGAACATATTGAAAATTTGGTATGTTTCCTGATTTCTACATGGAGGATAGAATTTTTAAGATAAAGATGAGATAAATGAGTACAAATGGGTTTATGTATGTGTATGTTAGTTAAGAGTATGGAAGGGATTCAAACATGAAGAATTTAAGCTGATGTGGATGAAATTTAGGGCTTAAAAAGTGATTTCTGGGCTATTGGTATCAGTATTGCTTCATCAAGTACCTATACTTCAAGAGTAAACTAGGGAAGGCATTCATGAGGTATTGATACCTGAAGAACAGTATCAATACCGAGGGTACCGATACTATAAGGACGGTATCAATACCATAATTGAAACAAGAATTACAGAATGTAATATGGGTATCGATACCTAGGTATGGTACTGATACCACACTTATGAAGTATCGATACCCTAAGGGGGTACCGATACTACTTCAAGTAGAAAAGATAATTAAACCTTTCTTCTAGCTTAAGAAATTAAGGATCGAATTATAGTATTGGGAATGTTGATATGTATATTATACATATGATTGTATAGATATCGATCGAGAGCAACGTCCGGACAAATTGACAAGTAATAGTCATCGAGAAAAAGATAAGAGATCGGTATGGACTAGTGAGGCCAGGTGAGTGCCTATTTATAAACTATGTTGTCTTAAGGAAATAAGACTTGCGATGAGTCTATTTCCAAAGTTTGGTTGTAGGACTTTATGAATATAAGCATGTGAATGACATAAATTTATGTATGCATGATTATATGTGTTAATATGTTGTTATACGTGTTATATGATTTATATAAATATACTATTATTTTATAATAGAAGAATATAATATAAGTTATGTTATATGTGATAGGTGAATTTATATAGGGTTATATGAAAAAGATTTATGTAATTCTAGAAGAACATTATATATGATTTATGAACTATGTAAAATAACAATGATTTAGGGGACAACAAGAGAAAGTGATGTAAGCTATGTAGTACAGATATAAATGATAAGTTAGATGGCATTGACTTATGTGATTATACGAGAAAGAATATAAGCTATTAGATTATGAATATTGGAGTATATGTTTAGATGAAAATATGATAACAAGAGATAAGCTAAATAGTATTGAACTAAGGAACAATTTGAGAATCGTATAAATTAGGAGACTTTAACATAATGATTATATAAACATATATGAAAAGCTATATGGGGAAGATTTATGGGAAAAATTAACCTCTAATATATGAGTTATATGATAATGATCTATGAAGTCATAGGAAAATGTTATAGAATTAAGTGAGAGTGAACTAAGTACATATATGAAATCGGTATCTAAATGATGTGAGATAGGTGAATAAGTAAAACTTGGAGTTAAGTTATATGTTATTAATATATAGACTATATGAAAATGTATACATGAATACATTTATAAGTGAAATATGTTTATATGTTAGAAGACAAAATATATGTAATTATATAAGTTATGTGATATTGACATAAGGAATGATCTGAACATGTGATATATGAACATAAGAGATTAAGTGATATGAGATATGTGATCAGATGAGAATATGACATGAGATATGTGAATATGTGAATTATTTGGAAATGTGTTATATGTAAGAGAACTACATACCTATGTGAACTTGTGAAATGATAAAAGATTATGCCCATGATATGTGTCCTGAGAGCTATAAGTATAGTTGGCATGCTCAGAGTAGAGGGTTACATATGTCCTTCGGGACATATGGACAGGTACCTATGTCATTCGGGACATATGGATAGTGGCCCTTCAGAACATAGTGGTCCTTTGGGACAAGTGAACTGCCCCTAGTGGAAATTTATACGAGCTGTGGTGACAACATATATGCACAACCTCAGTGTACTCACGTATCTTAATATCTCACATGTGTACATGGGCTAATAAAAGAGGGGATATAAATAAACCTTGTAGGATACTATATACTTTGTTTGTGATATATGTGTTATGAAGTGTTATCAAAGTTTAAATATAAGATTATATGTTTTAAAGGGATTAATGATAATGTCAATGATGTGATTAGAATATTGTTGATATATGTGAACATGTATATAGTTGTAATATGAATGATTATATGATGTTGGTATTATGTTAATCTTTGAAATCCGAAATGTTCATGCATAGTTAAATATTTAAAGTTTTGATTATTTGTGTTATATGCGTCACTAAGTCATCCACTTAGCGTGTGAGTGTTTCACAAGTAGATTCTGGAAAGCGAGAAGAAAAACGAAGAGGTGCAAGATAGGTCAACATATCCTTTACGAAGTTCAGATCAGAAAAGAAATGATTAATATGTATTATAGTATTTTAAAAATAGTTGGCATGTACTAATAGAATTGAGTTGAATATGCTCCGATATGTTTTGTAAAACCAATTGATTTCAAATAAATAAAAAGTATTCATTTTCTTGAATTATGAAATTAACTGTCATTTTGTAAAGAAAAATGTTTGAAAAGTCAATGTGATACCTTGGACTCGGATCAGGGTCGGATTGGGGGTGTTACATTTAATATATAATATATATTATTTAAAAATTCGATTAATTCGATTAACCAACCGATTAACCGAACTTTGTTTGGTTCGGTTAATTATTTTCGAAAAAATTTGGTTTGATTAATGGTTAAAGCGGAAAAAATTTCGGTTAATGAAATTTTGAAAGTTTGATTCGGTAGATTAACCAAACAGACCGATTGAACACCCCTAAAAATAGCGACTAACATATCATTCATTTAAGAAATAAACCATACATGTTTTCAAAGAACAATAATCGTGGCGGTAGTCCGACAATGATTCCTATATGAATCTCAAAAAGTTTCATTTCATTCACGAATAGGATACTGTTATTGATAATAATTATAAAAGCTCAAGGCGTTAGCCCGACAATGACCTTTATAATCATTATCGTATATGATATTGCTCATTTCGTTGGAAACTAATAAAATTAAAGTAATGATCATTTTAATGACAATCAAATTCAACTTGCACCGAAACTTTATATTAATACTAACACAAATTAAATAAGATGAATTCGTCTAATTATTGTGCATGTGATGGATTTTATAGATCCAAGACAACCAAAGGTTGAAAATTCAAGAGGTAAGAAGAAAGTTGAGAATCAAAGTCATCCTTAACCATAATTTAGGTACTTTAATAAACAAATGTAAAGGTGAGTGCATCGATTCTTTTGATGCGTGAATTATGAAATTATAAACCTTGTGATGAGCCTTCCCATTTATAATAAATTATCATTGTGCCAAAGGTATGAAAACTCATGCTTTGTGTGTTATGTATGTACCTCTTGTTTAAATTATGTTAGGTATGTGAAATCTTAAGTTCATAATCATAAATGTATGATATTAAAATATTGTAATTTATATGGATTAATATGATGTTATATGATTTAAATTGTCCAAGTAAACTTGTTAAGAGAATGAGTGTATAGTTAGCAAGTTATAGAGTTTAGCTGTTGCATTGTGGTGAATTTATGTACAATTGTAACACTTCGATATATTGTGTAACACTTAGGTGCATTGTGAGTATTATTATGTCATAGAGTCTAATAGTTGCATTGTGGTACATTCATGTACAATTATGACACTTCGATACATTGTGTAACATTTTGATATACTAATATGTGAGTATTGATACCTTGGAAATTAAAATTTATTTCAAACTTCAGTTTGATATTGATACTCAAAATGAGCGTCGATTCTCATAAACTTGGTACCGATATTTATTCCTAAGTGTCGATACTATCAATGTGAATAAGACTTTGCATGTACTTTCAAATGTCTTATGGTTTTTCAAAATGGTTACTATTGTGTTTAATTGAGCTTGAATGTTATGAATTCCCTTCCTATTTTTTAGTTACTCCATTTATTGATGGAATTCTCTTATGGTTAACATGTATTTAAGTGATTGCATACATGTATTCGATTGATTCTCATTTCTTCTTAATATGATTTTGTTGGATGAGTTATAATTTGATAAGTTTTAAAATTGAACTGAAATTCCGAGTCATAAATTTCAAATTTAGTAATATGAGATCTCCAATTAAGGTTTAATTTTTGGGTTGAGTTGAGGGTGTTACATAATTTTTTTTTTCAGGCTTTAATGGCTTCCAAATAAAACACCAAACCTTGATTTGCATGTGCCACTTGTAGCCTAAAGAGATAACCTTTGTATCATATTCAAGAAAAACTCCAATGAAATTCCTTAACTTTCATTCCTCAACAGGTTTGTCATCGATTCTAAAATAAAACCAAGTGGTAAATTGGGAATTAACACCATAAAACCACATTGATCAATGTAGTAACCATAAGATTATCTCCCTCCTTCAAACAATACACTATCAACAAATGCGAATTAAAATTTCAAGGCCTTCAAACTCGATCACCTAGATCAGATATTGAGATCCCTCCAAGCATATGCCACATGTTAGCCACAGTCGTTAACATAAATTAGCGAGATTCGTCTCCACATCCCACGTACTTAACATCAAAACTTCAACGAAATCGGTAAAAAAAAGGAAGACGTGCTACACAAGCTGAGCTAAATGTACCACAAAAGCAAAGTGTGTTACAACCTTGTTATAATATATGATCTGTTACGTGTCGAGAATAGTAAAGTCTCAAGCGACACCTATCAGAAAAACAATTTACTCTCAACCAGAACAGCAGACAGAACTCTTGACGCTGCTCATAGTTAAGACAGATAAAGTCCTAATTAACTATACTTTTTCTAGATTGAAGAGGTGAGGAATGATTTAATTTTTTCTATGCTACGAGGAAATCGGTAGTAGAGATTCTTTATTTTTTTGTTAGTCCTTCCTCCAAGTGAATATGGTAAAATAAATTTTCCTACCTCAGCTGTTAACAAAACCTCTGTTAGTTGGGGTGATAAGCTACAATGGAACCAAACTTTTTTCTCCTCCTCTCTAAAATTCAGGTGTTCAATAAATTTTCAGGCGTTTTTATAAGTCTATTCTTTATGGCGAATAAGGTGAGAAGTTCGTTTGTGAGAAATTGTGTTACGGTGATCATCTTTAACATTCCAGAGTTTATTCATCATCAAGGTCTTTGGATAATTTTCGATAAATACGGCAAGGTGGTCGATTCTTTCATCCCTGATAAAAGAAGTAATGGAGGTAGTAGGTTTGGATTCGTTCGTTTTACCAGTTTGGAGGATGCGAGGAAGGCCATCATTTGTGCTGATAGATCAATAATTCAAGGTAATAAAGTTCAAGTCTTCATGGCGAGATTTCGACCTCGAGAAGCTTTTTGGAGAAAGAAGTATTCGGGTCCAAATCCGGCTGAGGCTAAGAATAGCATGGTGGTGGATAGTTTTTCTCAGGCTCCCATCATCGGTGTTGTTGATGAGCACAAGCTAGTTACACTTAGCGAAAGTCTAGTAGGGTGGTGTAAAAATTTATGAAAATGAAAGACTTGGCCGCTATTATGCACAAGGAAGGAATATTAGGCCCAAATATTATGAGGTTAAGAGGTTTAGCAATTTTAATCATTTTTGAAGATGAAGAGAGTAGGGATCATACTCTACTTAACCAGTCTGAAGCGTAGAAAATTTGCTTTGACAAAGTGGAAGTGTGGTCGGAGAATTTTCAATGTTGCAGCCGTCGAGCATGGCTATCTTGCAGGGGGTATCTCCGTTTGTGTGGAGCCATTCCACTTTCAGAAACATTGCAAAGAAATGTGGAGAACTCATCTCCATTGAGGAAGGGACCATTAATCCCTGATCGTTTGATAGGGCTTTGTTTCAGATTATAACGAACTGCAAAGCTCGAGTGGAAGAATCTATCGATTTGGTAGTTGGAGAAAGGATTGTGTCAATATTTGTTTCTGAGTTTGAACCTTGTTTTAGCCTAGATTCTGTTTGGGAAGATTCGTCTTCGATGGCTTGGGATGTTGCTTCTCCGGCTTCCATCATGGAGGAGATTGTTGAGGTCTCATTAGAAAAGTCTCCCGAGTTGGAGGTTGGTGCTGGTATGACTACTCAATCTTTTCGTGCTAACACTCATATGGAGATTGGTCAGGAAGAGGTTCGAGATTTTCTTGAAGGCTCGACCGTTAGTGGTGGTTCGAGGTGTCCTATTACGGAGGAAGTTGGTGTTGGTCCTCGTTGTGAAGAGTTATGGGCTCAAGATTTAGAACTCCAGGCAGTGCGTTATGGGGTTGATACGCATGTTTTACGGTGTCAGAGATGTGATGCTTCTAATTCTTTGGAGGCAGCTAGTAGTGGCCTCGTGAGCGCTGAGGTGGAGTTGTCCACTGCCATAGAAGACAACGCGCAAGTTTGTCCGGTTGTGCCTTTTGATGGGTTAGTGAAAAGGGATTTTACTAATAGCATGGGTCTTTTTAATTCCAAATCCAAGATAATATGGTATGGGGCTAGGAAGCACTTTTCTTTGTGTTAGTGGAGAGGCTATCAAAATGCTTTGATAAATTATAATATGATGCACGTGAAAGGCAAGGATTTGGGTGTTGGTTTAGGAGGCAAGACAGTGGTTTTTCCAAGTGCGTCTTTTAATGGGTTGGCGAGCAAGGCCTTGGCCAATATTTTTGGGTGCTCTTCCCAAGTTCAGAAGCAGATCCTTGGCAGCCCAAGTCTAATTCTGATAATCTAAGGCTTCTTGAGAGTTCGAGTTCCGAGCAGGTGTTGACCAACAGGTTGAATAGGAAACAGAAGAAATTTGGCTCGCTATTGGATATTCAAGACAAAGTTCTTTCGAAAGTTGAGAAAAATAAAAGAGATCGAGCGTTGAAGAGATTAAAATTGCTGAAATCTGATCTAAATTCCTCTGAATTATCTGGTAGTTCGCTATTTGATTCTGATTTGAAGAAAAGGTGGGTTGTGTTAGTTGGAAAGGAGTGACATGGTTAATTTGGGGTTACTCGAGATTTGTTTTTGAGGTTGGTGTTTAATTGTCTAGGATTGTGTGAAGTCCAGGGTCGTGTTCTTTGAGGGTATACGTTGATTATTCCTCCATCAGGGTCTTTTGGGATATTTTGGATGTTTATTGTGTGATTGGGTTGAGTGTCGATGAATGTCAAGGTCTTGTGTAACGTTATGTAGGTATGCGCGTTTTGTGTGAGTTTTTGTGTGGTTAGGGTTGCGAATTGTTTGTGGAACCAAACTTTTCAAAGATAAAACTTTGAAATATACATTGTTGAAGCTTCTGTGGACTGCATCTATTTACTATATTAGGTGGTATAGGAGATATTTATGTAGGATGTAGGATATTGGCCATAACTGAAAAATGTAAGGCTATCCCATGATTTTCTTTGTAGCACACATTTCTGCTTCTTTTCTTGTTCTTCTTTTTTAATTTTAAATTGAAAAATGGCGTTTTCTTTATGGAATTTAAGAAACTTGGATGTTGAAGCATATGCTTGGTGTGGTGTCGCTACTAGCTGGCTTAACAGCAATTGTGTGATGTAGGAATTTATTATTAAATTGTTAATAATTCCTATTTTCTTGCTTGCATGCGCTATAAACATACATAATCAAATAGAGAGATCTTCGACGTGCATTAGGCCTCCATCTGAAATTGAACCGTTTAATCTATCAATATAATTATATTTGTCATGCACCTCAAATTTTGAATTAAATTAATATTCCTATTATATCAATCGAGAATGTCTTGTATTTAACAATAAAGTTTATACCTCAAATAAATAGCTAATAATTTGTAATTTATTTAAAACTCGATACGCATGATCTATCTGAAATTGAACATGTAATATGATGGTGTATTATATTATTTATGATGCACAAGATCATGGAAGTATGTTAGAGTTTATACAAGTCTGTATACTTTAATATATATATGTGTTCTATCTAGAATTTAAGTGTTTAGAGTCCCCACTTTTAGGATTTAGATGTTAATATTTATGGTTTAGAACTTAAAATTTTAGGGTTTAGATTTTGAAGATAAAATTTTATGATTAAAATAAACAAAACTGTAAAAACTAATTTTTACTGTGATTGTGTATAAAAACTAACCCATTCTTGATATTAGTAAGAGTCTAAATGTCTAATGTGTGTTTATATATTCAGAATTTTCCTTTTTATTAACTTTGTGGTACAGGCGCTGAAAGAGAAAAAAATTTAAATGTAACTAACGTAAACGTTGCCCGAAGAAATGAAGTTGTTATAGTTCTTTGATAGCAGCAAACAGTTTGTTGAACCATGAAAACAACATGACTCAACTGGCAAGCCCTGCTCTCCATGGTAATTTATTTAAACACAGAGAACCTGATTATCTATATATATGTACTTATGATGTTCCAACGTAGGAACGGCTGTTGTTAGCTAGCCGCAGCCATTCACAATCAACATTTCCTGCTCTATTCATGATGCCCAAACCTTGAATGATTCCAGATATTACCTACTCGTACGTATAATTTACTACTCTCTTCAATTTTATGCATCTTCTTCTTTGCTATAATAATCTTCCTTTTACCAACAAATCTGTAGAAGCAATTAGCATTAGGTTTATATATACATTACCTCACATGGCCTATACTAACCATCTTTCCGAACCATGCGTTGGTATCACATATATGTATATATACATATGTGTGTTATGCAGTCATCGTCGTGGCGTGGATCGATATCGGAAGCTTGAGAATCGATTCGAAGAAAATGCGAGGAAAGGCGTTTTCCGGGAAAACAATCATGGTATTATGTCTTGCTAGCTTTCTTGCGGGATCCCTGATTACTAGCCGAACCTGGAGTACTTCTCATAACAAGTTGGGAGAGTTAGCCCCTGACTATGATCACAAACGTGTATATATATGTTGCTTTCAACTCCATTTTATTTCTAAAACTTACACATTACTACATTCAGTTTCATTATATATTCACATACATTTCTGTTTGCAATCAGAGATTAGCTGAAGGAAAGGCTGAAGATATCATGGGAGAAGTGTCCAAAACTCACAAGGCTATCCAGTGAGCTCAATTGTTTCTGTTTTGGTCATTTCTTCTGGGTTTTGAGTTCTAACTATGTTTTATTTGACATTAATTGTATCACTGTACGAAATAAGGTCCCTTGAGAAAACAATTTCGAATTTGGAAATGGAATTAACAGCGTCTCGTATGAGTGTTGGAATTTCCCAGCAAAAACCACAATCCTCGAATCACACATTGCACAAGGTTTTTGCTGTTATAGGAATCAACACAGCCTTCAGCAGCAGGAAACGAAGGGACTCCGTTCGAGCTACATGGATGCCTACAGGTATTTATAAGTACTCTCATAGTAGCTCAATTATCATTTTTGTTTCATTTTGGTTGCCCAACTTTTTTAAATCATTCGCGACGTTACATTTTAATTTCATTTGATCATCCATCATTAAAAAAATTAACTTAAACGTTGACATGACTTTTTTTTCCAATGGTGACATGACATTACCCAGTGGAAAATCTAGAAATATTTTTTAGGTTAGATATACATATGTTAACAACACAATTTTTTTGTATGCAATGAAGCATAAATAAAAGAGTGGACACCATGAGTAAAATAGAAAACGAATTGAAGAAAATCCGGATTCTGTGCCCACCCTAACTATACCGTGGATCCGCCACTAGCATTATCTTATGGTGACACGTTAGCGTCACCGTTAATTTTTTAACAGTGGGTGATCAAAATGAAACCAAAACTAAACATTAGATATGATTTTAAAAAAAACAATTATTGAATGACCAAAACAGAATAAAAGTGATAGTTAGGGTACTAAACGTGTAGTTTATCCTAACGCATTTATACATATATGATACGAGGATTACTAGTTCGGAACTGTAAGTTGAAGAATTTTGCAGGAGAAAAGCTAAGGAAATTGGAGAGAGAGAAAGGGATAGTGATGAAATTTGTGATAGGGCACAGTGCCACAGCCGGTGGGGTACTTGATAAAGCCCTGGACAAAGAAGAGGCGGAGTACAAGGATTTTCTGAGGCTTAACCACGTTGAAGAGTACCACCAACTCTCCACCAAGACACGGCTCTATTTTTCCACCGCAGTTTCCATTTGGGATGCTGATTTCTACGTGAAGGTGGATGACGATGTGCATGTCAACTTGGGTATGCTAGCCACCACGCTTGCGCAGTACCGAGCAAAGCCCAGGGTTTACATCGGCTGCATGAAGTCTGGACCAGTTCTTACGCACAAGTAAGTTGTTAATATTTATTACTTAAGGAGTTGTTCAAACATATATATGTGAATGGCAACGGCATGCATGCAGAGGGGAGAAATATCATGAACCTGAGTATTGGAAATTTGGAGAAGATGGAAACAACTATTTCAGGCATGCCACTGGACAAATTTATGCCATTTCCAAGGATCTCGCTACTTATATTTCCATCAACTCGTAAGTACATGCAACCCTCTGTTTTCATCCCATCATATGTGATACAAACATATAGTACTAAATATGAGATCAAAATTTAAAATCAATTTATAACATTTACATTTTGTTTTCATAACACTTTGACACTTGTGACATTTTTAATATGATTTAATCATTTATTTGATACTGTGCTATATGATGACATCATATATAATATATATGCATCTATAATTACGGATATTAATACAACAATGTATATATATAATAAATATGGTAATTGAGAGTTGAAATGGAACATTTGCACGGGCAGCCCCATTTTGCATAGATTCGCCAATGAGGACGTGTCCTTGGGATCATGGATGATTGGGTTAGAAGTTGAACACGTGGACGACCTTTCCATGTGTTGTGGTACACCTCCAGGTACGCCCTCTGCCATTGGATCAGCCTTCACCAGTGTTTGATTATGTAAAAAAGAAGAATGAATGGATGATGTTGTGAACTGTGGGGTTGGTCAGATTGTGAATGGAAGGCACAAGCAGGGAATATATGCGTGGCATCATTTGATTGGTCGTGCAGTGGAGTATGTGAGTCGGTGGAGAAGATAAAATTCGTGCACGAATCTTGTGGAGAAGGAGATGGTGCGATTTGGAAAGCTGATATCTAAGCTAATGGCTTTGCCTTCATTTTCTTGCTAGTTAGTTTCTACCCATTTTCTATCATTTTATGTATTAAAATTATTTCAAGGACTAATTCCCACGTAATACTTTCATTTTTAGTACTTATTTATGTATTTTATTATATTTATTTTCCCTAATGCTTTCTATTATATCTAATTTTGGTTTAGTTGACGATTATGTTACCCTCCCTCGATAGGGTTATAACCTCCAAAACTGCAGACTATCCCCTTCTTTCCAACAAATGATGGATTGAGCCTTGAGGGGACGGATGGAGTAATTATTGCTTCAAAAAAATCAATCAAGTTTTTGAATTTTCTAAAATTTCAATATTATTCTCAAACTTCCTAAAAATTAATGTTTCCCTAAAACTTTTTAAAAAAATCAATGTCTTTTGTGAACTAGTAAAAAAATTAGATGTTACCCCGGTTATGTTTTCACATGTGAACTTCAAATCATAGACCGTCATATGGTACCGTTAAACGATCACATCAGCACACTAACAATTAATGTTAGAAAGTTAAATTGATGTAATTCGCAAATTCGAGGACTAAAATGGTATTTTTTTTTGTAAAAGAGTTAAATTGATTGTTTAATATGAATCTAGGGATATAATACCTTTTAACTTTATATTTCACGTGCACATTTATTTTAATATTAAATCTATATTTTTTAAATTTTTGTTTCTAAATTATCTCATTTAAATTATCATTTTAAAACTTCAACAATTATTTAAAGTCTTATTTCATTTTCTACCGTTTTTTCCTTAATTTTTCATGGTCAAAGTCAATGGTCAATAGGTCGGGTCGAGTCAACAGGTTAGGTCAAACTGCCACCCCCTATTTTTGAACCTTCCCCACGAACAGGGTCGGTGCGTGGGGGCATGTGAACAGTCCTAGGGTGTCCAAAAAACTCCCGAAAAAATTTTAAAAATATTTTAAGTGATTTTAAGACACTTACCAAGCTCAGTTCAAAATTTTGAATGGTGGAGAGCTTGATTTCAACACGTCGGAAACATTGACTTCCTCACCTCCCTCATGCGTCGGCGATGATAGAGACGTGAAGGACACCAGTGGACTCGAAACGGCACAAGGAACAAGATGGTGCAGGAGGTTTCGAAAATAGAGCAATGATCGGCGATGAATTGATGATTTTCACGATAGTGGTGTTAAAAAAATGTCAAAACTTTGAATCGAAATTCACGGCGTTTCACAGCATTTCACTACGATCGGTTTACGGGGTATTGTTCATCGATCGATGGCGAACACGATGGTGGTTTTGGATGGACGATCAGTGGTCGAATGGCGTCAAAATCGGCCTTGGAAGGAGAGGTGCGGAATAGGAAATTTGATGAATTGTTTTTTGTTTTGAAAACAAAAAACCAAATTGGAATGTATATAACAAAATTTCAATCGACACTCAAGGGGGAATTCAGGGCTTGGTTCCTATATTTCCTTCAACTTCTTAAAATGGCCTACCAGTTCTGAAAAGTTTTAAATTTGACCATCAATTTCACCCAATTGCTTATTTATATTTTTTATTTTTTTCCAGGTTGTTATAATTCTTCCCCTATACAAGAAATTTCATCCCCGAAATTTACCTTATGAAAATAGATGAGGAAACTGAGCCTCCATTAACTCCAATGTCTCCCAAGTAGCTTCTGAGGGGCCACGGTTAGTCCATTGATTTGACCATTGGAATACGCCTATTCCGAAGAACTCGCTCATCCCTTTCTAAAATCTGATTGGGCTCCTCCTCGTATGACAAATCAGGTCTCAACTCTACCTCCTTAACATGAATAATGTGACCTGGATCTGGACGCTATCGCCTCAACATAGATACATGAAAAATATCATGTATACGATCGAGATGGGGTGGCAACTCAAGCTGATAAGCAACAGGTTCGACTTTCTTCATAATACGATACGGCCCAATAAATCTCGGACTCAGTTTACCTTTACGTCTAACTCTTAATACTTTATTCCATGGAGATACCTTGAGAAAAACTTGATCCCCAACCTCAAACTCGATATCATTCTATCGCTTATCTGCGTATGATTTCTGCCTATCAAATGTCTTTCTTAAGCGATCATGGATCAATCTAACAGTATCTTCAGTCTCTCGAACCAAGTCTGGACCCAAAGATTTTCTATCATACAACTCTGTCCAACATATAGGAGTACGACATTTACGTTTATACAGAGCCTCATACGGTTCCATACAAATACTTGTCTGGTAACTATTATTATAAACAACTCGGCTAATGACAATAAATCTTCCCAAATACCACATAAATCAATCACATAACCCCGTAACATATCCTCCAACACCTGAATAACACGCTCATACTGACAATCAGTCTGTGAATGAAAAGTTGTATTGAAATTCAAATGAGTCCCCAGAGCCTCGTGCAAAGCCTTCCAGAACCTGGAAGTGAACCTTGGATCTCGGTCAGATATGATAGACAACGGAACACCATGAAGTCTAACGATCTCCGAAATGTACAATCTAGCCAATTTGTCAATATATAATTAACCCGAACAGGGATAAAGTGTTGAAAAAATTTTGATGTTTTGATATAACAAATTAAATGTTATTAGATTTCAAGATTTTTTAATCAATTTTCAAACATATATTCGATCAAACTATTCGAATATCAAAATATTAGTCCAAGTTTTTCAAATGTCAAACTCAATCCTTACTAAAGTGTAAAAGTGTGTTTTATTCTTTTAAACAAATTTACAAAGTATTTTGAGCCTTAAATGAGCCAAAAATATTTTCTTTATAAATCTTAAAATGAAAAACCAGATTGTCCAGAGGTTACCAATACCCCCCAAGAGGGTGTCGATAACCCCATATAAGATTTGGCTCTGAGAAATAACATATTGCTCGGAGGGTACCGATACCCCCCAGGAGCTATCGATACCCCCTATCTCATAACGGTCGAAATATTGTTTTCACACAATAACGGCTCTATTGACTCCACTAATGATCCCCAACTTTAAGAAGTGATCCAAGGAGTATTTAAACAAGCTTGGAATCCATTAATCAACAACAATTATCAAGAATCAAGAGAGAATCAAAGAGAAAGCATCAAACCTCAAGTTTAAAACATTTTCAAGCCTATTTCATTCAATATTCATTTGTGCTTTCAAGAACACTTATTTTGCTCAATTGTATTATTCTTGATTATTCTTTCTTTGTTCAAGAATTGTGCAAACATCTTACCTTGTGATTATTTTCTTGTAAGTTTGCAAAATTTGTATTGTTCTCTTTGGGAGAGAGTGTTCTCAAGAATTTGGGGTATAATTATTGAGGGATTTGTAAGGTTACTCTTTGTCCTCAAAAGAAAGACAAATTAGTGAATTTGTGGAAAATCCTTAGTGTGGACAGCTAAGGTAGTGGATGTAGATTTTGGTTGAGAAAGTCGAACCACTCTAAATCGTTGTGCAAATATTTTTAATTTTAAGGTTTAATCACCTCTTGAGTTGATTCGGGAAGAGTTACATCGATAATCAAGTCATCAATGGCCTCCACTTCAAACCACGACTTTGATCTTGATTCATTGCCCGTCAACAAGCCTCATTTCTTCAATTGAGCTAATTATGCTTACTGGAAAAATAGAATGATGTACTTCATTCAAGCAAGTGACTTGGGAGCATGGAATATCATAGAAGACGAAAACATCAAACCTTCCACTCATCCAAGATTGTGGAGTGAAAGAGAGACAAGAATGTTCTAGCTCAACTCCAAAGCTATCCATATTATTTTTTATGCTCTTGGACCGGATGAATACGGGAGAATTTCATCTTGTACAACCTCCAAGGAGATATGGGATAAACTACAAGTCACTCATGAAGGTACAAACGAGGTAAAAGAATCTAAAATTAGTCTTCTAACTCATAGCTATGAAAATTTCAGGATGAAACCGGATGAAGATATCAAAGCTATGACGGATAGATTTTCCACGATTGTCAATGGTCTCAAATCATTTGGAGAGATCATTCCAAATGAGAAGCTTGTGAGGAAGTTAGTTTACTCTCTTCCAAAATATTAGCAATCAAAGAAGATGGAGATCATCGAGGCTAAGAACTTAAAATCCTTGACCCTCGATAAACTTATTGGTACTCTCCTCACACATGAAATAATGCTTAAAGAAGAGAAAGACCTTGAGAAAAGAGACGAGCCAAAGAAGGAGACGGAAAAGAAGAAAAATATTGGAGTTGCTCTCAAATCAACAAAAGATGAGAGTGATTCGGATGAAGATGACGATGAGGAAGAAATGTCATTGTTTTCCAAACGGTTCAGAAAATTAATTAGGCCAAACCGAGGAAGAAAATTCAAACGAAATTAAGGCTTCAAGAATGAACCAAAAGAAAAGGACCCGATCATTTGCTATGAATGCAAAAAACCATGGCATGCCAAATATGATTACCCATAATTGAAGAAAAAGGGTCAATCAAAGAATAAGCACAAGGCTCGTGTTGCTACATGGAGCGATGAAGAAGGTTCCGATAAAGAGGAACAAGAAGTAGTAAACTTGTGCTTGATGGCATTTGGCGAGCATTTTCAGGTAACCTCTAGTTCATTTAATTTTGAAGATTATTCGTTTGATGAGCTATTAGAGGAATATACTGGGTTGGCTTCGGATTATGAGAAATTATTTCTAAAATATAAAAATGATATTTCAAAATTGAAAAAATGAAAATAATCTCATATCCAAGGCCAACAACGATATTGAAAGTAAAATAAAAAATTTACAAATCAAACTATAAGAGTTTGAAAAGAAAAATTCTGATTTACAAAATTTACTTTCAACGGTCAACGATGATTATCAAAAGGAAATTGATGATCTTAAAGCTTCTTTTGATAAAGTTGGAACAAAACGTTTTGAAAATGGAGAAAGTTCAAAATCCAACTTTGTTAGAAAAAGTTTTAAAAACTACAATCATAGAGGTCCCCGAAGAACCTCTAATGGAAAAATCGTTAGAAGTATATGGGTTCCTAAAGAACTCATTACTACTTAAGATAAGGATATCCTACACAAATGGATACCTAAGGGGACTAGAATTTTAGAGACTAATAAATATGGACCCAAAAGAATTTGGGTACCAAAAATCAAAAATTAATCTATGTTTGTAGGAAAAGGAGCATTGCTACAAGGCACGGGAAATAAATTCAAACTCATGGTACCTTTATAGTGGATGCTCAAGACACATGACCAGAGAAAAAAGCCGGTTCATAAAGCTTAACGCAAAAGCTCACATTGAAGATATAGGCAATATAGGTAATACCTCTTCCAATCAAATTAAGAATGTTTTATATATGAAAGGATTAAAGCATAATCTATTGAGTATTAGTCAATTGTACGATAAGGGATTTAATTTCATGTTTGAAACTAATGGTTGTAAAGTCATTGACATTGCATCTAATCAGATAATGCTTGTTGGTCATAGAATAGGAAACATATACATGGTGCATTTAGATTCTATAGATATTACTAACTTATACCTAGTTGCAAAGGATGAGCATGATAGTTGGTTATGGCATAGAAGACTTGGACATGCTAGTATGAGTGTTTTGCAATGGTTAATTCAAGGAGATTTAGTTCAAGGGTTGCCTAAAATAAAATTTGATAATGATAAAATATGTGATGTTTGTGCTAAAGGAAAACAAAAACGAATTTCTTTTAAATCCATTAATGACATATCCACTAGTAGAGTGTTACAATTGATCCATTTAGATCTTTTTGGGCCATGTAGAACCACTAGCTTGGGTGGAAAATAATATGCATTTGATTGGTAGATGACTATTCTAGATATACTTGGGTTCTATTCTTAATTACTAAAGATGAAGCATTAGAAAAATTCATCACATTTTCAAAAGTAATCCAAAATGAAAAAGGTTACTTTATAACTAGTGTTAGGAGTGATCATGGAACTGAATTTGAAAATCTTCGATTTACTGAATTTTGTAATTCTAATGGTATTAGCCATAATTTTTTAGCACCTAGAACCCCTCAACAAAATGGAGTTGTTGAGAGGAAAAATTGAACTTTAGAAGAAATGGCTAGAACTATATTTTGTGAAAATAATTTGCCAAAATATTTTTGGACAGAAGCCACAAATATCGCTTGTTATGTTATTAATCGAGTAGTGATTAGGCCTATTTTGAAGAAAACTCCATATGAACTTTTCAAAAATAAAAAGCCTAACATTAGCTATTTTCATCCTTTTGGATGTAAATGTTTTGTTTTAAACAACGGCAAAGAAAATCTTGGCAAATTTGATGCTAAAAATGATGAAGGAATTGTTCTGGGTTATTCCTTAAATTCTAAAGCTTATCGGGTATTTAATAAAAGAACTTTAGTTGTAGAAGAGTCTATACATTTTGTTTTCGATGATAATCCCCTTCCAAGGAAGGATTCTTGTGTAAATGATGATGTAGGTATTGTAAAAACAAATGACGTTAGACATGACGTGAGAGAACCATCATCAAATGAAGAAACAAAAGATGAGGAAACTCAAGATCCTCTCGAGAATCCATCCATTGAAGAAAGGGAAGTCTATTACACAAGAGAGCACAACTATGTCAAGGATGGTGAAATAATAGGTGATCCATCCAAAGGGGTAACAACTCGATCTTCTCTTAGAAATATTTGTAATTATGTTGCATTTATCTCATGCATAGAGCCTAAGAATATTAAAGAAGCATTAAATGATGAACATTGGATTATGGCTATGCAAAAAGAGTTAAATCAATTTGAGAGAAGTAGAGTGTGGACATTAGTTGAAAGTCCTAGTAATAAACCTACTGTAGTTACTAGATGGGTATTTAGGAATAAGCTTGATGAAAGTGGTAATATAGTGAGAAACAAGGCTAGACTTGTTGCTCAAGGCTATACTCAAGAAGAAGGAATAGACTATGATGAAACATACACTCCCATAGCTAGGATGGAAGCAATTATAATATTATTAGCATTTGTATGTTTCAATGAATTTAAATTATTTCAAATGGATGTTAAAAGTGTATTTTTAAATGGTTTTTATAAAAGAAGAAGTGTATGTGGAACAACCTCATGGTTTTGAAGATTCAAATTTCCAAATCATGTTTTTAAATTGACAAAAGAACTTTATGGTTTAAAACAAGCTCCCAGAGCTTGGTATGAAAGATTGTTAATTTTTTTAATTGAAAAAGGTTTTTTCAAAAGGGAAGGTTGACACTACATTGTTTTTAAAGCATAAAGGTAAAGATTTATTAGTAGTTCAAGTTTATATTGATGATATAATATTTGGTTCTACTAATGATGTTATTTGCCAAGAATTTTCTAAGCTAATGCAGGGTAAATTTGAGATGAGCATGATGGGGTAGCTCTCATTTTTCTTGGGACTCCAAATCAAGCAAAGAAAAGATGTTATCTTCATTAATCAAGCTAAGTACGTCAAGGATATGCTCAAGAAGTTTGGACTGGAAAATGGGAAACCTCACGCCACTCCAATGAGCTCATCAACAAAGCTTGACAAAGATGAAGGAGGTAAATGTGTGGATGTTAAATTGTATAGGTCAAGGATTGGCTTTTTGCTCTATCTAACCGTAAGTAGACCAGACATTATGTTTAGTGTTTGCTTATGTGCTAGATTTCAATCATGCTCTAAGGAATCACATTTACTAGTTGTTAAGAGGATATTTAGATACCTTAAGGACACTCTTAATTTAGGACTTTGGTATCCTAGAGACTCTAGCTTTAGCTTGCATGCCTTCTTTGATGCGGATTATGGAGGATATAAAATAGATAGGAAAATCACCTCCGGTACTTGCCAATTCCTAGGAAATATGTTGATTTCTTGGTTTTCAAAGAAACAAAATTGTGTTGCATTATCTACCACTGAAGAGGAATACATTTCAGCGGGTAGTTGTTGTCCACAAGTTTTATGGATGAAACAACAACTTTTTGATTATGGAATTGAAGTAGGTACCATACCTATCAAGTGTGAGAATACTAGTGCTATTTGTCTCACTAAAAATCTCATCCAACACTCTAGAACTAAGCACATTGAAATTAGACATCATTTCATTAGAGATCAAGTCGCTAAAGAAGATATAGTTCTAGAATATGTTGATAATTTGCACCAATTAGCGGATATTTTTACAAAACCTTTAGATAAAGAAAGATTTTGGACACTTAGGAGAGAATTAGGTTTGACCAACCTACCTTGACTTAGTGTTTAAAATAAGTTTAGCACTTTGAATTAGTTTTGGAAAATCTTATAAAAATAACACTTTTGATTGTATTCTTTGCTATTAGTTAGGGGGAGTTTATGATTCTTAATGAGAATTAATTATATGTTCAAATAATGTTTAAGGATAGATTTACATTGATTGAACATTGTTAATTTTCGTAATATAAGTTGTCAATACTACTAGAACAAAATGATTTAGCTTTATGAGTGTTTAAACACGGAGTTTTTAATTTTTCGATGCTAGGTATCGATACCCCTTGAATGGGTACCGATACCCCCTTTGAGTGGGTATCGATACCCCCTGAGGGTATCGATACCCTCCACGGGGTCTGGTTATTAACTCCTGCAAACACTATTTGTGCCAAAACCCTTTTCTCCTCTTCTATCTCGTCGTTCACTCCTATTCTTACTCCTAATCTCTACATTGCTCGAAAATAACGATTTTGAGTCGGATTTCACTCAGTTTTCATCTCCTAACCCTACTAGCATCATTAATTTCGTGCAAACAACATCAAAATCCACTCAAATTTCTCTTTTCAAGGTAATTTTATAAACCCATTATTTTTTTGATTTTGAACATATGACTAGTTTTAATTAGTTCTAGGTTAAAATAAATATTGGGCATTGCTTAAATTTTGGTTTAGAACTATAATCTACAGTTAATTTCATCAAAAACACAAGATTTTTCAAAATTTTCGAAATTAAAAAAAATTGGGTTTTGTTTTTAAATTGTAGTTTTTGATTTAATTATGTTGTTTTCATGAAAAATTATACATATATTGATTTTCAAACTCAGTTTTCAAAAATTGCCCATTAGAACTACCTTAGAGAACCTTGAAATATTGAGGACTCATTTGAGTTTTGGGATTGATATTATTGCATACATGTGTTTTTAAAATTGCAGGTTAATCTTGTCTCTTCCGATTTCCTAAGTCATGTCTCACAAATGCCCTAGAACGTCCACTAGTTGTTCAAACCAACCTCCTAACCCTCCTCTAAATCCACCTCCTATCCAACAAATTCCTGATCCTGTTGATCCTAACATGACTATTCGTAATTCATGCTTCAATGAACCTGGTCGCAGAAAAAATCTTTTCTTCAGGTATTCTCAATATTTTGAGTCATATAAAATTCAAGAAGAACGAATCCCATCTCTTCAAGCTATGTTAGAAATAGATTTTAGATATCTTCATACCCTACGAGGGTGGAAATTTGATAAACTTTTTGAACTCGAACCAATAGTTTATCATCAACTTGTTCGAATCTTCTATTCCAATGCCATTTGTGTACAAAACTGGGATAAAACCGGAACCATAGGAATTAGATCCTACCTTCTAGGAAAATTCATCTATATTGACCCGAAATACATAGCTCGTGCATTTTGATTAGATAATGTCGGCTTAGACAATGAAAAACAAACGGTAGGTACTCCTTATAAAAGAAAAGAGAGTGCGAGTGTATTAGACCATCCTGAGGAAAATACTCCACTCTTAGAGCCCTAGATCTTTGGTGGATACATTGTATCCAAAACAATAATAAAATAAACCTACCTCATATTATCTTTGCTGAAATTGATGAAATCATAAACCTTGTTCCTAATAAGAAACTTTGTGGATCTCTAGTTTATGGTTGTATTCTAAGTAATCTATTTGTCAAAGCCGAGCTTAGGGTACAGCTTGATGTAGCCTTCCCTCTCAAAAACCAAATTAATCTTATTTCCTTAACAATAATGGTCTAAATATTTAAATTTTACACAGCAGGGTACTGATACCTTATGCAGGGGTACCGATACCCCCAACGCTCCAAGCTATTTTATTAATTGTTTTCACACAGTAACGGCTCTATTGACTTCACTAATGATCCCCAACGTTTAGAAGTGATCCAAGGAGTATTTAAACAAGCTTAGAAGCCATTAATCAACAATAATTATTAAGAATCAAGAGAGAAACAAAGAGAAAGCATCAAACCTCAAATTTGAAACATTTTAAAGCCTATTTCATTCAATATTCATTTTTTCTTTCAAGAACACTTATTGTGCTCAATTGTATTATTCTTGAGTGTTATTTCTTTGTTCTAGAATTGTGCAAACATCTTACCTTGTGAGGATTTTCTTGTAAGTTTGTAAAATTTGTATTGTTCTCTTTGGGAGAGAGTGTTCTCAAGAATTTGGGTATAATTCTTGAGCGATTTGTAAGGTTACTATTTGTCCTCAAAAGAAAGACAAATTAGTGAATTTGTGGAAAATCCTTAGTGTGGATAGCTAAGGTAGTGGACGTATACTTTGGTTGAGAAAGTCGAACCACTCTAAATCGCTGTGCAAATATTTCCAATTTTCTGCAAAAGCTTCCACCGAAATATTTATTGCCAATTCACCCCCTCTTGGCCTATTCCGTCGATCGATTAACTCAACATAAAGTGAGCTGACTTGGTTAGTCGATCAACAATCACCCAAACAGAATCCTTTTGTGGAAGGATTTAGAGGAAGACAACTATTGAAATTCATCGTAATGTGATCCCATTTCCACTCAGGAATCTTAATTGACTGTAACAACCTAGATGGATGCTGGTGTTCTGCCTTAACCTGCTGACAAGTCAAACACCTCGCCACAAAATCTGAAATTTTCTTCTTTATACAGTCCAAAAGTAGTGCTCTTTGAGATTATTGTATATTTTATCCCCGCCAAGATGCATAGCATAAGGACTACTACGAGCCTCCTGAAGAATAATCCGTCTTAACTCATCATCTTTAGGGACGCATTAACGACCGTGAAAGCACAAAATACCATCCTGATCAAAAGTATACTCTGAACATGATCCCTGCTTAACTTGTTCAATAATAGGAAGAAATGAGTTATCAAGGAGCTATTTGGCCTTAATATCCTCGGCCAAAGTGGGTTTAACTTGCAACTCTGCTAACATACTATTATCATCAAATAAACTCAAGCTCACGAAAAGGCTCTCAGATCTGATATCACCTTACGAATCAAGGCATCGACCACCACATTAGCCTTTCCTGGATGATACTCTATCTCACAATCATAGTCCTTTAGAAGCTCCAACCAGCTACGCTGTCCTAAATTAAATTCTTTCTGAGTAAGCAGATACTTCAGACTCTTATGATCGGTATAAATATAACATTTTTCCCCGTAGAGGTAGTGTCTCCAGATCTTTAAAGTAAAAACCACGGCAGCTAACTCCAGATCATGAGTGGGATAGTTACATTCATGCGGCTTTAACTGTCGCGACTCATAATCGACAACCTTCCCATCTTGTATCAAAACACATCCTAATCCAGAGTAAGAAGCATAACTGTAGATAGAAAAATCTTTCCCAAACTTAGGCTGAATCAGCATTGGGGCTTGAGTTAGAACAGTCTTCAGTTTCTCAAAGCTAGCTTGTTGGTTATCATACCATACAAATAGAACATCTTTCCTTAATAGTTTCGTTAAAGGAGCTGCAATAATGGAGAACCCCTCAACGAAACGATGGTAATAACTAGCTTAGCCCAAGAAACTATGGATCTCTGAGATGTTCCTGGGTTGCTTCCAGTTAAGAATAGCCTCCACTTTGCTCGGATCCACCCGAATACCATCAGCAGAGACAATATGTCCAAGAAAAGTCACTTCGCTGAGCCAGAATTCACACTTGCTCAACTTAGTGTATAACTTATTTTCCCTTAGAGTCTGTAGAACAATCCTTAAATGCTCCTCATGTTCTGCTTCAGTTCGAGAATACACCAGTATGTCATCGATGAACACAACTACAAACTGGTCCAAATAAGGTCGAAACACCAGATACATCAGATCTATAAAAGTAGCATGGGCATTAGTTAACCCGAACGACATCACTAAAAACTCGTAATGTCCATACCGAGTACGAAAATCAGTCTTCAGGACATCATAATCTTTAACTTTTAGTTGGTAATAACCAGATCTCAAGTCTATCTTCGAAAAGATAGAAACCCCTTGAAATTTATCAAATAGATCATCGATCTTGGGCAGAGGATATTTGTTTTTAACCGCGAGGTTGTTCAGTTTCCTATAATAAATACAGAGTCTCAATGTTCCATTTTTCTTCTTGACAAAAAGAACTAGGGCTCCCCACGGTGATACACTAGGTCTAATAAATCCTCTATCCAATAACTCCTGGAGTTGCACTTTCAGTTCCTTAAGCTCCTTTGGGGCCATATGGTAAGGAGCCATTAAAATCGGGGTGGAACCAGAATAGACTTCAATCTCAAACTCAACTTCTCTATCCGGTGGTAATCCAGGTAACTCTTCAGGAAAAACATCGAGAAATTCCTTGACAATCCGAATGCCTTCAATATTAGATCGAGAACTCCTAGTGTCCAAAATATAAGTATGAAATGCCTCGGAACCCTTCCTGATCATCTTTTTAGCTACCAAAGCAGACACAACATTCGTTAGGAATCCAAGACGTTCCCCGATCATTACAATCTTTCGGTTATCTGGGGTCTTTAGAAGAACTCTCTTGGTTTCACAATCGAGATTGACTCGATGTTTGTTCAACAAATCTATGCCAAGAATCAAATCAAACACTTCTAAAGGTAACTCCATCAGATGACCAGAAAAACCTCCCCATGGATCTCTTTAGGACACCCTTTAAAAATACGATCTAACTCTATGGACTTGCCTAAGGGACTTTGAACTGTCACTGAATTCTTAGTATTCTCAACAAGAATATTCAGACCCTCAGAAACGAAATACGATACATAGGAATTGGTATAACCACTATCAAACAATACAAAGTATGGAACTGAATGAATAGTAACAGTACATGCAATCACATTAGGCCCATCACGATCCTGTCGAAGTCTAGCAGTGTAAACCAACGCAGGCTGCCTGGCCTCAGATCTGACTGGACCCCTACTCTGAGATGGTCAGCCTCTAGTAACCGATCCAGGTGCTTTCTCCTGAGTACGACCCCTACAGGAGTCTGAATTGTACTATGAGAAATAGTGGGAGTACGAGCTGGTGTATAAACTGTAGGACCTGACCCTGTACAATCCTTCACAAAATGGTCACCATAACCATATTTAAAATAGGTACCCAATTTCCTCCTATATTCCCCAAGATGAGGTTTCTCACAATAATCACATGACTGTGACCCAGAAGAACCACCATGTTTAGAAGGCTGAACAGCTGAAGAACCGGATACCACAGGCCTGGCACTCGCACCGCCTCTCTGAAAATACTCACTCATGCCTCTCTTGTTGGTTGTGTAGAAGAATTAATGGAACCAGAAGGCTTCCTAAATTGGTCTCGTTCTCAATCACTCCTGCGCTCCATACCCACTCGTTCTATCTCCTCGACGGTCTTGGCTATCTCAACTAAAGCATCAAAATTTCTTTCCTGGTAGGTAGAAACTCGACTCCTAATTTCATACCTGAGTCTATTCTTGAACCTCAAGCATCAATCTGACTCAGTGTTAACAAGTCCAGGAGCATTACGACTCAATCGGATGAACTCAACCTCATAGTCCATAACAGATATATCACCCTACTGCAGATTTTGAAACTCATGACATCGTTCCTGCAGATATCTCTCTCTCTGATGTAGCGACTCCGAAAACGTGTCTTAAAAAGATCCCATGTTAACTGGTTCCTCGGAATACTACCAGAAATCGATTTCCACCATCTGAAACTATCTTTGTTTAACATAGTTAGGGCTCTCTTTAGCTTCTGCTCAGGCCTCAAATCCATCTCATCCATAATTCTCTCTGTATCCTCCAGCCAATACTCAGCATCAGTCGGAGGTCCACCAGTAATACCCTCAAATGGAACTACTCCAGCAGCTACCAAAGACTTCGAAATTTTGACTGCAGTCATATTACTAGGGACTCTAGCAGCTCTCCAAAACATCCGAAAGACAGCTCTATTAATGGCATCTTCATCTATGTCAGTATCTTCATCTTCAGTGATGGGAGGGTCTCTCATAGGAGTAATCGGATCATCATCATGGGAAATAGTTAGATCTATATGCAGAACAGGAAGATCATATGGTGATATCGAATTATCTATCGTGACAGAAAGTCGAGTGACTCGCCCTCGACCACGGCCTGTCCAACGACCTCTAGCAGCACTCATCGGGTAGATCTATAAGGCTCTACATAAAGAATTTGAAACATAAGTCAGACTAGCATCAGGGATCTCAAAATAAAAAAAATTCATAAAATGAGGTGACACGTTTTTGAAAATATCAAAATTTCTTAAAAATCTAGAGTTTAGGACTCATCCACAGTCCGAGTGTTTAAAATTGAAAGCTCCTATACCACCAAATGTAACCCCCTAAAACTGGCCTAGACGTTTTGCCCATATCTAGGTGATTACATATCATATTCAAAAGTTCTTTTTATATTTAAAACAACGTTGAAATCCATGTCTCAATAGCATGTGAAATTTATCCATAATAAGGATTCATACGATAAACATATATTAATACATATTTTAGAAAACCATATAAAACACATACATATCAAAATACCAAAAATACAAACATATAATGACGGTAGTAACACATGTCACCAAAATATAGCAGAAAGACATATAGAAATATACGTTTTACAAAAGTAACAATAGTCGAGCTCCATTGATGCCAAGTCTACTAGATTACGTTCCGCTGTTATCTGAAAAGGTTAAAATTTACAAAATGAGCTAAAAACCTCAGTGTGCTCCATATAGTGTATATAAAAAACTTACAAATAATATATTTCAGTAAAATTGGTTTATCAAACATGTCTATAAAAATATGAACACTACCCCCATCTGATCACATCAGAATGTGTAGGTTCCCCAGAACCATATAACCCCTACACAACAGTAAGGCCCTGAGCACAAAGCCGAGGAGCCTGCATCTATACTTCCTCCAACAATACCCCAAATGACCATGAATGTATTCAATTGAAAACGATGATTAATCCTTTAAAACATGAAAATGTTTCATGCTTGGAAATCATATACAGAAATATGGAAATCAAAAGTCAAATCAGTAACGTACGATAAATCATATATCAGATAAGCCATATTCAGAAATCAGGTATAAAAATATACCATAACCATAAATCATATTAGAAGTGTGCCATAAATCAGATATCAAATAAACAATATTCAGATAGATATTTTAAAACAATAAGGTAACACCTTCAGGAAGCACGCCTGTAACAGTATGAGAAATCGGATAGGGAAGCCTACTAAGTCTGTCGATCACACTCTGCTGCAGCGCTAGATCCTACGAATTGGAAAAATCCATATTAGAATCCTAATATGAATAACCTTAACCTTTATTTAAGTAATTTACGAAAACCTACGGGTAATTATCGTAGTACGCGATTCGGGCAAATCTGACGAACGGAAAACACCGGATCTAACTGATCCTCGCTCAGGTGAATCACGAGTACCTTCATAAAATATCTTATTGGATCAATTCCATAATCATATCTCAATTAAATAACCAAAAAATGCTAAAAATACTAAACATTTTTGGGTTAATGAGCTCGATTCGAGGTTTTCGGGTTAGAATTCGCAAAACGGACTTCGAAATCAGATTTAGGATATCGAAAAACATAAAAAATGACTTTTTGAAAATTTTAACTTTTTGGTCAAAGTTAAAGTCAACGGATTTGACTGAAAATTTGGAGGCTTTCGGGTTCAAATTTGGAAAAACGGACTTTAGAATCGGACTCATGACATCTAATAACATAATATATGACTTTTCGAAAAAAATTGACTTTTTGGTCAAAGTCAACGGTTATCGATCAACATGTCGGGTCGGGTCAGGTCAAACTGCCAACCCCATTTTCAAACCTTCCTCACGCGCAGGGGAGGCGTGTGAACAATCCTAGGGTGTCCGAAAAATTCCAGAAAATTTTCTAAAAATATTTTAAGCGATTTTAAGACACTTACCAAGCTCAGTTCAAAATTTTGAATGGTGGAGAGCTCGATTTCAACACGTCAGAAACTTTGACTTCCTCACCTCCCTCACGCGCCAGCGACGACGGACACGCGAAGGACACCGGTGGACTAGGAACGACACAAGGAACACGATGGTGCGGGAGGTATCGAAAACGGAGCAATGATCGGTGATGAATTGATGATTTTCACGGTGGTGGTGTTAAAAAAATCAAAGCTTTGAATCGAAATTCATGATGTTTGACAACATTTCACTACGATCGGTTTACGGGGTTTTGTTCACAGGTCGTCAACGAACACAATGGTGGTTTTGGATGGACGATCGATGGCCAAACGGCGTCAGAATCGACCTCAGAAGGAGAGGTGTAGAAGAGGAAATTTGATGAATTGTTTTCTGTTTTGAAAATAGAAAACCAAATTGACACGTATATAACAAAATTTCTGCCGACACTCAATGGGGGAATTCAGGGGTTACTCCCTAAATTTCCTTCAACTTCTTAAAATGGCCTACAAGTTCTGAAAAGTTTTAAATTTGACCCTCAATTTCACCCAAGTGCTTATTTATTTATTTTTTTCTAGGTTGTTACATAGTGGATTATTTTTCATTTCGCCCGTGGAGTTAGGCAAGACCGAACGACACTAATCTTGTCTCTTATGCATGTGTTGTTTTATATTGATATCTCTTCTGTTATTTTTTCCTCTCGCAAATTCCTAACAATTGGTATCCTAAGATATGATTCGGGCTGTAGAGTTTTAAATGAATTTGTTACTACAAATATTGTTAGCGATTTTAGAGACATGCAAAATGAATTTGCTGCAAAGGGTTTTTAGTTACATGACAACAATTATTGATTGTTTCAGTGATATTTCAATGAATATTGCGTAATAATTGAATTTGTTGAAGACTTGGTGCAGTGCTTCAACGAATATGCAACTTACATAAAAATTAAAGTCGTTGAAGACTTGAAGACCAATTTTTGATGAAATTTAGGTCAAGGGGAGATTTGTTAAATTTTGACCTAAATTATAATTGATAATTAAGTGGGTTTTTATTATAATTCTAGTGGTTGAAGATTTCTTGGTAGTTATAGTTATTTAATAAAGTAAATATTTATTTTAAGCAAGAACTATTATATAATAAGAATCATGGGCGACTAATTATTTGACTTTATAAATAGAAAAAATGTCTTAACCTTTAGAATATGTGAGAGAAAATTATTTTGGAGAGATGTAATCCTTTTTTGGGATCTCTACAACTTTTGGGTAGTTTTTTAGGGATGTTGGAAGAGTGTTTTTGGGATATATTGGGTTTTGGCATCTATACTGGGTTTTGGGATACATGTAATATCATGTGTTTATACTCTGTGTTCTATACGTTTATAGTGGATTATTCTTCATATTGCCCGTAGAGTTAGACAAGCCAAACCACGTTATATCTTATCACTTGTGCATGTCTTATTTTATGTTGATTTTGCTTTTATTATTTTTTCGCTCTCAAATTCCTAACAAGAGTAAGTGTTAGATACTAAGAGTAAGAGTTAAGTATTAAGTTTATTGTAATTGAGTTAATTGGGGAAGTAGTAAACCTAGTTTTATTAAACGTAGAAAACTTTATTAAAATAGCTTTTACTTTTTTTCAGTTTACTTTGTAATCAAGTATCTATCATTATAAATAAAATAGCTTTTACTTTTTTTATAATCAAGTTTAGCCACAACATGGACATCTAAAAACTGGTATCATCCCACCAAACACGTGAGAAAATATGGTCAAACTTGTGTAGAAAATTGAGGTACCCTACGCGTGGTGTTTTTTTTTTCTAGCATGCAGTGTAGAATAGTCGTGAGCATATCTAGAGAAACAAACAAAAAGAAGCAAATACTTTTTAGTTTATTCATAAATATAGGTCATGCTTGTGTAAGCTTTTATGTGTCCCAGAAGTGTGTGACTGAAGAAGTGTGGAAGGGCCAAGAGAAAGAGAAAGATAAAAGCACTAATATCAATTCAAGTAATTTTACCAATGTATCAGAAATAGAATCATCAACATCAATGGATTCCTCAGTATTTTTATTGTTTATGCAACTTTCTGGCACATTGGACTCATGAGTTGCACCTCCATATGAATCAGAAGGTTGATTTGATGTAAAAAATGAAGGATCCTCCACCACAACATCCTCCAAGAAACCTGGTTAGGAACATACGCTCAACTGACTCCCTGCAAAGACCTCACAGGCATGTTAATAACAAAGTCACTCGTTAATCAACTTCTCATTTAGTTTTCAGTTATACTTTCCAAAGTATATCGCGGTAATAGTGCATTATCTGTAAGGTCTTTCCACTATTATAAGGTTACATCTTATCCTTAAAGATTGTAACAAATTAATGAATTTATAAAATACTTAGTGTGGATAACTAAATTAATGGATGTAACCTTGATTTAGAAGTCAAACAGTTATAATTTATTTATGTCAATTTTTAATACTTTACAAAAAGTTTCCACTGATCTTTTAAGAGTCAATTCATCCTCTCTTAACTATATTCATTTATCTATGGATTCAACAATTGGTATCAAAGTCTCACGTATTAGAAGATATAACAACCTCTTGAGAAGATCTTAAAAGAGTTCAATCATCAAAAAGTGTATTTATGACCTTTACATATACTTTTAAAGTTTTCGGTGACTCTCAACCCATTAACAAACCTCGATATTTTAATGGAGTCAGTTATGTCTATTGAAAAGAATTATGATAAAACTCTTCATTCAAGCAATAAGAATTTTAGACATTTTGTTGAAGGGTCATTTTGCTCTAACAAAAGAGATAAACATGTACAATGAAAACAAGAAGGAGTTTCATCTTAGTGTAAAGGCTATACATATTCTATTTTATGCACTTGATTCAAATGAATATAGAAAAGTCTTTTCATATTCCAATGCCGAAGAGATTCGTGAGAACTTTAAGTTACTCATGAGAGAGCTATTGGGGTAAGAGAAATAAAAATTGATCATTACACTCTCTATTATAAAATCTTTAAGATAAAGTTGGATGAAGATGTCGAGATACTGTATGGTAGATTCACCATTATAGTTAATACTTTCATTGATTATAAAGAATCATTTTCAAATGAGAAAAGATGAGAAAGAGTATTCAAAATTTACTAAAATCATGACAATTGTAAATTATTGAAATGAAGAACCTAAATATCCTCACTCTGGATGAGCACATTGAGTCTTCTCTTACTCACAAAATGATGATAAAATTGGAAAAAAGGAGAAGTAGGAAGTATTAAAGAAGGTTGAAGTTGATCTTAAGTCTGCCAAATATCACCCCAAAAACATAGAAAAAGAAAAAAGAACCCTTTCATTTTTCACTAGGGAGAAAATGACTTCCATTTACTTTTGATTTTGATTAAATGAATCAAATGAAAATAAACACTCCTTAATTGTTCCCTTTTTACAAGTTAATTAAGTCCCTTAAACTTACTGACAGATAAATGACATTTAGAGAACTTAATGACAGTCAAAATTATCCCAAGATCACGTGTATTACAACTGGGTCACTTACGTGACGTTCTTTTAATTACCAAGCCAGACTTATGTTACTGGGATAACGAGAGTTAACGACTAGGGGACAAAAATATAATAAATCAATAACATAAGGGATCAAAACCAATTTTTCTTTGAACAGGTGACCAAAATCAAACAAAACAAAAGCATAATGGACCACAGATGTAGTTTATTTTGTTATTTTTAAACCCCTCATTCAGTGCTTTGACGCCGTATGCAGTGAGGGCCAGGTGGACTTGATGCTTGTTGGGGCTGATTGGCTTGAAACCATATTGGGAATAATTTTCCAAAATAAAACATCACAAATTAGAATCAATTCAACACTGATATATAAAATTCTCAAATAAACCCTGGTTACAAAGCACAGGCATGCGTTAGGATAAACAAGAAAAACAAAGCAATCCATTCCAAATTCCCAAATGTAAATGCAACCATAAAACATATTTACTTAAATTGATAATATAAAAATGATTATGCTACAACTACATAGCAAGAAGAGCCAGGAAGAGCTACAAGACCAAAATTTCCATGGCTTCCCCGTTCTTTGAACACTAGTAAATGACTTGAAAATGCTCAACAACATATCAACCAATAGCCTCGCAATAGCAAACAATCCGAAAATTAAGGTTACAACAAATACTGTGATGACCTTATTCTCCATTGATGTCTGTCTCTCCAAAACTTTTTCAACTTTCCACCTGAAAATTATTGCCGGTTATCATCAGCCAGATGTAAATAAATCCCGCAAAAGAGCTTTCATGGACCCACAGTTTTTCAAAATGTACGTACTTTAATCAGTAATAAAAACCATTACAGATATCATTCAATCAGCCCTATGGAATGTTTGCATGGATGTTGACTCGACTCGTAGTTTTACATCCTAGGCATACTGCCTTCTTTCATATGATATGCATACAAATATGGGATACAATGCTATGCAATCATAAATACAAGATGCATGTGCATATTGCATAAATACAAGAAGATGCATCCTTAATAGCTTTCATCAACTTCAAGAATGAATTGGTTTTTATTAAATGTTCTCATTCTTATCTTTCCGTCTTACCGAGCGAAGCCTATTAGTTTCTTTCCAACAGTTCTGTCATTTATTAAGAGGAAAATAGAAGGAAGGAAAATGAGTGGATTGGTACCTTTCTCTTCCCTCCAGATTCAATGCTTTCAAATGTAAGAGGAAAAAACTTATTTCTTAACAATTTTAATTACAACTTTACCCCAAATCTCTTTCTTTCCCTCTATATTCTTGCCAAATACGATGAAGGACCCTTCACCATTTTTTCGTCATCTTTTTTCCTTCACTCCATTTTCCCTCCTTTCTAGCAAACATAGTGCAATTGTTTCACACCCAAAAGAACAAAGAAACAAGCAAACCAACCATCATACTTGGTTTGACTTTGGTTTATGTATGTTAACCATTCAAAAGTAAAAAGAAAATTGTTTCTAAATATTGAAAATTTGTTTCAGTATTTCAAATATATTTTTGTAGAATATTGCAAATTTAGAATGCAGAAGAATGTCAAAAGCTACAAAAAGAGAATGCATAGCCGATAAAAGTTTTTATTGGTTTTGGTCATTTTAATTCACCTTAATTGTTTTCGATTAGAGGAAAACAAATTTATGTTCGCACATTATCCTAAAACTAGTACTTAAGTAAACCATGTGCAGCTCATTTTGGGATAATTTTAAACTGTAAATTCATACCACAGGCTTATTACAAAATTAAAAAATAAAATTTGAGCAAATTAATCATTAAGGGATAGAACTGACCTGAGATCCCCATTATCTCTGACTAAAGCATTCAGCTGTACAGAAACCAGAGATTTCCAGGAAGCAAAATCAGCAACATCTTGAACCTGATAAAAGAAAAAAGAAACAAAATGATTACAGTGAAAATACACCTGATTCAAAAAAGAGGAAAAAAAAAAGAAAAAAATATAATTGCACCAACATAGAGTTTCACATACAATGATATTCTGGTTGTCAAGAAGAGCTTTTATATTTGCTTTAATTCTCTCAAGCAGTTTATCTTTTTCTCCTATATCTTGGTCGAATTCTTTGAAGATATTGCTATACCTGGAATTCAACTCTTCTAAATACCGCTCCAAAACAGATAAACCTAAGTCTAGTGCTCGAACTTTCTGCATCAAAATTTTTAGAACACCGACTCCAGGTACTCTGCCAACTTGTTGAGGATGAATTTCTTCAACTGAATTGGGAACAACATTACTTGTAGCATCAAACTGCACATTTGAGTTCTCCACTGAAGGCTTAGATCCCATTTCCTTTTGTGAAATTTGATGGATATCATCGCGATGACTGGACTCTGCTTGTGATGCCATTTGCTTCTGAGCAAGGACTCCATCCTCAGGTGCATAGAGATTATCCTGAACAGAGATCAAATCCTCCAGCATTCTTTCCACTGCATCTACTCCATAAACTTCAATAACACTCAGTGTACAATAAAATTCATAACCATAGTGGCTCAGAAAGTTTAACTTCAGATACCTAACCCATTTTGGTTCCTGAAGAACAAATCTCTGAGCAAGCTTCACATTGGCAGCAGTAAAGTTCCCCAGATTAGTCCAAACATCTGTTGGAAAAATCAAACTCCCAAGCAATTCAAATTGTTTCAAATTAGAGGCGTAATGTTCAAAATTTTCTATTTGAATGGTGTCTACTAAAGTTTCTTCTGAAAGTTCTATAACCACAAATTTCTCTTCTGCAGAACAGGGATTCCGGAGGTATTTGTCCTCATCTCTGCCTAAGATATTAGAGGCACCCTTTGCTTCCTTATTATATGCCAGGACCTTTGCCCCTTTTGAAGCTGAGGCATAGTTGTATTCTTTACCCCCAGGCTCCAACCTATGTATTACTCCTGCCTGACCAGTACCGGATTTACTTTTAGAAATGAATGCTCGGCTTTTGAATTCATCAAGACCAAGAGGCACAGCATGGGACAGTCTATCAGACTTTGGAAAGCTATTTTCAGATTTTATATCCGCAACAGAGTTACCAGCATCAAGTTTCTCATGAGTAGAGAAATCGTTTTTGCTAGTTTCATCACTTGCAGGTGAATCGGTATGAAGATCTGTGGTCTCAGCACCATTTGAACAAAAACCATCATGAGAAGAGATAGAGCCAAATTCCTCCACCAAACATTGACCAGGAGAATCAGAATGTTCATTGTGTCCCATCCTAGCTTCATCCCTTGTTGATAAGCCAAGGACTACAGACCCACCTATATTTAAAATGACAGAATTGATAGTAAGAAGACATGCAAATGATTTCCGGCAATTAAAGATTATCCAAACAGTACATAAATAAGACCCAAATTTTCAAATTTTATGGAAATAATAATTCGCACTCTTAGAAAGTATTACATGAATAACTTGAACAGTAAATGGATGAACAACTATGAAGACATCAGTAACAAACGTAATCCAGGAGACGCAAGTAATAGAGATATGAAAGATACTAAAAAAGTCAGTACTACAATCTTTTCCAAATTTCAACCATGCCAACAAAATGATGAGAAATTTAAGGAATCAGAGAGATGAAACATTGATAAATTAGCAAAGTTCCAAGACAAAGATGAATTATTTCCATTCCAAAATAAAAGTATAAAACAGATTTGAGATATAGATTAAGAAAACTGCAACATTTTTCCATAACTTTAAAAGGAGTCGAAAACTCACTACAGACAGATTAGTATACAGGTATAAAAGTGACAATCAAATTCAAACAAAAGAACTAGCATAGATATTTCAACTTGATGGTCTGAAGTTCCACTAAATTTACAAAGAAATTGAAACCTAAAGGAGGAGAGAACTAGCATCGATGACTTTATTTAGCATAAACAAGGAAGAATAGAATTGATGCTAAAATGCTCTGAAGAGGCAACATGGGACAAAAAGAACAATAGAAAGGGAACCATGCTAACACTTCTTATTCTTCCCCCTTCAAAGGATCAGTTGTTTCATACATCCTGAATGACATGAAACTAGTTTCAGCTTTATCCTCTTTATAAATATTGATTAGATATCTCACACACTGCTCTAGTTTAGTGGAATAGTATCACAATATTATCAACTTCCTTGCATTTTTTTTTTTTGAATTTTTCTGTTTAACTGCAATTAGTTAAAGATGTAAAGCCAGTCTTATTTACAACTTTTTCACATATACTCCATTCTCACCAAACTGATACTTTAATAAATAAACTTAATGAAATTCTTCAGATGACTTGCACCCCAACTACTCCTGTCAGATTTTTACCATAATTATTTAACCAAAAGAAGGGGGGAAGTGGCATAAGAAATGACCCTGCTGATCCAAAGAATAATAACAAGCTTCAAATAATATAAAGAGTAGCGGGGATGGATTGCACCTTCGAATCAAGTAAACTGTAATCTAAGATTAATAGCTGCCTAATCATGAGCCACAAAACATTAAAGAATGGCTCGATGGATGCACAATAATTATGTAAGAAGCAGAGGTGGAGGTATACAATCCAACTGAGCAAGAGATCTAATACAAGGCTGACTGCAAAGACAGACAGAATCAGAACAATAACAATTCCGGTTAGGAGAACATGACAGTTAAGTTGAAGATGAAAACGAAGAACTACCTATATGAACATCACCATGACAAAGCCGCAAGCTGAAGAGAAAGAGAAGTCCCCACAAAAGAAAAACCAAAGACAGAGAAACCTTGTGGGAGCAGCTCCTTCCATAAATAGCCCCATCCAAAACTCTTCTTTGCAGAAGAGCTGTACGTGATATCTGCATAGCACATCTATCCAGTATGCCGCAGACTGTAACATAAAAGTGTGGATGAGGACCAATCGGCAATCATATAGTACAACTTGTAGATTCAGCAAAAGACTTTTACAGAAAGCTTTAAACTAAGCAAGTCAACAGCAACCAAATAAGGTGGAAGAAAATGATTGCTTCAAACTTTAAAAATTCAATCACCAATCAAATAACAACAGATACAAATCTAAAAATGGATATCCATTTTCTCTCATCATCAACAACACCTTTACTTAAAAAAAGAAGAATCAAACCAAGGAATTCCCCCCACTTGTTCTCTCTTACATAGAAATAGAATTATCAATAATTATTCCATCAGGCCCATATTTACATCCCAAAAGAAATTATACTATTATAAAAAGAAAAAAAGACAAATAGAGGGATATCGACTTGATTTGAATTTCCATAGATAGATCAAACCATTATCTATTCTCGTTTATTATCATCTCAGCGATTTTTGCAGCCACAACCAAACAGCATAAATCCTTCAATAAACAGAAAAAGAAAAAGAAAAAAACAGAAAACCATATAGTACAACTTGTAGATTCAGCAAAAGACTTTTACAGAAAGCTTTAAACTAAACAAGTCAACAGCAACCAAATAAGGTGGAAGAAAATGATTGCTTCAAACTTTAAAAATTCAATCACCAATCAAATAACAACATATAAAAATCTAAAAATGGATATCCATTTTCTCTCATCATCAACAACGCCTTTACTTAAAAAAAAGAAGAATCAAACCAAGGAATTCCCCCCACTTGTTCTCTCTTACATAGAAATAGAATTATCAATAATTATTCCATCAGGCCCATATTTACATCCCAAAAGAAATTATACTATTATAAAAGAAAAAAAGACAAATAGAGGGATATCGACTTGATTTGAATTTCCATAGATAGATCAAACCATTATCTATTCTCGTTTATTATCATCTCAGCGATTTTTGCAGTCACAACCAAACAGCATAAATCCTTCAATAAACAGAAAAAGAAAAAAAAAACAGAAAACCATAACGAATAACAATTAAATAAATTTTTACTTGAGAATTCTTGCAAACTCGGATTGTAACGAGTAGATCCAATCTAGCTCTTGTCAGAAGTCTCTCACGTCTCGATCTGGCGTTGAAGGTACCTCCTCTTATCCCATTACACATGGAATAGGGTCAGTTAATTCTTTTATAAATCAAATCACCTGAAATTTATAAACGAAGAAGGGAACGATACGATCAATACTTAATAGTACACTACTTATTTAATGGGGGAAAAATTAAAAGAATCATTTGTGGGAAGAAGAAATTGAAAATTTTAACATTGAGAGGATTGAGGATGCATAGAGACTATAAAAGAGCGAAGGAAAGTGTCGGGGTTGAGTAAACATTAAACAATAGCGACCACCAAAACGGTGTAGTTTGTGAAAATGGTCCACGTTCTCTTGTCGCGTCGCCGTTATTGTGTTCATTTCGGTAACGGCATGTACTGTTTTTCAAAAATCAAATATATACGAAGACTCTCCAATATCAAACCAAATTCCCTTTTTCTTTTTAAACTATTAAGGATCAAACCTGGTGTCTAATGGAGTAAATTTTTATATAAATATTTTATTATTTATTAATATTTATAATTATTAGAATTTTATATATTATATGGATATATTTTGTTGTTAGAACTTTCCGATATGATAGATTTTCGAGCCCTTCAAAAATATTTTTTTTTGTTAAATATAACTTTAATTGCAGTGACAAATCCATAGAGAGTAATGTTATATTGATTTTATGAAATAAATAAGAAAAATAAAAGAGAAGAATTTATATAACGCTAATTAAATTAAAAAAGTTAATAAAAAGAAAATAATTAAAATTTTAAATTGAAATTTAATAATGAAAAGATATCTGACCAAGACATTTTACTATTTATACCAAAACTTGTCCATAATTACAAATTATAATATTTTAATTAGTAATATAAAGATTTAAAAAATATTAGATTGGTCAATTCATACGATTCATAAATAAATAAATAAAACATAATACATAAAAATACTAAAATTGATAATTAAAAAAATTAAGAGTTTACCAACTCATAAAGAAAGAGAAAATTTGAGAGACGTCTCTTTTTCTCTTAATCTTTTTATATAGTTGCGGTCATCTTAATAAATAAAAGAAGATAGAGAGTTTAAATTGTTATATTACATTCTTTTGGCTTATCTTAATTTTATTACAAAATAAGAATGGAGTTTAAATTATAAATTATATCCTTTTAATTTATCTAAACTAGAGATTAAATTTTAATGAAAGTAGGAGTGTCATCCGTTCTTTTTTTATTCTTCGAGTGTTTAAACTTTATCAAAATCTTCAATTTTAAAAACATGTCAAACGAAAACCCTAGCGTGCTGCCCATTCTCTCCAATACCCTGGTGGCTGTCCGTCGGATGGGTATATCGCGGTTCAATCTGCAAACCTCTCTAGAAAGGTCTGGTTCTCCGGTTCTTGTTGTTGATCAGCGAGTTCAGAAGAAAGTGAAAAACAACAAGGGTGATGGTGAGGAGCAAACTAACAGCGTTTTGGAGGAGCGTGAGACTGAAGTTATGGAAGTGGAGTCCGTTAGAGGAAGTGCTGCTAGGAATGAATGTGATGATTCTGGAATACAGCAGACTGATATTCCTAACATGCGAATCCATGGAATCAACATTGGCAAGACTACCTATGCGAGCATGGTGGCTGACTCACCTACTTCACTGAAAACGTTAAATAGTGGCTGTGGCATAAACAACGATGAAGTGATTGTTCTCGAAGATGATTATATTATTGATCGCCCTGGTGACTTTTCAAAAATTAAATTCTCTGAAAAAGTACATGAACAAATCGATTGAAATATGAAGAATGTCATAATTGTTCGTTTGCTTGGTAGGATGATTGGTTATAAGGCTTTGTTGAACCGCATTAATGCGGTTTGGAAACCAGTTGGTGAGGTACACTTGACAGATCTAGACAATAACTATTTTCTGGTTAAGTTTGCGGATGAAAGGGACTATATCAAAGTACTAACAGAAGGGCCATGGACTATATATGAGAGTTATCTCACTGTTCAACCATGGTCTCGAAACTTTTCCACTGTTGAGAAGTATTCATATCAGGTTATCATTTGGATTCGTTTACCTGGGCTACCTTACAGATATTACACTAAGGCTCTATTTCGTCTGATTGCTACAATGGTGGGCGATGTGGTTAAAATTGACTACAATATACAAGTGGGGGAGAGGGGCAATTTCGCGAGACTTGCGGTTTTAGTCGATCTGAATAAACCACTTATTCCCTGTATTGGAATCGATGGTGTTAAGCGAAAAATTGAATATGAGGAATTACACCAAATATGCTTTCATTGTGGAGTGTATGGTCATGTTAAAGAGCAATGCATGAAATGTTAAGATCATAATGTGACTAGTGAGCAGATTGGTAATGATAATCAAACTGCCCCTAAAGAGAATGCTATTTTGGAATAAGGGCTCTATGGTCCCTGGATGGTGCTCGAAAATTGCATGAAAAGAACTGAACAAAACAGACAGAAATCGAACACCCGGGTTAACGAAAGTGTTTCTACATGGTCTCGGTTTGCTGCCTTGGAAGAGGCTAGGAATGAATCTGAATTAGCGAGCGAGGAAAAGCTTGAGGGTGAAAATGTGATTAATGTCCAAACTCGTAAAAAGGCGAAGTGGTGCAGCCGATTCAATCAAACCAAGACATGCTGAAACGATTGGTGAACCCTTCAGCAGCCTATCTTGCGTCGAATCCAGAAAAGCAAATAAATCATCTAAAAATAGTGTAGGTCACGTGGATGTGGTTCCGAAAATGGTTGGGCAACAAGTGGAAATGGTCGAACATGCCACAAAAACTAATGGTGGTAAGCATACTGCTTTAGCAACTAAAGAATCGAACATGGGTGTAAAGAACAATCATGGTATTAAAATCTCAAAATCCCGTGAGGCCATGGAAAAACTAGAAAAGGAAAAATACCTTCAAAGAAATAAGGAACAATAAATCGATTGAGTATCTGACGAATAACAAAACGAATATTACTACCTGGACGCAAAATGTTGCGTATCAGTTATCTATGAAAGCGAGAAGGGAATATCGTTCTATGAATCAAACTAGCTCCTCTAACATCAAAGATGTGTATGGAAATGTTACGGGACGTTCAGATATGGTGATTGATAAAGGGGTTGGAGATTCATAGGGTACTAAGCTCAATAGTAAGTGTTGTTTCCTCTTCTGATTGGTTTTAATGATTTGTCTGATGAGTTGGAACTATCAAGGAGCTACTAGCTTGTCATTTATTAGATATTTTTAGTCGTTTGTTCGTGAGTATAAGCCGAATGTTGTGACTCTCATGGAACCTCCTCTAGGTGGTAGTAAGACGGGTAGAGTAATTTATGAACTTGGTTTATGGCACTCGTACCGTGTGGATGCTCAGGGTTTTGTGGTGGCATATGACTCCTTTAGAATGAGCCGGTTACTCTTGTGGTTACTCCCATCTCTAATCATTTATTCATGCTTAAATTTGGAGTTAGGAGATTAAAAATTGGGTTCATTTTACTAATGTTTATGCGAATCCTAATGGTAGTAAACGAAATCAGCTTTGGAATCAACTTGAGACCCTTAATCCGGTGAGAACATACCTTGGGCCCTTGGTGGCAATTTCAATGTGATTCTAAATGCAAATGAGTGTATGGCGGTTCGAATGTTTATTTCAATGGTATTCGTCCTTTCCCTAATTTTATTCACTCTACAGGCCTATTAGATCTTGGTTTTGTTGGTCCGGATTTCACATGGACCAAAGGTAATCTTCATCACAGACTTGATCGTCGGTTAGCTAATAATTCTTGGTGCACTAATTTTGAGGATTCTCGGGTATTTCATTTGGATTGTCTGGGTTTGGATCATAGACCCATTATTCGTAAGCTGTTTCATGACAATTTTGGCAACATTTATCGTCTTTTTCGCTTCTTGGTGGCTTGGCAGGAGCACCATGAGTTTAATGATTTTCTTTGTTCAGTTTGGAACCAGGATGTAGACATTGAAGTGAATATTAGTTCTTTTAGAAACCAAGTTGCGGCGTGGAATTCTGAAACTTTTGGACATATAGGCAAGAGGAATAAAAGATCAATCGTTCGTATTCATGGTGTGGATAGGGCGATGCAACATACGAATTTGGAATCACTTGCGAGGCTGGGTAGTTAACCTATGAACTTGAGGTGATATTGGATCAAGAAGAGAGCTTGTGGAGACAAAAGACTTGTTCCTAGTGGATTATTAAGGGTGATCGCAACACATCCTTCTTTTATGCCTCTGCTCTTGCTCGCCGGCGTAGGAACATAGTGCACTCTTTAAAAAGGGCAGATGGTTCTATGACTACGGATCAAGAGGATCTTAAGGACCTAGCCCAATCCTTCTTTAAAAATTTGTTTATCCGTCAAGGAATTGCGAACAACAACTAAGAGGGTGTGGGTGCTTTCTGAGAGTGGGGAGTCACATGGTTAATGTTTTATGACAAACGGTTTCGAATAAGGAAATTCAAGCGGTTATCATCAGCATGGAAGCCTTCAAAGCTCCAGGTGTTGATGGCCTCCATGTAGTATTTTTATCAGTGAAACTGGGGAATCGTGGGTGGTTCTGTTTGTTCTCTTTTGAAGAAGATATTTACTGAGGGTCGAATTCCCACTTCTATTAATCGTACACTATTGGTTCTCTTACCAAAAGTGCCCACACTTGAAGCGATACATCAATTTCGTCCAATTAGTATCTGCATTGTTTTGTACAAAGAAATTACTAAAATTATTATGAATTGTCTGAAATCATTTTTTATCCAAATGGATTTCTGATAATCAAACCAAATTTGTCCCAGGCCGATGTATTACAGATAACATCATTATCACCCAGGATCAAATCCATTCTATGAGATGAACAACATGCAAACGTGGTCGGATGACAATTAAAATTAACCTTGAGAAAGCGTACAATGGATTAGACTGGAATTTTATTAATGATACTTTGATGGATATTGGTATACCAAACAGCCTTCGTGGTCTTATCATGCAGTGCATCTCTTTGGTCTCAACTTAGATTCTTTGGAATGGGTCTATGACAGAGGTGTTTTATCCAACGCGTGGTATTCGACAAGGTGACCAATTATCTCCGTATATATTGGTTTTATGTATGGAGAGGCCAGCACAACCAATTCAGTTTGAGATTAATAGGAATCGTTGGAAACCGTTTCGTACTGATAAGCACGGCCCTGATATTTCACACTTGCTCTTTTCTGATGACATGATTCTCTCTGCTGAAGCTTCAATAGAGCAACTTGATGTCATTCGTAACGTCCTTGATCATTTTTGCATAGTCTCGGGGCATAAAATTACTATGGAGAAAACTACAATATATTTCTTTCGTAATGTTTCGTTAGAGCTCAAGAACATAATCAACAGGGACTTTGGTTTCACCATGGTTGACGATCGTTGTAACCCCTAGACCCGACCTATGCGTTATGACCATATCTAGTGGATTACGATAAAATTTTCCAAAGACATTCTTTGATAAATTAAAATCCAAATTGTAATTAAACATCTTTAAAAATATAATTAATAGCATCAAAGTTTAAATTTAGTAAATTTAAGTCGTAAAAATAAAATATTTCAAAATCAATATTGAGGCAAATCTAACATCAGTAACAAAAGTAGTATTTTCAAAACATAGACACATGTCACCCAAATTAAATGCAATTAGGAAGATAAAACATTACAACAAAAAGTCATTGTACTAATGTGTCGATCCTCCAAGTGCCAGGCATGGGTCGCCTATCCAAAAGGTATCTGAAAGAGAGAAATTTGGGGGAGTGAGCTAGGGAGCTCATTGTGTTCCAACAGTGCAGAAATAAACATACAATTTAGATTTCAAAACCAGTTCATCAATAATGTCATGGAACGTCGATAGAGGTTTCAAAATCAGTTCAGTTTCAAATATTAAAAACATCAGTAAAATTTTTAGTTTAAATATTCAAAATCGCCCTCCAACCGAACACCATATGCAGTTCCCCATAACTGCATCCATAAGGACTTACCCTAGGCCCAACGGGCGTAGGTTCCAACCTAAGGGAGCACCTTTGGTCCATAAGGTCTTACCCTAGCCGAAGCGTAGGTGCCCACCTGAGGGGAGTGCCCTTAGGCCCATAAGGACTTACCCAATGCACATAGCAGAGGAGCCACCCTAAGGGAGTATCTTAGGGTTCATAAGGTCTTACCACTAGGCGTATTAGGCCTAGGAGCCAACCCAAGAGTTGCCTTAGGTCTATAAGGAATTACCAGCTCGATCGGTCTGAACCTATATGAGGAATTACCTATTTGACCAAGCTGAACCTGCAGAGACTTCATACCAGATCCTAGTGTACCCCAGAGAAAAATAGTTTTCATAAAGTAATCAGTGGTAGCAGGGAATCAAAATTTATACATATTTATTTATCAATAAAAACATGAATCAAAGAACATGAATCAGACAATCATGCTTAAACTTTAGTAAATCGAAAACTAGGCTTTAAATCAGACAAATCATATGAAACCAATTCAAATAGACAGTCATATTGCAAAGCAGATAAAACAGTCACGTGCACATGATTTTTCAAGCAGATATTTAAAACAGGTATATGTCACACAAGGAACACACCTCGCAAAAAGTATCAATCTGAAAGATCTAACAAGCACCGGCTCTGTTACGCTCTTCTGCTGAAAAAGAACGAGTATTCACGAGTTCTCGTGGACGAGCAGATTGGGAGGAACCGGGTCGAGCAGGCGAACGATCAGGAGATCCGCAAGTACCTTAAATATACCGTAACATTAATTAGTCATTGACCCTTAAGTTAAAATTGATGCACTAAAATAATTACTTAATTTAATGCATATTCGAGTTTAATAGTCAATTCGGAGGCTTTCGGATTTGAATTTGGCAAAACGGACTTCGGATTCGGACTCAGGACGTCGAAAAACATAAAATATGACTTTTTGGAAAATTTGACTTTTTGGTCAAAGTCAAAGTTAACGGCCAACTCTAGTCAAAGTCAATGGATCAGGTCAAAGTGAACGGGTCGAGTCAAAGTCAACGGGTCAGACTGGTTCGGGTTGACTCATATCAGTTTGGGTTGACTTGGTTTGGTCCATTTGGATCGATTCTAGAAGAACCAAAGCTTGGAGTAAGCCCCACGAGCACCCGACGGCGTGTGATGGCACATGAACCAATAAAAATGGGTTTAGTTGGCAGTTGATTACTCCCACAACCTCAATCAACCAATTACATTCGATATCTAACCATAAATCAGCCAAAATCATGCGAAAACTTAAATAAAAATTAACCAAAATATACCCTAAACTTACCCACATCGGCGATATGGAAATTGACAATGATGGACGATAGCTTCGATTGAATTTTAAGCGCACGATGACAAGGAGTCCGGTTGTAGTGGCGGTGAAGCGAGTCGACGAGCACAACGAATTAAATCGAAGAAAAATGAACGATGTGGTCACAGCGGTTTACTCTCGAAATAGGCCAACCGGAAGCCGATTCAGGTTGCTAACAGTTGGGTTGGGTTGGGTTGGGTTCGCCAGAGGATATTGGTTCGACCGGTACGAAAAAGCACGGTATTGGCGGCCAGATTGGTGCAAATTGCGGAGGAGAGGCGACAGCTGGTAGGTTATAATTTAGGGGGAATGGGGTTGAAGCACGGGGGGTTTCTGATTTGGGTGATTTAAAACTCGAAAATAAAATGAATAAAATATATAATTTATTATTTTAAATAAAAAAGGGTCTAGACTGGTTAGTAGGGGCATGGCCGACCATACCCTAGATCTTGGGTTCGAGCCAGGCCAACCCCCTATCTCACTTGTTTTTTTATTTTGCTGTCAGATGAGTTATGGGTAAATTACGAGGTTGATTCTTAAACTTTCCAAACTTTTAAATTTAGCTCAAATATTTTGAAAATATTTTTACAGTTTATTCCAAAAAACAATTAATTAATTTTAAATAAATTTCAAATAAATTTTGGGGTGTGACAATTCCCCTCCCCTTGAAAGAATTTCGTCCTCGAAATTCACCAGAGTTAGACAGGAAACAAAACCTAAATCTTTAATAGATCTTTCAGAGAACAAAGGCAAATTATTCTATTGACAATAACAGAGAAACTTGTTAAATTTAGAGCGGAAACAAGGGTCTCGGTGCCTTAAATAAAAAGTATGAGGGGTCTCAAGATACAAAACTCGGGTATTAGAAGGGCGTTGTTAGAGATACATAGTATGAAATAGAAATAACAATAAACAATATACCTGTAGAAGTCCCTGACTCATCTCGATCACCAGAACGTCGAGTAGCATATGCAAGGGCAGACTTTCGAGCCTCAGAAACAGTTGGTCCTCTACTCTATGATCGAGCTCTACTGTTGATTCTAGATACAGATCCAGAAGTCCTATTCTGACTGCGACTCCTAGCGGGGGTCTGAACAGAAGCCTATGAACGTGTAGGAGTCTGAGTGGGGGTCTGATCGACAGAGGCTAGATAAGGACAATTCCTCAGAAAATGCTTACTGGATCCAAAACGATAATAGGTACTCAATTTCTTATGACACTCTCCCCCGTGTTGATTTCCACAGTGTTAGCAACTCGGTATCGGGGTGAAACTTGAAGAATCACCTCAACTAACTGACGGAAGTGTAGGTGACGCAAGTCTCAAACCATAATGACTCCTATGATGAGCAGCAGTACGAATCCTCTTATCAAAGCATACAGAAGGCTCAGACTGACCGGAAGACCTCCTAGAGCGATCTTGATCTACCCTATCTCTATCATTGGTGGAAGCCTCGACTTTTTCAGCGCCCTTTTCTCTCCCTACCACAACATCAAATACCTCATCCTGGTGGGCAACTACCTGATAGTGCAGCTCGTATCTATGCCCCTGAGAAAACTTTCGACACCTATCCCTATCGATAGGTACCAAACTGGAACCATACTTCAAAAATTTTAAGAACTCTATCTCGCACTCAGAAACAATCATATATCCCTGAACCAGATCCTAAAACTATTGTCGTCTCTGAGCTTGATAACGCTATCCTAGAAAGCGACTCCTAAAACTCTCTTTAAAGAAATCCCAAGTCATTCTATCGACCGAAACACTGCTCACAACAGACTCCCACCAGGTATGGGCATTTTCGTCCAACATGGAACGTCACTATGTGTCTAATCCTAGCTGATCCATGCATCGCTCAGTATCGCAGAGCCAATCCTTGGCCTCAGTTGTAGCTCTAGCAGTAGGGCCTTAAAAGTTCCTAAATCCATTAGCAATCACAGTATGAGAAATAGGAACCTCGGGTACAACGCCAGCAGTTCGAACCACTCTCTAAATCAACTGAAGAATATGTCTACCGAGATTCTCATCTAGCACTACTCTAGCAGGCTCGGTCTCAGAAATGGTCGCCCCTCTAACTAGAGTCGTCAAACCTATACCAAGGGGCAGATCCATCGGTGTTGTAGGAACAGAATTACCTACCGGAGGTAGGGGATTTATACCTATCTCATCTATAGGGTTCGTAAACCTAATCGCTCAACCTCACCCCCATCCAGGTCGACGACCATGTCTAGCACTTATCTTGGAGGATCTTGAGGTTCACTACAGAAAGATAAAACCTAAGATTAAATTGGCACTTGTAGTCTTGTACACAGTTAAACTTGTAAAAACTTGGTGACTTGGCCTTCGTGACTTATTTTGTAAAACATTTTAAACCGTACTTTTAGTTTGAACCCACTCACAGTCTAAGGTTTTAACAACTGAAAGCTCTGATACAAAAAATTGTAACCTCCTAGACCCGACATATGCGTTACGACCAAATCTAGCAGATTACAATAAAAATTTTCCAAAGACATTCTTCGATAAATTAAAATTCGAAATATAATTAAACATCTTTAAAAATATAATTAATAGCATCAAAGTTTAAATTCAGTAAATTAAAGTCGTAAAAATAAAATATTTCGAAATCAATATTGAGGCAAATCTAGCATCAGTAACAAAAGTAGTATTTTCAAAACATAGGCACATGTCACCCAGATTAAATAGAATTCGAAAGATAAAACATTACAACAAAAAGTCATTGTACTAATGTGTCAATCCTCCAAGTGCCAGGTACGGGTCGCCTATCCAAAAAGTATCTAAAAGAGAGAAATTTGGGTAAATGTAACCCCTCAGACCGATGGGGGTGACCCGATCCGACTCGGGGTGTCACATTAGAGCCACCAGAGCAACCCACCCTAAAAATCTCAGAAAAAATTAAACTTTTTGTTAAAACATGTAAAATCATAAAGTTAATTTATAATACAAAAGTAAAATTTATCAGTATTAAAAAATAAAACATATTTTCAGACTCGTATATATAACAAATACAACCTACATGCCCCTAATCACCTGCACTGTAATCCGCAAGCAACGTTAACAAAACTCCCCTACTGAAGTCTATAGCTACACTGGTATGATTATTTTAACCTGAAATGGTGAGTAACAGAGTGAGCTTTGGAAACTTCAGTAATACAATACTACTAGTTGATGCTACAAGACATGCAAATAAATATAGAACAATAAAATTTCCTTATTGAATGAAACATATACATGTTTTCGGAATAAGCTGGGGTTCCACTGATAGTTCATTGAGTAGAAGCCATAAAGATCTCAGTTCATAGGAAACATTCATAGTATCAAGTTTTCAAGAGATCGAATAGGATGTCTAGTGTGTTCCAACCAAAACCAGTGAAAAGATATAAATCTTTTTAAAATAGTAATTGTTTAAAACATATTTTCAAAACCATAGTAGAACCCTCCAACTAAACACCGTTATGCAGTTCCCCAGAACTGCATCCGTAAGGGCTTACCCTAAGCACACATCAAAGGAAACCAACCTAAGGGAATGACTTAGGGCCTATAGACCTACCCAAGGGTATCCTTAGGTCTGTAAGGATTTATCAGCTGGATCAGAGCTGTACCTCTATACTCTAGAATCCTACCCATATAAAAATCCAGTAGAAATCAATTTTAACCGTAACCCGTAATATTTGGATCGTGATCCAGTTATACTTCATAACCACGATAATGAAATAAACCGTATAACTGATCTCCACCTGTACACCATAAGTAGTCCCATGATTAACCCAAGGGAGTGCCTTGGGACCTGATAGCCAACCCAAAGATCACCTTAGGTCCGTAAGGATTTACCAGCTTTATTAGAGCTGTACATCTATACTCTAGTCTACCTAGTTAATGTCACAATAAAACAGTTCAAGTAATAACCAATGAAACAGGAAACCATAGTTTATAGCTCAGTAAATTTCCATGATTCCATAAATCAGGAACAATTCATATTTTTCGGTGAAAACTGAAATCAGAGAATATATACTATGTTGCCATGGTTTATAAACCAGTAAATCAATAATTTCGTTAAAACTCATTTCAAAACATATAAAACAGTCATGTAGTACATGTGGAACACCCTAGAGGATCCATATATTCTTAAGAGCTACTTGGTGATTAGGATGGTATTCATAATATTTTTATATCAGAGTTTCTTAATATTTCAAGTATGACTTGAGTGATTCGATTACTCAACAATCAAAGGTATTCAGGATTATGAATTTAATTCTCAGTGTTTTAAGTCTAATTGAATCAAATGGGGTATTCAAGATCCTTTGCATCATAGTTACTTATGTGATCAGTTATGATCGGAGTGATTTGAGATGATAAGGGAGAAATAAAGGTTCATGACATTTACAATTTGTGTTGATCTATCTGATTATTGAAATAACTCAAGTTGAATAACTCCCAGAACTAATGCATGTCGTCCGGTCCATTTGTTGCCCTTCCAGGGTATTCACTCTTTAGTACCAATAATTCTTATCCAAAGATCACCTTCAGAATCATCACTGAATATATCTTAAAGAGACAAGCATATATTTCAATGGCCTTTATTTCATTTCCACATTGCAACAATATTAAAAATTATCAATGTACTATAATTCGTGGTTCACCACCCATAGGGACAATACATCATATAAGATCAGCGGTGTTTCCAGACTTATCCAAGTTATTCACTTAATTCAAGGTCATCGGGGTACTTAATTAAATTACTATTCAAATCTATCCTGGTCGCTTAGGAGTTCCTGAGTAATTAGGTCATTTTCGTAAATTTGAATACATGTAGTACTTCCATTCCATTTAACTTGGTCAAATAATATATTCATATAGGTATTCAAGGTTGATTTATTCATTTCGGAGGTTGAGGGCATTAGTCATTCCAGGTCTTGGAAATACTTTAGGTCATTTTACACTTTCGGGGCATTTTGGTCATTTACACTTTAGGGCATTTCTATAAATAAAATATAGATCCAAAATTTAAATCGATGATTCTAAGGTTCAAGTGAATCAATATATGAGCTCTCAGGTCGTCCCCATTATCATAGTCATACATATTACTTTTTACTCTTTAAGGGTATTATCGTAATTTCATTCAATTCCGTCAGTGGCATTACTTCGGGTAACTTAGGCTTGAAATTATTCCAACTCCATTAAAGTTCAGATTACTTTGCTCATTTTCTCTCTGGAAGTTAATTTCACCACTAGGGAAAGTCTTTGTCCTTTTTCAGTACAAGGGTATTTTCTTAATTTTTTTCCTTAGGGCTATTTTAGGTAATATATTATCCAAATATTCTCGGTATTTAACCTTAAAAGAAATTAATCAAAATTTATGGATCTTAAAGTTAATTTATTCATTATTGAATCACTGAGCTTATTATTATTATTTCTGATTGATTTTCCACTTTCTTAAGCAAGCCATATAAGTTCTATCTAGTTACCGACATTTTATAGTATTCGGATCGAGTTTAGGAAATAATCACAACATACATATGACCAATTATAATTATCCACGCAGAAATCAATACTAACATGTTCCATAAAGCATGAAACAGGTTGTAATGTCACTACAAGAAAATATACCTTTAATGACACACGAACGATGACACACGCTAATTTATGACTTACAAAAAATGTGTGTCATTAAAAAAATGTCATGTATTTTTAAAATCTGAACGATTTATGACCTACAATAATGTGTGTCATATTTAATAGTCATAATCAAAAAAATTTTGTAAAAACATGGAGTACAGTTTTAATTGTGTGTCATCTTTAAAAGTCATATTTTAATTTTTCCCCCATCTATTATTTTCATCTTTTCCCGCTCCTTCCCTCATGCCGCTTGCTTCCCTATTTTTCTCTTTTTCCCTTTTCTCTTTGCAATCTCCCACTGGTTTAGCCATTCATCGCAGAAGAGGGAGTCAAAATTCAAGGGTTTCCACATGTATTCCTCGTTCTCTATTCCAATATTTGAGGTTTTGTTGATTTCTATTTTGTCTGAAAATATTGAAAGTAAAGCAACTGCAAGATCGTCTTCTAAAGTTATTGAATGCCGTGTTGATAGTATTTCATGTGCTGGTAGAGTCGGTGATGGAAATATATATTTTATTTATTGTAACAAGGATTTAGACTGTAATAATTCATCTCATAGTTCAGTGTCAGTTTGTAGTTTAGGATCTGGAAAGGTGCCCTCTTCCCAGAAGCTAGACTTTTCAGTTCCTTCTATGAAGAACGAAGGTTCTAGTGGTAGTTCAACTATGATCCAAATTCCATCTTCACATCCTGGAAGCAGCAAGAGTGCCGTTGGAGGCAGATCCGAGATTTCTCCCAAAATCCATCCCAATTTAGAAGAAGATATTGAGGGCAATAGCGAGAACCCACTGGATAAAATTGGTGAGTTTTATGTTATTAATGCTATTGATCAGTTACTGTATGCGAGAAATGCTTCGGAACGTTTCTGAAGGTGATTGGCTCTGTGAAGAATTCAAGCTGGCTGAGGAAACTGAAAAACCAAAAGCAAGGTTAGTTTTCAAGCATATAATAAAAATGACACCCAGACAAGATCATGTGCTGACATTCTGTTGCGATTAAATTTTCAAGGTTTGGATGCTGAAGGGAAAATGGAAAATAAACTTATCTCAAGTACATGTATCTTAAGTAAGAGACATATTGAAAATCTAGAGGGTCCTTCAGCTCCAAAAAGACAGGTTGTTGATGGATCACCAAGATCATTGAGCCCCAACGGAGTATCTTCTTTGTCTCGAGGGAGTTCATTTAAGAACTTAGACAAGGGGAAAGTGAGGCCATCACCGCAAATTTCTCTTGGCAACCATTCTGGTAATGATATGCAGGAAGTTGTACGCTCTTTGACTTCTGGTCCACGGCTGCAAACACCAAAGGGTAAGTAAAATTAATTTTGTTATCTTATCTAAAATTTTCTCTATGTTAATTTTAACATTGACATACTGTTCTCATTGTTACAGGGAGCTTATTGAAATGCAGTTCATTTAATACCTTAAATTCCAATTCTAAGGTGAAACTTGTGATGAGGTTGTTGTTCAGAAACGAGAAAGTGCTAGAGAACATGCATCACTTTATAGCGAGGAACCTGCTAGAATGATGGGCAAAGATTGTGGTTTTTATTGAGGTCATACTGTGCTAACAACCCTTTTAAATCCCTCATATACTGAAATGCCAGATCTATTAGTGAATGCAAAATTAGTAGTTATAACTCTGGACCTGAGAGACGTTTAGGAATGAGGTTTCATTTTAACCAAGGTTTAGGATGACTTAGTCCTGAAAAAATAGTTTCCTTGCTATATTTGTTTTGATTTGGTCATCTCTAATATTGCTTTTTAATATCACTTATCAATAACTGTATACTGGAATAGTTGCTTATATTACCTGCTTCTTGAATGCGTATTGTCAATAATTTTCAGAGTACTACAAGTGTTCCACCTGCCTCAAACTCAAGACTTTCACCGCTACCTCTGGAACATGCCGGTTTCAGTTATGACCACGGGGCAATAATTGATATTCCTCTTGATACAACTTCAGGAGGATCACATAATCAGCTTAGCAAAAAAATGCCTCTAAATTTCATTTACATTATTCGGTTAAGCCCTGAATCTCACTTTCCTGGTTTACTGTTTAAATGTAGGATTTAAACAAGAAAGTCCAGGCTAAGGAAGCAGAACTGAAAAAGCAGGAACAAGCATGTTGTATAATAGATTTTACAACATTGAATTCATTTGTGATCTACTGAATCATAGATTTGCTTTTTTCTCTCTCATTTCTTTTCCAAAGATGTATCATTGACCTATTTAGAATTTGATGTAATGAAAGCAAAACTTTATCTCAATAATCTCATTATCCTAGTATCATAAAATACTGTTAGGATACTTTATTAGGCTGTTGATGGAATATCATGTGTTTCTCGATCTATTTTAGTGTACTAAGTCATTCGGATGGTTTTAAGCTACAAGGCCATATTCTTGCACATTTATTTCTCAAATAAATAACATGAAAGATTATAGCATCCCTACAATTTCATTGGTCAGCTTACTCCTTGCAGGAAGTCAGGCAGAAAGAATAGGCACTAGCAAGAGGTACCTTTCATTTTCCTTTATTTAACTAGTCTCAGTGATCACATTTCGTTTTGTTCTCAGCTTCAATATTTGGTCTAGATTACTCTATACTTTTTTTCAAAATTTTTGACCTTATTTTATTTATTTTTATGGTCAAAACTTAATTTCTGTCATGAACTACAATTTCACTTCTCTGCTTTCTAGCTGGAATTATTGTGGAAGAGAAAAATTGGCCACCATTGTTTCTAATCATTCATCATGATATTGCCAATGAAATTTGAATTCATCTACAAAGATTGCAGTATGTTGCATTTTTGACATTTTTTAGGCATTTAAGTTTTTCCTATATTTTCCTTTTTAGTATTCTATGCATGGTACATCTAGGTATCATGCCTTCATTTGTACCATACTAAATTGCATTAGGTAATTTTTTGTACCATGCTTTTATTTTGTTAACTCTTTAGTTGAAAATGGCTTTGGTGTAAAGCCATGGATTGGAGACAATTCAGTGATTGATGGTGATTCTATGCAGGATTGGTTCTATGCCTTCTGTGGAACATCATAGCCGTTACTACAGCATGGATCAAAGGGGAAGGTTAATTTAGTTATATGCTTCTATGTCTTGTTTTTCTTCTTAATATAACATTGTGATTATGTTGTGTTTTCCTTATTATTGTTTAGGTGTTAAGATCTAGTTATTGTCTATCATCTATTTTGTAGCAGGAGTACCAATAGCCTATGTATTCCAGTATCACCCACAGTTATCGAAACATTATAGTATATTCTTTGATATATTTCATCAATTTTTATAGGGCAATGAAATTGTACACTGCTCAAAGTGGATCTAACAAAAGGGTTAGCCTCAATTGCATCAATGTTTTGGTGAGGACTTCGATCGATCATTCCTTATTTAAATTACAGCTTTCATTTGACTAATCATTTATTGTAAACTGTTTATAGTGTCCCCGTCAGTCGGGAGGTACCGAGTGTGGATATTATGTTTGTAAGTTCATGAAAGAGATAGTCGAGAACGGACTTGAAGTGTTGGTCAATAAGAATGTAAGTAAATTTTTCTGATACATATCTGTCATATCATACATACACATTAGTCATACAACTAACTTGAAGTAGGATGATATTATTGGAAATTCAGCTATGATAACATCTTGTCTATTCATATTAATAAGAATTGTCAAGCTCTTTTTATTTCTGCTAAAAAACTTATAGTTGGATGCTATTCTAGACTTCTAGTTATCACCTTGTGAATTTAACGTAGTGGAAGATTACATTGATGGTAAACTTATTGTTAGTTACTTCTATTGATAGATCCTGTTGTAAGTAATGAGTGAATTCTTGATTCTAATTACACGTGTTAAGCATGTCACAATCGGGACTAGTTTTCGATATATGAATCAATGTCTAAAGGAACAACTATATTGGGTAATAATGCCTCTCGTGGATAATGTGAGACACGTACTAGACTTAAAAGAGAAATTTGATTTTTTCAAGTACTCTAGATGAAAAAGGATACAAGTAAACTGCTGAAGGTGGAATAATGAGGATCAATAAGAACTCTCTTGTGGTGATAAAAGGTCAAAAAATGATTGTCGAGTTTTTTGTCTTATAGATTCAATAGTTCTAGATGATGCAATTGTTACTTTCACTTTCTTGTTGGATGCTAAATGGAGAAAAATGGGATTTTATGATGAATAAGACATATTGAAGCTTTTAAAGTATCCCTTAAATAACAGTGTAACTGTGAGAAATGAAAAGTAAAGATTTTAAAGCTTAAGATACCTTTACCACAAATTTTCTTGATTTTTCGTTCTTTTCATATTATTTAGTGATGAGTGATGACTTGATAACCATAAATGAAAATGTTTTCTCTTTACAAATGTTTGGACTACTTTATGTTCTCACCTGAAGATAGTTGATGCTTGATTAATATATGCAAAGTATTAATTCCTATATGTCATCAGCAGTTGGTTCAATAAAAGTGGAAACCAAAGGTGATCAACTCTAATTTTGGGAAGGGTTCGGGAACAGCTGGTGCATCTGATGTTCCTACTAGTTCAGTTGAAGCCAATTCTTATTCGCAGCCTGTTTCAAGAGTTCTCGACTCTGAAGAAGCAACTTCAAAATTGCAGAAGAAGCTAGAGGAGTTGCATCTCCCACAACGTCAACATGTTTGATATTCGCAAAGAATGGGTATCTTATGTGGAAAACTTTATTATGTCATGATATTTTGTATCGACATATGATTACAATATTTTTGATAACTTAATGTTAATCTATTGTATGCAAATGGATTACTTATATATAATATATATATTAGTATTATGAGCATTAAATGTGATTAGTTTGATTATTTTCAATCTACAATATATTATATATATTATATATATATATATATAATAATTATGACGTACAATCACGAAACACGAATGTGTGTTATCTTTTCTAATGACGTTTGCTTCAATGACACACAATGTAAGTCATAAATGCGTGTCATAAATTTATGATACACAAATGTGTGTCGTCTTCATTTATGACGGGGGCTTCAATGACGCGCAATAAGCGTCATAAATGCGCGTCATAAATTTATGATGTACAGTTGCGCTTCATCTTAAATTCATGTCGGTGGCTTCAACGACAAACAAATGTGTGTCATCCGTACCCATAGATGACGCACAATGTGCGTCATTAAAGGGGTTTTTCTACTAGTGTGTATTACCTAAGATTTCGTGTCATATCGATCGACCATTTAAAACTTTATTCGAGAGCCCTCAAACTTAAATTCAACGTCTAATAATTCCTCGGATACAAAGCAACCAAATTTACGTCAGAAACTTGACTTAATTTAAAAACCATATTGAATCCAAAAGTAAATCTCTGAAAAATAACTTATCGAGTGTAAATTTGGTAAAACGGACTTCGGATTTGGACTCTAGACTTCGAAAAATATAAAATGAGACCTTTCCGAAAAAGTTTACTTTTTGGTCAAAGTGACTCAGTGATTGGACCGAACCAGGCGGGTCGGATAGGTGGGTCGACCCGATTCTGGAATCTTCCCTAAACTAGAACAATCCCCACGCTCATACAGCGGCGCGTTGAGGCGCGTACGGCGACAATGGAGTTCCGATTGGACGGTCGAGCACTCCATGTTTTAACACTATCCATAATCATCCTATACATCATCAATAATCAACTAAAACCAATTAAAAATAAATAATAGAGCGATATGAGTTTATTACCACCGACGACCGGAGAAAAAAATAACGACAGGGGACACCGCCTACTAGGTCTGAACCGCGACGGAACGGGGAGTTCGTTGGTGAGGTTGGTGTAACTCAACGGGGATGTAATCGGTGTAAATCGAGGCAGTGGTTTGGTTTCCATCAAGCGGTTCAAACGTCGATTCATGGTGATTGCCACTGTATCATGACAAGGGGTGATGGGGGTTTTGATCCTTGGTCGATGGCGCTCCAAATAGTGGTGGCGGCGCAAGCTACTGCGGCCGGACGGCGTGGCTCAGGGATTTGAATGAAATTTGGGGGATTATTGGGTTAACTAATCAGGGAGGGGAAGTTTATTTTTCACCTATAAAGAAAAATAGGCAAATTATGGGTTTGGTCCCTGAATTCCTATAATTTTCTAAAACTGATTATAAGTTTCAAAAACTCATAACTTGACCCAAAATTGGGGTATTATAGAGTTATCTGGGGAGATTAGTGTGTTCCAATAGTGCATAAATAAACATACAATTTAGATTTCAAAACAAACTCATTAATAAAGTTATGAAACGATGGTAGAGGTTTCAAAATCAGTTCAGTTCCAAATTGTGAAACAAATTCAGAATCGTCCTCCAACCGAACACCATATGCAGTTCCCCATAACTGCATCCATAAGGACTTACCCTAGGCCTAAAGGGCGTAGGTTCCAACCTAAGGGAGCACCTTGGGTCCATAAGGACTTACCCTAGGCCTAAAGGGCGTAGGTTCCAACCTAAGGGAGCACCTTGGGTCCATAAGGTCTTACCCAATGCACACAGAAGAGAAGCCACCCTAAGGGAGTGCCTTAGGGTCCATAAGGTCTTACCACTAGGCCCATTAGGCCTAGAATCCCACCCAAGAGTCGCCTTATGTCCATAAGGAATCACCAGCTCGACCGGTCTAAACCTATATAAGGAATTACCAATTTGGCCAAGTTGAACCTGCAGAGACTTCATACTAGATCCTAGTATACCCCGGAGAAAAATAATTTTCATACAGTAATCAGTGGTAGCACGAAATCAAAATTCAAACATATTTATTCATTAGTAAAAACAATAACTAGAGAACATGAATTAGACAATCAGGCTTAAAGTTTAGTACATCAGAAATCAGGCTTTAATTTAGATAAATCATACGAAATCAAGTCAAACAGACAGTCAAATTGTAAAGCAGATAAAACAGTCATATGCACATGATTTTTCAAGCATATATTTGAAACAGGTATATGGAATACAAGGAACACCGCGCAAAAAGTATCAATCCGAAAGATCTAACAGGCACCAACTCTGTCACACTCTTTTACTGAATGAGAACAAGTATTCACGGGCTCTCGTGGACGAGCGGATCGGGAGGAACCGAGTCTAACAGGAAAACGATCAAGAGATCCACGAGTACTTTAAATATATCATAACATTAATTAGTTATTGACCCTTCAGTTAAATTTGATGCACTAAAATAATTACTTAATTTACATATGCATATTCGGGTTTAGCGGTCAATTCAAAGGCTTTTGGGTTTGAATTTGGAAAAAAGGACTTCAGATTTGAACTTAGGACGTCGAAAAACATAAAATATGACTTTTCGATCAAAGTCAAAGTCAATGGTCAACTCTAGTAAAATTCAATGGGTCGGGTCAAAGTCAACGAGTCAGACCAGTTCAGGTTGACTCATATCGGTTCGGGTTGACTCGGTTCAATCCGAGTTGACTCAGACCTGTTCGGGCTGGTTCGATCCACTTGGACCGGTTCTAGAAGAACTAAAGCTGGGGACAAGCCCCATGCGCACCTGGCGACGCGTGGCGGTGCGTGAATTGACGAAAAGGGGTATGGTCGGTAGTCGATTACTCCCACAACCTCAATCATCCAATTACATTCGATATCTAACTGAAAATCAACCAAAATCATGCCAAAACCGGAAAAAAAATTAACCAAAATATACCCCAAGCTTACTCACATCGGTAATGAGGAAAACGACGACGGTGGACGACGAATTCGATCAGGTTTTGAGCGTACAACGACGAGGAGTTCGGCTATAGTGGCGGTGAGGCGAGTCGACGAGCACAACGTCTTGAATCGACAAAAAACGAACGACGAGGTCACAACAGTTTACTCTCGATTCAGGCCAACTGGTGGTCGATTCGGGTCGCTAATAGTTGGGTTGGGTTTGCTGGAGGATACTGGTTCGAGCGGTGGCGACGGAGCACAGTATTGGCGGCCGGATTGAAGCAAATTGCGGAGGAGAGGTGACGACGGCTAGGTTATAATTTTGGGGGGGAATGGATTTGAATCATCGGGGGGTTTTTCCTGATTTGGATGATTTAAAACCCGAAAATAAAACGAATAAAATATATAATTTATTATATTAAACATGAATACGGTCTAGGCTGGTTGGTAGGTGCATGGCCGGCCATACCCTTGGTTATGCATTCGAGCCTTGCCAGCCCCCTATTTCACTTTTTTTTATTTTGCTATGAGATGAGTTGTGGGTAAATTATAGAGATGGTCCCTGAACTTCCCAAACTTTCGAATTTAACTCTGAAGTTTTAAAAATTTACAGTTTAGTCTAGAAAAAAATTAATTAATTTTAAATAAATTTCAAATAAATTTTGGGGTGTGACAATCTTGGTAAGTATCTAAGAGTCCCTTTACTTCACACTTGTTTTACGTCTACTTCCTATCGTTACTTGGTACAAATAGTTAAAATAAATTAAGCGATTGCTTATGGTGGTCTGGGCTTCAGGAAGTTAGAGATTCTTAACGAAGTGTTTATTATAAAACTTGCTTTTAATCTCATTACTCAGGAGGATACTCTTTAGGTTCATTTCCTGCGGGCGAAATACAAATGGGAGGATGGTATTCTATCGTACATTCAAAATCAAAACTACTCGAAGCTTTGGAAGGGTATTAGCATTGTGTGGTTAGACGTTTGTAGCAATATCTTTCGTGTGGTGGGAAATGGCATTAATAATTTTTGGAGAGATAAGTGGATTCTAGATCTGGATTCTTTGATTAATTACATGAGTAATGGTCCCATTAGTAATTACTTATCAGCTCCGGTGATGAGCATGTCAAACGAGGCGGGTAATTGAAAGTGGAATGCTTTTTAACATCTTCTGCCTATAAATATACTTCAGAGATTAGCTGCTATCAAAGATTAGCTGCTATCAAAGATCTTGTCCATGGTGGGAAAATAGATAATTGTGGGTGGGCGAGACGTGATGATTTGCAGTTTACTATTAAATCTGCATATGAAGCTCGGATGAAGCCTAATTTCGAGGCAACTGATCCAATTTGAAAGGCAATTAATCAATATAAGGGAATTCAACGCGTTAAGATCTTCCTTCGGTTGTTGAGTTGGGAAAAACTTACGACTAATGCTGAACGGCTGAAACGACATTTCAATAGTAATAGAAACTGCCCTTGTTGTGTTGGTTCCTTGAAAGATATCGACCATATAATTCGTAAGTGTACGGTGATCCTCCCTATTTGGGCTATGCTTATTAAAGAAGATAAGCTTGAGGAATTTATGTATATGGAGATCAAGAAATGGATCCATGTTAATCTGATTAACGCAAATTATTTTGCTAAAGATGGTAAGGAGTGGGATATCTTGTTCGGAGCAATCCTTTGTAACACTTGGTCTTATAAAAATTCTATTGTGTTTGATAATCCCATGGAGGATAATGTTGGTATTCTTTAAAGAAGCAGGGGATTACAAATGTTGACGCACAGAGCAATCAAACAAGATTACGAGGCGAATAGGAGAAAGCATCGACCAAAGGTGGGAGCAGCCGTTTGGAAAGCTCCCCCGAATTTTTGGATCAAAGTAAATACCGACGGTTCCAGAAAAGCTAGTAACAGATTATCTTCCTATTGGATGTTATTCCTTGGAGTATGCTCGATCTTGGAAGTAGAATTTTGGGAAATTTACGTTGGTCTCCACTGCACTGAATACAGGTGTGAGAAAAGTGATTGTTGAAAATGATAATTTAAATGTTATTAACACGCTGAAGGATCACAAAAGGATGAGTAGTTTGCTGACAATTATGGATCATATTCACTGCTTGCTTAATCGAGAGTGGGAAATCCGTTTCAATCATGTTTTGAGACAAGTAAATAGAGTTGCTGGCTTTTTAGCAAAAAATGCTGGTCCGGATATAACTGAAACTCAGTTCTTTTATTCTCCTCCTAATGATATTCTTGACAAGTTACATGAGGAAAATAGTTGATCTTATGTTTGTTCCTAATCGCTGAACTGGTGGTGTTTTTTTTTGGTCTGGCTTTTATGGTGTTTTTAGAATTCTTGTAATGTTATTACTGTTAAAAAATAAGACCTGATATTTGGGTAAAATTATCTTTCATTTCTCAACTCACAATTTACATCAAATAAGTCCTATTTATACACAAAGTAACTGCCATAACTAACTCAATAACCATACTCTAACAAACTAACAAACTGTACATCTAAGCTAAACTAGTTAACACTTTCTACACTCCCCCTCAAGTTGGTGGTTGAAAAACATCTTTAAACCCCAACTCGAAAACCATATACTCATGTTGATGTACACCCAAAGCCTTGGTCATCAAGTCTGCTTGCTGCTTCCCTATTTTGATGTGATCAGTTTGTATTAAACCTTCTTGAATTTTTTCTCTAACAAAATGACAATCTATTTCAATATGTTTAGTTCTCTCGTGAAAAACCGGATTAGCTATTGTCTGTAAGGTTGCTTCACTGCCACACATCAGCTTAACTGGTTCCATACTCTTGAAACCCAACTCAGTCAGCAAACCTCTCAACCATACTATTTCTGCAGCTGTTCTTTCCATGCTTTTATACTCTGCTTCTATACTCTACTTCAGCAGAAGAGCATGCAACAATGTTTTGTTTTATAGACTTCCAGGAGACCAAAGACATTCCAAGTTTAATGCAAAAACCTGTTACAGATTTTCTAGTCATTGGACAAGCAGCCCAGTCAGAATCACAATAAGCAAACAACTTGCATTCACTTGCTGCACTTAATAAAATTCCTTGACCTGGATTTTTCTTAATGTATCTTACCACTCTTAATCCAGCTTCAAGATGAGATTGTTTTGGCTTATGCATAAACTAACTTAGAAAATGTATTGCATAAGCAATATCTGGCCTTGTGTGGGTAAGATATATTAGCCTACCTATAAGCCTATAAAAATATACTTAAAAAGTGTTTCATCATATTCAACTTAGTGAGCTTCTTGTTTTGCTCTAAAGGAGTCACAGATGGTTTAGCTCCCCCTGTTCCAGTTTCTTCAATCAGTTCTAAAGCATACTTTCGTTTATTCAACATAATCCCTTCTTTTGATCTTAGAACCTCCAATCCTAGAAAATATTTCAACTCTCGAAGATCCTTCATTTTTAAGTTTCCATTCAAATTATGTTTAAGTTCCATTACCATTACTTCATTACTTCCAGTAATTAAAAGATCATCAACATAAACCAGCAAGACCACTATATCATTCCCTTGCTGTTTTGTAAACATTGAATAATCATACTTACTCTGAATGTAACTAGTTGTAAGTAATGCTTCTGTTAGCTTCAAGTTCCATTGCATAGAAGCTTGTTTTAGTCCATAAAATGATTTATGCAGCCTACAAACCTTAGACTCCCCTTGGTTGCAAAAACCATCAGGAAGTGCCATATAGACTTCTTCAACTAAGTCACCTTGCAAAAATGCATTGTACACATCCATTTGATAAATAGGCCAAGAAAAAATGGAGGCAAGAGAAAGAACAGTTCGAACAGTGACTAACTTAGCAACCGGGGAGAAGGTATCCACAAAGTCAACTTCTTCTCTTTGATTGAACCCTTTAGCAACAAGGCAATCTTTAAAACGCTTAACATCTCCATTAGCCTTGTACTTAATTCTGTACACCCATTTACATCCTATTGGAATTTTTCCTCAAGGCAGAGTAACTACAGACCGAGTGTTATTTGACTCCAAAGAAGCAATCTCTTCCTTCATGGCTTGGATCCACAAAGGGTTGGTAATGGCTTCAACATAGGTTTTAGGCTCAAGTAAATGAAAAGTGGAAGACAAGAACCTCTGAGTTTTGGAAGGTAAATGAAAATAAAAAATAAATTGGAAATAGGATACTTACTTGGAAGAGATGAAGATTGGTAGGATTGAATAATGTCATATAGCCAATTAGGAGGTTTGATAACCCTAGTAGATTTTCTTTAAGGTGGACATTGATATTGAGGTTGAATAGGAGGACTAGTTGAGACTTGAGGTGATGTAGAAGAAGAAGGAGAAGACAGATTAGGTAAAACACAATGTACTGGAGGAGATAATGCAGAAATATCAAGAGTAAGAAAGTTAAAATCATCAACAACAGACTGAACAAGAAAAAATGAGAAGATTTATTGATTGGAAAGGTAAAAGGAAACACAATCTCATAAAAGACTACATCACAATTGACAAAAAACACTTTGTATGAAGATCAAAAAGTAGATAGCCCTTTTGAGTTGATGAGTAACATATAAAGACGGAAGGTAAGGCCTTTGGTGAAAATTTGTCCTTATAATTCACTTGAGTTGCATAGCAAAGACAACCAAACACTCTTAGATGAGAAAAATCAGGTATTTTTTATAAAAGACGACAAAAGGACTTTTCCAATATTAGACAGCAGTGAGAGGCCTATTAATGATATAACAGGCTGTTAAAATACATTTACCCCAAAATTTTATAGGCACATGAGAATGAAAACGAAGAGTACGTGCTACCTCTAAAAGATGCTTATGCTTGCACTCAAAAACCCCATTTTATTGGGGGTATGAATACATGAGCTTTGGTGAATGATTCCAAGAGATGAGAAAAATTCAGAAAAATGATTACTAAAAATCTTACCACCATTATCACTGCAAATATACTTAACTGAAGTAAAATGATGATTTCAAACAAGGATAAAGAATTGTTTAAGAAAAAGGATTGCTCTGATACCCTGTTAAAAAATAAGACCTTATATTTGGGTAAAATTATCTTTCATTCTTCAACTCACAATTTACATCAAACAAGTCCTATTTATACACAAAGTAACTGCCATAACTAACTCAATAACCATAAGCTAACAAACTAACAAACTGTACATCTAAGCTAAACTAGTTAACACTTTCTACAATTACCATGTGTACTATTTTCCTCCATTAGGATGAGGGAGGTTTTTAACGATGCATTTGGTAATAATTCTCCTTTTCATAAAAAAATTTACAATTTTAATTTTAATATGCTTCTAACACATATTTTAACTTATAACATATAACATCTAACAAAAATTTAAGTGATAACTTAGGATCATTAAAATATACGAGAATTAATACAAAATATATACAAATTTATAACTTATCAAAATAGTTAAAATTAAGACTTTATATAGTATCTATTACTTATGTATATAATGTTTGAAAAATTCGATAATTTTGAAGCTTTGAATGAGAAATTGATCCAAACCTTGTTGAGAAAAATGTGAAACTAATTGTTGGTTCGTAGATGTGTAGACGTGCACAATGTGTGTAACGTGAATGTTTGAACCCGCCGGGCTCTTTGTGGACTTGCAGATATTTTAACCCAAATGTGAAATATTTTTCCTTAAATAAAGCTATATTTTCAAAATTTGTTTTTAAATTAAAATGATAAATAGTAATAAGTTCTTTTAATCAAAACAATATTTTTGGGAATTAATTGATTGCTTGATTCTCATTAATACTTTATTAGGCAATTTTTTTTTCAATTATTAACAAAGTAAATACCGTGTAAACCTACTAGGTTAAATACAATTCAAACAATTCAAAAACTATTCAAAAAAGGTTTTTCTCTTCTCTAGCTTTTTTAGTGATAGACGAAGGCAAGGAATAGTTTGTGATCTCTACAGTAGTGAAACTGTAGTTGATCCTCTAGTTGTTATATCCTAGGAGACAAACGACCAATGATCTTAAACACCATGGAGTGGTCAAAAATCTATCTTAAGGAAACTGCATAGTTGTAGTCCTCAACTCGTTTCAATCAGTTATTCTATAAAAAAATGTGTATTTATTTTATAATCCATTCGATTTTTAATAAAATAATTTTCTATGTTATTAATCATTTTTTATTTTATTCTTGATTCATGTGCACAAACTTTGCGATGAAATCATGTCATGAAATTAAATGTTATTAATCGTGACTCGTGTGAATCAATTTAAACAATATTTTATTTTATCATATTAGGTTGTTATACTGTAACAATCTTAAGACAAAATCTACCTTCTATCTTTTTAAAAAAAATCCAAGACGATTCAGAAGTCTTGGAAAAATCGTGAAAGGTATATAAATTTGTTTTCGGGATTTATCCTGTCGTTTTAACGAGTTTGCTTAATTTCAAAATGACCAAATATATTTAATAGAAATTTGTTAAAGTAACGTTGGTTACTGATTTTGAAACATTGATTCTATTCAATAATAAAATAAAAAATAAGTGAGATTGATTTGAATCTGCACAATGGAATATGAGTTTTTTGCAAATTGTTTTGCAAGCTAACATAGGAACAAACTTGTGTAAATACACAAATGTATGGTGACTAGCGCATGGTGATTTGTCTTTTTGTAAATAAAGAATTAATGTGATTCTTATTATATTATGGTATTATTGGGGAATATCATTATGATAAGATTTAGCACATAAAAGTGAATGCAAGCATTAATCATGATATTATTTATGACATTATTGCTATGGTATTATTACTATATAATTTTTGTCATTTTAATATGAAATATTAAATATACCATGAATAAAAAATATCTTTGGTATTTATAATAATTATTAAATATATTATAATAATTATTGATTGTGTTTTGGAAACACTATAATTTTTTTATCATACTAATAATTTTTTTTGAGAAATTTTGTAGATACAAACAGATTCAAAGTTTAATCCAATGTTTTTTATTACTGTGTTGCTAAAATTAAAGGATTAATTTCTTTTAATTTATGGTTGTTAAACAAAATCATGTTGTCGTGATATATTTGTTTCGGCTTTTAGTGTTACTAATCTCCTCAGTTAATAGAATATAAAGGCAATAAATCATGGATTTATTTCATCGTTAGAATCTTGTGTTGATTCTAACTTCGTAAGGAAAATAAATAGTTGAATTTATTTCCTTAAGAATCTTAAATGATTCTAACTTTGTAAGGAAAAAAAATAGTTGAATTTATTTCCATGAAAATCTTAAATGACTCTAACTTAGTAATGAAAATAAATAGTTGAATTTATTTGAGAATCTTGAATGATTCTAACTTCGTAAGAAAAATAAATTGTCGAATTTATTTTCTTGAGAATCGTGGATAATTCTATCTTTTAAAAAAATAAATTATTAAATTTATTTTCTTGAAAATATTAAATGATTCTATTTTGTTAAATGAAATAAATTTTTAAATTTATTTTCTCAGGAATCTTGAATAAATAAATAAATAAATTATTAAATTTATTTTCTTATGAATATTTAATGATTCTATATTTTAAAAGGAAATAAATCGTTGGATTTATTTTCCTATTTTGTAAAAGAAAATAAATTAATGAATTTATTTTCCTAAGAATCTTATCTGATTATATTTTGTAACAGAAAATAAATCATTTAATTTATTTTTCTAGGAATCTTATATGATTGTGATATGTAAAAGGAATATTTTCCTATTTTGTAAAAGGGAATAATTCATTAGATTTATTTTCCTATTTTGTAGAAGGAAATAAATCATTGGATTTATTTTTCTATTTTGTTAAAGAAAATAAATCATTGGACTTATTTCTATTTTGTAAAAGGAAATAACTTATTGGACTTATTTTCCCATTTTAGGAAATAAATTATTGGATTTATTTTCCTATTTTGTAAAAAGAAATAAATCATTGAATTTATTTTTTTAGAATCTTATATGATTCTTGTTTGTAGAATGAAATAAATCGTTGGAATTATTTTCCTATTTTGTAAAAGAAAATAAATCTTTAGATTGAATTTATTTTCTTGGGAATCAAGTATGATTCTATTTTGAAAGAAATAAATAAATCGTTAAATTTATTTCTTGAAAATCTCGATATGTTCGTGAAGTGAGATATTGAAAATAAATTTAATTTTGAGAATTTAATTCCTATCGTTTTAATGAGTTTTTTTATCTACTTTTACAAACAAGAAGAAATACATATTTTTATTACATTCATTGGTGATAGCAAAAGGTATTGCCATATTTTTGCTAAAGAGCAAAAAATGAAATTATAGAGAAATTTATTCTCTATAAATTGAAAATTGAAAACAAACTTAATAAAAATATTAAGATGGTAAGAAGTGATTTATGATGGTGAATGAATTATTCATGAAATGACACTATCACACTCTATTGAATTAAATAGGGTAGCAAAGCAGAAGAATCAAATTTTAAAAGGAAATGATAAATACAATGCTAAGAAGTTTTGGGTTATCACAAAACATATGAGGAAGTTGTTTTTAGTGAATTACCTTTTAAATAAGGTTCTTCGAAAAGAAAAAAAGGGCAAGACACCATATGAGTTATGAAAATGCAGACAATCTTTCTACAATTACTTAAAAATGTGAGGGTGTCTTGTAAAGATAATGATATCATTATCGAAGAAAACAAAAACAAACCCAAAAATGGTGGAATGTATTTTCATTGGCTATATAGATTATAACAAGACATATCGATATCTTGTGTATGGATCAAAACCCTAAGATTCACAAGAACATGATACTAGAATCAAAGAATGCTTCGTTCTTTGAAGATATTTGATCGAAGACTATCGATAAAGATAAGTCTAGATGTTCAACAAGAGGATGAACCAAGTATTTTGTCATGATCATAAATGAGTGTGAAAAATGTGTGTATGTAAAAATGATAGACGTCATATTTTGTTGACTTACTTATTGTTATAAGTAACAATGAAATGGTTAAATGTGCCAAAGATATGTTGATACGATTTCATACATTCAAATCGTAACATCTTTCTGAGGGTCTTATATTGATGAATTCACACTACATGGATAAGAAAAGTTTGACAAGTATGCTTTCGGCATAGCTAGAACTCCAATGAATACGAGTCAACATTTTTCCAAAAACAAAGGTTAAAAACGTTAACCAAATGGAATATGCAATGATAATAAAATGAAACTTTTGAAAAGCAATTGTGAGAGAATTGAGATATTTCATATATGCTTAAGATTATGGATTGTATTATTCCAGAGATCATATGGTCTTAGAAGGATACTTCGATGCGAGTTGGATATTTGATATTTAAGATATCAAAGGAACAAGTGAATGTGTTTCACATTGGGAAGAGAAATCATGTCATGAAAATCCTCAAGAAAATAGTTATAACTAGATCCACAATGGAATCTGAGTTTGTAGCTCTAGAAAAGTATAGAGAATATGCTAAATGACTTTAGAATTTCTTGGAGGATATTCTTGTATAATTGAAACATGTGCTCACAATATATATAATGCGATTAAAAAATTAATGAATAACAATAAATCAAGATATATTCATCCTCAAAAAAATACCAATATACAACTGATGTCAAATAGAGTTATCATTATTGATTTTATAAGATCAATGGATAACATTGCATATCTACTAACCGAAGGGTTAAAATCAATATCAAGTTAAGAAAAAATATAAAAGAATGAGACCAAAGCCCATGAAAAATTAAAGGTGTTATGTGAAGGAAAACCCTACATTATTGACTGCAGATCTCAATATCTAGGTTCAAAGGGACAACCTAATTGTATAAATCGTGTGCAGTCATTGTAGGTGTTTCTTATCCAAGTATGTTCCTATGATGTAAAGAGTGATCAAATTGGTATAGGCTAAACAAAGCTTTTAATGGTCATTGTTTGATTTGATGAGTCGAGCAATATGTCACCCATGTGAGAGTGAATTGGGGACACTTCAAGGAGACTATTGGACATAATTCTTTCAAACTCTTACAGAACCTGACGATGTTCACGGCTATATAGACAAACACATGAGAACTAATATTCTTGTTAGAGGGGTAGTTATGTGAAGTATATCACCATTTACACATACGACAGAACAATTTAAGGACATCACGTCTACTGGTCACCTAGTAAAGTAAATATGTTGTCACAAGGGAAGGTTCAAAGGAGGACATCTACCTATCCTATGTAATTATCGATCGTAGAGTCTATCACCACATCATGTCAAAATGGTTTTGATAAAATGATCAATTTCATTCATGTGGGGGATTGTTGGAAAAATTCGATAATTTTGAAGCTTTAAATGAGAAATTGATCCAAACGTTGTTGAGGAAAATGTGAAATCAATTGTTGATTCGTAGATGTGTATATGTGCACAATGTAGGTAACATGAACGTTCAAACTGGTTGGGCTCTTTGTGGACTTACGAATATCTTAACCCAAATTTTAAATATTTTTTCTTAAATAGAGAGTATCTTTTCAAAAAAAGAAAATGGAATGAAAAGGATAAATATTAAAATGTCCCTTTAATCAAAACAATAATTTTTGAAATTTCTTGATTATTTGATTCTTATTAATGCTTCATTAGGTAAAAAATTTCTAATTGTTTACAATGTAAATACCGTGTAAACCTACTAGGTTAGACACAATTAAAACGATTCAAAAAAGATTTTTCTCTCCTCTAGTTTTTTCGGTGATAGACGAAGGCAAAGAATAGTTTGTGATCTCTACAGTAGTGTAACTGTAGCTGATCATCTAGTTGTTGTATCCTAGGAGACAGACGACCAATGATCTCAAGCACCATAGAGTGGCCGAAAATCTATCTTAAGAAAATTGAGTAACTGTAGGCCTCAACTCGTTTCAATCGGTTATTCTATTAAAAGTGTGTATTTATTTTATACTCATTTCGATTATTTAATAGAATAATTTCCCATGATATCAATCTTTTTTTTATTCTTGATTCATGTACACAAATAATGCTTGAGATTCTTGTCGAAACAATTTCTCTAAAAAATTAATTTTTAATTAAACATGATTTTCAAAAAATCTCGTCTCGATTAATTTGAGATTTCCTTTTTTAAAATCAAAATAAAACATGGTTCAAGGAGTTACCACCAATCTTTGATTAGGTGTGATTCGAAACCCAAAATGTTTTGTTATTTTAATAAATTTAATTTAAAAATTATTAAAACAATACTTTAAGGTATGTGTACAAAAAAATGAGTTCGAGAGTCGATTAAGCGTGGGGAAGGATTAACACCTAAATCAGTACCTAGTCGATTAATTAGTTGTCTTTGCAATGAAATATACGAGTTCGAGTTTAATTTAACTCAAGATCCCTTCAAATAGTATTTTTTGAATTTTAGGATGAAAAATGACAATATTTAATTATTTCCTATCGAGAAGAAAAAACCTCTTATGTCTTAAAACAATCAATTCTCACTCCAATCGAAATAAATAAATGTTACTATTTCATTCTAAAATACATTATTAATTCAAATGCATGAATGATAATAAAACAAAACAAATTAAATTAAAAATTACTAATCCTTCTAGAAAGAAGAAGAGTATTTGATTATTTAAAGACGTCGAGATTAGACCTTTTATAAGTTTTAACGATCTTTTCTTCGAAGAATTTAAATAGATGAACATTTATTTTTCTCTCATTTCCAAATTTTAGATGTAGTCAAATTTTAGGGTTTCACTTGACGGGATACATTTTCATTTTAAAATTATCGAAAAAAACTTTCTTATACTTTAAGACAATCACTTTCTTATACTTTAAGACAATCACTTTCTTACACTTTTAAGGCAATCACTTCACGATGACATGCGGAAATCTTATATACAGATACATGCACATCAAAGAAACACATAAAATATGTAAAGTAGATGAAAAAAAATAGTGCATACTCGTACATTTAATCATTTAACAAATGACCTATAATACATTAAAATCATAAATGTGATTTGCCATAAATTTTGATTTATATGCAAATATAACCCAATAATATATATAACATAACCAAATGGGTCTTATCGATTTATATGTAACATGCGCTAAAGTATATTTTAAAATACATAACCTATGTACAATAGAAATTCAACATGATGACTAAAGTGAGCAAACAACAAACATGACAGCCTTAAAATAGAAATAATGGCAATTAAATGGATTTACCTAACATGTGACCAAATTAAAAAAATAGCAACTCTAAAACAAACATAAGTCATCTGGCACGGGAAATTAAATGTTTGAGGCACAAAAATCAAAATAAACCCAAAAAAGACATACATGTGATTAAAATAAAAGTTTTGAAAATGGCATGTCAAATGTACAAACCAATAAAATTAAAATAACTAAGCTTAGGGACTAAAATGCAACACACGTGAAACTTAAAGACAAAATCAAAAATATAGCAAACTTCAATTTGAGGACTATAACGAATTAAAATGAAAATTGGCATGGCCCACATAGCAAATAACCCATCCCCAGGCACTGAAATGAGTATCCCTTACCCTAGATGAAACAACATCATTTTGGCGACCGACTATATAAGATATTTTGGGTAAAAATCCTAACCATAATTCACTTCTTATCACTTGAACAAACCCGTCGTTTCTTTGTTCTCTCAACCCCTCTTCATTCTTTCATTTTCTTTCCTCCAGGGTAGGTAACCATCGTGGCTACTGCCTCCCCCAATTACTCAAATGAAGAACCAAAATATGCTAAACTTAACTTTTACACGCCAAAACACCAAACAACTAACAACCCTATGAACCAAACTCTCAAACCCTAAATGAGACCATCGAATGAAGGCCAAAAAGGAGTTACCTTTGGTGACTCAAGGGCATTTTGAGTCCAGGCGACGACAACGGCCCTCTTCCCACAAGAAAGTAAGGTTTTTATCCTTTTATCGTTTTTTCTTTTTTTTGGGTATTTGGTTGCTCTATCATAAGAGCATTCTACCCATTTTGCTTTTTATTTTTTATTAGGAGGGATCTCTCTCTTTTTTGTCCTCTCTTCCTTATAGTTTTTTTCTTTTATGTTGTTGATCAATCGTGAAGGATGGATCCCCGCTTTGGTTTTTCTATTACTGATCTTATATCTCCCCTCCCCCGTTTTTCCCCTCCTAATAATTTCATTCATTTTTTTCTTTTTTTGCATGCGAGGGATTTGGAGTTTTGCATCAAGAAGGCTTTTTCCCTCTGCCACTGTCATGACATGGAAATGTGGCACATAGAACGACTAGTTTTTGGCATAGATGAGGACCAGACGTGGGCACGTGAGGAAGGCTCCATCGTGTTATTGATGATGCTCATGAAGTGCATCTCACGCTCGGACACCGGAGGGTTAATCCTCACGGGTGGCGGCGACTGGTACAACATTAGGATAAAACCCTAGTTTTATGTCAATCTGTGCCATTGATCTCACAAGTGTACATTGAACGGCACACATAAGGGTTATAAAATCCTAAATCTGCCTACATATAGACCTTTAGATCACAAAGATGGATCTAATGGTTTTGATGATTCCTCATTCTGGTGGTGTTGGGAATGACTGAAAACCTTAACTCCGTTGGGTTTATGCACACGGGCTGGTCCCTTCTGGGCCAGCTGTTTGGGCCGCTTGTAATTGCTCTGGGCCTGTAACCAAAAAATAATAAAAGTTACTTGTCTATTAAATTTAGCCATCATATATATTTATATTTACATATTAAGTATATATATATATATATATATCTTACGCATATAACATATATATTACTTATATATATACACTTACTCATATAACCTACATATTTAACAATCAATATTAATATATATAATATATTTAGTGGAAAATATTAATTAACTAATTAAATACATTACTAATTTAAAGAGGAAAACAATAATATATATAAAAACTTGAATAAAAACCCAGAAGGAAATGAACATCTATAGTTTCTCCTCTTTGCTCATTGTCGTGCAACAAGAATAGAGCAATGATCAAATAATGGTCAAATTTTTCCAGTTATGAGGAATATGAAAGGTTAGTATGCTCAACTGTAATTTTAGGGTATGTCAGACTTGATCAGCTCCACTTTTATAGTAATTAGATCTGAAAAATTTGAGTCACTTCTCTGCTCTTCAGGAAAGGTTGAATCGAAGTTGATTTGCTTCACTGCTCTTCATGAAGACCAAATCTGAAAGAAGAAGAATATCCTCTACTACTCTTTAGGGGAGATCATATTTAGAAAATTTTGATTCACTTCGCTGCTCTTCAGGAAAAATTGAATCGAACTTGATTTGCTTCGTTGCTCTTTAGGAAGAACAAATCTGAAAGAAGAAGAATCTGCTCCACTACTCTTTAGGGAGATCAGACTCAAAAGTTTTGATTTAATCGTTCCCTTGGAAACATTGAATCAAGGTTGCTTTACTTTGCTTCCTTTCAGGAAGATAAAAAATGAGGATATGTTCTACTACCCTTTAGGAGAGATCATATCTTTTAAAGAAATTGGATTCACTCCACCACTCTTTGGGAAGAACTGAATCAGGATCGATTTGTTTCTCTTGTATTCAAGAATATCGAATCTGAAAATTAAAAATTACCAATTTTTAGTGTATGTTTGAGAATTTGAAAACATCATACACGAAGGTTTAGAATTTGGGAGAATCTTTGAAAATAAATTTCTCCTGTGGAAGTTTGTCTCGCAGCCACTAGTTATGAAAATCTGCCTTAACTCGAGTGTCATTGGAACCTTTCCCTTTTTGGGACTTTGAATTGGTTACTTTTATCTTGAGGTTTCAGCATCTTCATCCTCCACCTTTCTTTTGGAAGACCTATAAGTACTCAATTGCATTTATCATCATCATGCATTATATGAATGTCATGATCCTATTAATGCCTAACATGTGTGCAATAATCTCATTTTGGGTATATTTTTAATTTAAAAGGATAACCTTTTCTCGTTGGTCGCCTTGTGACCCAATCCAACATTGGACAGAGAAAACACCACCTGTTCACCCCAACTAACAATCTTGATTAGATACTCTTTGGATAGACATGAACTTGGTTTTCTTTATTCTTGAAACCTGGCATTATTCATGACCGACTACTTGATCAGTGAAAAACGTCTCGGATTAACCCCAACTTATTAAAACATTTTATGTACCCCAAGGTTTTAATTTCTTATAGCCCATCATCCTTCAAACTCATTCTGAAACCATTATCAGCTTCAGAACACCTGCAATTTTCCAAAACCCTTTGTACAGTAATACACGATGATCTCATGTTTTTCAAGTTAAACTACATGTTTTTAATTTCAAAGTAGGATGCTTGCAAAAGGGTGTTAACAAAAAAGACCTCTTTTATTTATATAAATGTAAAGAGTTTTTGGGTAAATACATGGCAAACTTTTAACTGGAAAATGCAAAAGAAAATGAAGTAAGTGTCCCCATATATCAATAATTCAGATGCTTTTGAACTGGCACACCGTAGAGTGACTCAAGTATAGTGTATGTTAAAAGGATCTCGAGAATTGTGACAATGCGTAAAGGTGTGAAGTTACCTCTAGACCACCAAATTTCTAGATGTTGGATGCTATAAACAAATATTGAATCTCGTATGCCTTTAATTTCTTTTCTGGTTATTTTAATCAGGCCTTTTTTGATCTATAGTCCCAACCTTGATCATCATTTGATATTACCGCTCAAATTATGAGCCCTTTCAACTTCAAAATCAATTCAGAACCTCCACCATGCACGGATCCCAAATATGAATGATAATCAAACCACCCTTTACTGGTTTTCAACTTGAGACCTCATTTGGTTTCAAGACACCTTTTACGAATTTTCATCTTAAACCTCCATTTTATTTATTTATTTATTTTTATTTTATTTTTTATTTTATTCATTCTTTCATTCATTCTTCTTTTTATTTTATTTCTCTTTTTTTCTTCAGGTAAAGTATTTCTTGATAGCGTCGGAGTTCACAATGTTAGATAAGTTTGGTCCATCCATCTCGATAAGGATCAAAGATCCTCTAGAAAAGGCTTTTTTTACAACATAAAGTCCCTCCTAGTTTGGCATCCATTTTCCTCGAAAATCTTTTTGGATGGGTAGGATCTTTTAAGCACATGATCTCTCCGTGAAAATATAGGGGGTGAACTTTCTTATCATGTGCTCGCATCATGCGCTTATGGTATATCTGAACATGACAAATAACTTTCAATCTCTTTTCTTCAATTAGATTCAATTGGTCATATCTAGCTTGTACCAATTCTGTCTTATCTAGCTTTACCTTTGACAAAACTCAAAGTGAGGGAATTTCTACCTCAACAGGTAACACAACTTCCATCATATAAGCTAAAGAAAATGGAGTTGCCCTAGTTGACTTCCGTACTAAAGTTGAATAAGAAAACATAGAAAATGGTAACTTCTCATGTCAATCTTTATAAGTCTCAGTCATCTTCTTTATAAGACTCTTGATGTTTTTATTAGCTGCCTCTTCTGCCCCATTCATCTTCGGGCGATAAGTAATGGAATTATGATGCTTTATCTTGAACTGCTCACATACTGATTCCATCATCTTATTGTTTAGGTTCAAGGCATTGTCAGAAATGATTCTCTTTGGTAAACCATAAAGACAAATTATTTCCTTCTTGAAGAACTTACAGAAGGTTAACTGAGTTATTGTCCCCTCTTGTGGGTACTATAAAATGAGTGCGGATATATGTGCAAGTATAAACAATCGAACAAGTAATAAAGTGGTAAGTAGAGTATCGTCTCCAAAGGGAATTCGAGAAGTCAAATAGGTTTTTCAAGGGACTTTACTTTGTCACCTAAGTAAAGTTAGTGATGGTATATACAAATGAGAATGATGTGGCAAAATGGAGTGACTGGTGTGGAAATGGAAAGATGGTAATGTAGTAGCAAATGGTAAATTAAAATGTAATACATGCAAACAAATGTAAATTCCAAGGCAAAATAAAAATGAGAATACTAGATTTAATATATATAGGACTTTAACTTTACGATAAGATGCTATGGGAATGAGTGGTAGGAGTCACTAGGAAAATCTAAGTCTATTTCTCTGAATTTTATTTCTTCAATGCCTAACCTGCCCAACAGAGTCTACAGAGGTGCCCTATGCTATCTCTAGTAAGGGACTCGACAGATTAAAGATGCCCTGGCAAATTCGATTGGTGTAAACCCCTGCAGTGATCCTATTGGTTCAGATAACAGGATATGTCTCGGTAATACCTTTTTGCGGCAGCATTAACATCTAACCTATCATTTTTGTACATCTCCTTTTAGTTGAATGAAATCCTAGCCTTATCTCTAAGGTGGATTAGGCCTAGTTACTACCTAAAACCCCTTGTTTATGTAGTTCATCCCTAGCTTCTCTTGAAGACTAAAGATAAATTGTCAAGGCATTCTCTCGAACCCTCAAGCTCTTTTAAGGAAAGGCTACTCTCGTAGCTCCTACAACCTTAAAGCATTAAGTTTCATAAACAAAACAGATTAAAGCATATAAAAATAACCATTAATTGAAATAAAACTTAAACATCCAAGCGAACTCCCACCAAATAGGATTAGTTCATGGTGGGATTCAAAATAAACAAGCACAAAGCAAGTAGGATTGACGGAGAAAGATGATACCTTCTCTCTCTAACTTTTTAAGCTCAAATCAGTGTGGAACCAAAGTCTTCTTCATTATGGCTTCATCCTCTATTTATAGGGGAAAATTAACCCTTGAACTAAGAGTTGACTTTCCCAAACTATGGTTAACTTGCTTGAGAGTCAGGCAAGACAGGTGATGATACTGCCTGGGCAGCTTGTATGAGTGACCAACATAATCACTTTGTAGGTACCCATGGACAGACAAGATCTGCAGGGTCAGGCGTCATGGTCAGCAGGATCGGCGGTTGTAGTGCCGGTCCCTCTAATCGGATCTTTGAGGAGGATTTCTTGGGCAGAACTCTCGGCTAGTCGGATACAGCTGGCTTCAAAAATATCTTCTAGCATTTTAAGCACTTTCCAAATGCCGGATTAACATGGAAAATTCATTTTGTTCAGCAATCTCCTTATGTGACGGCATTTTCTTTCCTCTTTTTCTTGCTCTCAATACCTGTACATCATCAGACAAGACATGGCCACCATGAAATCTTTTGTTGAGGCCATAAATTCCTGCAATGAAACTTCCAAGGAGTTAGTATTGGAATTAGTATTAGAGGAAGAAGCTATACCTTTAGTGTTTTGCCAGGGTAACTGATGATGCTGATTCTGAAACTGTTGATGGTATGAGTTACTCTGTTGTGCCCTATTGTAATTTTCTGCTTGATTGTTATTGTTTCCTTGATTAACCCATGAAAAATTCGGATGTTGTCTCCAACCAGGATTGTATGTATTTGAATAGGGGTTATTGGTGCTTCGGTTGTAGTTGCCTACAAAATTGGTAGACTCATGGTTTTCTAGACATTCACTCTTATGATGGTTTCCATGACAAAATATGCTTACATTATTGGTTGCCTTGACTTCCCTGGCCTCATTAGGACTCTGCAAATTTTTCAACATATTAGTTATGGCAGAAAATTGAGCAGCTACTGAATCCTTACCCTTTAATTCACATGCTCCAGATGCTTTTCTGTCGGTTCCCAATCTTATATTTGAGAATTGATAGTCATTATTTGATATCCTGTCGATGATATCAAAGGCTTCCTTGGGTGATTTGTCAAGTAAGGTGCCATTTACTGAGGCATCTAACATCATTCGAGTTGGTGCATTAACTCCATTGTAAAACATCACTACGTGAGTCCAATCATGAAATCCATGGTTGACACACTTGCGAAGTAAACTTTTATACCTATCCCAACATTCGTACATTGATTCATCATCCCCTTGGCAAAAACTTGCAATATCATTGCGAAGCTGTATATTCATATTAGGTGGATTGTATCGAAGTAGTAAACTTTTGCATAAATTTGCCCACGATTCCATTGAGCCTGAAGGAACTCCACTGAGCCAAGCTCTCGCTCTATCGCGTACGGTATAAGGGAAAAGTTTTAGTTTAAGCACATCTTCATGCACTCCTTGTTATCGGAATGGGTCGCATACTTCAAGGAAGGCACGAATATGTTGTCTAGCATCCTCATTAGGTGAACCACCACATTGACCAATAGAATATAGCATGTTAAACATCACCGGTTTAAGCTCAAAATAGGTTGTTTGTATTTTAGGTGCCACGATGCCTGGATTGAGATCATCAAGAATTGGATTTAAATAATCTCGTATTGCTCGTGGTCTTGCAACTTGAAGATTAATTGATGCATTAGGATCTTCTTGATCTCCCATGTTGTTACCTTGAAATTGTAGTTGGTTTGTATACTATCTGGTTCGTTGGTTACATTGCCTCTGTCTGAACGAGTATTTAATTTTAGGGTCGAATAGTTCCAATTGTTTACCAGCAGATCTTAGGGTCATGAAATAATAAAAACCTACAAAAGAAAATAATAAAATACGTTAAACTAAGTAAATATAAGGTGATAATAAAATTTGTTATGGCAAAAAATAAAAATTTCGTTAGTTGCCAATCCCACGCAACGGTGCCAAAAACTTGATCGCTTGTAAATGTATATTCTAAGGCAAGCAATTATGTGCTAGTATACACAATCGAATCAAGTAATATAGGGTAAGTGAGTTATCGACTCCTCAGGGATTGGTTGAAAGTTTTTAAACTTCACCACAACCAGATGTAGTTGTCACAAGCTAATTCCTATTATCTTGTCAAACTAGAAAACTATTAGTAATAAAACAAGAAAATATTATAAAGTATGATTGCATAAAAGTTTGGTCGAGACAAAATAAATATGCAAACTATCGAAGTAAAATAAATAAAACAATGACAAACGTTGATTCAAATATATTCAAAACAACATCACATATTTAGACTTATCACAGAGCACTCATGCTAATCTTTTGTATTAACAAACAATTATTCTAAGTCTATAATGAATTGTTATGACATGCTTAAGCTGTCCGACAGGATTACTAAGTATTCTTAGATGGTTGCTATGGTAATACTTTTTAGCGTTAACTACAACCCTTGGTTTGTCAGACTGTTGTTGTAGTAATACCTCTCAGCGTAAACTATAGTCGTTGTCTATCCTACTTTAGCATCTATCCCATTTAGTCGATTGAAACCCACTCCTTATCTCTAAGGTAGACAAGCTAGAACATCCATCCTGGATCTATTCCATTGTTCACATAGATCTATCTTAATTCTGTCGAATCTAAGAATCAATATCTAGACAAAAGGCAATCTCTCGAAGCTCTTAAATTGCCAAGACATGTTTCACCAAGACCCCAGGCAATCTCTCAAAGCTCTTACAGTGTCAAGGTAAAATATTAAAACAATGAACAAAACAGTCATGAGCAGAATCATAATTCATCATTCATAAAGCAGAAAATAATTGTTTAGGCAAAAAAAAGATTAACACCGAGTAAGACAGTTCATGGTGTTATCAAAAAGTCAACCAAGCATCATCGTTTTAATATAACCCCGAATACTTAAAGAAATTAAAAAAAAAAGAAAGAACGACTCCCAAAACTGGGGGCTCTGTCGTGACAATTCTGATCAACACTACGCCTACCTTGGTGATCAGCCTCTCTCGAGACCTGACTGTCGCTTTGCTACAGTCTGGCTATGGAGGACACCAAGGAAATTCGGTTGGTAAACGGTGGGGAAGCACTACAGTTGCTCGCTCACACTTCAGTTGCTTGCTCACACTTCAAGTAAAGATCTTCTAACTTCCTTTGTCTCTTCTCTTTGGCGGCTATGGCTGGGTATTTATAAAGGGAAATCTCCTAGGGCTTCATATAAGTAAAGATTCCCTAGATACCCGTTATTGTCTTGTCCAGGCTAAAAAGGAAAGGCAGCTGGCTGTTGTTAGAATCTTGAGGGCTTGCTTTCACGTGAAGGAAGTCGTACAACTGACATGTGACATAGCCAATTTCGTCATATCCGCTTCAGACTTTCAAGATAAACCTTGCCTTGGTGAGATAAATCTGCTCTTCACTTTCTTTAACTTCTTTATTCCTTTGGCCCTTACAAATTACATTGTCGTGACTGAAATGTTCTTCCTCAGTACATTTCCTGCACATACACAATCCACGCAGACCCTTTCTCCTCAGCAGCATCAGTCAAATCAAATAAATTTTATCGAAGCAAAACTTATCCACCACAAACAAATATAACCTAAATGCAACTAAATGCAACTAAAATGTTGTGCATACTTTGTTCAGACGAGCAATAACTTAAGTTAAAAGACTAGAAATTGTGTCTTTTTATGGAGTTATGACTGGGTGCTCTATCAAAGTGTTTCAAATGATTGAGGATCCAAACTAGTAATAGGGTCGCACACCCTATGAAACGCCCTTGCCCCTCTTGTCTGTAAGAGTATAAGGAACGGTATATATCAACCAAAATAGCTGGAACGGGATCCACATACTTGTCCAATCTTTAGAATAAATCAACCTATGACACATCAATATGCCCCAAGACCTTTGGGAATATGAATAGCCCATAAATACCCAGAGCAAACATGTTTATCTTCTTTCTCTTATCGAGATGATGATCAATTACCTCTCTAAGAGCAGTCCCTATGATGCATTCACTATCTCTTTTCTTCTTAATGCTTATTACGACTCATTCTTCACTCATTCCAGTCATCAAAAGTAGTTTTTTTAAAAGATGGAGTGTTTGGTGGTTTGGTGTACACTCGATCTACTTGGAATCTCGGACAACGAATCAAGGCATTATAATCTCCTATGGTAGTTGTTAGATCCACTTGGCCAAAAGTAAAGCAGCTATAGGCGGGGTTCCAGAACTATACAAGAGCTCTAAACAGAAATATCTAGGAGATAGGAAATGTCACCATAGTGTTGATAGAATAATGACTTATCGGTCACTTCTTATCTTTCCTAGATCTCCTTTGGCTCGCTCAAATCATTTTGGCGGACATTAATGTGGGTATAACCAATCAAATCTGACACGTACCCAAGTTGTAAGCTATCTCCATTAGTGAGTTGGGACTGCTCGGACCATATCAGAACATCTGCATTATCTTCTACCTCTTTTTAAACCCTTTGTTTCATATTACTAGCCTTCTATTTGGACATCGATCATGTATCAACACCATGGAATGAATAGTGAAATGCAAAAAGGAAAACAAAATAAAATAAAACAACAAAAGAAAATTAGCCAGTAATCACAAAGAAATCAACCGGGTATAATATAGTTTGTCAATAAAACCTACCCTCACATGATGGCTACCCAATCATGCTTTAGCAGATCCTACCCAAACATGATTTCTACCCCATGATTTGTTTAACATAAAACTCCTAACCTCGTGCCATCTAGTTCGCATGCGTATTTGGAAAATGAACCTAACCACATGATCTCTGGTTCTTATACATTTATTCATAAAGAAAAATTATACTACAAAAATTTAAAGACTCAAAAGAGCTTTTCCTTGTGTATCCTCCTCATAGGATTCTTAAGGTTAGGGTTAAGCTCTACCTAGGTTCAGGTTCTAAGTTCACTATATGTTGTGTTCGACTCTAAAGTAAAGGTTTTCAAATTTTCTTTCCTCTTGACCTGCCAGACCCTCAATCCTGGCCCATCACATGATTTCATATCGAGTTCAATTTGAGGGAACACACCTCCTTATATCCATACGGAGGTGAAAACCATCATGAAGAGCATAAAGTGTAAGCCCCATGAGCGATCCACTATCCCATACGGAGGTGAAAACCACACGAGGGAGTAGTTATTCACTCCTACTTAAATAGGACGGAGCGGGGTTTTAGCTCATGTTATGATAATGCAAGTGCACAGTGTGTGAGGAAAAACAAAAAATTACACAATCACACAACACACGAACAATTCCCTTAAAGACACATTTAATCTGAAAACATTAGCAAACTAATCAGTCCAACTATTTACTGGTTAATCAAATTGCAAACAACAAATTTATTTTAACCAAGCAAAGGATCAAAAATTAAATTAGAACGAACTTGTAATTTTCATTGCAAAGATAATTAATTAAATGACTAATGGTCTGACTCTCTAAAAAAATATCCCTAGTGGAATTGCCAAGATGTTGAAACAATTTCTTTAAAAAAATTAATTTTTAATTAAATGTGATTTTCAAAAAAAATCTCGTCTCGATTAATTTGGGATTTCCTTTTTAAAAAGTAGAATAAAACATGGTTTCAGGATTTGCCACCAATCTTTGATTAGGGTGTGATTGGGTAGCCAAAATGTTTTTTTTATTTTAATAAATTTTAATTTAAAAAATATTAAAACAACATTTTAAGGTATGCATACCAAAAAATGAGTTTGGGAGTCAATTAATCATGGAGAAGGATTAGCACATAAACCGGTACCTAGTGGATTAATTAGTTGTCTTTGCAATGAAATATACGTGTTCGAGTTTAATTGAATTCAAGATCCCTCCAAATAGTATTCTTTGAATTTTAGGATGAAAAACGACAATATTTAATTATTTCCTATCGAGAAGAAAATACCTCTCATGCCTTAAAGCAATCAATTCTCACTCCAATCGAAATAAAGAAATATTACTATTTCATTCTAAAATTCATTATTAATTTAAATGCATGAATGATAATAAAATAAAACAAATTAAATTAAAATTTATCAATCCTTTTAGAAAGAAGAAGGATATTCGATTATTTAAAGACATCGAGATCGGACGTTTTACAAGTTCTAACTATCTTTTCTCGAAGAATTTAAATAGACAGACATTTCTTTTTCTCTCGTTCCCAAATTTTTGGTTTCACTTGAAGGGATACACTTTCATTTTAAAATTATCGGAAACAACTTTCATATAAGTTAAGACAGTCACTTCACAACAACCCTAAAATAAAAGGGTATTACATTTAGTCCAATTTTTTGAATCGGGTCTAGGTATGCTCATGAGCATATCATACATGTTATGTGAAACGATGACATGTGGAAATCTTATATACAAATAAATGCACATCAAAGGAAACACATAAAATATGTAAAGTAGATGAAAAAAAAGTGTGCATACTCGTCATTTAACAAAAGACCCATAATACATTAAAATCATAAATGTGATTTTCCATACATTTTGATTTATATGCAAATATAACCCAATAATATATATAACATAACCTAATTGGTCTTTTTGATTTATATGTAACATGCGCTAAAGTATATTTTAAAATACATAACCTATGTACAATAGAAATCCAGCATGATGACTAAAGTGAACAAACAACAAACATGGAAGCCCTAAAATGGAAATAATGGCGATAAAGTGGATTTAACTAACATGTGACCAAATTAAAAAAACATCAACTCTAAGGATATAACAACAAGTTTTAACAAACATAGGTCATCATGAACGGAAAATTAAATATTCCAGGCACCAAAATCAAAATAAACCCAAAAAAGACATACATGTGATTAAAATAAAAATTTTGAAAATGGCATGTCAAATGTACAAACCAATAAAATTTAAAATAACTAAGCTTAGGGACTAAAATGCAACATTCGTGAAACTTAAAGACAAAATCAGAAATATAACAAACTTTAATTTGAGGACTAAAATAAATTAAAATGATAATTGGCATGGCCCACACAGCGAATAACCTATCTCATACGCTGAAACGGGTATCCCTTACCTTAGATGAAATGACATCGTTTTGGCGGCCGAATATATAAGCTATTTTGGGTAAAAATCCTAACTTTAATTCACTTCTTATCACTTGACCAAACCAGTCGTTTCTTTCTTCTCTCAACCCCCTCTTCATTCTTTCATTTTCTTTCCTCTAGAATAGGTAACCACCGCCTCCCCTAAAGGCTCCGATGAGGAACCAAACTGTCCTAAACTCTTTTTTACCCTTCAAAACACCAACCAACTAACAACCATACAAACCAAACTCCTAAACCCCAAACGACATCATCGAACGAAGGTCAAAAAGAGTTACCTTTGGTAACTCATGGGCGTTTTGACTCCGGGCGATGACAATGACCCTCTTCCCACGAGAAAGGCAAGGTTTTTTCCTTTTATCTTTTGTCTCTCTTTTTTGGGTATTTGGTTGCTCTATCATAAGAGCTCTCTCCCCGTTTGGCTTTCTATTTTTTATCCAGAAGGACCTCTCTCTTTCTCTTTTTTTGTGATATCCCCCTAATATTCTTTTTCTGTTGTTGATCAATCATGAAGGATGGATCCCCCTTTGTTTTTTTTTGTTGTTGATCAATCATGAAGGATGGGTCCCCTTTTTGTTTTTGTGTTACTAATCTTATAACTGCCACAATTCTCTCGTTGTTTTAAATTATTTGTCGCGACTTGTGTGAATCAATTTAAATAATCATCTCATATTGTTATACTGTAACATATAAGTACAAAGTTTAAAAAATATTGTACAATTTCATTGAGAAAATAAAATAATTTTTTCTCTTATTCTAATATCTCTAAATTTCTATGCTTTTTATTTAATTTTCTTATTAAATGATAAAATATATTTTTTTCATAAAATTAATTTTTTCTCCACATGGTAGGTGTAGAAAAATCTAATCTCTCTTGATGTATTACAATCCTACTTAAAGATGAATATAAATTTCTATTTAAATAATTCCTATTTAATTTTTAAATTTAAATAGTTTATCATATTCAAATGAGTGTTTTTTGATAAATTTTTTAAGTAGACTACATTAAGAATTATTAATGTTTGGATAAATTTTCTTGTTCATAACGAAATTTAAAAAGTTACGTTATAGTTATTAATATTTTCAGTATATAAGAAAGTAGGTTAATTACGACGAAAATTATTTTTGGCACTTTTGAAATAAATAATTGTGACTTATTTCTATTTGGTCACTCATTAGGTAATAATTACAACAATTTTAAAGTATATAATAAGTAACTCGTCACTAATAGTGTTTTATTATGATAAAAAAAAGTTGCCATTATCAATTAGTTAATAAAATGTTCGAATCGATGGTAACCTATTTTTCGTGGGAAAAATTATAATAGTGACAACATATTAATTAGTCACTATTATTATTCATAATTGTGATGAAAACATTTTTTTCATTAGTCTTAGTTGGTGATTTGTGATGACAATTATTTTTGTTACTATTGAAGTAAATAATTGTCTTATTTCTATTTGGTCACTATAAGCTTTGACGGTGCCCTTTAATATTCAATTACGATTAATTTTTTCTTCGAAAAATTAATTAGTTTTATATGGGATTTATTATTTTTATTGAGATATATGTGAATTTGCAAACACCAATTAATTATTAGTACTTTGTTTTTCAATTTAGACTTTCACCACAAGGGACTAATACATTGTCAAATATTTTTATTTTATTAAATATAATGTAAGGACACTTGATATTATTTTAGGTTTAAATCTTAACATTTATATGTTTATATTTTAAAACCAACCTAATTATTTTTTTTTTCTTTCACAAATGTATTTCATAGAGAAATTATAAAAAATTAATTAACTCATTATAATAATAATTAATACTATTATAATAAATATAATTTTATAAAATAAATAAAATTATTCAACGATAGTTTAACATAAATATTATTTTTTTCAAAAATAAATATTTCTTTCAAAAATAAATATTTCTTTCTTAGCATAGTGGTTAGGCGTTACACTCTTCCCTTGAAGGTCTCAGATTCAATCATCTTAAAAGTCGTGTATTGTATTGTATTAATTTATCAAAAACTAATATGCGGAACCAACAAATTGGGTTGATAGGATCACCCTCGCCTACGTAGTGCTCGATCTGAATTGGTCGATTAATAAATCAAATATTGGTTTTTATATAAAAAAATAAATATGTAGAGACGTAACATCATATATCGTTAGCGAATAACTAATTGATGACAATGAATGCAATGCAAATTCCTAAAGTAGATAAAATAAAAATTTATGTAGTTGTGATAAAATATCTACTATAATTGATTTCATAATAAAATTTTCTAATTAATCAATTTAATTATGTAATTGTGATAAAATATCTATCACTATTAAGGATAATATTAACGTCTAAATTTTTATCACTGTTATTAATCTTTCTGTGTCAAAAAAAACATATTCACAAAGAACATAAGTAATTATGACAAAATTCATTAAAATCATCACTTATATAATAGTAACGACTAAATTTTTTTCTCTCTATAATATTCAGTGGCTAAATTTGATACTTTTAGTAATCATTTCTAGTACCACTAAAAATGAAATTTCTTGAATGAAATCCTATGACAGAATTATATCTCATGATTTTAATATTAACGGTAAGCCAATGCATCCGATTTTAACACATTATTTCTCTACTCTAATGCACACGGTAAGTTATGATTATGTTTTCAAATCATTATCATATCTCATCTCACATATTCATATTGATACATAAAAAATGTACTAACGATTACTTCACACATGCATTTTTCAGCATCAATGAATAAAATAAAAAAATTAGCAAGTGTTTAGAAAATTCTTAGTATTGGAACTTAAAATAGCAGTTTAGGCTATTCTTAAGTTCCCGATTAACATCTCGAATTGTGCTGACAAGCAACGCCACAGAACACTCATGGAATCAGCTCCTGTGGAATACCGAAAGCCTAGCAAAATTTCAATTTCCCCTTTGTCTTGTCTGTAGATGATTCTAATGGATCTGACACTTCACGTACATATTAAAGATCACAAAAAATAATGAGAAAAAAATGAAATATTTAATAAAAACAAACACACATAACAGAACCAATAACTCACTAGTAAACACATACATTTACAGACATACACAAAAAGTAACAAAGTATGCGAACAACATAGTACATGACATTTCCCCAAGCATGGATAATAATAGTATGGACATAAATGCAGATGTGCTAGTGTAGTGTTCTCATTTTATGTGTGCTATAAGTTACGTGAAAATTATGTGCAAGTATACACAATCGAGCAAGTAATACAATGATGAGTGAGTATCTTCTTCACATAGATTGGAGGAAATTACTAGTTAAGTCAAAGCAACAAACTAATTTATCTAGGTATAGCTAATGGTATGCACAAATGGTTATGCCGAGGCAAAATGAAAAGTATGTAGGTGGAGTTGAAATGGTAGTGTAAGTGGGTGGCAAATGAGAATGTCGAGACAAAAGTAGTTGTTTAAATGAAAATGATAAATCAAAACAAATTGATAACTTGGGAATTAAGTAAGATGACTTGATAATCCTCACATAACAAGCTACTATAGGAATGAATGGTAGGGTCACTTAGGAATCTTAAGTCTTATCTTTTAAGATGGTCTAAACTTCTATGTTTACTTGCTCGACAGAGTGCACTACAACTGTTCCTACACTATCTCTAGTCATGGGATCTGACATATGAGAATGCAATGAAAAATCCTTTTGGCCTAAGCAGCAACATCTAACCTATCGATTCAGCACTATTCCTTTTAGTCATTGAAATCCTAACCTCTTCTATGAATGTGGATTAGGCTCTAGTTATCAGCTAAAACCCATTGTTTATGTTGATCTTCCCTTAATTTCTCTCGAACATTTCTCTTGAACACTAAAGATCAATAACTTAGTTTCTCTCAAACACTAAGTAGTATACTTAAGAAAATACTACTCTCATAACTCCTACAATCTTAAGTAATTAAAAACAATAAGCAAAACAAGTAGTAAACATGAAAGTACTAACCATCCATTAAAGAAAAACACTTAATCCTCCATGACGAACCCCACCAAATAAAGTTAATTGATGGTGGGGTTCGAATAATCCATGAAAATCGTTCATTCCTTACAACCCATAAGATATGAATAAAAAGAAAGAATAAGGGTGGAGAAAATACTCCAAACGTGCACTCTGGAGCTCCCTCAACCACCATGTTCCACCTTAGCAGTGCTAGCTCCTCTCGGATGCATAGCTCGCCACTCCCTCAAGCTTGAAAATGGAGGAACACCACAAAAGAGATGAGAAAAAATAAAGAAAGAAAGAAAGAAAGTTGGAAGCTTGTTGTCGTCTTTCTCCTCTTATGAATCTCAGTTTTTTCCCCCAAAAAAAAAGTTTTATATGATTTGTGGTGTCATAATCTATATATACCAAGGGAATATACCTAGGATTTTGTACAAAATTACAAAGGTACCGTAAGGTACATTCCCCACATGTGAGGGCTAGTATAACAGGTGAGAGTGGGGCCCTCCTAGGTTGGTGGCGATATAGAACACGTGATGAATTTACAGCTGTCCTTGTGTGAAAATATTTTCATTATGCTTCAGCATCCCCGTTTTCCACAGCAATTCTCCTCACATCAACATCCAAACCAAAGCTTCCTCATAAAATAGCACCATTCACAAAATAAAATGCCAAGGCAAAATAAATCTAACAAATGAAACTACATGCTCCTAAATGCATCTAAATGAACCTATATGAGCCTTAAGACAATCAACAAATTAAGTAAAAATGCCCCAAATATAGCCTTTCTATGAAGTTATCACCCCCCCAAACTTAAGTTGTTGATTGTCCTCAAGTAATGGATAACAGTCAGCAAAAGAAAAAAATGTCATGGCAAGTTTCAGAATCAAGACAATCATATGAGATAGAATTCCGGACCTCAAAAAAGTTGGCATCAACAGGCTAGACGGATTGAGAATTCAAGTAATGTTTCCTAAGGTAAGATCCTTTGCATATGTGTGTGTGATTGTATCTCATATATATGCTTAACAAAGCTAGGAAGTTTCTAATCAAGCTCTTTTGTTTTTCCATAGCATATATTCTTCCGTTAAGCAAAATGTTCACTCCCATTTCTTCAACACAAATATTTTTTTGTACTGCTACAAGGGGAGTCAGCCTATCACACCTACTTTCCTAAACTTGAGAATAAAGTGGAGCAAACACCCCATTCCCTAGCCTATTGAGTATAGTCATCCCATGACTACTTTCATTCACTCGTATGCCCATGGCTGCCATTTATTAAAGAGAGTATCCAAGAAATACCATGATAAAGAGGAGTGTCCCTCTACAGTTATGTCGAAGTAGTTATTCCCAGCTAAACACAACTCAACATATAAGGGAGTTTAATTTAACCTTTAAGCAACCATTTATCATTAAGCTCATCATCAAAATTTTATTCTACAACATATGCAAAAGTTCTTTCATAAAATATTTTCTAAGTTCTGTAAGCATACAGAACATACAATCGTGTATCAAGAGTCATAAAGCACCAAAACCTAGTATTGGTTCTCTCATTCTGGATAGTCATGTACATTCAATTCACGCCATAAAAAATTCATCATAATCAAGCTTCATTAACTTATTCTTCAAAATGTCCTAACTCTTACTGATGCCATGGCATAATAATTCTACTGACCCTATAATGCATATATCCTATTAATAACCCTACTTCCTCCAAACTTAAGGGAAACATCATCCTCAATACTTTAATAAAAACTAAATTAGAACTAAACTACATGTTATGCAATAAAATGTGAGGTGAGGTACCTCAATTTCCTATTGTGGTGAGGATGTCATTCTAGTCATGCTACGCCTAGTAGGTTTCCTCAATGGGGTGGGGCTTGATTCAGGGTCAGAATCTGATTCGGTATGTGGGGTACTTGGGCCCTCAATGATGTTCGATAGTCTATCTAATATCTTTAGGCATCTTCTAGTTCTACGTGGCAAAGTCTGTCACGGTATATAAATTTGGCTGGGTGGCTCACTTGATTGCTCCATATCAACAACAGAAGTCTCAAGTACTGTTCGTGCTCGGACTGAACTTGGGGTTGTGGTTCAAGTACTCTTTTCTCTACCTCGGGCATCATATTGCTTGGATTAGCTTCCTGTGGCTCAGGTGAAGTATCTATCTGGGTGGCAGTTGGAATTGTCGTGGCATCGTCAGATGTTGGCAAGATCGCCTCCAGAAAGGTTGGAAGGTTATGAGCCAAGTGTGGGAGTATCTCCTTATAAATGGATGCAACGACCGTATCCCTCTGTTTGACATAAGCAAAGAAGATCTAGAGGTCACCGGTCAGGCCTCTAATTGATCCCTTGTCTGCCTTGTTGATTCCTCAAGAGCATTCAGATTTGCTATAACTTATTGGTTTCCTCAAGTCTCTAAAACTTCGTCATCCTTATCCTTGGCCTTGCTTTAGTGTTACCTTTCAACTCGGGTAGAATTTCATCAAATTTATCCTCTCGGACCTTTTTCTTACTTTAAAGTGATGTGATGAAATAGAGAAAGACTAAGGTACTAGTTGGTCATTTCAAGCACACATGTTCTTGCTCGTCTATAATCTTTCCCACGCCTATCGAACGCCCGACCAATATCTAGTGCAAAAGCATCATCCAAGGTAGTGAGAGGGTATTGTTGTGTGTGGTTGGTATTATCTTGTGCTTAATGAAGTACTTCTATAGGTGGGCCCTTGGTTGAAGCCTTTCTCAATCCATCGAACACCTATTTGCTTGTTTTCCATTCAACACCGAGTTCACAAAGTACAAGTCTTCTTGAACACTGTGATAGGTGTCATTATCCACCTTCTCTCAAACTCAACATGATTATCAACAAAGTCATGTAGTTTAAAGTATCGATTAATAGTAAAATGTGTAAAACGAATAGATGTACCCCGCACAAAAATCTAGTATTGGTTGATGTCTGAAATATTTGCGTAAAATTATTTAACAACAAAGACATTGACGTTGTTCGGGTGCCTTTGAACTTCTCCCATTTGTGCATCTTGATAATGTCCATCACGTCAGGACCAAGGTCACTGTTGTCACTGTCAACAAAGACAAAGCCTTGTTCAAAGAAAACTCTTCGGTTCTTTATGCTTTGGAGCTATTTTTTTTTCTGCTTCATCTTGCTATTGATGGGGGAATGTAGGGTGGTGTTTGTAGGGCGAGAATGCACCATGGCTGGTAGAGAAGATAAAGAAGAAAAAAATGGAAAGCTTGGAACTTTAATGGCTATGGAGTTTCGGTGTGAAGGGTGAGAGTGTTAAAAATATAAGAAAAAAGGTAATGTTTAATGTGGGAAACATGTGGATGGGGTTTGTGAGAAGATAAAAAGCTTAAAGTAACTATGTGGGTGAAAAGATAGAAAACAAAAATAAAATAAAAATAGGAAAAAGTTGAAATTTGAAGAATAAACTTTTCTTCCCTCTTCCTTTTATCTTTTTTCCACCTATCAAGGTTTGGGCTTGTCCCTCTTTTATCATTTAACCGGCACTCTTTATGCATGCAACTCTTGTGTGCCCTAAAAACATGACAAATAATTAAAATAACTAAAAAATAATTGAATGAATAATAAAATCAAAATTTCATGTGTTATTTATGCACAGTAGTAAATCCAAAATGTAGTGGCATTTTCAAAAAGCTTAGAAGGGAAAAATCAGGCGTCTTGCAGGTAGAGAGTAGACTTATCGCGCAAGGGTGCAGCTCTATTGTAAGCCGTTAATCACTGGTCATTGACTTTGAAAATGGTTCCATCGTCTATATTTTTAATGTTGATAGCTCCATGAGGGTAGACGTGCTACACTTCAAAGGGTCCGGACAATCTTGACCTGAGTTTACCCGGAAAGAGCCTTAGCCTTGACTTGTAGAGAAACACATGTTGACCAATATGAAAATGCCATGGAAAATATATTTGGTCATGTCATTTCTTAGTCTTATCCTTGTAAATCTTGGCATTTTCATATGCTTGTGCCTAAACTATCCTATTTCATTGAGCTCCAATAATCTTTGTTCTCCAGCTAATTGTGAATCATAATTGAGCTTTATACTCTAGCTCGACAGGAAGATGGCAGGCTTTTTCATCTACCAATTTGAATGGGGACAACCCTAGTGTAGTTTTAAATGTCGTACGATAAGCCCAAAGTGCTTCATCGAGCTTCGGGGATCATTTTTTTCATTTAGGGTTTATCATCTTCTTTTATACATCTTTCCCTGGATTGAGTCACCACAAGATCGAAACGAATTTTCTGTGAGTAAATAAAATCATCATCCAGTGACTAAAATAAAAAATAATGAAATAATAGCATCAGATTAGAAATATATGAAAAATCAGAAAAATGGTGACCATTTTGTAAAAATGCGCCTAAAGTTCAGGGTGGTTTAACGTGATTTTACCTTGACTTTATCATCCAAAACCACTAATGAAAACAAAAGAGAAAATAGCCACATTAGGACTCTAAATTTGCCACAAATGAAAGGAACTTACAAGATTGGTGACTAAAACGAAAATAGGCGACTAAGGTTATGATGGTTAAATAACTCTTTTTCTTAGAACGTAGATGTTTTTGTTTTTTCTTTTCATTCCAATTCCCCCTTTACACTGTTGTTCCCTTTGGGTTTATAAAGCACACATATTAAAAAATGAAAAACAAAACCCTTTCTAACATTTTTTAAATATTTTTACATGTTTGTTGACGAGGATCAGAGAGATGGCGTTGGTGTGGAGCATGGCTTGCTGGCACTATTGGGCATGCCTTGGGGCAAGGTATAGCAGTAGTCGGGCATTAAGTGCCTTAGATTTGTAGGGATTTTGTCCCTTTTGTTTGACTCTTTTTTAATTAAATAATAGAAAAAATTGGTGATTACATACATCATTTTGAAAAGAAGATTTCTCATTCATAAGTATCAGATAATATAATCGGAGTTTTAGGAAGATGACACTTTCTTACCTCTAGTACAACTACAAACATAATTATTTCTTTCAGACATAACAGAATCACCTTGAGATTTATACTTTTACCATGTACACCAACACTTTCCGTTAATCTCATATTGGTTATATTACTGAGGTATTATGTAATACCCCAAAATCTTGGCTAGTGACCAAAATGTAAATTTTAAAAGTTTAGTGGTTAAAGTAAAACTTGGGAAAATTTAGGGATTGAGGTGGAAATTTTCCTAAGAATAAATTTTATCCCATAAATAAATAGTTCACCCCCCAAGAATGGCATTTTCATGGGTTTTAGATTTTTTATTTGGAGCTTGTATTAGAAGCTATAAAGCGATAAAGTCCGAAAAAATTCGGATAATCGTATCAAATTGGATTTTCAAGAAATTTTGAAGTATGATAGTATAAGGTTAATAATATCCCTTCCATATATTATTTTAGTAAAGTTTAACATGGATCATTAGATTTAATATTTATTTTCCAAGTTAAATCAATATAGTTGAATTAAAGTGATTAGATTATGATTTTTGGAAAAGTGCAAGGGTAAAGATGAAAATTAATAAAATAATATTTTATAGTTACATGATGAGGTAAGGAATGATGTCATGGTAATTTCATGATGAAAATTATCATGTTTTAGTAATGGTAAAATGTTAAACTAGCCTTAAATGAATTTAATTGGATTTTTAACAATTGTGGTGAGATATTTTAGTAGAAAACTCAAGAAATTTGTTCCATCTTCTTCCCACAGTGGTGACTCTTTTTCTACAAGGTAAGAAATTTTCAATTTCATTTTTAAGTCAGTTCCTTAGGTTTTTGGATTAAAGTGTGAAATAGAGAATTAATCTAATCAAATTCTCTATTATTTGTTCCTTACTTGAATCATTGAGATGGTTGTTAGGGTGGATGAAGAACAAGTTGGATTTTGATGATTTAAAGTTGGATTTTGATGTTAGTAATGTTGTAGAGTTGTTTTCAAGCTTATGTGATGATTAAAAACCTTTAGAAATGGCTATGTTAGATTCGACCACCTTAGGTTTTCATGAAGAATTATTGAAATTGGATTGAATTTAATATGGAAATGATTGGGATTGTATGAAATTGATGTTAGGATATTGATTTCATGCTTGAATCAAAGTGGAAATCATGTTCAACAACACAATATAGGTTCAACCAAAGGGAACAAAATAAGGAAAATATCAAAAAAATTCCCTAAGCTTATAAATGATGTTAGAATAATTCTACAACCTCTAAAAGGTTGTTTGGACCAATCTAGGATTTTGTAAAAGTATAAGGACCATTTCACATATTATGGAAAATTTAGGTATTGAGATGAAAGTGTTTGAAAGTTTATATACTACGCTGAAATTAAACATTAGAATGTTGATTTTGATACTAGAATATTGAATAAGATCATTTTGGGAATTTGATGAAGTTTGGGGACCAAGCCTAAAATAATGGAAAATTTGGGTTTGAAATTTGCAATCTAAGTGTACCAAGTCATTGCATATATAATTTGTATTTATGTTATTATGGAAACATTGGCTTGCGATGAGCCAGTGGCAGAGTTACTGTGACAAAAAGTTACTCCTAAATGTTATGTGACTTAGTGATTCATACATATATATGTTCATTTGGTAAGCTAAAAGAATTAGTAAATAAGGTAAAGAAGCAAAATAATGAAATATGCCTATAATTATGATCTGATAGATTTACAACTTGACTTTAAATTCCATAAAAAATTATTAGAATGTGATTATTATACCTTTGGACTCATATGTCAATCTAGTTTTATTTTAAACAAATGAATATTGATTTTAAAGTGTATACTAAAAGATATGAATGTTTAACTGATGATAGGTCAAAAAATGGGGCAACGTATTCTGTAAGTTAGATTAGGAAAATTCACCATAAATTGTACAATTTGGATTAAAAAAAAGTGTCCTATATGGTTAGATTTGTATTTGAGTCTAGTCTCTAATGGTACAAATGAAATTATTTTTAAGCTAATAGATTAATACATAATAATATTTCTTTTAGGGTAGTGCAAATTACTAGAATGTGAAATTGTGGTAAATCATGCATTTAATGATACTCTTATTTTATATGTTATTTTAAATGTTTGAAATGAGCCAACTTCATTAAATTGACATGCTATTTATGATATTTATTACGTGATGAATATGATGTGTATATCTTAACAAGAAAGTGATAAATGATGTTTCTTATGTTATGTGGAAATGAAATGTTTAGGATATGAACTGCCCAAAGCACTTTTCTATAATATTTGGATATGTTAGTATATGTGGATACGCTTGAGGAATAAATTATTTATGATTTTAACATGAAAACCCATTGTATGTGTATTGAGAATTAAGAGTACAACTGACATGTCATGAGGTGGAGTGTTTATAGATCGATCTTGATTGGTGCATTCATGCACTCCTGTATCAATGCTTTGCGCACTCATGTATCAGTGCTTTATGAACTCATGTATTAGTGCAATTTTGCACTCCTGAATTAGTGCATTCGTGCACTTCTGATTCTAGCACATTCGTGTACTCATGTATGAGTCCTTCCAGCACTCCTGCATTAGTGCTTTGTGCACTCTCGTATTAGTACCATTGTGTACTCTTGTATTTAGTACATTCATTTACTTCTGGCATTATTTGTGCAATTATGGGCTTGACATTTTGAATGACCACCCCGATATTTAGTATAGTGATAATGTTTTCTGCAGTACCTATGTTCCTGCTTATCACTCGCATATGACTCATGTATCTTGTGTTCTCATTTGATGTACATTTGGATATTGTTATATGAAATTGAAAAGTGCAGGATTATTGGTTTGATTGAAAAAGTATGATCTAAATGTGAATCATATTTTGCAGGACAAGAAAGGACTTTGATAAGTCTATTGTATATGTTATCCTATGATTATACGATGTTATCGTATCATGTTTTCATTAAGATTTTATTTCTATGAATATTTTATTTATTATGATTAATGTCTCATCAAGTGAAAACTCAATGTGTGATTGTTTCACGTGTAGGTAAGGAGATTGTTCAAAGTAAGGAGCAATTGTGACATCAATCCATCTGGAAATCACCTCATCATTAACAATATGACATCCTCTGATATTTTGACTTATATAGTGGCATGTATATATTATGAGTGTATCATATTTGCTCTAATATTATAGTTGAAAACTGTTTTGTAGTATTAAAATAATATTGACTTAAAATAGGTATTATTAGATATGAATAATATGTTGCATGCTTAGTCCCTATTTAAATTATGTTTTATTTGTTATCAAAATGATTTTAAACTTAGATAATTTTTAGCCAATTTTATTTATGATGGAAACAATATTGAATTACCTAGTTGCTGCCTAAAATCGAACCTAAATCGATAGTTAAAATAATTTAAATTGATTTACATGATTAATTGACTTTATCAATAATTGTTAATTAGTTTTGCTTAAAAAAGGAAAAATTTTACCCTTTTTGAGTAGGAAATGTTTTAAATAGTTAGTGTGACATCTTTAACTTGTTTTGGGGCATGTGTACGGGTTAATGGTGTTACATATGAGGCTCAACATTATCAGTATTAAAACTTATAAATTTGGAGTAAGAATGATTCCAGATTCTCTAATTTGATTCATCGAAGCAAAACTTAAGAGGGATATCACATTATTTGAGCTTTAAACAAGGTATTTTGCTCTATAATCTGCTTTGAAGAGAGTTCATGTCTCGTAATTGCTCTATAAGACTTCCAAAACTAAATCAAATTCAACTTGAAATCTTGCTAGAATCTGTTACGCTTCTTCATCTTACTCAATCAAACATTTATTCTAAATTTGAATCAGATCTTGAATTTTATAGGCTTCAATTAGTTTGAGTACTTTATTCGGATTCAAATTCAACACGAAAGTCCAAAACTCTTTAACGATTCACAACCCTTACGCTTAATATTGATTCACGACAACCAAGATATCCTTGAAACTTAAACCACTATAGATCCATTTCAAGGGTACCTCCACAATCATGTATCCAATTGATAGGAGAATGCATCTCTCAAAAACCTCACTAGACTATGCTCCATTACGACTCAAATCCTTTGAAGACTGACTTAGATATTTTCAACTATTACACTGTGTCCCAAAAAACAACTTTGAAATTCCACTTGCTATGCTTGAGTACAGACATATAATTAAGTCCCCAACGGCTCCAAAACATCCCCGATGGCTATAAACTGCTACAAACACATTCCAACATATAAAAAAAAGTTGAGGATACGTGAAGAGGTTTACAACACCTATCCAAGCAATCCACATCAAGAGAAAAACCCTTTCAATCTTACTTTTCCTTTTCTCTTGTACATAGAGTGTTTTAGTGAGCTAAATTGTGCAAACACTTTCCTTTGAGAGGTTTCTTGTTTACAACCTTTTATCCTTGTTAAAAAGGGGTTTTGGTTCTATCTTAGCCATTGTAAAAGATATGGAATTTGTAAAGGTTACTCTTGAGCCTAGAAAAAGAAAGAACAAATTAATGAATTTGTTAGAAATCCTTTGTGAGGAGCTAAAGTAGTGGATGTAGACTTCATTGAGAAAGTTGAACTACTATAAATCTTTGAGCCAATTTTATTATCATTTCTCCTTAATTCCAAAAAATTTTAAAAAACCAATTCACCCTCTCTTGGCAACATTTTTCGGTTGACCGATAGAGCATCATAAATCCTAGCAGGTTATCATGTGGTCTCTCCTCCACGTCCATCAACTTCACATGAGCTAACAACCAAGCAAATCTGTGATAGTCTTGAATCTTGTGGTCCCTATAGCAGTCACGAGTCCCCACGATGGTCTATAATGGTCCCAACATAGCTCCATAAGGTCTCCATCAGCATTCGATAAGCATAAAAGACAAACAGAAATATGGGTTGAAACAAAAAAAGAAAGGATTTTTTCATTCTTTTTATTTTCGATTGTAATCGAAAAATGGGTTCATTATAAAACCCAAAGAAGGACATGTAAAACGAGGCTTTCCCCTATTTTTAAAAGCAATACAAAGATATTTTTTCCCATCTGTTTCGAAAGGAAGAGAAGTAATGCAAAAAAAAAACTCCAAAGGTATTCAACCATTTTTAGTAGTCATTCTTTTATATTTTTAGAAACAAACGTATAAAAATAAAAAGGGAGAGTATTCTCATTGGAGCCCAGTCATCGCCGGAGATAAACGTAGGGGAGAGAAGTAAAAGAGTCAAGGGACTTCTAGGCTTAAGTTGAGTATTGCATATGGATCTGGGGCTCGGTTTGGGGGGTTAGGGTAAGATAGAGAAGGCTTAGGTTCGAAATAGGGGGTCATTTGAGTAGGGAATTTTGTCGATGACGAAGAAGTTGAAGGTTTAAATATGGGTTAAGGGTTCTTGGTGTTTTTTTTTGGGTCTTGGATCCAAGTTTAGGGTTATAAATCAAAAGTTTCAGAATTGTTTGGTCTTATTTGGTCTGGCTTTTGAGTTTTCTGACAAATGATGATTGGTGGTAGTTTAGGGTTTGGTCAAGGGTCTCGATTTGAGAGGGGATTGTCTCATGAAAGGCGGTCTAAATCATGAAGAATATTAAAAAATTTAGCAACCAACAAACTTAGCTTGTCGGTTTGTGTCGATACAAATGAAAAATGTATCGCTCCATAGCAATATTACAGGTAAAAATATGACCATAGCAATATTACAGGTAAAATATGACAAAATCGGTCTCAAAATGACAAAACCGGTAAAAAGCTACCAGATATGTTGAAATTGTCGATAATTTAATATAAGTATCGACACTTTCTGAATTTAAAAGAGAAGAAGTTATAGAGCCTAAAAAGTGTCAACACTTTATGAAAATGTATCGATCCATAACAATATAACAGCTAAAAATATGACAAAACCGGTTTCAAAATGACAAAACTGGTAAATAACTACCGGATATGTTGAAAGTGTCCATACTTTATATAAGTATCGACACTTTTGGAATTTAAAAGAGAAGAAGTTATAGCGCCTATAAAGTGTCGATACTTTAAAAAAATGTATCGATCCATAACAATATAACAGGTAAAAATATGATAAAATAGGTCTAAAAAATGACATAACCGGTAAAAAGATACCGGATATGTTGAAAGTGTCGATAATTTAATATAAGTATCGACACTTTTGGAATTTAAAAGAGAAGAAGTTATAGCGCCTATAAAGTGTCGATACTTTTAAAAAATGTATCGACCCATAACAATATAACAGGTAAAAATATGATAAAAACCGGTCTCAAAATGACAAAACCGGTAAAGCGCTACCGGATATGTTGAAAGTGTCGATACTTAAATAAGTACGCGTAATAAATTATCGATACTTTCAAAGAAATATGTAAATATCATATCAAAAGTATCGACACTAGACATAAAAGTATCGACACTTAGGTAGTTGTATCGATTAAATTTAAATAACATATCCAGTGTAAATATAAAGGCATAGTTAAATTTCCTCTGAAAATAGATAGAGTTTTTGAAATCGAAGCGTAATTGTTGTTGCATTTCAGAAGGCGTTTCTACGGTGAAATTCTGTTTGTTTGTTGCTGCAGTCAAATCGAAAGGTACGTTGTTGAAACCCTAGTTTTTATTATTACAGTAATCGAAAATAGGGTTTTTATGTGTTGTTGTTTGGGGTTTTCAAAGTAAAGAAGCATTTGGGACCGATCGATACTTTTATTTAATATTATATGTAAAAAATGATATTATAGGTAAAAAATGATATTATAGGTAAAAAAATGATATTATAGGTAGAAAATGATATTTTAGGTTGTATAAATATGCCGACACTTGTTGTAGTGGCCATTCAAATTCTTTTAAAGACCAACCGTTTTACCACAAAGAGTGGTTATTGATTTTTGTATATTGAATAAAGTGTATGTAAACAGTATTTGATTTGATTTGCCCAAACTGATATATGAAGGAAAAATGAAGTCAATGGGTGGAAAGCAACCAATGGGTGGATATATGTACTTCTAGTAAGTATCAATGCCTTTTTGTTATTATTGTTGAAATGGTAATTGGATTAAAGTATTTAAGAACTTTAAATTGATTACAAATTTTAAATGTTGACAGTATGGCCGAATGCAAAAGGATGAAGGAAGACGGCACACACAGCGGTTCGGTATGTAAAATGAAATTGACATTGAGTATTATTTAGCATTAATGTATTGATTAAGAAATGTTTATGCTTAATATTAGGTGACAGAAGATGTGAGGTCGAAATGTAATTTGATGAGTGATGCTGAAAAGGAACCTTACATCACAAAATCAAGGAATGATAGTAAAGAATACAAAGAACGGATGAAAGCATGTGAAAAGAATGTATTCATTAAACTTGTAAATACGTTGATACAAGATATATAAGAACAATAACATTATATATTGTTAAAAAATGTAGGAAGTGTCGACAAGGTGCAGTATAAAAAGGGTGAATTCATTAATTGAACACCTTAAAGAGAAGGATCAGTTGAATGGGCTAAGGGAAATGGGTTTTGGATCGTTGATAAGAGTAGCGGATCGACCAATTCGAAGGGAATTGTGTCGATCCTTGATGGAGCAATTTGATGTCAAACAATGTATTACTAAATATGGTGATTATTCATTCCCTCTGGGGCATCAACTGTTGCAGCCGTCTTGGGGGTACAAAACAAAGGCAAAAGTGTTGTAGAAGTCTGTAGGAGTAAGAACTGGAAAGCACTTGCCTCCAAATATGGTTTGAATCAGAAGGTGACATATGCTGAAGTTGAAGAGGATATCAAAAGTGGATCTTATGGGGGGGATGACCTGAAGGCTCGTGTTCTATTGTACCTTGTCGGGATATTTCTTTGTCCAACGGGTTATACGTCAACGAACAAGGACACTATGAAGCTCATTTGCGATGAAGGCTTGAAGGGTGAATTCAATTGGACTGAATATGTCCATTCGAGATTGATTGAATCAATAATCACCTTTCAAAAGGGCAGCCAGAGATACCTCAAAGGGTGAATAGCAATCTTAGAGGTAATTGAGTTGAAGAATATTTTTGTTTTTTTATATAAAATGATAGTATAGTTATTATATAAAATGATAACTTTTATTATAAATGCAGGTTGCACTGTTCGATTTTTGGTCGGGCTGTGATAGTTTGCCGGCTTATGAAAGAAATGGAGTGGCACGCATCCGTGCATGGGGGAAGGAAGAGGTGGTTAGAGTGATGGCGAAGTTGAAGTTGGATAGACCGAGAAAGCTAGAAATGGTAATAAATGTAATTAAATAATATTAAGAATATAATCAATGTCTTAATACAAATTTAATTTTGAAGGTTATTGTCAAGGAGGTAGAGGAGGCAGAGGAAACAGAGGAGGTAGTAGAGGCAGTGGAGAAGGAAGAAGAGATGGTTAGAGGGGTGGATAATGGTCGGGGGGATTACGGTGAGGGAAAACAGAGTAAATTTGACATTTTGATGTCTGAATTGGCTGATATTAAAAAATCATTTTTGATATTCATCAAAGATAATCAAGAGTCGAAGAGACACTTGAGAGGTATAAGGGGGAAGTGGAAGGAAAAATAGATGTAGTGGTGAATGAAGTTGAAGTGTTGAGGGAACTTAATCTGTTGACGGGTGGAAAAATTGATGTAGCTGTCAAAGAGGTTGTGGAATTGAGAAGTGAACTTACAGGGGTGGAGGAAACGGTTGAGAAAAACTTGGATGAATGGGGGAAAATAAAGGGTGAAATAAAAGAGATTAAGAGCTATATAGAGCAAAAATATGATGAACTGAAAAAATTTGAAGAAGAGAAGATGGAGGAAATGAGGAGAAATGATGTCAGTAACATCTATACACCGGAGAGTGTTATAGATGCATATTTGGATTCGGAATGTCCCGCACCCCGTAAAAAGAAGCAGAAGGTAAGTTGAATAAAAGAAAACTTAATTTGATTTTTATCATGTTGTTGTGACAAAAATTTGTATGCAAAACTATAGGTTGAAAAAGCGGTTATTCCAAGCGGAATTAAACCGGTCGAAGCTGCAATTTGTGATTATTTATGGAATAGTGGGTTAGAATCGGGGTAAGTTAAATATATTGCTTTGTGAATATTTAAATATTTCATGACAATATATTAATCCTAATGATTCATACAGATATTCTATAATCTCAATGGGAAATCAATACGCTAGTGTATCCGACGTTGCAACGTTGAAGCGTTGTGAATGGGTTGGCGGTGTGGTAAGTATACATCGATTAAAAGTTAAAACCTATTGAATATATTATGATTGTGTAATTAATTTTGTTAGGTTATTGATTTGCTTGCCTGGACAGTGTGCTACGATTCTAAAAAGTCAGGTCGGGCGATTGGCTACATTCCATACCACTTAGCGGTGAGTTAAATTAATAAATGTTGAAAAGTAATGTTATAGATGGTAAATTAATAATGATTGCCACGTAATTGCAGCAATAGGTATTGGACAACGCCTGTAATGTTGAGGGTATTACGAGTTCTTAGGGTCCCATGTTGTATAACTATGTGAAATTCACCAAGTGTGAGAAGGTAAGACACGATACGAATAGGCATAAATGATGTTTTTGGATATATAATGTTGAATTTTGTCAAATTGGGTGTGAAATTTGTTACAGATCATGATCAAAATAAACCACAATAATTCACATTGGTATCTGTTGGTGTTGGATATGGTAGACCGTGTTGCAACTGTATATGATAGTCTGTTTACATCTGAAGCAGCTAAATATAGAGTGAATGATGCTAAGACATTGGTATGTATGAAAGGAAATTATGTAAATTATAATGCATAATTTGTTTGGATCATAACTTCATATTTTTTAATGCAGATGAAAATATTATATAGTTATAATAAGAAAAGCATTTGGGTAGAAGCATGTGGATCTCTAGGAAATTTCCCCTTGCAAAGATTCAAATTTGCAGAGCATAAGATGAACGAGAAATCGAATGAACATGATTGAGGCATTTATGTGATGATGTGGATGGAATCGATCGGTTCTAGAGGGGCTACTAGTGATTTTGTAAGTAGAATTAAAAATTAGTTTGCGGTTAAATTGGTAAAACTCGTAGATTGAATGTTGTGGTCTACAATACTTAATGTACTGACAATTTGAATATAGGTTGTTGGAGAATGAGATCGTATGCGAATATTAAACGATCTCATAAGCCACAATCAAAATCAACTAAGAGCGAAGATGACAAAAGCTGTCATGCTACATAAGAATAACAAAAGGAGTCATGGTGATAGTTACGATATATGGAGATCGTTGTCTACATTATTCCAAATGTCACTAACATAATTGTCATCATGTGCGGGACTGAATGGCCATTACATAATTAGGTATGTTCAATAACTACAAAATGCAATAATTTTAAAGTAATAGATAAATTTATAATGTAGGTGGCAAAAATAGAATATAATAATGACAAAATTAATAAACAACTAGATTTGATTCCAACATTTTGTCCAAGTATGGTTCCCAAACTTAATAGGTAAAATATACCATTTTAATGAGAGAATAGGTAAACTTATGTGTCTATTCATTTATAAGAAGTGTCGATCCCAAAAATATCGAAACCCATAATTATAATGTAATAGGTAAATTAGCAATGTAACCAGTCTAAATATACCGATTTTTGAGAAAATAGGTGTACAAAATGTATCGACATAACTAAAACAAGTGTCGATACTTTTGGTCTAGAATGTATTTCTTAACCAAGTGCACGAAAAAGTGTCGATACATTTATAACAAGTGTCGATCCCAAAAATATCGAAACCCATAATTATGATGTAATAGGTAAATTTACAATTTAACTGGTCTAAATATACCAGTTTTTGAGAAAACATGTGTACAAAAAGTATCAACACAAATAAAACAAGTGTCGATACTTTTGGTCCAGAATGTATTTCAAAACCAAGTGCACTAAAGAGTGTTGATACATTTATAAGAAGTGTCGATCCTGAAAACATCGAAACCCATAATTATAATGTAATAGGTAAATTAACAATGTAATCAGTCTAAACATACCGGTTTATGAGAAAACAGGTATACATAAAGTATCGACACAAATCCAACAAGTGTCGATACTTTTTGTCCAGAGTGTATTTTAAAAACCAAGTGCACAACAAAGTGTCAATACATTTATAACAAGTGTCGATCCCAAAAACATCGAAACCCATAATTATAATGTAATAGGTAAATTAACAATGTAACCGGTATAAAAATACCAGTTTAATTTGAAAACAAGTCACCATAATGTATCGACACGTTATTAACTTGTGTCGATAACTTTTTAAATTACTCATTTATTTCATTCATTATAAATATGATACAAACTCCAAATCAAAAAACCCTAAACCTAAAGCAGAAGAGAACTCATCAACTCCAACGAATACCAGCGTTCATAATTGTTACGATCATATATTCAGGTAGATTTGTCGATATTTTAATATAAATTAGGGTTTGTTTGATTTGCAAATTGGTCTTTTTTTCCCTTAATGTGTTTTTGTTCCAATGTAACAGCATCCACACCCAAAATTGCTCCAAAATGTCAGCGTCAGAAGTAGGGTCTTTCTCAAAGCTCTTCTCAACCCACCTCTTCCAACCCAGCTCTTCTCAACCACAACCTCCTTCTCAAATAATCGCCAATTCTGAGGAAATCAAGTCGTTCGAAATTGACAACTTTAGATTCTATACGGAGAAAGAAAGATGGCAAAGGAGTTTTAAAGTAAGGAAGATTCATCCCGAACGTCTCATTGACTTGGGTTTCTTGTTCGATGATAAATATGCTTTTAGTTTTAAATCCACGTTTACATCTTGGGGATAGCTTAAATTCCTTGGTGTAGAACCAAAATATTACCCCAACCTAGTTAGAGTCTTCTACAACAATGCTTCCTTCAAGTATGAGCCTAATAAGAGTAATATAATAGGAATTAATACCCATGTCATGGTGAAGGATATATATATATATATATATATATATATATATCTCCGGAAACTATTGCGAAGGGTTTAGGTATAGCGAATAAAGGGGATTCATATGAAAATTATGTAGATTGGTCTACAATTAAATGGGTTTCTAGAAATAGCCCAATTCACCTAGATATAGAGTTGAGAGTGTTTCACAAAATGTTGACTTGGTTTATTCGGCCTAGTGGGGGGAAACATTCAATGATTTGAGACAACGATTATTGGTGGATAGCAAAGTATAAATCCAAACCCAAAATGGCTCCAAACATTGCTAAACTGATTTTTAATACAATTGTATATATAGTCACAAAGGGAACATCAATTTCAACTTCACTATCATATGGATGTGTCATCGCCCATATGTTGAATAAGAAAGAAGTTGATTTTCCGTTTGACTCCCCTGTTCGATTAACCTGCAAGATTGAAATGTTATTTTTTAAAAAGGCGGGATATGATTTTGTTGAAAAAGTCGGTTGGAAGCATGTCAAGGATGTCGGATTAGATCTAGAGAGGGAGGACAATGAAGACGACCAACCAATGGGAGACGCAATGATGGAAGAAGCTGTATAAGCTCCAGAAGCTCAAGTTGGACAGGATGTCATAATTACGACAGTGATGGAATACATGGTCAATTTTCGGGAGCATATTGATTCCCTTGTGAGTGGAATGAGAGCCGATATTTCATCATTGCGCGATGAAGTCTCCATGTTGCGTGACAAATTACGGTAACGACATCAAACGAGTTAGGTAATTAATTATTTAAGTTTCTAAACATTTACACGTTCTGAAATGTATTTTATTTTCTTTTAACAGATATGGACAACCAAGCGGTCAATGAAGATGACGATGAAGATGAAGATGATGATGATGATGATCCAAACAAGTATATCGTGTCTACAACGCCTCCTGCAAGAAAACTAGTAATTTTTTATGTCAATGGTGTCCTTGCCTACATCCCAAGACATCCAGAAGGTTTCAATTCTGTTAATTTGTATCCATTATTTTAACATATAAGCGTACAACTTTAATCTCATTTTCTTCATGTTGCAGATGTTATCCTCAGAAATGGATTATATGAATTTATGCAATTTTGTTTACAAAATTTTTTTTTGTTGCCATTTGGTCATCCAAGATGAGGTTAGAACTATTGAGTAATTCAAATTACTATAGCAAAAATCGTTAATATACAATTAAATGTTAACATTCAAACTTGATTACAATCTCAGGCATAACATGGACCATGTACTTGATAAACTACGTTTGTTCTCTGACCACTTTCTATTCGTTTGGGTAAGATGATTGTCATTACAATTTGCTAACTTTAATTTTTCTAAGATTCCTACATATTTATGTTCGACTGTTTGTAAACAGGATCAAAGTAAGTGCAAAATAGAAGATAATTTTACCTACTGTAAAGATTTCAATGATGTTTGGAATGAGTTTACTGATTTTAATGCCCTAAATACACTGTTGGTCGATGATTCACAGCGAAAAATGATTCATAATCCGGTAAGTTACATTCATGCCATATTTTCATAGTTAAATAGTTGTTCATAGATTGATTGATTGATTAATAATTTATGTTTTTTTATTAGATAAACAATTACATATGTCCACGTTCTTTCGACGTTGCTTCCCATTCGGACGACGATGCTCTAAGTATGACACAAATTTATTTCTGATTATGCTCATTTATTTTCTTGTTCCTTATAAAAAAAATTAGTTTCTTGTTAGTAAAATTGCACCTGATTAGTTTGATAATTGAAATTATTTATTTATGTCCTCAGCAAAAGGTGGTAAAATACGCGAGTATTTGGAAAATTTATTTAAGGCGCCTAATGTTTTGGACTTCGTTAGCGATAACCATTTTCTATCGGATTAATTTCATTGTAGGTACATTATTTGAACATTGTTATCTATAAATTTATTGTGTATGTATGTTTTGGTTTGATTATATTGTGTGTATATTCTCATTCCATTCAAAAAAACTAAATCATATAACACAGTAACTGTGTCTTTTAATATGAATATTACATTATAACATGTGACTTATACAGTAAATATTCCATTCGGATGGGTCTATCTATCTCTTCCATGTGACAAGTGTGACAACCCCATCAACTCACAACTCAGCTTTGTACTGAATCAATATTGTCTTTTACCGGCTTTATGGTTCATAACGCATGTTAATTGAACAGTATGAATCAATTATGCAATTTCCATGTTCAATTTAACATGGCATCTCATTTTCATTTCATTTATAATTAGAGTTTGAATTTAAATTTCAATTTGAGTTTGAGTTTGAATTTAAATGTAAATTTCGGCTCCACTATAAATATTAGCCCTAAACCAAAATTCCATCCATCCAAAAAACAACTTACTCAATGGATGCATCGAAAGAAAACATCAAATTCCATTTCTAAGGTAACAACTTACCTTTTTCAAATATCAACACTAGTGATAATGTGCATAATGAATTTGTTTTATTCATTCGTGTAGATACATGTTGTCCATAATGTATTTCCAAACCAAGTGCAGGAAAAAGTGTCTATACATTTATAACAAGTGTCGATACTAAAAACATCGAAACACGGATATAATGTAATAGGTAAAATAACAATGTAACCAGCCTAAATATACCGATTTTTAAGAAAAACATATATACATAAAGTATCGACAAAAATACAATAAGTGTTGATACTTTTTGTCCAGCGTGTATTTTATAAACCAAGTGCACTAAAAAGTGTCGATACATTTATAACAAGTGTCGATACTAAAAACATAGAAACACATAGATATAATGTAATAGGTAAAATAACAATGTAACCGGCCTAAATATACCGGTTTTTGAGAAAACAAATATACATAAAGTATCGACACAAATACAATAAGTGTCGATACTTTTTTTCCAGCGTGTATTTTAAAAACCAAGTGGTCAACAAAGTGTCGATACATTTATAATAAGTGGAGATCCCAAAAACATCGAAACCCATAATTATAATGTAATAGGTAAATTAACAATGTAATCGGTTTAAATTTACTGGTTTTATGAGAAAATAGGTCTAAATAATATATCGACACTTTATTTATTTGTCGATACTTTTTATCCATAATGAATTCTCAAACTATGTGCACGCTTAAAGTGTCGATACATTTATTAAAGGTATCGACCCCAAATACATCAAGACTGAAAATTATAATGTAATAGGTCACTTTACAATGTAACCGGTTTAAATTTATCGGTTTTATGAGGAAATAGGTCTACATAATGTATCGATACTTTTTACATTTGTGTCGATACTTATATCCATAATTAATGCCAACCGATGTCCACGCATAAAGTTTCGATATATTTATAAAAAGTATCGACCTCAAATACATCGAAATCAAAAATTATAATGTAATAGGTCAATTTACAATGTAACTGGTTGAAATTTATCGGTGTAAATAGAAAATATGGCAACATAATGTGTCAACACTTTTTAAATTCGTGTCGACACTTTTTAAAATTACGCGTGTTTTTTTCCCTTCATTATTTTTATACAAAACTCAAATCGAAAAACCCTAAAGGCAGAGAACTCTTCCACTCCGATGGTGATGACCTTCAAATGGAGGGAGCCCTAGTAAGTATCAATGTATTCATGTAATTGTTCTTTAAATGGTAATTGGATTCAAGTTTTTAAGAACTTTTAATTGATTACAAATTTCAAATCTCTACATTCTGACTAAATGGAAAATGATGAAGGAAGACAAAACTCAAATCGAAAAACCCTAAAGGCAGAGAACTCTTCCACTCCGATGGTGATGACCTTCAAATGGAGGGAGCCCTAGTAAGTATCAATGTATCATGTAATTGTTCTTTAAATGGTAATTGGATTCAAGTTTTAAGAACTTTTAATTGATTACAATTTCAAATCTCTACATTCTGACTAAATGGAAAATGATGAAGAAGCTCATAATCTGTTGACTGCATAGCCAAAAAACACCCTTTCAGGGTCCAAATGGTAAGATAGGAATTGGTAAGACAAGCTTCCTTTGAGGGTTTAGGGACTGAATCCCTACAAAGTAAGGAGTACATGATTGAACATTACATTAAATAATTGTATTTAGTTGTTGAAGAATTGTTTTTAATTTTATACGAATATAGTTGTAATCTTCAAACATGAACTCCTTACGTTGGAGGGATTCAGCCCTAAACCCCCAAATGAAGCTTGCCTTACCAATTCCTAGCTGACCATTTGGACCCCTAGGTTTTATTAGCTATGCGGAGAAAAGTTAGCAATAACAATAGGTTGGTGTACATGTTTCTTATACACAGTAGGAGTCATGTTGATACTTATGATATATGAAGATCGTTCTCTGCATTATTCCAAATGTCTCTAACATCATGTGATGGACTGAATAACCATTCCATTCCGTCTTCAAAAAAATCAGTTGAAGTAGACTGCGTGCTTGTATTCAAACCTAGCTTGACTTGAGGACATGTTAGTTTGTTATGTCCCTCACCCATGCAAAACCCACACCGACTTTTGTCTCCGGTCATGTGTCTTGAGCATCCACTATCAAGGTACCATGAGTTTGAATTTGTTTCATGTGCCTTGTAGGAATGCTCCTTTTCCTACATACATAGATTATGGTACCCAAATTCTTTGGGTCCATATTCATTAGTTTCCAAAATCCTAGTCCCCTTAGGTATCCATTTGTGTAGGATATCCTTATCTTTAGTAGTAATGAGTTCTTTATGAACCCATATACTTCTAAATATTTTTTCATTAGAGGTTCTTCGGGGACCTCTATGATTGTAGATTTTAAAACTTTTTCTAACAAAGTTGGATTTTGAATTTTCTCCATTTTCAAAACGTTTTGTTCTAACTTTATCAAAAGAAGCTTTAAGATCATCAATTTTCTTTTGATGATCGTCATTGACCTTTGAAAGTAAATTTTGCAAATCAATATTTTTCTTTTCAAACTCTTCTAGTTTGATTTGCAAATTTTTTATTTTACTTTCAAGATCATTGTTGGTTTTGGACATAAGATTATTTTCATTTTTTAATTTTGTAATATCATTTCTGTATTTTGAAAATAAAGTCTTATAATCTGAAGCCAACCCATTATAATCTCTTATAACTCATCATAAGATAATTCATCCAAATTGAATGAGTTAGCGATTACCTTAGAATCTTCCCCGAATGACATCAAGCACAAGTTTGCTACTTCTTGTTCCTTTTCATCGGAACCTTCTTCATCGCTCCATGTAGCTACATGAGCCTTGTGATTCTTCTTTGATTGACCCTTTTTCATCAATTGAGGGCAATCGTATTTGACATGCCCCGATTTTTTCATTCGTAGTAAATGATCGGGTCATTCTCATTTGGTTAAGTTTTAAAGCCTTCATTTCGTTTGAATTTTCTTCCTCGGTTTGGCCTCATCAATTTTCTGAACCGTTTGGCAAATAATGCCATTTCCTCGTCATCGTCATCTTCATCCGAATCACTCTCATCTTTTGTGGATTTGAGAGCAACTCCAATGTTCTTCTTCTTCTCATTCTCCATTGGTGTCTAATCAATCTTATCGAGGTCTACCTCTTCTTGAAGCATCATTTCATGAGTGAGGAGTGAGCCGATTAGTTCTTCAAGGGTTAAGGACTTTAAGTTCTTAGCCTCGATAATTGTAGTCTTCTTTGATTGACATGATTTTGGAAGTGAGTAAACCAACTTCCTCACAATCTTTTCATTTAGAATGATCTCTCTATATGATTTGAGACCATTGACAATCGTTAAAAATATATCTGTATAGCTTTGATATTTTCATCCGGTTTCCTTCTGAAATTTTCATATCTATGAGTTAGAAGATTAATTTTAGATTCTTTTACCTCGTCGGTGCTTTCATGAGTGACTTTTAGTTTGTCTCATATCTCCTTGGCGGTTGTACAAGATGAAACTCTCCCACATTCATCTGGTCCAAAAGCACAAAAGATAATATGGATGACTTTGGAGTTGAGTTGGAACATTCATGTATCTCTTTCACTCCACAATCTTGGATGAGTTGAAGGTTTGATGTATCTGTCTTCTATAATACTCTATGCTCCCATGTCACTTGCTTGAATAAAATACATCATCATATTCTTCCAATAAGCATAATTAGCTCTATTGAAGAAATGAGGTTTATTGACGAGCAATGAATCAAGACCGAAGTCGGTGTTTGAAGTGGATGTCATTGATGACTTGATTATCGATGTAACTCATCCCGGATCTACTCAAGAGGCGATTAAACCTTCAAATGAGTCAAGCTATGATACCAATTGTTGAGTTAATCGATCGATAGAATAGGCCAAGAGGGGGTGAATTGGCACTAAATATTTCGGTGGAAGCTTTTGTAAAAAATTGAAAATATTTTCACAACAATTTAGAGTGATTCAACTTTCTCAACCAAAGTCTGCGTCACTACCTTATCTATCCACACTAAGGATTTTCTACAAATTCACTAATTTGTCTTTCTTTTGAGGACAAAGAGTAACCTTACAAATTCCTCAAGAATTATACCCCAAATTCTTGAGAACACTCTCTCCCAAAAAGAATAATACAAATTTTGCAAACTTACAAGAAAATCCTCACAAGGCAAGATATTTGCACAATTCTAGAACAAAGTAAGAACACTCAAGAATAATACAATTGAGCACAATAAGTGTTCTTGAAAGCAAAAATGAATATTGAATGAAATAGGCTTGAAAATGCTAAAACTTGAGGTTTGATGCTTTCTCTTTTATTCTCTCTTGATTCTTGTTGATTTTTGTTTCTTGTTGATTTTTGTTTCTTGTTGTTGATCAATGGCTTCTAAGCTTGTTTAAATACTCCTTCAATTGATTCTGAATATTGGGGATGAATAGTGGAGTCAATGGAGCCGTTTAAGTGTGAAAACAATTAATAAAACTGCTTGGAGCGTGGGGGGAATCGGTACCCCTCATAGGGAATCGGTTCCTGCAGTATAAAATTCAAATATTTCGACCATTGAAGAGGGGGAATTGGTACCCCTTGGGGGGGAATCGGTTCCCTCCGAGCGTTCTGTTATTTCTCGGAGCTAAACCATTCAGGGGGAATCGGTACCCCCTTGGGGGAGAATCGGTTCCCTTTGGGCAATCTGCCCATTTTGGTTTGATTTTAATTAAGAAATGATTTTTGACTCGATTAAGGCTCGAAATACTTTGTAAAATTGTTTAACATATTTTTACACTTTAGTAAGGATTAAAATGAACTTTGAAAGACTTTGAGTAATTTTTTATATTCGAATAATTATATCGAATATACATAGAAAATCTTTTGTAAAATCTTAAAATTCATTTAACTTAATTTGTTATATCGAAACATCAAAATGTTTTCAACACTAGTGGTTCTAGATGGCCCAAAAAGATCTAAATGGATCAATTGTAACACTCTACTAGTGGATACGTCATTAATGAATTTAAAAGAAATTCACTTTTGTTTTCCTTTAGCACAAGCATCACAGATTTTATTATTATCAAATTTTAGTTTAGGCAACCCTCGAACTAAATCTCCTTGAATTAACCGTTGCAAAGCACTCATACTAGGCATAAGTTAGTCATATCTATAGAATCTAAATGCACCATGTATATGTTTCCTATTCTATGACCAACAAGCATAATCTGATTAGATGCAATGTCAATGACTTTACAACCATTAGTTTCAAACATGACATTGAATCCCTTATCGCACAATTGACTAATAATCAATAGATTATGCTTTAATCCATTCACATATAAAACATTCTTAATTAGTATGGAAGATGTATTACCTATAGTGCCTATACCTTTAATGTGACCTTTTGAGTTATCACCAAAAGTCACCTCTCCTCCATTTTTGGCGTTAAGCTCTATGAATCAGTTTTTGTCTCCGGTCATTTGTCTTGAGCATCCACTATCAAGGTACCATGAGTTTGAATTTGTTTCCCGTGCCTTGTAGCAAGGCTCCTTTTCCTACAAACATAGATTAATTTTTTATTTTTGGTACCCAAGTTCTTTTGGGTCCATATTAATTAGTTTCCAAAATCTTAGTTCCCTTAGGTATCCATTTGTGTAGGATATTCTTATCTTTAGTAGTAATGAGTCCTTTAGGAACCCATATACTTCTAATGATTTTACCATTTGAGGTTCTTTGGGGACCTCTATGATTGTAGCTTTTAAAACTTTTTCTAACAAAGTTAATTTTTGAACTTTCTCCATTTTCAAAATGTTTTGGATCAACTTTATTAAAAGAAGCTTTAAGATCATCAATTTTTTTTATGATTGTCATTTACTTTTGAAAGTAAGTTATGCAAATCGGTATTTTTCTTTTTAAATTCTTCTAATTTGATTTGCAATTCTTTGATCTTACTTTCAAGATCATTGTTGGTTTTGGACATAAGATTATTTTCATTTTTCAATTTTGAAATATCGTTTTTATATTTTGAAAATAAAGTTTTATAATCCAAAACTAACCCATTATAATCCTCTAATAACTCATCATAAGATAAATCATCTAAATCAAATGAGTTAGAGATTACCTGAGAGTTTTCCCCAATAGACATTAAGCACAAGTTTGCTACTTCTTGTTCCTCTTCATCGGAACCTTCTTCATCGCTCCATGTAGCCACATGAGCCTTGTGCTTCTTCTTTGATTGACACTTTTTCTTCAATTATGGGCAATCATATTTGACATGCCCTGACTTTTTGCACTCATAGCAAAAGATAAAGTCTTTCTCATTCGGATCATTTTTTAAGCCTTCATTGCGTTTTGAATTTTCTTTTTCGGTTGGGCCTCATCAATTTTCTGAATCGTTTGGCAAATAATGACATCTCCTCGTCATCGTCATCGTCATCTTCATCCGAATCACTCTCATCTTTTGTGGTTTTGAGAGAAACTCCCACATTCTTCTTCTTCTCCATCTCTTTCTTTATCTCGTCCGTCTTTTCAAGGTCTACCTCATCTTGAAGCATCATTTCATGAGTGAGGAGAGAACCAATTAGTTCATCGAGAGTTAAGGATTTTAAGTTCTTAGCCTCGATGATCGTTGTCTTCTTTGATTGCCAAGATTTTAGAAGAGAGTAAACTAACTTCCTCACAAGCTTCTCATTTGGAATGATCTCTCCAATTAATTTGAGACCATTGACAATCGTGGAAAATCTATCCATCATAGCTTTGATATCTTCATCTGGTTTCATCCTGAAATTTTCATACCTATGAGTTAGAAGACTAATTTTATATTCTTTTACCTCGTTTGTGCCTTCATGAGTGACTTGTAGTTTGTCCCATATATCCTTGGCGGTTGTACAAGATGAAACTCTCACATATTCATCCGGTACAAGAGCACAAAATATAATATAGATAGCTTTGGAGTTGAGCTGGAACATTTTTGTCTCTCATTCACTATACAATCTTGGATGAGTGGAAGGTTTGATGTATCCGTCTTCTATAATATTCCACGCTCCCATGTCACTTGCTTGAATGAAGTACATCATCCCTATTCTTCGCTATCCACTTTTCACAAGATCTTCTAAGTCATTCATAGAGTTTGCAAGCATTATCTCAAAGAAAGGATCTTGGAGGGTGCTACGAAAAATGTATGACATTTCCTCTTCCAGCATAAGAGGTTGAACTTGAGCTACCATGCCTCTCCATCTCAGTGTGTATTCTTTAAAGCTTTCAGCAGCTTTCTTTTTCAATTCTTGGAGATCTTGACGACTCAGAGTCAAGCCCTTAACATATATATACATATATATTGCTCTATAAAGCCTTTTGCCAAATCTACCCATGACTTGATTTGTTCTATGCTCAATCGATTATACCATACTATAGCAGGTCTAGTGAGACTATCATGAAAATAATGGATTAACAAATTATCGTCGTTTAAATATCCCTCCATCTTTATACACAACATCTTCAAATGGATCATAGGACGACTAGTACCATCATATTTTTCAAAATCAGGCACCCTAAACTCTTGTGGGATAACCAAGTCAGAGATTAAGTTGAGTTCACTTTCATCTAGATTCTTGAGGGAGACATCAACACCTCTTATTATTTCAATCATTTCCTATAATTCCTTAAATGTATCTAAATTGATCAAGATTAGTGAGACTCTTCCCTTCATTCAAATAGGATGCCCCAGGTTTAGTTGTTAAACTCGACGTGTTAGTCTGATAACAGTGAAATCCCTCACAAGGAGCTTTCTCTTTGTCAACATCCCTTATAGCTAACAATTAGGTCATTTGATTCAATATTCCTTGTTGAGAATTTAATGCTTGATTTCTCATTGTTTGTTATAGTGATGTAAATTTATCTTGCAATTGATATCGTAAATCACCTTGGGACTTCTTTATTGCTTCCAACTTATTCATGATTGGACAAACTTGATATTACTACCACGTAACCCTCCATGAATTATTTTCATTTTTTACAATTAATGCATGAAAAATATTTAAATAAATAAAATAAATTCAATGCATGTATGCAAAAAGGTGTCGCTCCAGAGTGATCATCTTAAACGATTTTCATTTTACATAAATGTTTCAATACATCAAATAGCCAACCTTTATAGATAACGAATAGCTTTAACTCATAGCTTCTCTTTCTCCTTCAAGAACCAGGTTAACTTCCAAGTATGATCTGGTGTTGAGTTGTTAATCTGATTCAAATCTCTTGCCAAACCAGCTAAAGTCACCACCACATCTCTTGCTTGAGTAATAGCCTCCTTCATTGCATTGTCTTTTTCTCCACGTTACGTTTTAATCCTTGAAGATGTAGAAAATATTGATCACTCTCCTTCGTAAGAGATTCGATACGCTTATGAAGTTCTGGTGCAATATTTAAATAATCATGTACCAACTTTCTCAATATCATTTTTGGTTATATTGGCTTCTAGTTCAGCATCTTTGTCGTGCTTGTGTGTTTCAAATAAAGATTTTGATTGGGTAATGAATGTTCTCAATATCACATTCTTTTCTTGACAAATCCCCAAATAATTAAAGGTTGCATTGCGTTTACCTTATGCAATTTGTAGATCACAAGATAATTTCTTAGCTCGACCTTTATGCACTTTGCAATTTTTTTCCATTTTTAACGTTGTTCTCCAAATTGGAAACTCCTTTTGCCTATTCCTCTAGAGTATCACCTAAACCAGCACTTTGAAAGGCTTGATTGATTCGTTGAAAACCATCTTGCATGGCTTTCATTTATATACTCTTCAGTTTATTTTGTCATATTTCAGCACTATTTTGGGTTCCAATTATGTTTTATCCTTGAAAACTCTTGGCTCCACCTCAACCAAACCTTCAGTTATTGAACTAGGTTAACTTTCTATCTCAAACTCCAAAGTTTCATGCTCTAACAGGCACTGAATTCAGTGCTTAAAGGTCAGGAAGTTTTTGATATAATGGCCTTGAGATCCTACATGATATTCACAATTGACATTGATATCATACCACTCTGCATATGGAAGTGGCGAAGGCTTCACATACTACACGATCACTTCTCTCGCTTCCAACAGCTCCTAGCTTTTGGTCATCATTTAGGCATAACTTAGTTGAGTGAGGACATGCTTTTGGAACCGGCTTCGACCACTGAGCTGTTATGGTTGGGTTCTTGTTATCATTCGTTTTCACGTTCTCAGGCACTCGGATGATTACTAGACTTTTGAAGGACACGAATTCACCCTATTTGAAACTCAACAACCCTATCTGGATAAGTTCTCTAACTTGTTTATTAATGCACTATAATTTTCTGTAGTATGTCTTGAGCTTCCTATGTGATAGTTACATTTTCTATTAATATTATATCCCTTAGGATATGGGGTTCTTTTATCTTGGATTAAATTAGAGCCACAAGGTTCCTTTCCACTAGCATAGGCAACATATTCTCAAATACTAGCAATCCTAATCACATGATTCATCTTCATCTCTTTGAATTTTTACAGTTGTGACCACTTCCTTGGTATCACCAAATAACTTGTTGATGCAAATAATAACGGTGCATGATTCTTCGAGTTTTCTAGAATCACCTCACTTTATATTATTCTCTTGTATATATGGCATTACAAGATTATTCTCGTCGAGCTCTTTCCCCTCTTGTGTAGAAACCTCTTTTCTTTTAGCCAATGCAATTATTATATCTATCAGCATAACCATTTGCTCTCTTATCTCTTGTATTTCTCGTTGCTCTTTTTCGAAAATATGACATTCGGGAACATGGCTTTCTACTCTTCTCGGAGTGTCTTGACGATGCCACCTCTTAAATACATCATGGTCTACTGAATCACAAAACCCATTGTCCATTGTAAAAACCTTTTAATTGGTGACCATTCAGAATCGACACCTTTTATGTATGTCATGGTCATATGATGCAAGGAAAATGAAAGAACCAAGGAAACAAGTTAGAACATAAATCATGTTTATGTAATTAAACATGCAAGGCTAAGAGACATACAAAAATTAAAGTTAGTAAAACTAAAACAATTAAAAGAAAGCAAGAAAATTTAATTAATAAATAAATTGTGAGTACGACAAATGAAACACACAAATAAATTTAAAGTCCTAACTGCATGCATTCTAGTTCTCTTAGATTATCAACATGGCTCTAGCATGGTGGGCTTGCTAAATTCTCTATATGAGGTTTGGTTCTAAAAAGGATTTCCAAACTGTCTTTACAACCTACCAAAGTTAATAAAGACTTCGATTCTTGCCCATTATAGACTTTGCAAATCGAATTCATTTTAGGGCATCACATCACTAAATGCGTATCATGGAACTAGTATTGGAAAAGCACCTAGAATGCTTTCCATAGGTAGTTTTCCAGGCATACACATGGAAGTCCAATGCTTATCGGTGGTTTGACGTTTCCCCTACTTAGGTGAAACTGAACGAAGCTTGGGTATAGAACTTATGATATGTAACATTTCTAAATATATTCAATCACGTAAAAGCATAACAAGAGAGAAAATCCTTTTTTGATTTTTTTAAAAGAACATAATAAATTGTAAATTAAATAAATTCAAACTCAAAATTTCCAAATTTCAAATTTAAGGTAATCGACTCGTGGCTACACTGTCAATTTTTATTTTAGAAAACAAATATCCTCGACGAAGTTGTCAAGATGTTGCAACCAGCCCTTCAGGAAAAAGTCGACTAGTTGCAATGATGGGGTTTAGAAAAGATTTTGAAAGGAAATGTTAAGAGTCGCCACCAATCATTTTTAAAGTGCCATTAGAACACCAAAAAATAGAGTAATTTAATAAAACTATAATTTGGAAATTTTGAGTTCGATTTTTATTTAATTTAAAGTTCATCATGCATGCAAAGTTTGGAAAAGGATATTAGTTTACTAAGACCGATGATGCCCACCTTCGAGCATGTACTATGAAAGTTTCGTCATTGATAAAAGTAAAGGTACATTGCCTTGTAATTTTAAAATCAAGATGCAATCATACAACCTTTTAAAGACCTAATTATACTATGTGGGATAATTAAGGTTTTTTCTAACTTAAAGTGTCAAATTATGAAATTTAAGGAACCTAAGGACTAAACCTGAAAATGAATGCCCTAATATTTACCCTAATTTATTTTAACCAATTATTTGGTCAAATAATCGAAATGTTCTTGCGAACATGTTAAATGCGGAAGCCAATTCAAATTATTCCTTAAATTAAGGGACTAAAGTGATATTACATCTAAAGTGGATGCTCTAATTAATCCAAATTTATTTATGTAAATGAATATCTAATTAAAAGCTAAAGGACTAAATTGTGAAGAATCTAAAGTTGAGGCTCTAATTATTAACCTAATTAATTTTAACAATTATTTAGTTGAATAATCAAAAATGGTCTTCCGGGCATGTTAAATGCGAAAGCCAATTCAAATAATTCCCTAAATTAAAAGATTATAAATCTAAAGGCTCTATTTAAAAACTAAAATAAAGAAGAACCTAAATCTAACGGATATGTCCTAAAATTATAACTATTTAAATAGACAAAATAATTCTCAAAAGAAAAAAAAAGTAATTAAAATTAAATAAAATCAGTAAACATGCATTCAAACACATAAAAATATGCTAAAACTATACATAATTAATTTTAAAAAAATTAATTAACTATTTATTAATCAAAATTAATTTTAAGACTATTTAATAAAAATGTTAATCTAAGGACTAAATTAAAACATACATAAATATTCAGAACTATATCTAAATTAGTTATACAATTTACAAGGCCGGGATCAAATTAAATATAAATTAAAATTAAACATAGAAGGGAAGAATTAGGACAGTGACCTAGGTGCAAAAACACTCCTAAGTTAGAGGGACTAAACCATGGTTTTTTATTTTAATAAACCTAAAATAAGCTAACTATAGAAATCTGTAAATTCACAAAATCAAGACACCGTGCGAGATGAACACTACAAGTGACTAAGTTGTAAATAAGCAGCAGAAGTACAGGGGTATGATATAGAATAAACAAAAAATTAACATTAAACATAAAATGGAAAAATAGCACGATCAGGACAATCGAATCGAAATTAAAAATAAAAAAATCATGGGGACCAAAATGGAAATTTTAATTATACCCTATTTTTGATTTTGGTTAAACATAACCCTAAACAAATCCTCATCCGCCGCCTCTCTTTATGTCTCCTTCTCCCAAATCTTTCTCAGCCGAACCTCTCAAGAAAACGCAGCTAAACGTCGGCCACCTTTCAACGGTGGCTACTCCGCTCCAAACATTGCTAAAGACCGTCGTGGAAACCCAAACAACACCTAGACTAAACCGAACCCCACCCTTCTTCCTCTTCATCCTTTTTTCTTCTCTTCGGTCGATGTTTCACAAAACCCACAGCAATGCTCCGGCCACCTTACACGGTGGTTCTGTGATCTCGACCAAACCTCAAACGACTCCTAAAATAACTGAAACCTTCAGATCTTCCTGCTTAAACCTAAATCGGAGTCTAAAAACCCATGGAATAACCCAAAACTCTATTTTATTTATTTCCGACAAAATCCCTATCCATCCTAAAAGCTTCGACCCTTCCACTGCTCGTCTCCGACCACGATCTCCACTCACAGCGAGGGCTTGGAATCGCTCAATTCCGGCGAAATCAAACAAGAACCAGTAGCGAACTAACTCTTCTTTTCTCTTTTTATTCTCTGTATACTCGAATGAAAATTAAAAAAAAAGAAATGGAGATGGTTGCTGAAATTTTCAAATGTACAATACCTTTAAAAAAGTTCGTTGCTATATCTTGCTTGGTTGTTTCGAATGAAGGGAAAGCTCGCTTTTTTTATTTTGATTTACTCTTTAAAATTGAAGGGGAGATATCCCTTTACATCGCTCCATATTTTGGCTTTTATACCAATTACAAATTAATCAAAAACCAAAAAAATGGAATTAAAATTCTTTTCTTTTTATTTTTGCATGTTGGATTTGCTGATCTGGATATTCGGTTGCTAATAGAGTCCGTTAAGGGAGGTGTGCAACTATTGGTTACGCAATCAGTTGATGGAATGATGAGCTAGATGAGGATGGATCGTGTGCTGTTGGGACTACAGTTGGATTGTGCATGACTAACGTGGAAGAGTTTTGGAAGCTGCTGGAAGACCTTGGGCAATTTGGGAAATAGACGACGACTGTAACATCTGACAGGGCTTGTCATAACCCTAAATCTCACAATCCATGGGCCATTTGATTTGGGTCAAAAGCTTTGTGATGGATGGATTTTGTAACAGGTCTTGAATTTGGGTTAATGGGTTAAAAATGTAAATGTGAATGGGTAATGGGCAATGACATGTAATAGGTAGAAATCAATGTTTAATTTGTAAGATGGACATTTATATATTTTAGGGTATTGTAATTTGGTTTGTGTTATAAAATATTAATCTTGACTTGTATAATGCCAACTAACCATCCGAACGCTCTCAAGTCTTGTGAACTTAACCCAAAGCCAAAGGATCCATGATTTTATCTTTTCCATCGTTTCAGTATGCATCCATCATTCGAATCAACTTAACACCATCGTATGTGTGTCCACAAAGTTGAACATCACTTGCCTTTGATTTTGATTAGACCATTCCAGAAAAAATTAGGGTACAACAACTGAGATGACTCCAAGCATATAATATCCAGATAATTTTATTTGATAACATTATCAATGAGACTCACTTAGTTACACTTTAAGAAGAATGATCATCATGTTTGGATGAGACTATTCACCAGGGAAGATGCGGAAGAAATTATAAGAACCCCATCATATCGACCCTAGTCCAAAATAACATAACCTAAAAACGTGATATATATATATATATATATATTTAATTGCATCATGTCCTAAAACTATGACCCTCATTTAAAATTTGGAATTAGTTTCAACCATAATTTAACCTAAATTTTGTTTTTGCAAACATATAATAATATAACTTGGCCTAACGATTTTATTGACAATGAATGTGATAAGTATATACGTATAGTTAGGATACAATTGGAATGTTCAAAAAGTTTGAAGACTAATTTAGAATGAATGTCATAGTTTGGGGATGAAATAGAATGTCATTTATGGCATAAATCAAGCGAAACCCTTAACATATAATAATATAACTTGGCCTAACGATTTTATTGACAATGAATGTGATAAGTATATATGTATAGTTAGGATACAATTGGAATGTTCAAAAAGTTTGGAGACTAATTTAGAATGAATGTCATAGTTTGGGGATGAAATAGAATGTCATTTATGGCATAAATCAAGCAAAAACCTTAACATACTTAAACACTCAAATCTCAACAAAGCATCAAAATTATGTAAGCCATAATGCCACAAAGGATGGTAAACACAATACCTTGATGTTAGAATCTCGAAATGAATCTCCTTTCTTAACCACACTTGTTTCTTTTATTTCTTTCTTGAGTTAGAATACTCTTAGTCCACTTTCACTCCAAACAAGAAAAATATAAGTTTTTAATCATCAAAGATATTTCTAGAAGACTTACAGACGAATTTTAAGTCTAAAGAAAAATGAATGAAGCTTTTAGCACTTACCTTTGAGATATAACACAAGGGGGAAAGAATGAGGAACAAAATGAAAGGGAAAAAGATGAATATAATGAGATAAAAGCTTTTTCAACTTTCCCCCAAAAAAGTCATGCCTAAAGCTATAAGAAATCCCAAAAAATCAACCTTTTTTTTCTTTAATGGTCTAATTACACCTTCTGTCCCTCATATTTCGTGTTTATACAAAAAGTCAGTTTTAAGACCAATTGGACTCAATTTACATCCAATCAAGCACACACTTGGCCCAATGACTTTAGTTGCAAACTTCACACAATTTACATACTTCTCGAATCAACCCAAAACTACTAACCCATAATTCAGGGAGTTACAATTCCCTCATCCTAAAAAGAAATTTCATTCTCAAAATTTACTAGAATCGGACGACATTTTACTCCTAAGTCGAACATCTAAAAGTTTTGGAAGCATATCCAACTCTCATCGAGTCGAATCCTCAAACGAGAAGGTTAAACACAATAACATGGAACTTGTGATCCCACAAAATCGGTCGCAATCACTAAATCACTTTTCCTGCATTGAACCTTAAGCAATAACCATCAAAAAGAGTAATATCACTAGTTCTTATTCTCGTCACCGCCTAACCATGGGAGCTATAAGTATTTTACAAGGATAACACTTATCCAAGATTCTATCTTTAACTATTAAACCTTTAGCTGACTAACTCTACTCAATCAAGTTAACAACCTCCTTAAAATCTAAAAGTCTTTTTTACTTACTAAACCTTATGAAATTCGTCATGCGTCTCTATGAGATCCAACAATAACTTGTCAGATGTGGTATTGATGTCATCTCCTAAGGATATGGTAACAAACTCTAGCTTTCTATACATTACCCTATACACTTATTATGTGTAAATCTAATTCTCTACACATCCACGATAACCTAGTTGTTTTTTTTCATTTTCCTTGCAATTCACAAGCATACCAGTCACTAAATCGAACGTCTTAAATAGTCACAACTGAAGACCAAAATACACACTTAAAGAGACTAAAAACATCTGGCTCTCCTAGAGATGATGTATCACAGAGTGGATATCCCTCACGAAAGCACTCGAACATTAAAGATTTGATGACTCTACACCTTGTACATATTATTGCTCACCACAAATACATTTCTCGATGTGAACTAACATCAATTAATTGAAACTTAAGGTACTTGGTCCTCTATAAACTTGATCACAAAGTTGATGGTGCTATATAATATTACATACCATTAGGTGTTGTACATAGCTCATGCTCATATACTATCACGAAGACATCAAGGACGAGACTGGTTCATAAAGCTAAAAAAATGTATTCGTACACACAAGCAGACGTTAAGGTGTAATATGGGGGTCACATGACATCACAGGACACAAACCCCTCTAGCCTACTAACCAAGATACTTTGGATGAGATCTGGGTCATTCTCGTAACAAACCCAACGACTCCACGTGATCAGTACCTTAGAATAACTATTGAAGTACTAAAACAACTTATTATATATGATCAACAACCAATATACAAAATTAACTCAATCATTCTTAACACCTTCATGGAGACCTCTATCTATAAGGCTAAACTTAAGATTAATCAATATCTATTCGTTCGGTCATATGAACCCTTGACTATTGATGTAAAAAACATCCTTATAGTCTCATATATAACTTTTACAATCCACTTAGATGCTTCTATAGGAATACGTAAGAGTGAAGGAATCCACACTTAGACATCTCCTTAGAGTTGACTCTTAACTCAACAAGGAACATAAAAAGATTTTCATATGGTCCTTATGTATCTCTAGACTCATAACCCCAAGGTCAAAGTAACACTCATATTGTAACGCCCCAAATCATAGGTTACTAGTGTCGAGTTAATTTCAGAGTGTGTTAGATAAGCTTGTTAGCCTTATAAGGAAACTTAACCCATGTAGTGTAATTTTGGGCTTGGGTTGAGCCCAAATTGTCATAAAAGGGATTCATTTATAGTGGGGTTAAGCTTGGCCTATGCCTCTAAAGTTAATAATCATATCCTACTAATCTCAAGCTTCATTTGAAGCCCTCCCTTACAAGATTTGGCTACAGTGACCAAATATGGGTTTAGTGGGGTTTTTAGGAATCTTAGTGTAACCGACCCATTTTTAGAGGGAATTGAGCCTCAAGTGTTGTCCTAAACTCTTTATTAAGCTCCCAAATAACGTTAGTAACACTTTTGGTTGATTCTTTTCTAGTGAAAGAAGTTGGAGAAAGCTCGATGTACAAGGACAATGAAAAACTAACCCTTGGTTGAGTTGAAGGAGCTCTCAGTAGCTTAAGACTCTTGGTAACTCACTTCTAACTCAAATTTATCACATGCAGATGACTAGGTGTGTTTTTTAGCTTGCATGAGTCATGAAGCATGTTCATGGTAAATTTCATTAATTGGTGTTTTCCAGCATGTTTGTGGTCCCATTATGACCCCTACTATCAAACATAACACTCCAATGACATTTGGGGACCTCAGTAAGACGTTTGTGTGGGTTAGAGTGTCAATTTCGTGCCCAAAATAGGTATTCCTGAGTGTAAGTATCGATATTGGAAGAACAATATCGATATTATTCTTCAGTTGCTAGAAACAAGAGAATTTTGGGCTAGAAGTATCGATACTCATACAATTGGTATCGATATTGTATGTAAGGTGTCGATAGTCGTAGGGTGGTATTGATACCAAGTTCACTTAGTAGATTCTAGTACGCAATTTCAATATCGGTACTCATTGGAGTATCGATACTAGGGGTATAATATCGATACTCCCAATAGGGTATCGATACTAAGGCATGTTTTTCCAAACATCAAAGCTAAATTTGGTATCGATAATCAGGATAGTATTAATACAACATACCAGAAGTATTGGTACTCAAACTAGGATATTGTTACTACTCTTCCATATCAACTCTCAATAGCTAGCTTGTATCGATGCCCAGAGGTTAATATCAATACTCAAGGGTTAGTATCAATACTGAAGGGGCTCAATATCGGTACCCACAAACAAATTTGGGTAAGAAATCCAAGGGTTATAAGGGATAGATTTGAGGGACCCAATTATACCATAATAATATGAAATAAAACTATAAGTGAGAACAATGATAAACTCATAATAACTAAAAAAAATAACAGATAGGATGACATAAAACTAGCATTGTTTGATGCTTGAAAAATACTTAGGACACCTGAGTCACTTTAGCAGACAACGATCGTATAGTCTAGATATATCTCAATCAGTGCCAAGGCACTTTAGATGCCAAATGGCCATAGATGCACCAAAACTTGATAGACTAAATTGGTCGGGTGTATGTTTTTGATTTATTTTCGGATCTCACCTTAGATACCCAAGGGTGTTTTAGGAAGGCTAGAGGGGTGTGCGCTATGAGATGCAGAACCCTTAGCCACACCATGATGCCTACCTCAGTATGTCATATCAACATCTTATGTTTTCATACATATGCTACTAGCATGCTCATTTAGTAAACACGTGTTGTATATTATAGTTATTAGCGTGGCACTGATCTCATAAGCTCAATATTCAAAATGTGTTTTCATGCGCAAGTTTTTAGGAGACCATCTATGGAGCATTATCATCATCAAATATTCTAGCTTAGTATAATTCATAGTACGTCTTGATTGGTATTAAAGGGCATGTATTATTATAGACCATTTTTGTATTTAGTCATAACTTTATTTTGTATTAAACTCAGTATTATTTTATTTTGGATATTTGGGAGCTCCCCCGTCTTGTCAACTTAGATTTATTACTTTTTTATTTTATATTGTTATGGATGAAGTTTTGTACAATGATTTATAATTGTTTCTAAAAGAAAAATTTTGGGTTAACAACTTTGATGTTCCCGTGTGATATCTTAATCCATTAATCTTTGGGTCGAACTGGATTAGGGTGTTACACATGATAACATATTCCCTTAGGTCAGCTATCGAGCTTGACCTAGACCCTCGATATAAATTTAAGGTAAATCTCATCTACCCTACTAAGACCCATCGAACTAGGTACTTGGATCCTTGCACTAGGATATTCTACATGCTTACTCTTTTTACATAGTTCACTCTCATACTACTAAGGAATCCATGAACTCACATCAAATATTGAAACATGAAAAATTAAAATTGTTAAAAACACACATGACATATCGTTCATAATGTCAACATACTCTCTAATCCTTATAGTAATCTGACAAGTTAGATCACGCGTAGTCGAGCTAGGAACGGGTCGAGTTATAACACTATTACCCGAACTAGGATAATTCCTTACCACATGATCCAAGGACTCGTATCTATATCACTTCTTATTGAATCAAAAACTTCTCCCTTAATGCCTCTTACCACAATGTTCAAACTCTGGATATGTTGAAACAATATCTAAATCTCTCGTGCTTGCCATAGATAATGAAGTGGGCAGTCTTCTACGGGACCCTACATCAGACATCTGACTTGATCGATGTGACTGATCTAGTTTTGCTCTCATCTGCTCATGAGAATACTTGGCCCTTTTAGCCATCGAATGCGATAAACGTACCAAAATCAAAGTCATCCTACTTAGAGTTTTAATTTCGCCTAATAAATTAATCCTAATGCTCTGCACCCTCTTTACGGCCTCAACCTACCATGTCACTCTGAAAAAACTCTAGGTGGGTCTCTTATCAAATGCACATGGATATAGATGTGAAGCCTCTCGAGGAACCTCTTAAACCTTAAGGACTTGATTGCAACTAGCTCTGACACATATAGACTCAATCGAAGAAAATCTCTCTCGTACTCAAACATCGTGTGATCTACCTAAACCAGTTGGTAAAAATACATTCTCAATCCATCCATATGTGTCTTACCAATTAACTTACCCCTAAAATCACTCAGGAATAGATCTCGCATAGGCATATCGGGTTGTAAAGACGTCTCCACAGTTTTCTACCAGCCGATGATGTACCCTTGAGCAGAGTGATGACACACTCTAGCATACCTTCCAGGTTAAAGGTGAAGCTACCTCAAATTCTTCATGCTCTCCCTCAACCACTGATTGAACAAAATTGGGTCATCATCACCCAGACCAAAAAACTCGATTATCTTGTAACTCCTCCTTAGTCTCTCTATCGGAGAATCTAATGATGATGTCACAATCAAAGCGATCATTTGAGCAGTATGTGCTCTAGGAATGAAATTTATTATTTCCCTAAAAATGAAAGTCAAATCTTTGAAGAACTTCACCTCCTCAACCTCTGCTACTATCAAGACTCCATGGTCCTCGATATCAGGAACAAACTCACTATCGACCATATTAGGATGTGAGGTATGACTCTTAAACCTACCCTTGAAACTATGCTTAGAAATATTTGAAAACATAATCAAAGAGAGGAAGCATAATCAGAATTTCAGAGTTATAAGAGTACTTTCAAAACTTAGGGGTATATATTGATTGACATTTTACTATAATCAACCACTGGTATTAGGACTAACTCAACCTAAGCTCTAATATAATTAATTGTAACACACTAAACTTAAATGGGCCTAAAGTACTATATTGGGTTGTCGAGGTAATCACTATATTTAAAACCTCTTTCATTTCCATTTAAAACATACGATATAATACTAAATCAAACATACATGACAATTATAAATGTAACACCCTTATCTGGTATGAGACAAAGTTGGACTATTAGAATATCACAGTGGACCACCAGAGTGACTAACCCAAAATTTTCTATAAACCCCTTGTAAATCATAAATTTAAAAGCCATACCAAAATATGGTAAATTAACATAAATAACTAAATTTCACATCAAGATCTCACAAATAAGTATATCAAAATAATACAACCGAGTATTTTTAAAAAAGGTTACTACTTAAGTATAAGAAGGTCTATGAATAATACATGCCTCTGAGAAATAATACTCAATACATACTTTTCTGCTCGAAATTTTTGGAATGTCTTCTACTCTATAGGCTCTTCGAATGCTCCTCTTACAGACTTGCCCATGGAAACAAATTTTAAACGCTGAGCTCACTAGCCCAATGCTACACTAACAACTGAACCATACTAAAAGTGTTCAATAAACGTACATGATATTTAATGTAGTAAGGGAAGTGATTATACTTATATGCTTAACGCTACTATAAGGTAGACATCATGGTATGGTTGAAGGGTTACATGTCTAGGAACACACACCCCTCTAGTCTACCTAAGGTGAGGTCTGGAACCTTTAAATCAGGCACAACACCCGACTAACACATCCCTAGCGAGTGTTCATACCTTACGCTTTAGTTAGTCATAAAGTGTCTCGCACATTTGCTTAAGGATATCCGGGCATTCTATACCTCAAAGCTATCGTCATATGCTAGAGTAGCATGGGTGTCCGGACCGTTTCCAGAGCATTAACTGAGGCTATTTTTATGTCATCCTAATTATATTGCTTCTAGTTGTAGTTGCAAAATAACAAGATTTTCACTTGTACTTTTTTCGATGTTGTTTTACTATTATTGTGCACCTCAATATTGCTTCTAAAGGTCCTACTGAGGTACTACCCAAACATTCTTAAAGTTTTATGCATGTAAGAGAGGATCATAATAGGTCTTTAAACATGCTTAAAACATCAATTACATAAATATACCATGAATGCTCATTTATACTTTTCAACACAAAACTCTCTAGCTAGATTCTTCTATTGACTCGCAAATAGTATGAGAGAGTTGCAAATGTGTTACCTTGGTTTTAACTGCTGGAAAATCTCTCAAATCAACCAAGGATTAATTTATCCTTTCAATTAGCCTTGGAGCTTTCTCCTACCTCTTTCACTAATCAAACACAAGGTAAATGAGTTACTAACTCATTTAGGAGCTTGGATTGAAGTTAAAGACATTTTCTAAGACTTAAATCTACTAAAAACGAACTACAAAACACTTGGATTCTTAAACTCATTTTATGGAACTATAGCCAAAACTTGAGTTTAAGGGCTTGAATGAAAGCTTAGGAGATGAAGATTTCATTTATTACCTTGGAATTCTTTAACTAGGCTTGTAAAACTAAAAGTTTCAACCATTGTCTAGCTTTTAGAGAGGAATGAAAGGATGAAGAAGACAAAGAGAGATTGGTGAAAAAGATAAGAATCATGCTTGAGATCATCTCCCAATTTACATATTTTAGTTTTTTTTCAAATGTTAGTCTAATTACTCTTTTAGTCCTTTATCTTTTTTCTAAGATTAAAAATACCATTTTTAATAACTCGCAACTTTTAACACGTGATTTGGGGTATTACAATAAAAATACTTTTATAATTTGAAGCTTCGTGACACATTGTTTAAACCCAAAATAATTCAAGGCCCACTAAAGTAATAGGACGATACTCTAGAAATGATGTTGGAAGTCCTACAATGATAGTTCTCCTTGAACGACTAAAACTTCTAACTTACGAACAAAAACATATGTACGTTAAGCTTACGAAGACCAACAATATAATCCCTAATTTAGAGCAACATTATAAATACACAAACATAAACATGCTAGAAGACATGGCAATAAGTTATAGGTACATGCATAATCTTATCAAGAGCTATCTACTTAAAGTTGAACCATTCTATCACTTAAGTATGAGTATCATGCTTTCTTAATCAATCGTTAAGGGTTTCTATATGAATATACATTTATTGGGTCTCTAAACATAATATTATAATGCAATGCATCATCATATGCAAACCATAACCATTATACAACCACAATGATAGTACTCGATATCATGTAATCTTTAGGCACAATTATACATAGGGAACTCGGTCTCACATAACTATTGGTAAAATCCCTAAACATACAAATGATCTCTCAATCCCACATAGCCATCGTGTATAGATTATAGAGGGGAACCTATTTTCATATAGTCATCGATAAAATATCCATCAATCAAACATCAATGCAATCACACATGCATACAAGGGTACCCATAGGCCACTTGCATCCATAAATGTCACACAAGGGAAATTAAGGTAGCTCGACTACTCATTAACATAACTCATTGCAATCAAGTGAGGTCATCCCCTCATGCGTCACTATTTCGCTCGTTTTCTCATCTAAAACGTTTTTTTTATAGAAATTAGAGGCCTTATTAAAAACCTCTCTCATATTTATCGATATACTCACTAGTATATCAATAAATAATGAAAGAAGGAAAAGAGTATCGCATGGTATATTAATGTAAAATGGTTCGATTACAAAGCAACATAAAAAAATAGCAGTTTAAAATACATAAAACCAAAAACATAGAAGACTACTAACAACTCAAATAGCCAAGGTTTTTTTAGTCTTTTACATATATTAGTTCATTAGATTACTCTATTCTGGTCATTTAACATTCAAAGGCATTTTGTTCATTTTCATCCTTAAAGGTGTCTTCAACATTTTATGCTCTTATGGCAATTATTTTTATCATTATTCACTTGGTATATTATTGTTAGCTCGATACTCGACTAAGGGTAAATTATTTGATAGTTGCTCTCTAGTCACTCTCATCACACTTTCTCTCAATTTAAACTTGAACTGAAGGGACGATTTTCATGACATCGTTTTATCGATATTCACGTGGTACATGGTTTATCTATCACTTTATTCTTATGATACACCACCTCGCTTGCAAGCATATCCTTCATAACGATCATTCGTTCGTGATTGTTTGATATGCACCCCTTTAAGGGTACTTTTAAAGTTTTTTTACTTATTACGTGTATTTTGGTAATTTATGCCACCTAGGGGTATTTGGGTTATTTCATAATTCATGACCCTTTTTCCAAGCTTAGTTTTAAATTTTACAATAATCTATAAGACATTCGGATGAAACGAACGATGGTTTGAATCTTTTGGTATTTGATAGTATTAATACTCCATTAAGAAATATAGGTATTAAAACAATATTGGTACTAACATTATTGGTACTACAATAGTATTGATACTAATAGTACATATACTACAAGAAAAATACAGATATTGTAATAATAGTATCGATACTACAAGAATAGTATCGATACTACAACCTAGAAAACCTTGAAAAATAGGGGTTTACATAATTTGGTTAAACCCAAATAAACTGATCGAATCAAATTTTTTATTAATTGGATGGTTAATTTTGGGTTCGATCAGTTAATAGTTAAAGGTTTTTTAAACTTCTATTATTGGTTAATTCGATTAGAAATCAGTTAATTAAACAAATTGACCAAAATTATTAATTTTGGGTAGTTCAATTTGGCGAACTAATCAGTTGAACACCCCTACTGCATAAGGCTCTAGAATCACCTAAAAACCACTCATAGACATTCTAGTTTAACCTCAAATCAACAACTAAAGCTTAAAAGAGTCTCATAGGGTTACAATAATAACATTATATGTGGCATAAATTAAGCAAAAACCTTAACATGTTTAAACACCTAAATCTCAACAAAGCATCATGATTATGGAAGTCATGACACCACAAAGGATTAGAAATAACAACCTTGTTGTTAGAATCCTGAAATAAAACTTTTTTTAATCACACTTGCTTCCTTTCTTGATCTAGAACACTCTTATCCCACTTTCTCTAGCCAAATAAGAAAAGTATGAGTTTTCAATCACTAAAGATGTTGCTGAAGGACTTAAGGACAAAATTAAAGTCTAAAGAAAGCATGACTGAAGCTCTAAGCACTTACATTCGAGATATGACACTAGGATGAAGAATGAAGAAGAAAATAAAATGGGAAAAGATGAAGACTGTAACCCCCTAAACCCGGCCTATGCGTTTCGACTAAGTCTAGTGGATCACATTATGATTATTAAAGACATTTTTCGAAACCGTTATTCCATCAATATAAAATCACATTATAAATAACATGAAATTATAAACAAAATATACTATCAAAATCCAACTTGTAAATATAGTACCAATAAATAATAATTTAATTTAAAACATGTCTTCAAATTCAATATCACAATAAACCGAGCAGTATTAGCAAAAGAGTTATCATTATAAAATCTGATATTTTAAAATAAGGTCCATGTCACCAAAATAAAGTCAACTTGCCAGATAAAAACATTACAATTTGATTTACTTCAAGAGATATGTTGATCCTCCAAGTGCTCGAACCAAGGTATCTAACCAACAGTATCTGAAAGGGGAAAACATTTTCAAAAGGTGAGCTAGGCTCAGTGTGTCCCAACATTTCCATAAAATCACAATAGGTACAAATCATAGTCCAGTAATCTCACAAATTCGTAAAAGAGTTTAACTTTTGAAAATCCTAGTTTAAACCCTTTTCTGGTACACCATCAGTAGTTCCCAAAGTATTTTCCATAGCTTACTTTATGCACATAGCAAAAAGAAAGCCGACTTAAGGATAGGCTATGAAGCTTGTATCCTTAAGCCCAAGTCAATAAGTCCATATAGCTTACCCTAAGCACACAGCAAAGGAAGCCGACCTAATGAAACATCTTGGGGCCCTCAAGAGTCACATTAGGCCCAGTTAGCTTGATCAGAGCTATTCCATCGTATTTCAATTCCAAAATTCAATTGCACCGTGACATAAATTCCATAAATCCAAAAAACATGGTAATCATATACCATTTCAAAACAAAAATTAGATAGCAGCCATATTCCATAAATTGTCACATTAAATTGGTGCATCCATAAAACAATAGCCAATGAATTCGGTGTACCACATATTAAAACCAATAAAACAGTTCAATAATAAGTAGGGAACACACCTCGACAATAGGTTCAAATAGCAAATTTACTGATTGCTGGTTTCACCACGCTCTGCTACAATTTTCGAACGGGTGAATACTGGCACACGTGGTTTAACTGATCTAGAAGAGATGGGTCGAGCTGTCGAACGATCCGGAGAGTCTCTTGTACCTTCAAACAATAATAATCTATCAGTCCCAAATCCTATTTAATTGTTCAAAGCTAGTCTTTTTAAGTATATAAGCATTTTTCGAGTTTGACTATCAATTTGGGGTATTTCGAGTCTGAATTTGGCCAAACGGATTGCGGAAACGGAATCAGGACGTCGAAAAAATATAAAGTATGACTTTTCGGAAATTTAAATTTATGGTCAAAGTCAAAGTCAACCACTTTGACCGTTGATTTGGAGGCCTTCGGGTTCGAATTTGACGAAACGGACAGTGGAAATGGATTCGGCACGTCAAAAACTATCAGGATAGGTATACTCGGAAAAGATTAACGGTCGTTTAATGCTCGGTCAAAGCCATTTTAAGTTTTGGTCAAAGAAAGTCAACGGTCAACGGTCCGGTCGGGTCAGGTCGGGTCGGGTCGGTCGGGTCAGACCGGTCAAACCGGTTCAGACCGGTCAAACTGGTTCAGACCGGTCAAACCGGTTCGAACCGGTCAGAACCGGTTGAAAACTGGTTAAACCGGTTTCCAGCAGCCACTCGCCCTGCGACGGACAAGGTTGACACCGGTGAACTCGGAACGGCACAAGGAACACGATGGTGCGGGAGGTGTCGTAAACGGAGCAACAATCAGCGGTGAATTTAAGATTTCTTCGGCGATAGAGCTAACAAAAATGACGATGCTTTGACTTGAAATTCCCGACGTTTGGCAGCATTTCGCTATAATTGATTTACTGGGTTTTGTTCACAGGTCGAAGATGAACACGACGGTGGTTTCAATTTTACGATTGGACGTCGAACGGCGTCGGAATCGGGCTTGGAAGTAAGGGTACGAGAGAAGGAAAATTGAGCAAATTCTCAATTGTGTTTTCTGATTTACAATCAGAAACCACGCTTAAATTATAAGCCTGCCGACACTCCTTGGAGGAATTCAGGGCTTGGTCCTGAATTTCCTTCAACTTATAAAATGGCCTATAACTTTTCATAAATTTTAGTTCAGTCATTAAATTTCACCAATTTTCACAATTAACGTCCAATTTCAATTAAATATTATTTTGTAAATATTCGGGTTGTTACAATTCTCCCCCTCTACAAGAAATTTCGTCCTCGAAATTTACCTTATGAGAATGGTTGAGGAAACTGAGCCTCCATTGACTCCAATGTCTCCCAAGTAACTTCTGAGGGGCCTCGATTACTCCACTGAACTTTGACCATTGGAATTCGCCTATTTCGAAGAACTCTTTCATCTCTTTCTAAAATCTGAATGGGCTCCTCCTCATATGACAAATCCGGTCTCAGCTCTACTTCTTCAACCTGAATAATGTGACCTGGATCTGGATGGTATCGCCTTAACATAGACACATGAAAAACATCATGAATACGACTGAGGTGGGAAGGCAACTCAAGCTGATAAGCAACAGGTCCAACTTTCTTCAGAATACGATACGGCCCAATAAATCGTGGACTCAATTTACCCTTACGCCCGAATCTCAATACTTTCTTCCACGGTGAAACTTTTAAGAAGACCTGATCACCAACCTCAAATTGTATATCTTTCATTTTCTGATCTGCATAAGACTTCTGCCTATCAAATGCCTCTTTCACACGGTCACGTATCAATCTGACTATGTCCTCCGTCTCTCGCACTAACTCAGGTCCCAACGTTTTCCTATCACGCAACTCAGTCCAACAGATCAGAGTGCGACATTTACGCCCATAGAGTGCTTCATAGGGTGCCATACGAATGCTGGTCTGATAACTGTTATTGTAAGCAAATTCAGCCAAAGGCAAAAATTTCTCCCAGCTACCATGAAAATCGATTACGCAACCCCGCAACATATCCTCAAGTATCTGAATCACTCTCTCAGATTGACCATCAGTTTGTGGGTGAAAGGATGTGCTATAATCCAATCTTGTTCCCAAAGCCGTATGTAGCGCCTTCCAAAATCTCGAAGTAAATCTCGAATCTCGATCAGAAATAATAGACAATGGAACACCATGCAATCTGACAATCTCTGAAATATACAATCTTGCCAGCTTGTCCAAAGTATAATTTACTCGCACAGGAATGAAGTGAGCTGACTTTGTAAGTCTGTCAACAATCACCCAAACTGAATCTCTTTTTTCGAAGGAGTCATTAGCAAGCTAGTAACAAAATCCATAGTAATACGCTCCCATTTCCATTCAGGAATCTTAATAGGCTGTAACAAACCTGATGGATGTTGATGTTCTACCTTAACTTGTTGACAAGTCAAACACCTCGCTACAAAATTTGAGATGTCCTTCTTTATGCCGATCCAATGATACCTCTCTCTCAAATTCCGATACATCTTATCTCCACCGGGGTGCATAGCATATGGACTACTGTGAGCCTCAGTAAGGATAGTTTGTCTCAACTCAGCATCATCAGGCACACAATACCGACCTTTGAAGCATAGAACTTCATCCCGGTCAAGGGTGTAATCTGAGCTTGTCCCCTGCTCTACTTGCTCAAAGATGGGAAGCAAGGAGCTATCAAAGGGCTGCTTAGCATTGATCTCATCAACCAAGGTCGGCTTAACTTGCAATTCTGCTAACAAAGTGCCATCATCATATAAATTCATCCTGGCCATTAAAGATCTCAACTCCGATACCGTCTTTCGACTCAAAGCATCCGCTACAATGTTAGCTTTACCAGGGTGATAATCTATCACACAATCATAATCCTTCAGAAGCTCTAGCCAGCGCCGTTGTCTCAAATTAAGCTCCTTCTGGGTCAGGAGATACTTTAAGCTCTTATGATCCGTGAAAATATAACACTTCTTCTCTCCGTAAAGATAGTGTCTCCAAATCTTCAAGGCAAAAATCACTGCTGCTAACTCCAAATCGTGAGTAGGATAATTACACTCATGAGGTCACAGCTGACGAGATGCATAAGCCACCACTTTACCTTCCTGCATTAAAACACAGCCAAGTCCTGAGTGTGAAGCATCACTATACACTGTAAAATCCTTCCCGGACTCTGGTTGAATCAACACCGGTGCTTGAGTCAAAACCGCCTTTAATTTCTCAAAGCTCTCCTGTTGTGCCTCACCCCAGTCAAACAACACATTCTTCCTTAACAACTTTGTTAAAGGAGAAGCAATGATCGAGAAGCCCTAAACAAAACGTCGATAATAACCAGCCAAGCCCAAGAAACTGCGAATCTCAGATACGTTCTTAGGTCGTTTCCAATTCATAATAGCCTCTATCTTGCTGGGATCGACCTGAACACCTCGCGCAGAAATAATATGCCCCAGAAACGACACTTCTTGAAACCAAAATTCACACTTGCTTAGTTTGGCATATAGACGATGCTCTCTCAAAGTCCGCAGAACGATCTTCAAATGCTCATCATGCTCTGCCTCAGTACGAGAATAGATCAGAATATCGTCAATGAAGACCACTACAAATTGATCCAAATATGGTCGGAACACCCGATTCATCAAATCCATGAAAGCTGCAGGAGCGTTCATCAAACCAAAAGGCATCACTAAGAATTCATAATGACCATATCTAGTGCGAAGCCGTTTTTGCAATATCTGATCCTTTAACTTTCAATTGATAATACCCCGAACGAAGATCAATCTTAGAAATACAGTAGCTCCTCGCAATTGATCAAATAAATCATCTCATCAAATCCATGAAAGCTGCAGGAGCGTTCATCAAACCAAAAGGCATCACTAAGAATTCATAATGACCATATTAGTGCGAATAGCCGTTTTTGCAATATCTGATCCTTTAACTTTCAATGATAATACCCCGAACGAAGATCAATCTTAGAATACAGTAGCTCCTCGCAATTGATCAAATAAATCATCAATCCTGGGTAGTGGGTATTTATTCTTGACCGTCATCTTGTTCAATTTTCGATAGTCAATACATAATCTTAGCGACCCATCTTCTTTTTTCACGAACAGAACTGGAGCTCCCCATGGTGAAGTACTATGTCGGATAAATCCTCGATCGAAAATTCTTGCAATTGACTTCAACTCTTTAGTTCCCTTGGAGCCATACGATAAGTGCCATAGAAATAGGTGACGATCCGGATAAGTCTCAATCTCGAACTACCTCTCTATCAGGAGGTAACCCAGGCAACTCCTCCGGAAAAACATCAGGAAACTCGCTAACTGTACGAATCTCTCGATCATGGACAATGCACCCTTGGTGTTCAAATACAAGCAAGTCTCATATCCCTTCCGATCATACGATCAATTTCCATCGCGAAACTATATTGGAAAGATAACCACGCCGTCACACAATTAACAACAGTCCGACCATCTGAAGTCTTCAGTAGCCCGCTTGTATTCGCAATCCAGCTTTACCTTGTGTTTATTCAACCAATCCATTCCAAGAATTAGATCGAACTCCTCTAAAGGAAGCTCCATAAGATCAGCGAGAAAAATTTCTCCCTGAACCTCGAGAGGACAACGCCGGAATACTTATTCACTAATACTTGTCCTACTGGACTTGTAACTGTAACAGTATTTTCAGTGTTCTCGATCGGAATCTGAAGGTTTCGAGATACTGAGCTCGATACATAGGAGTGAGTGAACCATTGTCCAATAATGCAAAGTATGGGGTATAATAAATAGTAATGTACCTGCAATAACCTCAGGCTCATCTCTGTCATCACGACGTCTAGTTGCATAACCAAAGCTGGCTGTCTAGCCTCAGAGCTATTGTCCCTCTATTTTGCTGAGGTCGGGCTCTACTGTCTGTCCTGGACGCTGATCCTCGAGTCTTTCCTTGACTACGATCTCTAATTGGGTCTGTACTGTAGTCTGCGAACACACAGGAGTTTGGGTAGTGGTCTGCTCAAACGAAACTAACTGAGAATCCCTCCGATAATGACCACTAGATCCACACTGATAGCAAAGACCCATCTTCTTACGACACTCTCCTGAGTGCTGTTTACCACAATACTCACAAAGGGGCCCATTAAATACGAGGAACCGCCTCGACTGACAGCTAAAGGTGAGGATGCTGCAGGCCTGAAACGTGTATTGCTTCTCTGAGGGGCTGAAGTACGAGTCCTCTTTCCGGACTGTGTTGATGACTCCATCGGGCCTGAAAATTTCTTAGATCGATCTTGATCAACACGCTCTCTACCAGAAGCTAAAACCTCCACCTCTTCTGCATCTTTGGCTCTGCCCACCAGCACATCAAATATCTCATCCTGATGGGTTACAACTTGCCTACGCAGCTCGTATCTGAGTCCAGGGCAAATTTACGACATCGATCTCTCTCCGTAGGTACCATACTGAATCCATACTTCCAATTCAGGAACTCGATCTCATATTCAGAAACAGTCATGTCTCCCTGAACCAGGTCTTGAAACTGTTGTCGTCTCTGAGCTAAGTAGTGCTCTCCCAGAAAACGACTCCGAAAGCGATCCTTAAAGAAATTACAGGTCAAACGATCGGTAGGAACACTACTGGTCACTGACTCCCACCAAGTGTAGGCATTACCATCTAACATTGCTACAGTACCCAGATATCTCTTAGTTGAGTCCAAACCCAACTGATCCATGCGTCTCTCTGTATCCTGGAGCCAATCCTCAGCTTCAGTAGGAGCTCCACCAATCTGTCCCCTAAAAGTTCTAACTCCATTGGCAATCAACGTCTGTGAAATAGGAACCTCAGATACAACACCAGTAGCTCTAACTGCTCCCTGTATTAACTGCAGAAACTGTCTACTAAAATTCTCATCCAATGCAACTCCAGTAGACTCTGACTCAATATCGTCGCTCCTATGATCGGTGTAGTCATGCCAATACCATCGGTAGGTGGCATATTCGTTGGTGTCGTAGGAGCAGGATCACCTATTGGAGGTGGGGGATCTACTCGTATCTCATCAATCGGATCTGCAAATCTAGCTACTCGACCTTGTCCACGACTAGTTCGACGACCACGTCTAGCACTCATTTTCGTAGATCTCGAGATTACTACAGAAGATAAACTTAAGGTTAGATAAGCACTTGGAGTCTCGAACATAGTTAAAATCTTAATAACTTTGTGACATGGCCTTAGTAACTCGTTTTGTAAAATATTTCAAAACTGTATTTTCAATGTGGACTCATACACAGTCTGAGGGTTAAAAACTAAAAGCTCTGATACCAATAAATGTAACCCCCTAAACCCGGCCTATGCATTTCGACTAAGTCTAGTGGATCACATTATGATTATTAAAGACTTTTTCGAAACCGTTATTCCATCAATATAAATCACATTATAAATAACATGAAATTATAAACAAATTATACTATCAAATCCAACTCGTAAATATAGTACCAATAAATAATAATTTAATTTAAAACATGTCTTCAAATTCAATATCACAATAAACCGAGCAGTATTAGCAAAAGAGTTATCATTATAAAATCCGATATTTTAAATAAGGTCCATGTCACCAAAATAAAGTCAACTTGCCAGATAAAACATTACAATTTGATTTACTTCAAGAGATATGTTGATCCTCCAAGTGCTCGAACCAAGGTATCTAACCAACAGTATCTGAAAGGGGAAAACATTTTCAAAAGGTGAGCTAGGCTCAGTGTGTCCCAACATTTCCATAAAATCACAATAGGTACAATCATAGTCCAGTAATCTCACAAATTCGTAAAGAGTTTAACTTTTTGAAATCCTAGTTTAAACCCTTTTCTGGTACACCATCAGTAGTTCCCAAAAGTATTTTCCATATAGCTTACTTTATGCACTAGCAAAAAGAAAGCCGACTTAAGGATAGGCTATGAAGCTTGTATCCTTAAGCCCAAGTCAATAAGTCCATATAGCTTACCCTAAGCACGCAGCAAAGGAAAGCCGACCTAATGAAACATCTTGGGGCCCTCAAGAGTCACATTAGGCCCAGTTAGTTTGATCAGAGCTATTCCATCGTATTTCAATTCCAAAATTCAATTGCACCGTGACATAAATCCAAAAACATGGTAATCATATACCATTTCAAACAAAAAATTAGATAGCAGCCATATTCCATAAATGTCACATTAAATTGGTGCATCCATAAAAAATAGCCAATGAATTCGGTGTACCACATATTAAAACCAATAAAACAGTTCAATAATAAGTAGGGAACACACCTCGACAATAGGTTCAAATAGCAAATTTACTGATTGCTGGTTTCACCACGCTCTGCTATAATTTTCGAACGGGTGAATACTGGCACACGTGGTTTAACTGATCTAAAAGAGCTGGGTCAAGCTGTCGAACGATCCGGAGAGTCTCTTGTACCTTCAAACAATAATAATCTATCAGTCCCAAATCCTATTTAATCGTTCAAAGCTAGTCTTCTTAAGTATATAAGCATTTTTCGAGTTTGACTATCAATTTGGGGTATTTCGAGTCTGAATTTGGCCAAACGGATTGCGGAAACGGAATCAGGACGTCGAAAAATATAAAGTATGACTTTTCAGAAATTCAAATTCATGGTCAAAGTCAAAGTCAACCACTTTGACCGTTGATTTGGAGGCCTTCGGGTTCGAATTTGACGAAACGGACAATGGAAATGGATTCGGCACATCGAAAACTATCAGGATAGGTATACTCGGAAAAGATTAACGGTCGTTTAATGCTCGGTCAAAGCCATTTTAAGTTTTGGTCAAAGAAAGTCAACGGTCAACAGTCCGGGTCGGGTCGGGTCGGGTCAAAGGTCAGGTCGGTTGGGTCGGGTCAGTCAAACCGGTTCAGACCGATCAAACTAGTTCGAACCGATCAAACCGGTTGAAAACCGGTTAAACCGGTTTCCAGCAGCCACTCGCCCTACGGCGGACAAGGTTGACACCGGTGAACTCGGAACGACACAAGGAACACGATGGTGCGGGAGGTGTCGTAAACGGAGCAACGATCAGCGGTGAATTTAAGATTTCTTCGGCGATAGAGCTAACAAAAATGACGATGCTTTGACTTGAAATTCCCGACGTTTGGCAGCATTTCGCTATAATTGATTTACTGGGTTTTGTTCACAGGTCGAAGATGAACACGACGGTGGTTTCAATTTTACGATTGGACGTCGAACGGCGTCGGAATCGGGCTTGGAAGTAAGGGTACGAGAGAAGGAAAATTGAGCAAATTCTCAATTGTGTTTTCTGATTTAGAATCAGAAACCACGCTTAAATTATAAGCCTGCCGACACTCCTTGGAGGAATTCAGGGCTTGGTCCCTGAATTTCCTTCAACTTATAAAATGGCCTATAACTTTTCATAAATTTTAGTTCAGTCATTAAATTTCACCAATTTTCACAATTAACGTCCAATTTCAATTAAATATTATTTTGTAAATATTTGGGTTGTTACAAAGACAACGAGAGAAAATCTTCTTGAGTTTTTTCTCCCAAAAGTCACACCCAATACTATAAGAAATCAACATCTTTTTCAATGGTCTAATTACACATTTGGCCCCTCTTATTTTACCTTTATAAAAATAATCCATTTTTAAGACCAATTGGATTAATCTACATCCAATCAAGCCCACATTTGACCCAACGACCTTAATTACACTCCACACAGTCTACATACCTCTCGGGTCAACCTGATACTATTAAGTCAAAATTTGAGGCGTTAAAAAAACCCAAAACTACTAACCATAATTGTTAACCAGTATAACCACTACATTTAACAGGTTAATTATCCGAACCGTTAAACGGTTTCGGTTAACCAAACCACTAAAAAAATGGTTAACAGTTACTATTACGAATTTTGATAAATGGTTAACTATTAATAAATTAAATTTCTAATTTATTATAATTTTACATAAATAACTTAATATAATTTTCTATTATTTATAATTTTTATATATATTTAAAAAAATTGTATACAAATAATTTAATATATATTTTATTATTTTTTATTTTTTATTTCTTTGAAATATAGAAACTTACTCACACCAATATAATTTTTTGTTTATTATTAGATACTAAGATTTTGAGAGATGCACATAATTACACAGATGTAAGTATGAGTTAAGTGGTACACTTTTTTGTTGTATGAATTATGAAAAAGCAAATTGAAAAATAATTGTAACAGGTTAACCGTCGATTAACCTATAACAGAAACCGTTAATAATGATTAACTGTTAACTGTTAGATTACGGTTAGAAAAATCTTATAACCGTTATAACAACTAACTGACCGTTTAGACTAAATGATACAATTAACCATCCATAAACACCCCTACCAATCTCCATCGTTTTATTTAAGTGCACGATAGTATTAGCTCGCCTCATGCTCTTTACACAAAAATATTTGGTATTACGATCATTAAATAAGTCTAATTACTTCTCGACTTTTGAAACCATATGATTTCTTTTTGCTCCAAAATAACCTCCAATTCATCTTTAAATTTGATTTCAAGTTCTGACAAATAACTTGAATCTCTACGAGTTAGAGCTCTATCATTACCCCTAAGCTTTGCCTTCAAACTTATGAAATTTTCTTTGATCCCTCTGTTGCCAACTTATGCATTTTTTAACGAATTAAAAATAATAATAATAATAATAAATATCACATCATAATTATCTTTAATTTAAATAGTGAGTTATCAACACAAAAATTTGATGTTAGATATAATTTAAAAAAAATAATTAGATGATTAAAATAAAAATATAAAAATAAATAGATCACTAAAATAATTAAATAAATAAATGAACAAATAGATAATTTACTCTATATTTGATTTATAAGTTTTTCAAGCGGTTATTATTCATATCTCGCTAAAACTTAACAAATATAGAGATGGGGCAAACCAAATCAAAAGACGGTGGAATAATCAACGCTTGAATCAACAATTAAAACAATCTAGTGAGTACCAACAACCAGTTGGTCTAGTGGAATGAGGCACTAGGTCCTTTAAGCAAGGTCAGGGTTCGAATCTTAGCGTTTGCGAATGGAGTAAACTGGGTTGGGAGGTTCACCCTCGCCTCTGCAGTACCCGATCTGGATTAGTCGATCAATAGATCAGGTACTAGTGATTAATTAAAAAAAATCTAGTGAACTCAATACTATAATGAAATGTTGTTTTTTTAGAGGTTTTTGATTCAAGTATTTTTATTTGTAGGGTAAGTTCATCCATTAGCAAGTGTAACTTGTGATACATCATAGGGTCTTAAAATTTGAGGAACCCCACACATTAAAAAAAGATTTACTACCGCAAAAAATTATTTTTCCTATTGTATGCACCGTGAAGAAAATCTAATTTTATATATTTTGAATTTTTTATTTTATAACAAACAATTGTAATATGATAAATTTTAATAATTCATAATTTTATATTATTATAAAATATTTTAAAGGTCTCATTTTAAAAAGTAGCACAAGATCTCCACATCTTTTGGAACATGTTTGAGGGTGTGTGTAGGTTGTCAATAAGTTAAGAAAGTTCTAAATATATAATACATTATAATTACATCAGATTATTAAAAAAAAAGACAATCATCAAAACAAATTAATGGGTTCGAGCATCTACGCCTGTAGGCTATGTATGCATTATCAATTAGTTAAGAAAGATATGAACAATTAGGGTAATATACACAAATGGTCTCCAAATTATATGACACTACTTTGTTGAGTTCCTCGAGTATTAAAAGATATAAAATGATCCCCCAACTATAGGACACTGTTGCAAAAGATCAAATTTTATCATATGTTAGTAAATAGGTTAACGTTCAACTCAGACAATCGCCAATTTTTAACGAAAAAGATGAGTTTAAAACATATGAATAGTCTCGTGACTATTTTGTAACTTCTAATAGTAAGAAGACTCAACAAAATAGTGTCATTTGTGCACTTTAACCCAAAAATTATAATACAAAAGAAATTAATCATAACCATTAGTTCATTGTAATTCAAGTATCTTAAAATATAATAAAAAATTAATATTTTATATTGAGGTTAGTGGATTTTTCACTTTATAGATAGAAAAATGTTCATTTATATATACACATATTATAATTAAAATTGGGATTGGATTGATGTCATCTATTAATAAAATATTAATTTATTTTAAAATATTAAATTGACGTTTTATCTATATGTACAATAATTGAATCCAGAGTTTGATGTCATGAATTGGTAATTATAAATTTACCTATAGTTTATAATAAATATATTTGTAATATTTTTTTAATTATTTTCTTAGTTTAATGAATCTTTAAATAAAACTATTAAAATTCATTTTTTTATATACAAATACATATCAAAAACTGTTAGTGGTTGTTAAAACTAAATGATTATTGATCATTACAAACTATCAAATAATTAATACGGGAGAAATATAAGATAGGTAGCTTATTTCTTTTGTTCTAAAAATATAGGAAGGGAGTGTAAAAGGTTTGTGTATACTTTTTTTTATAATACGTGTAAATCTTAAGTAATATGAAAAGATTTATAAAATTTATGAAAAAAAATTAAAAAAATGAAAAAGATTTAATATACGGCAAAATGAATATAATTTCTTTTAATTGTTTTTCCGGTTTTTAATGTTTCGTCCTGATTAATTTGAATCAACTCGCGTCAGACACCTAATTTTGGTAAGTAAGTCTTCCAATGAGATTTTTTTTAATACACAAGGATTTTAACTCGAGACTTATTTAAGCAATATCAAACTACTGATTAGTTGAATTAATCCTAGTTGATAAATAAATACAAAATTTTAATTAATAATTAAATTAGTAATTCGAGTATAGACAAAATATTTATTGAATTTAATTAAATTGACAATGAGATATTTTTTTTGATTAATCCAGAGTAATTACAAGTGATAGTATTTATTTTAAAGACTCTCAATCATTTAAAAATAAATACTCAAATACCATGAAGCCATTGATGCTCAAACCAATGACCTTTAAGGGTGCATTTGGACCAAGAAAAAAATTATTACCAAGTGAAATAATCTTTTTTGGAATCACATACCCGCGTTTGGTTCAAAAGCATCTGCACAAGGAGGTAATGCTTTTTTTACCTTTCATTTCTAGGAATTTCATTCCCTCCATTAAAATTTTCTCCCATTAGACAATAATACCTTTAAAATAATTTAATTATTTTAAAATGATCATTCTTTTTGTATATAATTACACGAGTATAAATCGATTTTATTTCTTTTTTAATGATTTATAGATTTTTAATACTTATTATAAAATAATATGATGATATAAAATGAAACATAGCAATTTTTTATTTTATTTTTTAGGTATTTGTTCAATTCAAATTTTATGTTTTGTAAATGTTTCATTATTTTTGTTATTTAGGACTAATTTTCATAATATATTTTTTAATATTTTTTAAAATTAATTTTATCATATAATTTAATATGATATTTCGTTGTATAATTCGTACGTGTAGTATAAATAAAAAAATATAGAAATTAACACATACTTGCACAAGTGTAAGTATGTACATCTCTCAATATCTTGGTACCTAAAAATAAATGCATACTTACACCAGTGTAAGTATTTATATCTCCCAATATATTAGTACCTAAAAATAAACACATAATTATATTAATGTAAATATATTTTTTTATTTTTAAAAAAATAATTAAAAATAAAAATATGTATATTAAGTTATATGTGTACAAATTTTATTAAAAATATAAAAAATAGAAATTATATTTTCTATGAACTTTCGTGTAAATATTTTCACTTTAATATTGAGAATTCAATTTTTTGAAAAAAAAAATATATATCTCAAGGATAATTTGGTAAAACATATATTTTTTCTATCTTATATTTCTTCAATCAAATATCATAATCTTACATTCCTCCAAAACAAATCAAACAAAATAATACAATATTCCGAATAATATATTAAGTAATATAACATTTCAATAATCTCATTTCTAGAGGCGGAAACCAATTGTGGCATGTGGCAGCCACTTCCCCAAAATTTGAAAAAAAAAAACAATAATTTTGACCCTTAAAACTTAAAAAAATTAATTTGGCCCCCCACAAATATTTAGAAATTTAAATTAATCTTTAAATTTTTCAATTAATTTTTTCTAATAATTTTTTAAAAATCCTCATTAAGTCTATTAGATTTTCAAAAATTTTAGATAGATCCCATTTTTTGGAAACAATTGTAATCTGAACCATTCAAAACTTTTAAAAATTTAATTTAAATCTCTAAAGTTTTTAAAATTTTAAGTTCCCAAAATCTATCACCAAGTTCTGTCACTGCTTATTACCAAAAGTAATCTTACATTTCATGTACCAAACCTCTAAAGATAACAATCATCTCTTTATCTACTGAGGCAACTTGATTCGTATAGGCGGCGACACCAGCCCTTAAGGCTGGTTGTTAGCCGCTGATCCTTTTCTTTCTTTTGTTATTTTAGCTTTTAATAAGTTTGCTTTAAGCAGCAAGATCGGTGGTGGAGGCGGCCTCAGCCTCGCAAGAGGTTTAGTGTTCATTGCGTTTGTGTCCTTTCTTCGTCTATTAGCTTGAATTGAGAGAGTGGGTTTGTTCCAAAGGTATTTCCTCTCCTTCGTCTTTCAGCTATCCTGTGATTGCTTTGCCTATATAGGTGTTCGTTGGAGTTTTTTTTAGATGTTGTTCTATGCCCGCTCCTGTGGTTGTTGTTTTGCATTGTGTATTCCTTGATGGCATTCAGGCCGGTGGTGGAGCGGTGAATACATCGTTATCGATGTTGTGTTGAGTCCTAGGTTGCAGGAGGTATCCACTTCAGTTGTTGGTTTGTGTTCCGGTCATGGAAGTGAGGTGGTTGTCGTTTAATAGTGGGTGATGTTTCTTTTGGAAGTTCTCCAAATTTGTGAGGTTTCGTGTTTTCTTTGTTGGAGCTTTGGTTGATGGCAGAGCATGGCAAGCAGTCGCCGAGGTTATGGCTGATGCTTTTAGTTTCGTTGTGGTTTGTGCAGAATAAACTAGTCCCTAGTAAGGTGGTATGGGCACGTGTAGCTCTTGGCGTTTGGCCAGAGGAATATTTTTGGTATGGGCAGCTAGATTGATGCTTGCGGTTCTGTGTGTTTCGGTAGAGGGGCAGCATGGTATGGGAATTTAAGTGGAGCTCGATGTGATGCAAGTGGTGGGCCTTGGGTTTTAATATTGCATCCTCGCATGGTGCGTTTCTGCTTGAGGAGTGATAATGTTTTTGATTAGGAGACAACTAGTATGGGGATAGTGGATTGTGAGGTGGAAAGGAGGGTTGCTGTGTAAGAGAATAAGCTTGAGTCTCCGTTTTTTTTCTGTTGGACATAAAATCCAGGTAGGCGATGCTCGTGGTGGGCCTCAAGCGTTAATTAGAGCAGTGTGCGAGGACTTTTCAGTAAAAATATGCATGGTAGTTTGGCGCAATCCCAACAGTACAACCTGGTTATTCGAGATTGGTAATAAGAGTGTATGCTCAATAGAAAGAATAAGATTTTGAGGAGACAGTAGTCAAGGCAAGTTGATAGTAGGGTTGTGACTGATCGTGGTTTGTCTAAGACGGATTTCGTTGCTAATCAGAAGGAGTTAGAACATTGAAGCGAGGGCAACGCTTTGCGTGGGTGAGGATATGGGCTTTGCTTTCTTGTTTTGGAAGTGTCGCGGCCGCCGTTCGGTTAGGCCCCGAAATTGGGCTTCGACTTGGATTAAACGAATTAGAGTCGCCACCGATAATTTATTTTAAAACAAATGGGTTGACTGGATACCCTATTTCTTACCTGATCTGCGTCTTTCCAAATATGTGTTGGATTCGAGAGTCGGTTACAGTCAAGGAATGGTTAGCACTCTTAAACTGCCCTTTCGGTACTACGCAATTTCCAGTTATCTTAAATTAAGAAAATTGTAATTTAAAATTAAAAGGTAAAAATACAATCCTAATTACTTACCTTAGATAGTTTTAAAGGTGTACCCTTAAGAGAGTCAAGAAACGTGTTAGATAAAAAAATGAAAATAAATTGAATAAAGAAAATAAAAAAAGGACCGAAATAAAAGAATAATAAAAGAGTGAAGATAAAAATGAATATGATTGGAAAGATAAAATGAATAAAAAAGAATAATAATGATAATAATATATACATAATAAACGAGTAAATAAAAAAATAAGGAGAAAATACAAATAAATAAAACAAATGTAAAGAAGATAAAAAAAGATAATGAATAAAAATAAAAATGAAATAGAGGAAAAAAGGGCAAATAGAAATAAATAAAATAGAATAATAATAGTAATAATAATAATAATAATAATAATACTAATAATAAAAATATTAAGTAAAGAGTAATAAAAGAAACTAAAATTTGAAGGGTATAAGAATAATAAATAAAATATATGTATATATGTAATAATAAATATAATATTTGCAACAAATAAAAAATAAATGGAAAAAATGTATATATATAATAATAATACGCATAGATAAATAATAGAGAGAGAAAAATATAATAATGGTAGGAAATTGAAATAAAATAAAAAAATATAGAATTAATATACATATAAATAAAATGTTTTAAAAAATAATAATAAATTAAAAAAAGATAAAAAAAATAAAACATATAAAATATAATAATAATAATAATAATAATAATGAAGTATATATAATAATAATAGTAAGAAAAAATTAAAATATTAAAACAATTGAATTTTTTTAAAACTCTTCCCCTTCTCTTTCTAAATGTCAGAACGATTTTCACAAAATAGCCTCGGGGTTCCGTAGATCTAAAAAGTTAGTTTAAAAAAACGCCTCCGGTCATCGGCTATTTGAGTTTTTATGGTTTTACAAATCGAAAGTAAGAAACAAACGACACATGCAAACCTAACAACCGAAAAAGGTAAGGTTTTTTACCTTTGTTGCATTCGAAACTTTGCAAAAATAAAATAAAATGCTTTGATTGCTCGAAATTTTCTGTTCATATTTCGTCTATGAGTTTTGTGTTACAATAGTGAGTTACAATGGCTATTTATAATGCTCATGGATCATATTTTTAGGAGTTTGAATCCTAGTAAAACTCTAACGTTATGTTTGTTTTCTGAATCCTACTAAATCGGGGTTGTTGAGAGTATTATACCCAGATGAAAATGTGTGTTGACAGCTACCCCTCTTTGCCCATAGTCGTGTAACGGGGATAGGACAAAGATTAAAAGACACGCTTTTCATTCGGTGGATTTAAAAATTGACTCTGATGTTTCAATAACTCTCTGTCGAATTGAGTTGCGGATGACTCCTCCGTCGTGAAGTCGAGTTCATCTTGAAATGATATGGAATTGAAGTCGTAGTTCGGAATTTGAATCAGCACGTGACTTCTCGTTGCCCTTCGGTCTTTTTCTCGGTTTAAAGACCTTAGATCGGAATCGAACTGAGAAATCTTCGTTGACAGATAGCTTTTCTTGACTTAAGTTATGCTGCTTGAAAATGGTTGCTTGTCACTAAGGCACGGCTAACCCAGGTCCTCTTCTCGACTTGAAAACCTTGAATGCCATCGAAAAATAGCGTGATTGATGTGTCATCGAGCTGAATGGAGTCGAACTCAACCAATTTATTAACAGATAGCCCTTCTTGCCTTGGGTTATTCTATAAATTTGGTTTACCTCTAAGCTGAGTGTAATCGAACTCGAAGGTCTTCGGTTGGCAGATAGCTCTTCTCGACTTAAGCGATGCTGCAAATGATGTTCCTTGGGGCTGAGTGTGGTCAAACTCGAAGGTCTTTTGGTGACAAATAACCCTTTTAGCCTTGAGTTATGTTGTAAATGGTGTGCCCTCGAAGCTGAGTATAATCAAACTCGAGGTTCTTTGGCAGATAGCCCTTCTTGACTTAAGATATACTACAAATGATGCGCATTGGAGCTGAGCGTAGTCGAACTCGAAGGTCTTTGGTTGGTAGATAACCCTTCTTGACTTAAGTTATGCTGCAAATGATATGCCTTGGAGCTGAGCGTAGTCGAACTCGAAGGTATTTTAGTTACATATAGCCCTTCTAGCCTTGAGTTATGCTATAAATGATGTACCCTCGAAGCTGAGTGTAATCAAACTCGAGGGTCTTTGGGAGATAGCCCTTATCGACTTAAGCTATGCTACAAATGATGTGCCTTGGAGCTGAGCGTAGTCGAACTCAAAGGTCTTTGTTTGGCAGATAACCCTTCTTGACTTAAGTTATGTTGTAAATGATATGCCTTGGAGTTAAGCGTAGTCGAACTCGAAGGTCTTTTGGTTACAGATAACCCTTCTAGCCTTAAGTTATACTGTAAATGATGTACCCTCGAAGCTGAGTTTAATCGAACTCGAGGGTCTTTGGCAGATAACCCTTCTCGACTTAAGCTATGCTACAAATGATGTGCCTTGGAGCTGAGCGTAGTCGAACTCGAAGGTCTTTGGTTGGCAGATAACCCTTCTCGACTTAAGTTATACTGCAAATGATATGCCTTAGAGCTGAGCGTAGTCAAACTCGAAGGTCTTGGTGGTAGATAGCCCTTTTTGCCTTGAGTTATGCTGCAAATGATGTGTCTTGGAGCTGAGCGTAGTCGAACACGAAGGTCTTGGCTGACAGACAGCCCTTGAAATATGCTGCCGATAGTTTCTTAAAAAATGGCTTCCCTTCATGTGTCTAAGCCGGTCATAATTCTCCAGGTGGTTCCCCTGAGTGGGTATAAACCAAGTAATGTGATTTTTGGATAACTCCCCTTCACAGGAAAGTCCACTGATAAATTCCGTCAGCCGGATATATTCCTTCGTGGTATTGAAATCTGGCTTGAAAACGTCAATCGGGAACTAGCCACTGGTCATTGAGTTAATCTAAACCTGACACTTTCTGATCTGGTTCTCAAACTCATCTGAAGTATTATCGATCTTTCAATCTGTTGAATTGGTTGAGGTGTAGCTTCTTGCTGTTGAGTTAAGCAACCACCATCAATCTTTAAAGGGGCTTTCGAATCGAGTATCTTTCATCTTGAAGTCGAAACTTGACTCTAAAACTGCAAAAATATGTATGTGAAAAAATAACAAATGTGATGCTCTTAAGTATGCCTAAGATGCATGTAACATGAATTGCCTCTGATTAATCTTCTGGATGGAGCCTCATTTTGTATGTCGGTCTTATGCTCGGAATCAATCATGCCCCATTTTCTTCTCGGGTTGCAGCCTTTCACATTTGAGACTGTCTTGTTTGAAAATGTTTTTTTCCTTTCTCTTATTTAGGAGGAAAAAAGGATATGAAAATAGAAGAATTTTTAAAACATTGCCCCTTAATTCAGGCTCGCAATTAAATCGAATCAAATCATAAACATGAGTTCAAAGAATATCAAATGAATCAATAGCTAATACTTTCAGAGTTATAACTCTTTGACAAAAATTCAAATGGATGAGTTGGCTTTAGGTTGACCTAAGATTTCAACCATCAAAAGAAATGTCATTTTTTCCGGTCATTGCAACATGCTTTTTCATTGGCTTGGCATTTTAATTGGATGCGGACAAAATGACGCAACTAGCATTATCAATTACTAGACCATCTATTTCGGTTCTCTAAAATCTTCCTTTTGTTCAAGTTTTGTAAGCTACTCTAACAAAGGTAGTGCAAAAATATCAGTCTAAAAATGAAATTCTTGAGTGCTTGTGTGAAGTTAACTATAACAGGTGTTTCTTAACTCACTTAGTTCATCTGTACCGAAACTCCTTATTTAATTTTGCCATTGTCTGGTTAGCTGAATCCATAAAGCCGGGGCGTTTAACCAATTTCTCTAGAGGGACAGCTTAATATCATTGTATAGATATTATAATCACCTTTATCAGGTTAGCTGAATATTATCCATAAAGCTGGGGCGTTTAACCAATTTCTCTAGAGGGATAACTCAAGCTTTATTGTATATTATAATCACCTTTATCAGGCTAGTTAAATCTTATCCATAAAGCCGGGGCGTTTAACCAATTGCTTTAGAGGGACAGCTCAAGCTTTATTGTATATATATAATATTATAATCTGGGTATACGGGTCCAATTTCTTAAGTTTGTCAAGAAGAACATGTTATAGTCTAGATGTTTTTTGAAAGTCAAGGAATCTCATCTTTAGAGTTCAATTTCCAAACAACTGACCTAAACTAGTTTTGCTTACTCGACTATTCCATCTGTGAAGATCATTGTCATCACTGAACGTCTTAAACAAAAAGTATAGAAATGTCATATGCAAAAGATGCCCCATGTTTTCCGCACCTATGAACATATAAATACCAAGCCTCTTTTCATTCTTTTATGAGATGAGAAGGCTATATCGGTTCTTATAAGGGAAATGTATGGTGTTCGGGCCTTTTGGGGTAAAGTCCTTGTTTTGATACTTTTTCAAAGATCTGTAACTCTGAATCATTTACAGAGTTTTTTAATTCAACTGATATTAAAAGAATTTCAAGTTATAAATTTGATTCAATTCTCTGCATAAATTCATTGAAATATCCAATGAAAGTTCAAAAACAAGTTCAAAATATGAGAAAAAGTTCAAAAAACAAATTCAAACAAGATACCTCAAAATTAAATAAGGCCTCATCATGATGCCTCACTTGCCCAAGGAGCATTCTTTTGATTCAAGCCAGACAACCGTGAAATAATATGGTCAACCAATAAGTCCTGGTTCTTAGTGATGGAATCCAAGGTACTTTGTTGATTTTGATTTATTTACTTCCAGTTCCTTCTGTAATCTTAGCATGTTCTCTTCAAGTTGAGCAATCTTGGCTTCCATATTCCTTTACGCGAGTGTTGTGAGAATGACACGTGTCCGAAGCTTATGGAGGTACATCCAGTGTTTGTACTCATTTGTTTATGAAAATCTTTTGTCAGATCGTGTAGATGCAATGAAAAAAGAAAAATTATGTGAAATATGCAAGAATGCATGATGCATGAAATGTTCGAGGCATTGATCCAAAAATGTGTCTGTTATTATAAATAATCCTTATTGGGGACAAAATTTTTACGTTTGGAGAGACAAAAAACATTTTGATGGTATAGATTCCGGACAGCCCCTGAAAAGTTGATTTGTCTTCCGTTTTTTTATCACTGATTGAATATCCTGTCGAACCATTCCGGCTCCTTTGGCTAAACCTCTGCCAGTGATGAGCTGTTTGCCCAAAAAAGGGTCTCGAAGGACTGCATCTCTGACTTTCATTCTCTGTTGAGCCTGCCCTTAACGTAAGCGCCTTTGGAAGCCTCCATTGAAGGGAACTATATGGAACTCATCAACAATGACATCTAATTTCAGTTATCATTTTGGTTATTGTTGTCTTTGAAGGGATCGTCCGGGTCAGTAACCTTTTCCTCGTCTTGCCCCTGCAACCTTTGTCAGCTCAAAAAGTTGACGTTTGATGTGCATAATGTAAATCCCAGTCCATCTTGATTATTCTCTGACCACAACTGGATTTCTGAGCTTTCCATCTCTTGTATTATAACCCCTTTTTCCATTAATATAGATTATTCATGTTTAACAAACATGTTTTTGGTGGATCAACACCTCTTTTAAATGATGAAAATGATAAAAATGCAAAAGAACAAAAATGAAAGGAAAAAGTTAGTGAGATAAGGATAATAAAAAATATGAAAATGAAAAGTCCTACCCCACATGCTTATTATTTATACCCGAACATGATCTCTATCTCGCATGCTAATTTCAAACAAATCCTAACCGCATATTTGTCTAGTTCGCATGCTTTGAACATAAAGTAAAGTAGGAAATAATCTCAAAATAGCCTAGGGTTTGAAATAAGGTTTTAGGGTGGGCTCTAATTTCCTGTACCCTCCCGGTTTAGGTTTTAAAAAAGGTACCCGAGTTCTCCTTGCTGGTGCCCCCTTGGGCTTGCCAGACCCTTAATTCTAAGCCCATTACAAGCTTGTGTGGTCTAAGTTAAACTTGAGAGGATACATTCCCTTATGTCTATGCGTTGAATAAATTCACACGAAGACATAAGGTAAATGAATCCCGAAGGCTACTTGCTAGGCCTGTGCGGTGATTAAATTCACATGAAGGCGTTGCTTTCACCCCACTTAAATAGGGTTCAAAGCTCGGGTATAGAGCCTTAGGTGAAAAAATTTGGAAGGCTGAAATCATTAGAAAACGGTTAGTACAACTATTTCCTTGACAATATAATCAAAATTAAGCAATAAGGATCAAAATGTTACCTTAAAATTTAAACTTACCATTTTTGTTAAAAAGACAACAAGAAATTACCTTAGCCTGACTCGCTTACCTGTCCCCAGTGGAGTCGCCAAGCTGTCACGGTCGCCGTTCGGTTGGGCCCCGAAATTGGGCTTCGACATGGATTAAACGAATTAGAGTGGCCACCGATCATTTATTTTAAAACAAATGGGTTGATCGGATACCCTATTTCTTACATGATCTACGTCTTTCCAAAGATATGTCGGATTCGGGAGTCAGTTACAGTCAAGAAAGGGTTAGCACCCTTGAAATGCCCTTTCGGTACTAAGTAATTTTCAGTTGTCTTAAATTAAGAAAATTGTAATTTAAAATTAAAAGGTAAAAATATGATCCCAATTACTTACCTTAGATAGTTTTAAAGGTGTACCCTTAAGAGAGTCAAGAAACGTGTTAAATAAAAAAATGAAAATAAATAGAATAAAGAAAATAAAAAAAACGACCGAAATAAAAGAATAAAAAAAAGTGAAGATAAAAATGAATACGATTAGAAAGATAAAATGAAGAAAAAAGAATAATAATGATAATAATATATACATAATAAACGAGTAAATAAAAAATTAAGGAGAAAATACAAATAAATAAAACAAATGTAAAGAAGAAAAAAAAATAAGGAATAAAAATAAAAATGAAATAGAGGAAAAAAAGGGTAAATAGAAATAAATAAAATAGAATAATAATAATAATAATACTAATAATAAAAATAGTAAGTAAAGTGTAATAAAAGAAACTAAAAATTGAAGGGTATAAGAATAATAAATAAAATATATATATATATGTAATAATAAATATAATATTTGCAACAAATAAAAAATAAATGGAAAAATGTATATATATAATAATAATACATATAGATAAATAATAGAGAGAGAAAAAAATATAATAATGATAGGGAAATGAAATAAAATAAAAATATATATAATGAATATGCATATAAATAAAATGTTTTAAAAAAATAATAATAAATTAAAAAAAGATAAAACAAAATAAAACATATAAAATATAATAATAATAATGATGAAGTATATATAATAATAATAGTAAGAAAAAAATAAAATATAAAAAATTGAATTTTTTTAAAACTCTTCCCCTTCTCTTTCCAAATGTCCGAACGATTTTCATAAAACAACCTCGGGGTTCCGTATATCTAAAATGTTAGTTTAAAAAAACCCCTCCGGTCATCGGCCTTTTGAGTTTTTGTGGTTTTACAAATCGAAAGCAAGAAACAAACGACACATGCAAGCCTAACAACCGAAAAAGGTAAGGTTTTTTACCTTTGTTGCCTTCGAAACTTTGTAAAAAAGTAAAATGCTTTGATTGCTCCAAATTTTCTATTCGTATTTCGTCTATGAGTTGTGTGTTACAATAGTGAGTTACAATGGCTATTTAAAATGCTTATGGATCCTATTTTTAGGAGTTTGAATCATAGTAAAACTCTATCCTATTTTTAGGAATTTGAATCATAGTAAAACTCTATCATATTTTTAGGAGTTTGAATCCTAGTAAAACTCTAACGTTATGTTTGTTTTCTGAAGCCCACTAAATTGGGGTTGTTGAGAGTGTTTTACCCAGACGAAAAAGTGTGTTGACATGAATATAATGTGATTTTAGTTTGGAGCACTTTGTGCTCTAGGTGTTATATAGTGGGTGAGTTTTCTGCGTTAGTAGAATGTTCGTGTTAGGGCAGAGCTTCTAGAGATCTTTTTCGCTGTTTCGCTATGGCCCTCGATGGATTCGAGTGTTTTAGAGTTGTCTGTAGTCTCGCTTCTTTACTGTTTGGTTGTTGCTGTTAGGGCTCAGATCATAGTATAAAACATTTGATAGGCATATGCTCATTTGTCTTATGTCTCGGAGGTTGTATCATGGTTTTGTTCGTTGTTTTGGATGGGTGTAGTTCTTTGTGTTTCATTCAGTGGTAGTGTGTAGCTATATTGTTGTAGTTTGTGTTTCGGGTTGTTCTAGTGTTGTGTTCCCGGTTGTTGGTCTTGTTGTTCCTGGGTTCATGTTGGACCTTCTTCCATCCCAAAGTTCACTCTTTTTCCTCTAATTAGGATTAGAGTGGGTTTTTTAATGAGGTCATTGGGGAGGTGTATTTTGTGATTTCTAATACAAAGTAACCATTTTTCAAAAAAAAAAGTAACTTGATTCGTACTACAATAAAATATTTAATTATACAAATGGGAACAATAAATTATAATGCGTCTTAATTAATATTTCAAAATATACAAAATAAACTTGACATATAATTATTTATTAATATCATTTGTAGAATTAAAAAATCATCATCATCATATCATATGATTATTCTTTAAAAATATGATCAATTCCCATTCATAACTTTTTGTCATTACTTTCTTTATTAAATTATGTTTTCATTCATCACACGACTTAATTTAAGTGATAAACAGTTTGATAACGCTTAAGTAAGTATTTTAGTATATATATATATATATATAATCTCCATAGGTTAGACTACCCAGTAAAACTAGATATGTGATATGAGTCGATTTAGATTAATCAAGATAAAACCCTAGAAATCGAGAAAACTACCAAACAAAAATTATATTTTCATTCATTGAAAAACTAAAACAATGTCTCATAAATTTTTTTTAATTAAAAGATACGACAAAAGTCGTTATATTAAGAGATTCTTCAAGCGAATATAAGGAGGATTGAATTAATTTCTTCACAGATGATTAGACAAATTAGGAGATAAATCAGAAAAGATAGACAAATAAATATTCAAATTTACTTTTAGTTTAGACATAAAATCAGCAACTATAATGGTCTCGTATCAGATTTACTAGAAATCAATTGACCAAGCTTTGTCATCAAGAGAGACGATTGCACGCATAAGGGCATATAAGCTTCGGGGAAAAGGTGGAGAAAGAAGTTTAATCACATTCACATTATCGTTTTGAATAATGAAGAGTCCAAATCTATGTTTCCATATATGACACAAGCCTTTAAAAATACTTCATAACTCGGTATGGAGGACAAACTATTTTTTGATTTCTTCTAAAGGAGATGATGTGACGATAAAAATGATGATATTTTGAATATATAGTTTTAAACTTATTATAAATTTTTTGAAATTAATTTTTTTAGTCAGAAAATTCATTCATTTAAGCTATTTTATAAATGTGTATTTGTAATTTCTAATGATTGATATTTTAATAATGTTTTTTTGTTGATTGAGTATGCTATAAAATAGTTTAAAAGATGGTCGGCGAAATTGGACTGACGTTGAGACGATCCCTTCTGAGTCGGAAGGGACGCTGCCAGGGGTGAATGATGGAACCACTGCTTTTAAAAGCCACACACTTTCGAAAACAGATATTCATTTTTTTTAGTAGTTGATTCAAACCACGTTTCAGATGGTATCTGATCTCCACATTTCAACCTCTTCTATGCATATTTCCTTCATCAATATATATTTTGGACGGGCTTTATCAAAACCGCCAGTGACAAGTCATGGATCTACAAACTTTATCTAGAATGAATATATATATCAATAATATCACCAATAATTAACTGGCCTAGTGAAATAAGATTTTTTAAGCAAGATCAATAATTTAAATTTTGGTATTTATGAATGCAGTGAACTAAACTGAAAGGGTCATTTTGTCTCTATAGTAATTAGTCTATCAATAGATTGAAAATCGGTTGTTATACTGTCGTAACAGATTTTCGGTGATACGACATGTCTCGAATTATTTGTGAAAAATTCATTTTTGTAAAAGAATTGTTTTGGAGTCGCCGTCGACCTTTTGGGTTATGTAGGTCGAATACCCATAAGCCGCATTTTAAAAGAGTTTTTAAAAAAACATCAATTTAAAAGATGCATCAATCTACGTGTAACCAGAAATTCATTCTTTTTTAGTAATAAAAAAAATGTTCGGGGGTGGGTCGATTACGCGTGGGAAATGATAAACACCACACAACGCCCAAAATTGGTACACATCGATTATAAATTGTCTCGAATAATGGAAATCTAAGAATTCAAATATAAATTTAAATTATGATCCTATTATTTCAAATTCAACCATACAATTTTTATTTAACGGGAAATTCTAAGGAGAAATAGAACATATTCTAATATTTCCAATCGAAGATAAAATAATCCATAGAATACTTTAGGACAAATATTTCTCTTTCCAACTGAAATAAAAAATATAATACTTTCTCCCAAGAACTCGATATTAAAATAATTTGATTCGACCAAAATAAAAAAAATTAACAGTTTGAACAAATTTAATTAATCATGCTAGATGATGAAAGTTTAAATTTGAATGAAAAAAATATATACACAATAAAAATAAAACCCAAAAAATAAGTATCACACAAATATAAGTGCTTAAATAAAATAAAATCATAAATAACATAAGGATAAAAATACAAGATAGCAAAATAAGGCATTCAATGTGATAAAAATATGAAACATGCATATATACTCATGGGACTAAAATAAAATAAATATAAAATAAAGTGCAATAATCAAAGGACTAAAATTAAAGTACTGAAAAATGAAGGGAAAATATAAGATAGAAAACTAAAGTAATGAAATTAAAGGGCTAAAATTAAATAAATAAAAAGTAAAGGGCAGAAATTTAAATGCGCATAAAATTAAATAACAACAATAAATAACAATAAAAATAAAATGTTAGTGTTAACTTTTTAATATTTAATCAGGACTGTAAATAATGTGAGTCGTACCCCAGGGCGGGTTGTCGCAAGGCCATACTATGGTTCAAACATAAAATAAAATAAATAAATAAATAAATAAAAATTAGCGGTTAGTGGTTAGTGGTTAGTTAGCAATTAGCAATTAGTGTTAGAAATGTTAGCAGAGTCCGGACCATAATAATGTGGGTCGTACCCCGGATCGGGTCACCGCAAGGTCGTATAATAATTCAATCAAATTAATAAAAATGACCATTTAGGAGTTAATAGAGTTTTGACCATGATAATGTGGATCATACCCCTGATCGGGTCACCACAAGGTCGTATAATAATTCGAAAACTAATAACAATAAATAAATAATGGAATTAATACATCATATTTGAAACAAATAAATAATAATAGGAGCAGTGACCATAGTGCAACAAATAATAAAATAGAAGCTAAATTATAACAAATAAAATAGCAAAAATAGTGACCAAATCAAAATAAAATAAAACAAAGGGGTCAAAATTATAACAAATAAAAACAAAAAAACATGGTGACCAAGATGTAAAATCACGGCAGAAGTAGGAGGCCTTATGCGTGATTTACCCACGATTTTAAGACTAAACATAAAATCACGCTAAAAGTCCAAGGATCTTAGCGTGATTTATCCATTTTCTTAAAACACAAAACATCTCCCCCCCATTTCACATAGTCTGACCGAGAAGTTTACCAAGCTTCAACAACTCATTTGGCCGCCACTCGCAGGCCCTCACCCACCATACTCTAACTGGTGACCCTTACCACAACCAAAGGAAGCCCGACTGAAGGCTTAAACGATCAAAACTTATTCCCCCTGTTATCTTCATCTCTCAATATTTCTCTCACACTTTCCTTTCACGTGGCCGGGAAAGCCTAATGCCCAGCTCCAACACTGGGGACACTCGCAAAGAACTCATCATCGTCGTCGGCCACCATAAACCTTAGGAACCTCATCGGCCAAAAAATTGAACCGACCCTCTCCCTACGCTTCTCTCTATGCGACGGCAACCAAAAAAGGTTGAAATGGCTCCCTCGTCGGCCACCAACATCCGACACTACTTGGTCGTGAGTCGGTCTCTCTCGCACGCTGACCATTGCTCAATGGTGGCTACCCGTATGCATATATACTGGCCCCAAAAAAAGAAAAGAAGTGTAAAAAGAATATGGAGAGAAAAATAACTTCATTCATTCCTTTTTTTCTCAGGGAAAAATGGGGTTGTTACAAAGCTGGTTGGGGTTATTATAACCCCAACTAATACAATATTTTATTATTATTATATATTTTTTTTATAAAAATAATAAAAATAAAGAAAAAAAAGGGAATAAAAATGGTGATTACAGCTGCTCCTTTTTTCTCATTGTTGTGAAACGGGAATGAAGCAAAGATAATAAGCACCATTTCGTTGGGGATGTCAATCCACGCTCTTCTACGATGGTTGACTCAAGGTGATGCTGATTCAACTTCTTATGTGATGGACGAGCGAAATGATGATGATGATCCAACTCCTTATGTGATGGGCGTGAAAAAGTTGGTGCTGTTCCAACTCCTTATGCGGTGGAAACAAGATAAGGTTGAACAAGTTCTTCTCACTATGAACTTCTTCTCCCTTATTGGATGAGTTCTTCTCATTATGAACTCTCCACTGGAAATGTCGATACCTCGAGTGAGGTGTTGCTGATTCAACTCCATATGTGATGAATCGAGCTAAGGTTGAACAAGTTCTTCTCATTATGAACTTCTTCTCCCTCATCGTACGAGTTCTTTTCATTATGAACTCTGCAATACAAATGTTGATCCCTCGAGTAAGGTGTTTCTGATTCAATTCTATATGTGATGAATCAAGCTAAGGTTGAACAAGTTCTTTGCATTATGAACTTCTTCTCCCTCATCGGATGAGTTCTTCTCCCTCATCGGATGAGTTCTTCTCATTAAGAACTCTCCACTAGAAATGTTGACTGGTTTGTCCTCTCTTTGAAAAGTTTTAAACCTGCAAAAGATTATCATATTTCAGTCATTTGTATTTAAAGCCCGAAGGTAATGACCCGATGGTCCTCAATTTTGCTAAAATCCTTTTTTTCAACGGTGAAAAATATAGACTGATTTTTTGATAAAATAAAGTCATGAAATGAAATCTTTGTTTACTCTTTGAATTCTTGTCAAATCTCAACATTTAAGTGAAAGTGACCGAGTGAAAAGAAATTTGCTTCAAGAGAAGTTATCTGAGAAAAAAATAAATTTTTGTTTCAAGTGAAACAATTCCAAAATCTATGTTCCAAGGGGAACTACCTCAAGCAAAATTGATTTTAAGAAAAACTATCTTAAGTGAAAAATTTTTGTTTCGAGTGAAATAATTTCAAAATTTATGTTCCAAGGTGAACTATTTCAAAAAAGATGAATTTGATTTTAAGAAAAACCATCTTAAGTGAGAAATTTTTTATCTTTGCTTGAAAATATTGAATCTGAAGAAAATCGCTCCTTCTTGTTGAATACGTCTAGTTGTCTTTAATTTTATTCTTTCTTAAAAGATCTACAAATAATATGTATATGAATGTAACTACTAAATATTTCTACGAAATATAATTGAATTTTTGAATTTGTCCTCGTAAAAGGGAAAATGTCCTTAAGAATGACAATATGCATTCTCATAAGAGGGGAAAATCAAAGTTTTTATTTCGTAAAATGATGGATGTTTGATGCAATGATGCAAAATCATGTATGTGTATACTGATGCATGCTTTTTTGATTAATGGAAGTGAAAAGGTGCTCAAGAAATCTTGATTCTCTTCTTGATCTATTCTTCTTCATTCTTTTCCCGCACCAGAGTGTATCTTTTCATTTCTTTTCAAAAAAAATATGGTCTTCCTACTCCCTAATATTCAAATCCTTTGCCCCAATTTCTGATTCTGTGCTTCTAAACCTGAGAGACCTCAGTCAATTTCCAAGATACACTCTCTAGAGAGATTATATTGTTTTAAAAAAAATTCTTTCTTTTTATTTTTTTCAAAAATGAAAAATTTTGTTGAAGAGACAAAAATCGTGCCCTTCTTTTAGGCTCACAATCGAAGCAAATAACAAAACATGATTTCACTAAATATCAAAAGAATCAACAACTCTTTTAATATTTTCAAAGTTATAACTCTTTGACAAGTTTCAAAATTGACGGGTTGGTTTTAGGTTAGCTCCTTAAAATTTCTAAGGTTTCAGTCATCAAAAGATGTCATTTCTTTCTCGGTCATTGTGAACATTATAACATACCCCTTTTATTGACTTTCTAGAACACTTCTATTTTGGTTCTCTGAAATATTCCATTTGTTCAAGCTTCATAGACTCCCTTAGTAGAGATAGTGCAGAGACATCAGTCTAAAAAACAGCATTCCTGAGTGCTTATGTGAAGTTGACTATAACATGTGTTCCTCAACTCCCTTAGTCTATTTTCATCGAAACTTATTGTTAGATCAAGCATAATTTATAGCCTTTATTTATTGGAATTTATTTAGTTTGCCTTTGTTCAGGCATAGCTGAAGGGTTCATCTCATCACAAAGCCTTCGACTTGACAATCGTAGTGGAGGAAATACCAAATTGCCAAGTACCCAAGCAATGTCATAATTTGAATGCAATCTATTCATAAAGCCAAGGCTTTTGAGTTTCCTCTATAACCAATTGCTTTAGTGGAGTAAATCAACTTTATTGTATAATCTATAATAATAATAATAATTTATAAACTTTTTGAGTATTTAGCTTTATTGTATAATCTATGTGTCTTTGATGGTCAGGAAATCCCGCATTTAGAGTTTAGTTCCCAAACAGCTGACCTATACTAAATTCATCTACTCTACTATTCCATTTGTGAAGATTATGATCATCATTGAACGTCCTCAAAAAAAGTGTAGTCTAGGCAGTTTTGCAATGTCATACACAAGACATGCCCCATGTTGTCCACTTCTATACATACCTGAATGTCAAGCCTCTTGATCATTTCCTCATGAGAGGATAATGCTATAGTATTCCATGTAAGAGAATGGTATGGTGTTCGAGTGTATTTTCTGGGGTAAGGTCAAGGGACCTTGTTTTATCAGTTTTCAATCTTGTTACTTTGTCAAAGATCGATAACTCTGATTTTTTTGAAAGAGCTTTTAATCCAATTGACACTAAATGAATTTCAAGATTAAAATTTACTCATTACTCATAACCTCGTAAGGTAGCCTTTATTTAAAATGTTCGATTGTCAAGTGACTTACAAACTCTTAAACAGAAAAACAGAAGGAAAATTCAGACAAGACAATATGCAAGTGCATCAAAAATTCCCAATGAGTGTAGTAGTTTCTTCTCAGTTTGCCTCAAAATGCCTTATTACTCATTGAAAGTCCATGACCCTAAATCAATCAAATTATGTACCTTACACTTCAATGCCCCATAATTCTCTGTAGTATGCCCGAGCTTCCCATGTGGTATCCACATATTGCATTAACATCATACCCTTCAAAAAATGGGGGTTATTTCGATTTAGACTGAATTTGAGTCACAAGATTCTTGTCAACCAGTATTGGGAGCAGTTCTTCATATGCCATTGGAATTTCTCCAATATGAGTCTTCTCTCGGGTCACTCTATAAGGCTTGGTCTCATGATTAACTGAATAAGACCTCACTATATTGACCTCAACTCCTTTCTCGACGTCAGTACTATCAGAGCCTCTTATCCAACCATTCTTGATAGTTGTTTCGGTCATTTCTCCATACATGACGATGTCAGAGAAATTCTTAGTGGTAACCCCTATCATGTAATTAATATAGGGGAATTTTAATGTATTGATGAACAAAGCAGTAAACTCCCTTTCAGCCACTGGTGGATGTACTTAATAAGCAACATCCCTCAATCATTGTAAACATTGTCAGAAGCTCTCGTTACACTTCATATTCATGTTTTGCAATATTATTTGATCAGGGGTCATATCATTCATGTGCTTGTATTGACCAAACACTGCTTGAGCTAAGTCTTTCTAAGAATTGATTTGAGTACGTTTTAGCTGGTTATACCATTTGGAAGCAGGTGTCCAGATAAACTGTCTTGAAAACAGTGGATCAACAACTTCTAATTCTCTATATAACCAATCATCTGACGACAATACATGGTGATATGAGATGAAGGGCATGTGGTCCCATTATACTTCACAAAATCTGGAACCTTGAACTTTGGTGGGAGAACCAGGTCGAGGATCAAACTTAGCTCTTTGGCATCAAACCCATATAATGACTCGACCATCTCCTTAGATTTTACCACCTCTTGTATACTTTTAAGTCGTTGTGTGAATTTTTTCTTCTCAGCTGATTTATTCAGGTTATGGTCCTCATTATCAGTACAGAAATCACCTAGCTTCAACCCAGAAGGATCATGATAGTCAATGGGGAATATAGCTCCAGCTTGAAGTTGTGGGTTCTCAACAATGAATTAGACTGGTGGTCGAATTTCCTGATATGCAAAGATGTGCTTAGGAATGTGAACATACCCAAAACCCAAAAATATTTCTTTTATCTTATTCAGTAGATCGAGCTGAGAGTTTGCGATATCAGCCTTAATTTTAGCAAGTTTGCTTATCACTTCTTCTTATATCTCTTTCTGCTTTTTCTCAATTTCGAATAACCTATCCTATGTTTATTTAGGCATTTTTCTTGTGTCGTACGGGTGCCGAGTGTTATTTCTACTAGTACGAACCAGGATCACTTCGATCGAAAACCTTATCTTATTATTATTATTATTTGAATGAATAAATGTTTTAATGCATGATTTGGAAATGTATTAAGAAATAGAAATATAAATGTAATGCAAAATGAATGTATGCAAAAGACATTGATCCAAAAATAATTGTTCAAAAAATAATTCTTAAAGAACTGACGATGTCTCTGTACAGTGGGAAAGCAAAAATCGAAGGTTTATGGAAATAAATCTAGCTCTATCTTCTAGCTCTTGAATTCTTGTGAGTAGTCGGATAATGTATTGTTCTTCATTACACTTTGGCATCATTAAAATCCATATCAAAGATTAATTAAGCTCGTGATCTTCAACTTCTCCCCTCAGTATTGAATCATGTTGAGCTCAGACTGTTACTTTAGTAGATAGACTGTCTCTTAATTCAATACCTTCTAATGCTAATAACTATTTCGAGGATTAATATCTTTGATGATATGATATGCATGAAACATGTTTTAATTCCAAGGTAATTATCATACAACAACTTTCAAAGAACTCACAACGTCCCAATATGTCAAAGCATATATAACAATATCTACCCCTTCGTGTGGCGTTGTCATTTTAAAAACATTCTAATTTGATAATAACCTGGGAGTTAACACCAGGTTTATGTACAAAATAAAACAATATGACAAGGAAAATATGTTAGCAAAAATAATATTCAAAGAGAGGAAATGTATGTTAGTGAAATATGAAAAAATTTAAATTCAACTGGCAAATAAACCATAAAATATAGTTAATAAAACAGACAGAGGAAATTAAAACCCTAGCCACCTATGTTCTAGTTCACATGCATTTATTCAAAAATAATCTATTGAATAAATTAAAAGACGAAAGTTAGAGTTTATTTCTCCTTTGTGTACACTTATTTGGCTACTTATGGGCAAAAATTCGGCATGGTCTTAGATCGGGTGGGTTTCTACGGTTTATTATATGCAGAGTTTCGGTTCTAGGAGTAAAGGTACTGGAATTGTCCTTGTCGGTGCCCCCTTGGGCTAGCCATACCCTCAATCATCACCCATTATAGGCTTAAGCGGATCGAGTTCAATTCGAGAGGGCACATTTCCCTATGCCTTACACAGAGAATAAATTCTCACGAAGACATAGGGTATATGAACCTGGGAAGCTACTTGCTAGGTCTGACATGGAGAATAAATTCTCACGAAGACATCGCTTTAACTCCCACTTAAAGGGGAAAGAGCTCGAGTATAGAGCTTATGTTTATGCATTGCACGTATTATGTGTGAGGAGAAATTTTCAAACCTTTGACAAACAACCACACAAAAATTGAACTAAAACGAATTCAAAATTTTAATATATAAAAATCAATCAAATACAAACATTAGTATACAAAGATATAAAATAAAAATAAAATAATAGAAAAATAAAAGAATTGAAAGAAATCAAAAGAATCATGAATTAAATAAAATTGAATTCTCAATTTCCAACTATAAAGACAATATATAATTTATTTAGGGCTTGATCCACTAAATCCCCAGCAGAGTCGCCAAGCTGTCGTAACCAATTTTCGGTGATACGACGTGTCTCGACTTATTTGTGAAAAAATCAATTTTTGTAAAAGAACTGTTTTGGAGTCGCCATCGACCTTTTGGGTTAGGTAGGTCGAATACTCATAAACAACCTTTTAAAATAGTTTCTAAGAAAACATCATTTTAAAAGATACACCAATCAACATGTAACCAAAAATTCATTCTTTTTTAGTAATAAAAAAAGTGTTTGGGGGTCGATTACGAGCAGGGAAGGATAAGTACCCCCACAACGCCCAAAATTGGTACCTCATCGATTATAAATTGTCCCTAATATTATAAATCTAAGAATTCAAATATAAATTTAAGTTACGATCTTATTATTCTAAATTCAACCATACAATATTTATTTAACGAGAAATTCTAAGGAAAAATGGAAAATATTCTAATATTTCCAATCGAAGAGAAAATAATACCTAGAATACTTTAGTATGAATATTTCTCTTTCAAACTGAAATAAAAAGAATATAATTATTTCTCCAAGAACTCGATATTAAAATAATTTGATTCGACCAAAATAATAAATTAAGCCAATTTGAACAAATTTAATTAATCATGATAGATGATGAAAGTTTAAAATTGAATGACAAAAATATAAACACAATAAAAAGCAAAGACCCAAAAAGTAAGCATCAAACAAATATAAGTGCTTAAATAAAATAAAATCATAAATAACATAAGGATCAAAATACAATATAGCAAAATAAGGCATTCAATGTGATAAAAATATGAAACATGCATATATACTCATGGGACTAAAATAAAAAAAACAGAAAATAAAGTGCAATAATCAAAGGAGTAGATTTAAAGTACTAAAAAATGAAGGGAAAAATAAAAGACAGAAAATTAAAGTAATGAAATTAAATAAATAAAAAGTAAAGGGAAGAAATTTAAATGCGCATAAAATTAAATAACAACAATAAATGAGCAATAAAAATAAAAAGTAAATGTTAATTTTTTAATATTTAACCCGGGCCATAAATAATGCGAGTCGTACCCCGGGGCGGGTCTTCGCAAGGTCGTACTATGGTTTGAACATAAAATAAATAAATAAATAAAAATTAGTGGTTTGTGTTAGTAGTTAGTGGTTAGATGTTAGTAATTAGTGGTTAGTGTTAGAAATGTTAGCAGAGTCCGGACCATAATAATGTGAATCGTATCCCAGATCGGGTCACCGTAAGGTCGTATAATAATTCAAACAAATTAATAAAAATTAACAGTTAGGAGTTAATAAAGTCTGGACCATAATAATGTGAAACATACCCCTGATCGGGTCACCACAAGGTCATATAATAATTTGAAAACTAATAACATTAAATAAATAATGGAATTAATACATCATATTCGAAACAAATAAATAATAATATTAATAGTGACCATAGTATAAAAAATTATAAAATAGCAGCTAAATTATAACAAATAAAATAGCAAAAATAGTGACAAAATTGAAATAAAATAAAACAGAGGGGTCAAAATCATAACAAATAAAAACAGAAAAACATGGTGACCAAGATGCAAAAACACAGGATAATTAGGAGGGTTTATGCGTAATTTACCCACGAATTTAGGACTAAACATAAAATCACGCTAAAAGTCCAAGGATCCTAGTATGGTTTACCCTTTTTCTTAAAACACAAAACATCTCCCCCCATTTCAAGTAGTCTGACCGAGAACCTTACTAAGCTTCAACAACTCATTTGGCCGCTGTTGGCGGCCCTCACATGTCGGCTATTGGGTCGGTCACCCCCACACTACAACTCGTGACCCTGACCACGACAAAAGGAAGCCCGACCGATGGCTTGAACGACCGAAAACTTCTTCCCCTTCCCCTGTTATCTTCCTCTCTCACTATTTCTCTCCTCCTTTCATGTGGCCGGGAAAGCCTAATCCAGCTCCAACACCGGCAATACTCACAAAGAACTCATCAACGTCATCGGCCACCACAAACCCGAGGAACCTCCTCGACCAAAAAAACCAAATCGACCCTCTCCCTTCTCTCCTCTCTTCCTATGGAGTGAAAAATATCTTCATTCATTCCTTTTTTTCTCTGGCAAAAAAGGGGTTGTTACAAAGCTGGTTGGGGTTATTATAACGCCTAACTAATACAATATATTATTATTATTATTATTATTATTATTATTATTATTATTATTATTATTATTATTATTATTATTATTATAAAATAATAAAACAAAGAAAAAAGGGAATAAAAATGGTGGTTACATATACCAATATATATTAATAATATAAATTTTTATATAAGATAAATATAAATAAAGATAGATACAATTAATAAAATAATTAATTAATTAAAGAAAAAATTAATTTTAGAATGGGCACATGTTTAGGGGTGAGTGTTCGATCGAGTAGAGTAAAAACAATTGAGTTATTCAAGCTAACAAGTCTTATTTTACAACTCATAGTTTGACTTGAAATTTTTTCGAATCAAGTCAAGTTTATTAAATTTGAGTCAAGACGATTTTTCGAGTTTCTATTTAAATTTAATTATAAATATTTATAATCTTATTTGATTCCAATTTAAATGACTTTCTATAATCATATACAATACAAATATATTTCTTTATATATATATATATATATATATATATATCATACAAAGTTGAAGGACTTGACTCAAACTTGAAAATCAATCCACTAATTACTAAAAATTTTGAGTGATTCGATTTGTATTTTAAAAATAGATTTAAACTTGCAATTTTTTCAAGTTGAGTTGAATTTTTAAAATTACAACATGAACTCAATTCAAATCAAGTTTTTCAAGTTGAATCAAATTGAAAAAAAAAATATTTTTTCAAGTTGAATCAAATTTCGCTAACTCCTAAACGTATCCACCTAGATTAAGACTGAATCATCCACTAACTACAACAATACACTACTTTCATGCACACCATATCAACTTACATTTTTTATATTAATTATTTCAATTTTATGGGTAGACTACATAAATTATCACTTTCTTTTGAGTTATATAAATTTTTTCTCACTGAATTTAAAAAAACATTTTGATAACTTTCATTTTATTTTAATTAAGATTTGGTCACTTTCGTTTTGTTTTACTTAAGATATGATCATTGAATGTTAACAATCGTTAAATCTTTAACGGTTTATTGATGTGACACAACAAATAAATAAAATTAAAATTACATCATTTTCACGTAGATAATACGTGGATTAAGTTTTGGTCACTTTCCTTTCATATTTGTACACTTTTTCTCATCAAATTTAAAAACCATAAGTTTTGATCACTTACGTTATTGTTTTATTTAGTTTAGGTTACTTATGTTACTGTTTTATTAAGTTCTTATGACTTAGACGTTGAATGGTGTTAGTTTGATGATGTGATCCACTAGTAAAATGGTTTAATTTTTATTTTTAAGCCCTAAACTTTAGACAAAATATTAATTATGGATTTTTGTGTTAATTTAATTTAGTCAGGGACACCATTTCAATTTACCCATTTTTTAATATTTTTCTCCTGAACCCCCAATACTGCTCATATTCTCCCAGCTTTTTATTCAGATATATTCGCTCCATTGAAATAGTCTTTTTGTTTCTAATTATTAGTTGTAATTATTTGAAGTTAAATTAGGTGGGTTCTCAGTTGTACGAAAAGTTATAAAAAGAAGCAATGAAGATCGTGAAAAATGTAGAGAATTCGCCATTAAAATTCTGAAAAGATTTACCATCACAGCGACGCCACTGCCTCGAGCTGAGAAAACTATAACTAATTCAATGGTGGCGTTATTAACGACATGATATCAAGTTTCTATATCTGATGAGTTACTGACCAACGAAATCCTCGTGATGCGAAATTATCGAAAATTTTTGTCGTATTCGAACGTGATAGACCTCTAGGATGTTTACGAAGATCAATATGACGTTCACTTAGTATTGGAACTCTGCTCCAATGGTGAGTTTTGCAATCAGGTTGTTGCAGAAATGAGATTCATGGAGGCTGGCGTAGTGGTGGTGATGCAACAGATCATGCAGACCGTAAGGGTTAACGGTGATTCATATGGATCTATAATCAAAAATTACTTGTTCTCAAGCAAAAACAAAGATTCAACATTGAATATCATGAACTTTGGATTGAGTTCAGCTGATGAATTCATAGATCCAGTTATCGGGTTGTTTGGATACATTGATTTTGTTTCACCAAAGGTGTTTTCTCATGGAAAAATCACCATGAATAGTGATATCCAATTATCGGGTTATTTGGATCCATTGATTTATTTTCTTGTTCCTTGTTGGATTTAACATTCTACAATTTCAATCTTTGGAAATTTAATTTTAGTTTGTATAACTGAGATTACCTAGCTTCATTTTATCTCTGGATGCATACATTCTTCTTTTTCTCTAAACTTGTGGTGTAATTATTTGTTATTGGAAGTTGAAAATATTTCATTATTATTGAAATGCAAAATGAGTCCTTGAAAGAAGGCAAATGGAGCAATGAGGCAACGGAACAGAGATGTCTGAAGAAGAAGTAGGGAGAAGATGAACAAAAATGGGGTTGGGAAGAAAACCTATTAAAAATGGATAAATTGAAATGTTACCTCTAAACTAATTTGAATTTACAAAAAAGACCCATAACCAATATTTTCTCTAAAGTGTAAGGGTTAAAAATAAAAATTAAATCATTTAAATAATGGGTCATGTTATCAAACCAATGACATTTAACGTCCAAATGACCTAAACTTAGTAAAACGATAACACAAATGACCAAAATTTAATAAAACAATAACGTAAGTAACCAAAACTTATGTTTTTTAAATTTAGTGAGCAAAAGTGTACAAATATGCAAAAGTGTACAAAGGTGATAACTTGGGGGCTTTGCAACCTTAGTTTGGAATTCTAAAGGTAAGATTCATAACCTCCATCTTTAGAGCTTAAAATCAAGCCCTCAACCTCTTCATTTCACCTTGATAACCAAATATCAATTTTGTGGGGATTTATGAAAATTAAGTGTTTCAATAATTTTTCAGAGAGTTTAAGCCTTAAAAAGTGTTCTTAAACCCTTTTTAACCTTTAAATCAAGCTAGTAACTTAAGTGTTTGACTATTGCCTAGTGAGAGAAGTTAGAGAAAGCTCCAAGGTCAAAAGGAATGAGAAACTAGTGCTTGGTTGAACTTTGGGTGTTTCCAGTAGATTAGGATTACAAGGTAACTCACTTCTAACTCAACTCTACTATAATGTAGATCACTAGATGAGTTTGTTAGCTCGTATGAGCCATGAAGCATATTCATGGTAGATTTCAGTTTTTGGTGTTTCTTAACATGTTTATGGACTTATTATGACCCCTGTTATCATACATGTATAGAAGTGTTGGAGAGTCATTTTCGTGCCCAAAATAGAGTATTTTTGGCCTCAAGTATCGGTACTAGAAGAACAGTACCGATAATGGTCTTCATACGCTAAAACCAAAGGGGTTTTAAGTTAAACGTATCGATACTCATGCAATGGGTATTGATACTATAGGTAAGGTATCGATACTCGTAGGGTGGTATCGATACCAAGTTTACTTAGCATATTCTAGTAGCCACTTTTTGGTATCAGTACTCATGGAAGTATCGATACCGAGGGTAGAGTATCGATACCCCCAAATAATAGTATCGATACTTAGGTATTTTTCAAAACATCAAAGCCAAATTTGGAATCAATACCCAAGAAAATATTGATACCAAAGATCAGGAGTATCAATACTCAAACTAAATTATAGATACTAATTATTTTCTATTAGCCTTTAATAAGTCAGTAGTATTGATACCTCAGAGTTAGTATCGATACCCAGAGGTAAGTACCAATATTGAAGGGCTTAGTATAGGTACGTGCAAACAGTTTTGGGTGAGAAAACTAAGGATTTTAAGGGGTAGACTTAAGGGACCCAATAATACCATAAAACTATAAAGTAAAACTACAAGTTTTGAACAATAAAAAACTCAGAACAACTATAAACAATAACAACTATGATGACATTAAACTAGCCCTTTTTGATGTTCGAGACATAATTAGGACACCCGAGTTACTTTAGCAGATAACGATCGTACAATTCATATATCTCAGTCAGTGCCAATGCGCTTCAATTGCCAGCTAGGCATAGATGCCTCAAGACTCGACGCAGTAAGTTGGACGGGTGTACTGTAATATCCTAAAAATCGGGTCAATTACTATAGTGAAATAATTTAAAATTTGGTAGGTTTAATTGAGTAAATTGAAAATTAAAAGGAATGGTTTAGGAAATTGGGTTTAAGACTAATTAGTAAGAATGTAAGAATAAAGGGGCAATTTAGTCTTTTTGAAGAAATAAATATAATAATCATTTAAATTGGGAAAGCTGAAAAAGATTGGGTTCTCTTCTTTTTCTCGTTGTTCCCCCGGTGCTCCCCATAGCAAAGGTAAGGTTTCATCGAGTTAGTTTTTCCTTTTGTTTATGGTTTGGTTTTGAAACCTTAAGTAATTTAGAGGCTTAAGGAAGGTTTAAGAAGGATTAAAACTAAGTGACTAGTGAATTATTTGAGATTGAAGAAAATAGGTTTTTGAGTGATATGATGAAGTATGAGTTTGTTTTAGGTTTACAAGTAAATTTGACTTGTCAAAGAACTAAAAGAGAGATTAGAAGCCTTAGATGTGATTTAAAACATGTATGGAAAAGTGGTGTAATTCTTGGTTTGGAGTGTTCTTTAAAGATTTTTGATGTTATAAGAAGATTATTGAAAGAAAGTTAGTTGGGATTAGTAGTGATGAGTTTAACGGTATTGTTGGAGGAAAAGTAAGAGATTTAGACGAAATTGGGAAAAAATCAAAATGAAAACTGGAAAATATGGGTAAGGGTATCGGTACTGGAAGAACAATACAAATACTATAGGTTTAAATTTGGGGAAATAGGATGAACAGTATCGATACTTATGCAGTTAGTATAGATACTATTGTGGGTATCAATACTAAGAGGAAGGTATCAATACCATTAATTTCCATAAAGTATAAATGGTATTGATACTGAAGGGAGTATCGGTACCATAGTACAGAAGTATCGATACCATGGTAGGGGTACCGATACTATTGAGTCTGAAAAATTAAGATAAGACGAATTTTCATAGAAATTGATTATAATAGTACTTTTAAGTATTATTAAAAGTATAAATGTTAGATAGTATACTAACATTGGTATGTTATGTGTACTTAATGGATGTTTGTGTAGATCGTAATCAAGCTCCTGAGTCAAGGAATCTGAAAGGTAATGATAAAGTCGCAGAATAGTCAGACTACATTTGAGAATTGTTGTAAGGCAAACTAGGTGAGTGCATTTATTATGTATATTAAGAGTTATAGATGCATGTTGTTAAAGGCATATGTTGCATTTTTATATCAGTACTATAGGCACTAAGTGTGCAACCCACGGAATTCATCATATGTTGATGAACGACCGTATAGGCACTAAGTGTAACACCCCCAACCCGTATCCAAATCGGATATGAATCCGAGGTGTCACATTGACTTTTCAAATCCTCTACTTTTACAAGATACTGAAAATTGAATTTCACATTTAAAATAAAACCGAATAAATTGTATTAAATAAAACATATGATTTTACAAAACATATCAGAGCATATCCACTTCAAATATTTAATTACATGCCAACTACATTCAATATAATAAATTACATAGGATTAAATTCTTTTTTGATATGATCTTCGGAAAGGAAAAGCCGACCTGATTTTCTTAACTTTGCTCCTCTTACTACTCGGAACCTACGTATGAAACACTCACATGCTAAGTCTTTGACTTAGTGAGGCATATAAATTATATAATAAATATCTTAATTACTTAACAACACATGATCATTTCATATAATAATATCATACAAAAACCATAAAACATTTCATATAAGCATATGCATATATGTACATATTCCCTCATTATCATCATCATCATCATTATCATTAATCCAGTTAAAACATATAATGTTGTACTTAATCTTAGTAAAACATCATATAATACAACAATCATAATATTTTCACAAAGCAAATCATGTAACATTACCCACTGTTTATTTATATTATTTCTTTTAATAGCCCATAGTACATTTTTTAGAACTAAAGATATGTGAGTGCATTGAGGTTGTGCACAAATGTTGTCACCACAACTCGTATAAAATGCACCGAAGTGCCGCATAGAAATGCACCAAAGTGCCGTATAGTAATACACCGAAGTGCCACATAGAATGTCCAAAATGACCACATAGATGTCCCAAAGGACCGCGTAGAAATGTCCCAAAGGACCGCGTAGAAATGTCCCGAAGGACCACGTAGAATTGTCCCGAAGGACTGCGTAAAACCCTCGACTCTTGGCATGCCAATTATACCCCTAGCTCTCATATCACATACTATAGGATTTACCATTTATATTATTTATTAAATCTTATTTCATATAGAACAGTAATCATGTAGGTTATATGACATAACTTATATCATATGTTCCTTTAATCACGTAGATCATGTCACAAAGCTAATATCTTGTTCTCATATGTTCACATAGATCACATAGCACATAGAATAACATATGACACATAGCTTATCTCACAGTTTCATAAATGCACATAGTTCAGCTTTACATATATTATATCATATATTCATATAATAGTTTATGTCAATAACACATAACTTATTTTACTTTTTCACTTAATTATATAATTCCATTATACCCAGTTCACACAGATTATCACATAATCGTGTACTTATTTAGCTTATGATCATATCGTTTATATCTCATTTTCATATACTGACATAGATCATATCACATCACTTATATACTAGTTTCATATATTCATTTAGATTAGTTTCACATAGCTTGTTACATAGACATGTATTCACATATATCATATTCACATAGTTTATGTCTTATTCTCATATATCCATATAGATCATGGTCACATAGGATAACATATCACACATAGCTCATATATCATGATGCATATTACACGTAGACATATAATTGTATTCATGAAATCAGACAATGAAAACATTGGAAATAGACTTATCGCAAGTCTGATTTCCATAAAACATCATATACGTATTAGTATTCACTCACCTGGGCCTCACTAGTCAATATCTCTTATCTCTCACTTGATCAATCTTATCTTGTTGACTCATTTGATATATGCTTTCGTTCGATATCTACACAATATATGTGACTTATATGAATACTGAATTTTGAATTACTAATAATCAATCATTCAAACTTAATCTTAAAGAGACACTTGATTCACCAATTTCATTTCAATAGTATCGGTACCCATGGTATAGTACTGATACTTCCTAATTGTGGTATCGATACCACTCCTCAGTATTGATACCCTTATTACATACTGGAATCCATCTTTAAAAATGGTACCGATACCATTACTATAGTATCGATACCCTTGGTATCGATGCTACACCTCTAGTATCGATACTACACTACTGATTTGTTTAATTTCACCATATGGTATCGATACTATTCTTCGAGTATCGATACTCTAACCCAAATTCCATCTTTTTTTGCTTTGAAGTATCGGTACTATTCATCCAGTACCGATACCCCTTGCCCATAATTCACTCTTTTAACCAAAAAATTTACCAATACTTACCTAAATCTTCCATTTTGATTTCCTTTTAAGCATATAACTTAACTATACTTATCTATAACTACTTATAACACTTTAACACTACTTAATACCCTATATCTCACTAGAACACTTAGAATCTAAAAATTATACCAAACAATCATCATGTCTCATATCCAAAATTAACACTTTCAATTCCTTATTCTAACTGATGACTAGTCAATTATAACTTCAAAATTCGTTTACTAACTCTTTTCCATAAATTCACTTAAAAACCCTTTATGTTCAATCCCCCGTAAATTGCAATTCTTTTAGTTTCTACATCTTCTTAAGTTTCCATAATCTTTCCTAATGCTCCAAGAATCAAAACCATTCATAAATTTTAAGAAATAACCAACTACAAAAGAATCTCACATTGGCTATGGAGATCACGTTGAGAGGAAGAAGAAGGATGAAGAGTTTTTTGGAAAACCTTTTCTCTTCCTCTCCATAGCTCCACGTGGCTATTTAAAATAACCATAACCAATTTTTAATTCATTTACTTGTCAAATGACCATTATGCCTTTCCATAAATCCTTATTTTCTATTTAGTCCTACACCAAAATATTCCAATTAAGTCCCTGAACTATTTAATTTATCTAATTTAATCATTAAATCTTAAAATTTTGTCCGTACAAATTCTCACTATTTAAATTCAAACCAACTTAATAGTGTCCAACATTTCTTTTAAGTAAAACTCCAGGATAACTCTTTCTATGGCAATGATAAAAATAACTCAGTTTTACATCTTTAGCTTTTCCCTTTTCTTACCTATTTATACTTGACCCAAAAGAACTTTTCATCTTTCTCTCAAGATCCTTAAATCACTCTAGCAACAAAGGATCTCTAGAACACTATCTATCTGGAAAAACAATTACGTATTCAGAACTCTTAAAAATAGAAATATCTTTCACTTTTGAATATCAGTCACTACTTTAACCTTTCATGGTTACTATTAATAAACTTGTTTTAAATTTTCAAGAAATTCAATCCATTTCCTATCTTTTACTTCTTAGATTCTACACCTACTTTTAATCTTTAGAAATCTGTATAATTATAATGTCACTCATCATACAGATAATAATGTTCTATCAATACGGTAACCCCAATCCTTACCACTCAAGATCATGAATCAGTTGATTTCTTTTATTATTTTCTAATTACTTTACAACATAAACCAACCCTTTATTCTTGTACCATCTTTGTCCAAATTACAATGCACATATTCTTTTTATCATTTCAAAAGTAACATGATTATGTTTAACAACTTGATCAGAGAGAAATATAATCCTTGTCTCTTTAACTGCATTTACATGGCCAAACAAACACAACTTTAAACAACTCCATGTCAAACCTGGTTAACTTAGCCTCACATTTTTCTTCCAATCTTTTAAACTTTATTTCATTAACCCCTTACATAACCTTTTTAAACCTAAATAATATGCTTAAACTAACTATATGTCTATTCATTGATAGAATTGCTACAATTATTTTGAATTCCTGAGACCTTGTTCAGAAATTTCCACAACTTTGAGGTAACCTTAAATCTTCATCAGATATAATTAAGGTATATTCTTCACAAAATCAAACAATATTTTAATATAACCTTACGCACTTATCCAAGAAATATTCACCTCTTTAAAATAAAGGATGTTAACTTAATCAATTTCTTCATAAAAGTCCAAATTTAGTCTCCAAAGAAATTCTGATATTAGTATTCATGATAACTCTTTATCGTTTCCTCTAAGAATTGAAAATTTTATTACTTCTATACTAAACTCTATCAGTTAATTTCCTTAGTTATTTATTCTTTCACACATCAAACTCTTCTTGTAGCATAGGTCACGTCTTTTTTTTCTTCATGCTTCAATACTCTTTTCATATCACTTATACTCATCTCTAATTACAAATCTTTATCATATCCCCATAATCTTGATAGGCCGCACTACTTGCACAGAACCTTATTCTTTATCATTTCTTATACTTGTATTTCCTCCACTTGATTCATCAAGTACCAGATTCAAATACTCACCTAATTCATTTAAAATACTTATTCTACTTCAATTTATATAATTTTCACAAAGTTTTTCTTTAAACCTGACTTATTATCAATTAATCATTCTTAGCTCCTTATTTAATCTTCCAGCACCAGACCCTACTAATTGAGTATGTCTGGCTATTATCGAATTTGATCCTCTACTAAAGAGTACAGCTAATTCAAACCTAGTCTGAAGTTGAAAACCAGAATCTCTGCCTCTCTTTGATGGTGTTGAACTTTATGAAGCACCAATTCTCTTAATCATCTGGGAATTTTATTCTTCAAACCTCTTATTCTGAGCTATCTCTAGAGCTTTAGCGCCATTAACCACTTCTTGAAAAGGGGACAGATTCAAAACCAATAACACTCATTTAATTTAGGGTGCAAACCCTCTACAAACGAATCACATGCATCATTTTTCAGTCGGAATTAACTCAGTAGCAATTTATTCAACTTATTGAACTTGCACTCATATTCATAAACGGTGCGATTCCCCTATTTCAAACTCATAAACTCTTACTTCATTTGTCTTATAAACTGATCATCGATGTACTTATTCTTGAACTCTTCTAAAAATAATGACTACTTCACTTGATCTTTTAACATTCTCTTGGTGATATTTGTCCACCATACTCTAGCTTGTCGCGTAGTAACGATACTACTCCATTTAACTTCTCCACTTCGGAGCAGTGAAAACCTTCTAACCTTATATTCATATCATTTAACCAAATGTCCATAACAATAGGACCTTCCTCGTATTTACCCTTGAACTCGGGTACTCCTAACCCTTTTAACTCTTTCGCTACATTTATTCTAGGAGTTGAAGGAGTAGGAGGTTGAAAACGCGTCAGAATAACATTCAACATCCTCAAAACACTCACTGATCTTATACAGACACTTATCTGAGGTGTTCGCTCTTCACCCTGCATTACCATGGTAGATGAATTACTATTACCTTCAGGTATATCACCTCCCGCTTCACTTCGAAAGCTCTCATGCTCAGCCATCTAATATAACACAATAATTCAACTCTATTTACAAGATATCACACTCCTTACACTATCATATCAGAAAATTTTCACTTTGTGTTGGCATGTATATTTTTTCAAAACCACTTAACTTTGGTTTGAGCCTATAATCAGCTAAATCATAGCTCTGATACCATTAAATGTAACACCCTAACCCGTATCCGACCCGGATACGAATTTGAGGTGTCACATTGACTTTTTAAATCCTTTACTTTTACAAGATACTGAAAATTCAATTTCACATTTAAAATAAAACCGAATAATATGTATTTAATAAAACATATGGTTTTACAAAACATATCAGAGCATATCCGCTTCAAATCTTTAATTACATGCCAACTACATTCAATATAATAAATTACATACGATTAAATTCTTTTCTAATATGATCTTCGGAAAGGAAAAGTTGACATGATTTGCTTAACTTTGCTCCTCTTGCTTATCGGAACCTACGTGTGAAACACTCACACGCTAAGTCTTTGACTTAGTGAGGCATATAAAGTATATAATAATAATCTTAATAACTTAACAACACATGAGCGTTTCATATAATAATATCATACAAAAACCATAAAACATTTCATATAAACAGATGCATACATGTACATATACCCTCATTATCATCATCAACATCATTATCTACATCATTATCATTAATCTAGTTAAAACATATAATGTTGTACTTAATCTTTGTAAAACATCATATAATACAACAATCATAATACTTTTCACAAAGTAAATCATGTAACATTACCCACTGTTTATTTATATTATTTCTTTTAATAGCCCTAATGACCGCGTAGAACCCTTGAATCTTGGCATGCCAATTATACCCCTAGCTCTTACATCACATACTATGGGCTTTACTATTTATATTAGTTATTAAATCTTATTTCACATAGAATAGTAATCACGTAGGATATATCACATAACTTATATCATATGTTCCTATAATCACGTAGATCATGTCACATAACTTATATCTTGTTCTCATATGTTCACATAGATCATGTAGTACATAGAATAACATATGACACATAGCTTATCTCACAGTTTTATATATGCACATAGTTCGGTTTTACATATATTATATCACATATTTATATAATACTTTATGTCAATAACACATAACTTATTTTACTTTTTCACTTAATCATATAATTCCATTATACCAATTCACATAGATTATCACATAATCATTTACTTATTTAGCTCATGTTCATATAGTTTATATCTCATTTTCACATACTGACATAGATCATATCACATCACTTATAAACTAGTTTCATATATTCATTTAGTTTAGTTTCACATAGCTTGCTACATAGACATGTATTTACATATATCATATTCACATAGTTTATGTCTTATTCTCATATATTCATACAGATCATGGTCACATAGGATAACATATCACACATAGCTCATATATCATGATGCATATAATACGTAGAAATATAATTATATTCATGGAATCTGGCAATGGAAACATTGGAAATAGACTTATCGCAAGTCTCATTTCCATAAAACATCATATATGTATTAGTATGTACTCACATGGGCCTCACTAGTCAAAGCAACACTTATAACTCTAATCTCTCACTTGATCAATCTTATCTCGTTGACTCATCCGATACGTGCTTTCATTCGAAATCTACACAATACATGTGACTTATATGAATACCAAATTTTGAATTACTAATAATCAATCATTCAAACTTAATCTTAAAGAGACACTTGATTCACCAATTCAATATGAATATTATCAGTACCCATGTATAGTTTCGATACTTCCCAACTGTGGTATCGATACCACTCCTCAGTATCGATACCCTTATTACATACTGGAATCCATCTTTAAAAATGGTATTGATACCATTACTATAGTATTGATACCCTTGGTATCGATGCTACACCTCTAGTATCGATGTTACACCTCTAGTATCGATACTACACTAATGATTCATTTAATTTCACTATATGGTATCGATATTGTTCTTCCAGTATCGATACCCTAACCTAAATTCTGTCTTCTTTTACATTGAAGTATCGATACTGTTCATACAGTATCGAATCCCTTTACCCAGAATTCACTCATTTAACCCAAAAATTTACCAATACTTACCTAAATCTTCCATTTTGATTTCCTTTTAAGCATATAACTTAACTATACTTAGCCATAACTACTTATAACACTTTAACACTACTTAAGATCCTATATCTCACTAGAACACTTAGAATCTAAAAATTATACCAAACAATCATCATGTCTTAAATCCAAAACTAACACTTTTAATTACTTATTCTAAATGATTACAAGTCAATTATAACTTCAAAATCCATTTACTAACTCTTTTCCACTAATTCACTAAAACCCTTTATGTTCAATCCCCTGTAACTTACAATTTTTTTAGTTTCTACATCTCTTTAAGTTTCCATAATCTTTCCTAATGCTCCAAGAATCAAAACCATTCATAAATTTCAAGAAATAACCAACTAAAAAAGAATCTCACCTTAGCTATGGAGCTTACATTGAGAGGAAGAAGAATGATGAAGAGTTTTCTGGAAAACCTTTTCTCTTTCTCTCCACAGCTCCATGTGGCTATTTAAAATAACCATAACCAATTTTTAATTCATTTACTTATCAAATGACCATTATGCTCTTCCATCCACCCTTATTTGCTATTCAGTCCTACACCAAAATATTCCAATTAAGTCCCTGAACTTTTTAATTTATCTAATTTGATCACTAAATCTTAAAATTTTACAATTTGGTCTCTAACCCGGTGTTTGAGATGTTACTCTAAGTGTGCAACCCACAAAATTCATCATATATTGATGAACGACCGTATAGGCACCAAGTGTACAACCCACAGAATTCATCATATGTTGATGAACGACCGTATAGGCACTAAGCGTGCAACCCACGTAGTTCATCATATGTTGATGAACGACTGTATTGGCACTAAGTGTACAACCTACGGAATTCATCATATGTAGATGAACGACCGTATAGGCACTAAGTGTGTAACCTACGAAATTCATCATATGTTGATGAACGACCGTATAGCCACTAAGTGTGCAACCCACGAAATTCATCATATGTTAATGAACAACCGTATAGGAACTAAGTGTGCAACCCATGGAATTCATCATATGTTGATGAACGACCGTATAGGCACTAAGTGTGCAACCTACAAAATTCATAATGAGCTTATGAATGACCATATCGACATTACGTGTGCACCCCAAAGAACGTATACTGTTATGAAAATAATAAATTCGTATTTTGATAGTTATGATATACTTATGTTTTAATTACGACATTTAGGTGCAACTCATGTACCATGCATTTTCATTTAACATATATTGGGCAAACAAAAGATAAATTAGAAAATAATGATTGATAAGTATGTTGGGCATACTAAAGATATTTATCATGTTATTTGATTGAAGATTGGTTCGCCAAGCTTATTTAATGTATTGTATGAATTATACGATTTTCATTTGTATTTTGATAATTTGGGATATGCTTATATTTAAGTATAATTCATTTTGTATTACTATGTCTCACTAAGTAAATACTTAGTGTGTGTTGGTTTCACGTGTAGGTAAAAGCCGAGATTAGAAGTAAAGAGTACCAAGCAACTCTAAGCATCAATGAATATACTGTGATATCAATAAGACATTATATGATGTAATTTTTGACCTAGTTTAGTGGCATGTACTTATGAATGTCCTATTAGCTCTATTTAAATCGTTTGGAAATTGGTTTGCAATAGATTAATTGAATCGTCTTATGTTGATTTTAAATAGGGATAATATAAACTAGTATTGCTAATTGGAGTAGACGCTTTAATATATATAATGGAAGATGTCTTATAAACCATAATATTAAATTATTTTATCTAAAGAAAACAAAAATTTTACCAATCTTCAAGTGCCGAAAATGTTTTAAAAGTCATGTGACATATGTGACTCGTGTATGAAAAAGTATATGGGAAAATGGGTGTTACATGTATGTTTTCGATACAGTCTTAGATCTCACCCTAGATACCTGAAGGTATTTTAGGAAGACCAGAGGGGTGTGTGCTTCGAGATGTAGAACCATCAGCCACACCATGATGCTACCTCAGCATACCTCAACAATTCATGTTGGTGTTCTTATGTCTTCATACTTATGCCACTAGCATGCACATTTAGTGAATGCATGTAATATAGTACAATTATTAGTGTGACACTAAGCTCGTAACTTGAGTGCTCAAAATGTGACTTCATACACATGTTCTTAGGAGACCGTCCATAGAGCGTTATCTTCACCAGATATTCCAATATAGCCGAGGCTTCAGAGTACACCCTGATTTGTATTAGAGGGCATACACTATTGTAAACCCCTTTTGTATTCATTCGTAACTCTATTTTGATTTAAAATCAATGTATTATTTTGGATGATTTGGGAGCTCTCCCGTATTTTATAAACAAAAATTTTTGGGTTAGCCACTTTAGTGGTCCCATGTGACACTTTAATCCTTTGGTCTTCGGGTCAAATTGGATTAGGGTGTTACATATTATTTAAGTGAAAATGATGTAATTTTAATTTTATATATTTATTGTGCCACATCCACATCAGCAAACCGTTAAAGGTTTTAACGACCATTAACCTTTGACCACACCTTAATTACGAAATGGAAATGACTAAATCTTATGTTTTTTGAATTCAATGACCCATTAACCTTTGACCACACCTTAATTACGAAATGGAAATGACTAAATCTTATGTTTTTTGAATTCAATGACAAAAAGTTTATAAAATTCAAACGAAATGATCATTTCTGTAATTTATCCTAATTTTATTTGTTGGAATAGACAACAATAAAACTAGTAAACCTATAAAATGACTTTAATAAAAAATATATTATTCTCTTTAAAAATTTAAATTCAAATAACTATTTTTACAAATATGTATACATTATTAATAATTTAAAATATTTAAAATAAATATCATCTTATAATTATTAAAAAACTTTGGAGTTGAGCATAAATTCTGTCAGTGAAAGTATTGATTGTGTGATTCCTTTTCATAGAATAGACTTGTTTTACTCCTACTATATATTATCCATTTCATCCTTATGAATTTTTTTTAATTAATCTGATGTAAATACAATACAATATATATTTAAAGAAAACTCTTAATCTTTTAACATTGAACGCTCACATTCTTGATATCTATGATATTTAAATTCGAATCCTCAAAAATCAACAACAATTTTTTTACCACAAATATCACTATGTAATTGCTTCGTCCTTATGAATTTACGAGTGAGACTTTTTTATTATTTGTTTTCATTATCTTTACTGTTATGTATGGCTCATAAAAAGTCTCGTTGTGGGGTTACGAATTATGTGGGTTGGGGGTGTGGGGGCGCAGCCCTCGCGGTACGGTACAGGGTTGATTTTGTAATTATGTACCAGGGTTTTCTATTATAAATAGAGATGTACCTAGACCTAAAATATCATTGAAAAAACTTCTAGCGCCGCCTAGGCACCGAGGACGTAAGCACATTGCCGAACCTCGTAAAATTCTCGTGTTCTTTTGTTTTCTTTACCCGTTTTCGTCAACAATTGGTATCAGATGTCAGGAGCAAAATTCGAAGTCGCGAAATTCGATGGTCAGGGTAACTTCGGATTATGGCAAACGAGGGTGAAGGATCTATTGGCGCAGCAAGGGATCTTGAAGGCTTTGCGACCTACAAAGCCGGCGTCGATGGATGAGGAATATTGGGAAGAATTGCAGCAGCGAGCGGCAGGAACCATACGATTATGCTTGGCGGACGAGGTCATGTATCACGTCATGCATCTATCGTCTCCAGACGAAATTTGGAGGAAGTTGGAAAGTCAGTTTATGTCCAAATCCTTAACGACAAAACTGTATCTGAAGCAGCGGTTGTATGGGCTGAAGATGCAGGACGATCACGATTTGGCGCAATACGTGAATGTCTTCAATCAAATCGTTTCTGATCTGGCTCGGCTTGATGTGAAAATTGAGGATGAAGACAGAGCGATGATTCTGTTGTGTTCGTTGCCTTCCTCTTACGAACACATGGTGACTACTCTTACATATGGGAAAGAGACTATCAACGTTGAGGAGATTACTGCAGCCTTGTTGGCTCACAACCAGCGGAAGCAGAATGCAGGGGAAAGCTCTCAAGCCGATAGCTTATATGTCAAGGGTAATCGAGAACGTGGACGGAAGCCAGAGAAGGCAGGGTCCGGGAAGCGGAATTCCAGATCCAAATCCAGGGATAAAACGATTCACTGTTACAAGTGCAAGGAGGCGGGACATATGAAGCGAGACTGTCCGAAGTTGAAAAAGCAGACTGATGAGAAGCGTGATGGCTCATCCAAGTCTGTGAACGTGGTCGAGGGTGATATGCTTTCTATTTCAACGACACAATTGACGGATGCTTGGATTCTTGATTCTGGATGTTCTTATCACATCACGCCAAATAGGGAATGGTTTTCGACATACAGGCCGGTTAATTCTGGTTCGGTTTATTTGGGTGATGATCGATGTTGCAATATTGTTGGTATTGGTGATGTCAGAATTAAGATGCACGATGGCTCCGTTCGGACGTTGAGTGTGTTCGATATCCCAGACTTGAAGAAGAATTTGATTTCCTTGGGCACTTTGCACAGAATGGTTTTATCCCTAAGGCTGACGAGGATAGGGAAACCATTAGGATTGTTAAAGGAGCATTGACTGTGATGAAAGGCAAGATGACTGCAGGGAATATCTACAGATTGTTAGGGAGTACCGTTGCAGGTGGAGTTCACTCTGTTGAGTCCTGTGATGATACGACAAAATTGTGGCATATGCGCCTTGCTCATCTTAGTGAACGTGGTATGGCAGAATTACACAAGAGAACTTGTTGCATGGTGTCAAAAGCTGTAAGCTCGATTTTTGCAAGTATTGTGTTCTTGGTAAACAGACTAAAGTCCGTTTCAAGACTGCGAAGCACACTCAAGGGATTCTTGATTATGTGCATTCTGATGTATGGGGCCTTCCACGACATCGTCTTTGGGTGGATCTAGGTACTATGTTACTTTTATTGATGATTTTTCACGGAAAGTTTGGGTGTATTTTTGAAACAGAAATCTGAAGTTTTTGAGAAGTTCAAGCTGTGAAAGCTGGTAGAAAACCAAACATGACGAAAAATCAAGTGTTTGCGGTCTGACAATGGTACGGAGTACAGATTCACAGTTCCTACAATTCTGTAAGGAGCATGGGATTCAGAGGCATTTTACAGTGCGCAAGACACCACAACAGAATGGTGTTGCGGAACGAATGAACAGGTCGTTGAATGAAAGAGCCAGATGTTTGCGGTTGAATGCGGGGCTTCCCAAACACTTCTGGCTGAGGCTGTTAACATGGCGTGTTACCTTATCAACAGATCGCCAAGGGCATCGCTGGCTGGGAAAGTTGCAGAAGAGGTATGGACTGGTCATGATGTTTTTGATAACTTACGGATTTTGGTTGTCCTGCTTATGTGCATGTACCTGCTGATGAGAGATCCAAACTTGATGCAAAATCGAAGGAGTGCATTTTTCTGGGTTACAAGAAAGGTGTCAAAGGATTCAAGTTCTGGGATCCAGTTGCGAAGAAAGTTGTGATTAGTAGAGATGTCGTTTTTGATGAACAATCCATGTTGCAGCAGAAGCAAGACAACAGTGGTGGATTTCGAGCAGTTTCCAGTTGAGAAACCAGAACTTCTCAACGACTTCTGGTGGTTCCACTACGGATGATTTGCAGGATTATAGTCTCGCCAGAGACAGGGTGAGACGGACGAATATAAAGCCTCCGAACAGATTGGGTTTTGAAGACTTGGTATCTTTTGCACTTATTGTTAGCAGTGATGATCCGGTTACTTTCATGATGTCGTTACTAGTCAGGAAAACGACAAGTGGATGGCAGCCATGGTTGAGGAGATGGAGTCTTTGAATCACAATCGCACATGGGTTAGTTCCCCTTCCTGAGGGTAAGAAGCCGATTGGTTGCAAATGGGTGTATAAGAAACCAGTAGTAACAGAAAAGAGGGGGAGAAGTTCAAGGCTCGTTTGGTAGCGAAGGGTTTTTCACAGCAGAAAGGAGTTGATTATGATGAAATCTTTTCTCCTGTGGTCAGGCACACTTCAATCCGAGCAGTACTTGCATTGGCTAGTTGGGATTTGCATTTAGAGCAGATGGATGTTAAAACTGCTTTTTTGCATGGTGATTTAGAGGAGCAGATCTACATGCGGTAACCTGAAGGTTTCACTCAACCTGGAAACGAGCATTAGTTTGCAGATTGAAGAAATCTTTGTACGGGTTAAACAGTCTCCGAGACAGTGGTATAAACGTTTGACTCCTATATGATCAAGATTGGCTACAACCGATGTGAGTATGATTGTTGTGTCTATGTTAAGAGCCTTGATGATGGTTCTTTTATTTTTCTATTACTGTATGTTGATGATATGTTGTGCTGCGAAGAACATGGATGATGTTATCGGTTTGAAAACTTTATTGAGTCGGGAATTTGATATGAAAGATTTAGGTGCTGCAAAGAAATTCTTGGAATGGAAATTTGCAGGGACAGAGACTCAAGGAAACTGCGGCTATCTCAACGAGGTTATTGAGAAAATGCTAGAAAGGTTTGCGAGCAGCGCGAAACCAGTTAGCACTCCATTGGCGAATCACTTTAAGCTCTCATCAGAACAGTGCCCCAAGACAGATAAGGAAGCTGAAGATATGGCAAAGGTTCCGTATTCTAATGCTGTTGGCTGCTTGATGTATGCGATGGTATGTACTCGTCCTGATTTAGCTCATGCTGTTAGTCAAGTTTGTAAGTACATGTCTAAACCTGGTAAGCACATTGGGAAGCAGTCAAGTGGATCTTCGGTACTTAAAGGGTACTGTGGGACATGGAATTGTTTTTGGGAGTCAGCGGGATAATCCTTTGGTTGTAGGATATGGATTCAGATTATGCAGGTGACTTGGATAATAGAAGATCTACGACAGGGTATGTGTTTACTCTTGGTGGAGGGCCTATTTGCTGGAAGTCTACTGTTCAATCTGTCGTGGCACTATCTACAACTGAAGCTGAATACATGGCAGCGGCTGAAGCTGCAAAAGAAGCTTTATGGCTTACTGGTTTAGTGAAGGAGTTGGGTGTTCAACAAGGTGGAGTTCAGTTGCTTTGTGATAATCAAAGTGCTATTCACTTGGCTAAGAATCAGGTGTATCGTGCTAGAAAAACATATTGATGTAAGGTTCCACAAGATCAGAGAGTTGGTTGCATCTGGAGAGGTTTTGTTTCAGAAGGTACATACTGATGAGAATGCCGCTGATATGTTCACCAAGCCAGTTACGACAGACAAGTTCAAGCATTGCTTGGACTTGTTGAATGTTTCGAGTTGTTAAAGAAGCAAGGTAACCCAACCCACATTGAAGTTTCCAAGGGGCAGGATATTCGCCAAGGTGGAGATTTGTTATGTATGGCTCATAAAAAGTCTCGTGTGGGGTTACGAATTATGTGGGGGGTGTGGGGGCGCAGCCCCCGGTACGGTACAGGGTTGATTTGTAATTATGTACCAGGGTTTTCTATTATAAATAGAGGTAACCTAGACCTAAAATATCATTGAATAAAAACTTCTAGCGCCGCCTAGGCACCGAGGACGTAAGCACATTGCCGAACCTCGTAAAATTCTCGTGTTCTTTTGTTTTCTTTACCCGTTTTCGTCAACATTTACATTTGGTGTTTTGAAAATTTTCCTACTCACTTTGATTTATGTTGCTCGTAACAAAGTTTAAAAATGTGCATTAGTAATTATAGGTGCAGTGGTAGGGCGACTAACTTTTTAATGTAACAATGTGGGGGAAAATTGCTCGAATAATGGTCAGTTAAAATTATTTTATGAAATAGCGTATTTAATATAGTACAATTTAAGATGCATGAAATACAATGCGATTCTAATATAAATTTGGTGCGTCTCCCATATTTTTTATATATTTTTTTATTTTTTACATTAATGGTCAAAATTAAACCTTAAACCCTAACATCTTACACCTAAATCTTAATCTCTAAATCCTAAGCTCTAACCCTTAAATCATATATATAAACCTAAACCTAAAATCCTAAACTCTAAATCACACATCTAAACCTTAAACCCCAAATAAAAAAACATTAAAAAACAAAATAATGGGAGACACATTGCACTCCATGTGTCTCCCAAAATTGTATTCGAAGTCGTATTATACACAATAAGTCTTAAACTTTAAAAAAAAAAATTAACTTATCATTATTCGAACCAATAAAAAATTCCAACACATTATTTGAAAATTTTTCCCAAGGGCAAGCATTAGGCTTCGTCTCTATAAAGGGGTAAATTCTTTTCTTAAGCCCTTTATAAATTATAATTTAATATATGATCAAATTATTTTCATCTCCTAAAATAATAAAATAATAATTTTATCATTTAAAAACTATTAAATTATAAACTAACACAATTATAAAATTATAGTTTTACCCTTATAAAAATATTATTTAGTTTCGCCTAAAAAGAATTATGTGAAAAGGCTGCGAAGATTTTTCTTTTACACCTTTCTTATATGATCCAAAACCCATATAAAGTACTTATAAACTAATTAAATTGGAGAGGATATTACGCGTTTCAATTTAGGACAAAGTACAAAAATAATCCCCCGATTATATAGTGTTATTTTATTGAGTCATTCGTTTATTAAAAATTACAAAATACTTCTTCGATTTTAAGGTGTTGTTGTTGAGTCCATCGACTATTAAAAGTTATGAAATAGTTACCCAACTATTCATATGTTTCAAAAGCGTTATTTTTTGTTAAAATTTGATGGTCATCTAAGCTAGACGTTAACTTGTTGACTAAAATATAATAAAACTATATTTTAATGATGTCTACTGACACTGTAGTTACTTACAAGCATTAGTTCAACGACATAATATTTCAAGCACTAGCTCGATGACATCATTTAAATAAAGACTTAATCTAAATACAACTCAAACAATTTTGGGATAAAATTTTATCATATTCTAATGAACATGTTATCGTCCAACTCATACTACGCCAATTTTTTAAAGGGAAATGAAGAGTTTAAAATATATGAATGGTTGAGTAATTATTTTATAATTTTTTAATAGACAAAAGACTTAACAAATCAATATCCTATCGTAGAGAGATCGTTTCATAAATTTTAATAGTAGGAAGACTCAATAAAATAATATCCTATAATAAAGAGACTTTTTATGTATTTTACCCTTAAATTTAATACATGAATAAAAACCCATCCCATTCCAATACGCATATGTTAGTCATCCCTAATTGGCAATACAAACTATAAATGTTGGTTTTCCATCCTTAATGGACAAATACAACAGGACAACCATTAAAGAGAGAGAATAAAGAGAGAGTAAGACATACTACATTTTCAGCCAAATATTATTACTTTTTATTAACGTATTATTTGATGAAATAAAAAACTAAATATTTTATTTAAGTTTTTATTCTTTCTGATATATTATTTAAAATTAAAATATAAAATATAATTAAGTTATTTGAAAATTTTAAATTTTAATAAATAATGTAATCTCGGAAATATGAGATAATTGTTTATTTTATTGATATAGGATGATTATAATTGATAATATATGTTCTAAAGACTTTCAATCATTTAACATCAAACGCACAAATACCCTACAATCATTGATTCTCAAACTCGAAACCTCTAGGGATAACAACAAAGTTTATATTTTTATCAAATAAATTCTATTAAATAAATTTTATTTTAAATTATTAATCTAAAATTATTTTACTAAATAATTTTTATTTAATTTATTATTCTATATATATATATATATATATATATATATGAAAAAGATAAAGAGATAACAATATACAAAATGGAAAGGTATTTTACCCACCATTTTCTGTTTAATAATAAAAAAGAAATCAAACCATTCAAAACCCATAGGTTAACAATAATATATAGGGATGTCTATCGATAACATTAATATAAGGTTAAAGAAAATGTTTTCAGAAAATTAATATTATTTTAATATTTTTGGTAAAACATTGTCAAAATCATTATTTTTTCTACCGAAAATATTAATATTGGACGTTACTTAAAATATTTTTTTTCTACTAAAAATTAGGTAGTAAAATTAATATTTTCGGTAAAACAAATACTATTTTAAGTAGTATTTTACGAAAATATTAATATATAGCGCCTTACTTAGCTACCCATAATATATGGGGAAGTCTCACGTGCGGCAGCCTAATATATGGTTAAGGAAATACGCTATTGGAAATATTATTATTTTTTAATATTTCCTGTAAAAAATTACCTAAAACATTATTATTTCTACTAGAAATATTATTGGGTACTTTACCGAATTTGTTAATATATCTAATAAAACGTTATCTAAAATATTATTTTTTTTACTAAATATATTAATATTAGATAATTTACCGAAAATATTAAAAATATTATTATTTTAATTAAAAATAATAATATTTTAAATAAGTTTTTACCGAAAATAATAAAAAATAATAATAATTTCAATAACACATTTTCTTAATATAGTATATTAAAGGTGCCGTAAATGAGAGCTCCCCATAATATATATTCCTGAGCTGAACGCAGTTTTGTCGTCCCTAATCGTAAACACAAACGAGAAAGCAGCAGCCATTAAAGAGAGAGAAAAAGAACTCTACTCCAGTTTTGCTTGGGGAGGTGGTGGTTGTAACTGTTGCAAGTGATGCTAATGGCGGCCTTCTCAGCCACGATCTCCGGCTCCTCACGCTCCCTCTCATCTACCTCATTGCCTAAGCGGAAGATCTCTGCTTCTTCTCCTTCTCCTCAATGCCGCTCCTTTCCTCTTCCCAAGCCTTTTCCTCCTTACAGGTTTTCAGTTTTTCCGCTTCAGTTCTACTAACTCGGTTTGGTTCTCAGGAAATGATGCTTATTGCTGGCCAAATGATAGCTATAACGCGTTATTTATCTATTTATCTTTTGTTTTTTCTGCTCTTTAAGCATGTTTGAAGTGTTTCTTCCTTTTTAATGTTTTTAATTTCATGGAGGTAAAATCGATCTGGTCTTATTTCGATTATGATTATAAGTATATAGCTTAGATGCAAGGAGATAAAAAAATGGACAGCGGTTGTATATAGATTGATCTTGCTCCCAAATTTTGAATTGATTTGCTTGTTTCTTATAAAAAATCTAGGAAAGAAAGAAAAGAAAAAGAGAGAGAGGAAGTAGTGTGAATATATTTATATTGTTTAGACTTTTATGAATAACAAATGAACTTTTTAGTTCATTATGGATCGATTGTGTCTATTAATTTATTTTTTAAGGTTGAACTTTTTGCTACTTTAATTCCTGTATTTATGATTACGGTCGTGTTTCTAAGCAAATCTTGAAAACCTACCGACTTACTTCACTGTGATGAGTGCTTTTGATGCTTTGTGCCTATGGTGTTGTAAGGACCTTAATGCCTAGAGCCTCTCTTTTGCTATGTAAAACTACGGTTGAAGTCCTTGTAATATAGGCATAGGCTATTGATGTGTTGAATGCTCAAATATGTACCCACAATTGAGATTCAGCCAATTCAAACAACAATAGCCTAGGCTAATTGCTTATTGAAAATGTGGACCCTTGTTTTCTTTCCCACAACAATATAAATTTAAACACTTAAGTAGCTAATATGGAGGATCTGGGTAATTTTTTTGGACTTGTCATCAAATAACCTGTCCTTTTATATCCCAATTGGCTTTTCTGTTATTATGTTTTACTAAGAAACTAATGAGTTTATCTTATTATCTATGTATTCCAGATTAAATATTGGTTCTCGGTTGGAAAGAGGGAAGTCATTAACTATTTGTTCCCAGACTTCAGTATCAGGTTTGTTTTACATGTAGTTCTCTTTCATGTTTTTAATAGCAAGTTTTGGATTCATTTCATATCTTTACTCTTGAAGCCTGTTTCAATTTTCTCTCTGGTATCTATCATTGATGTCTCTGCAATTGTTATCTGATATAGTCATTATTTAAGACGAACTTCTATAGAATTTATTTGTTGTGTAACTTATGTAATTTATCCGTGTGTGTGCGTCAATGGGTATTGGATCTCTTTGTTCATTGATTTAGGTGCTAGGCTTTACTGAAATCATCTAAATGTTAATCAGTACCAGAGGCAATTTTCTACAGCTTTGACTTTGGACTTCTGTTTCTTTTACCTTGATCCACCTTTGTACCGCATTTAGATTTTCCATGTATAATTTCCTTAAGAGAGAGACCGGGAACTACTCTTGTCTTCAAAACGTAAAGAGTAAAAATAAGATAACAGAAAAAAGAAGGAAATGATGATGGTTTTTTAGTTTTTAATTTAATTTTTGTAATATTGTTGCTATATTAGCTTAGTTTTTGTCTCATCACTACCTTAATAATGCATAAGCTGAACCTACTGTTTAAATTTGACACTGAATGCAATTTGTTCCATTCCACTCCAGTAAATGTTGAGACTAAATTTCAAAAATTAAACTATATGGATTGACTTTTATATGTCCTTTGATCTAGCGAATTGAGTAGTCCTTTTCAACCAATAGAAAATATCTGCTGGGATAAACATTGTAATTAATGTTAGCCTGATTTACATGATTACATATATCACATATTTGCTTAATCAAATAGTCTGTAGGTTATTTACTACTGGTTATTGATATTTAAAAGTTACATCTTTACTTTCTCTCTCATTTACAGATATCTCCGTCGAGAAATAGATGGATGAAGTAAATCTTCCGAAGGGAGACATGTGGGCTGTCCATAAGTTTGGGGGCACTTGTGTTGGGACCTCCCAGAGGATCAAGAATGTCGCAGATATAATTATTAGCGATGATTCAGAAAGATAGTTGGTAGTGGTATCGGCCATGTCTAAGGTGACAGATATGATGTTTGACCTTATCAATAAGGCACGATCAAGAGATGATTCCTACATCTCTGCATTGGATGCTGTCTTAGAAAAACATAATTCTACAGCACTTGATTTGCTTGATGGAGATGATCTTGCTACTTTCTTATCTCAACTGCATCATGATGTTAGTAACCTCAAAGCAATGCTTCGTGCAATATATATAGGTTAGAACACACTCTCTGACCTCTGTTCACATCTTTTTTAGACCAAAATGAGTTGGGTGATTAGTGCAGTTTTGTATGTTTGATTGCTAATTTTGTTTAAGCAAGGATACTGTTGTTAATGTGCTGATAAATGTGTTCTTCATATGCTATATTAAAAATATTTTTCTCGGAAAGAATCTAACAAATCTTCAGAAGACTAGGTTAAATCAATTTTTACTTGTTTGT